>NC_046323.1:27808937-28444514 GCF_009819535.1 Lacerta agilis
TTGTTGTTGTTGTTGTTAGATTTATATTCTGCCCTTCCTCTCAAAGGAGTTAGGGTGGCAGGCAATGATAAACCATTTAACGCAACAACTAAAAATACAGTATTCTAAAAAACAAACAGTTGAAAACATTCTCAAACAGTGATCATGGGATTGCCAGAAACAATGCTTTTCAGCCATTAAATAAGCTGGGTAAACTCCCATCAGCCCAATTCCAACTCCCATAACCCAACATGGTGAATGGTTAGAAATAATGGAATTTGTAGTCTAACAACATCTGGAGATTCATAGGTTCCCCACCCTGTTTCAGATGGGCATGTGTATTACCTTATTTATTTATTTATTGAAAAATTATACTCCACTTTTCACCACATCTGAATTAAAACAAACAATAATTTAAAACATAGATTAAAATATCACAGAATTGGTGCAATGTCCTCCTGAAATAAAACAATTTTGAACATAGTATTTGAAACTTAGCAGGGATGGTACCTGCCTGATTCCAATTGGGCATTCCATTGTTAGACCACTAAATTGAAGACAAGACTCATCACTAACGTAAGCCCTGCCTCTGGTGCATGAGGGACCACTAATAGTGTTCCCCCAGATTATCTCAGTTACTATTCCCTGCTTGGTCTGCTGCTGCTACATTCCTAATATACTAGAGCAAAGAACTCAAAACAAAAATAGAGATATAAAAAAATACTCTGAGCACAAACAATTTCTCATTTTAAACTCCCTTAAACCATGATGCCATCATTAATTAGAAGAATTAAATGGAGTTTGCTTCTGCTGCCCTGATGCTATACACACTTGCCTGAGAACAAGCACCATTTTGTTGGAGAAACGGAGGCTATATTTTTAATGTAAAAATAATAAAATAATAAAATGAGAAACTATTAAGTATGAACATAGGTTAGGAAAGTTGACTGGTCCAGTGACAGACAATGGTATGACAGATAACTACCGGTATGTGGTACTGGACTGATATTATGTGTTGCTGAAAGAAAGACCCTGAACATACTTAGAGGCACTCATATTAAAGATATAGGTAGGTAGCCGTGTTGGTCTGCCATAGTCAAAACAAAATAAAAATATAAAAATATACCTTCCAGTAGCACCTTAGAGACCAACTAAGTTTGTTCTTGGTATGAGCTTTCGTGTGTATGCACACTTCTTCAGATACACACTGTATCTTAAGAAGTGTGCATGCACACGAAAGCTAATACCAAGAACAAACTTAGTTGGTCTCTAAGGTGCTACTGGAAGGATTTTTTTAATTTTTTATTTTGTTTTGTTCATATTAAAGAGTTTTTCTCTTCAAGCATGTCAGTAACCAAAAGATAAAAGCTTGTGCTTAAACATTTATATCTAACTAACATAGTGCAAGTCCGAACAATAATTTTTTTTAAGAATGCCAATCAATCAAAATACCCACTCCACAAACACCTTAATCTATTCCTATGTCCAAGAAAAATGGGATACATAGACTTCATTCCAGCCAAAAATCCAAGAACATCTCTATAATGCCTTTATAGTGCAATCCTACGCATGTAGGACAGGCAATTCCTGCTGTGTTCAAAGGAGATTACTCCTGAGTATGCGTATAGAATTGCAACTGGTGTTTCCAGTGCTACTTACTTCAGTGCGGACCTGCACAGGATTGCACTTAAGCCCCTCTTAATTTTACCTGTGTTCATTCACAGCTTTTAAGAGTACATACCAGAACACATCATTTCAATATGCACAAGAAACCCCTAATTAAACCTGAAGGCACTGTCTCCAGCAATAGTCACAGGCTTATCCTACAAAATCACACTCCCTTAATCTTTAATTAGCATTGGTATGCATTATTTACTGCAATACATCCCAACTGTTGTCCTGATTTGTGTGCAGTGTGGTGCAGACTCTTACCTAACATTAATTTATTGTAAGAGTTTCTTTAATATGGCCTTAAATCCAAATTTCATTGAAGCCAATGGAAGATTCCCACTGGTCTTCAAAGGGTGTTGGGTTCAGACATAAGGCTGATGCATATTTATCTTAATGAGCATTAAGGACAACTCTGCAGCTCATTAATGCAATCACTGTCTGGTAACATCACCTAGCTTTAGGGAGCAATTTCAAAACAATCACACTGCAGAGTATTTCCATTTTTCATCAGAGGTATCATAGAAAGTTGGCTGTTCTACCTCATTGCTCTTGCTTTGTGAAAGGGCCAGGCTATCATTTGTCAGCTCCTCCTCATCAGCACTATTTCTGCTAAGAGCTTTCGCTTTTTTCTTCTTGGATCCGGCATCACTAGCAGCACTGCTGTTATCCTCCTCCTCCTCCTCCTCCTCCTCCTCTTCCTCATTGCCTTCCTCTTCATTGTCATCCTCACTCCCGCTCCCATCATCTTCATCATCCTCGTTATCTGCATCACTTCCCTCTTTACGTAGTGTGTTTTTCCCCTTCCTCCTCCCAGCAGTTGGACGCCAGTCATTGTCATCTTCACTGTCATAGTCATCTATGTCATTCAGCTCCTCCATGGAAACAAAATCTAGCAAAGGGCGGTTTCTTCGCAAATTCCATTTTTTGGGTTCGTTTGTCTGCTCATCTATGCCAGCATCCGCTTCTGAGAGTTTCTCTTTCTCTTTTTTCTTTCTAGGCTTCTCTTCTCCATCCACCAGCTCCTCCTCCTCCTCCTCTTTCTCAGTTTTAATCACCTCTTTCTCCGTTATGGGCAGCTCTTCTCCACCTGAGCTTTTAGGTTGTTCTTCCTCTACTTTTTCTTCTTCTGCCAGCTCTTCCTCCAAGATATGTTCTTCTGAATCACTACAGGAGCCTTCGCCGCTATCCTTTGATCCATCTTCACTGCCATGTCCACTGCCTTCAGAATCTGTTGAGCATATGAAAATTTAAAAAAAGAGTTCCAAAGCAAAATGAACCAAAAAAGAAGTTTGTTTTTTTTAAAAAAGGCTTGAGGCAACCAACTTAGTCAACTTAAATATTCTTCCCTTAATAGCCTATTTTTCATCTGGCTCAATTTTTTTCTCTCCAATTGAATTAGCTTTTTTTAGTATTGCAAACCTACTGATGAAGAATGATTTGTATTTTGTAGAACAGCAAGAAGCTCTGTCTCTATTACCCTGCATAATATGAATAGGAAGGAAAGCTTTTTTAGATATTCAGCCCAGCACCCAACTGCTCCATGAAAGCATGCTACACTAAACTGAGTAGCTGATTTAAAGAGAGTGCGGAGTTTCACACAGAATTGTGCGCACAGTGTAGTTTTTTTCACAATTTGTGGTTTTTAAAAAATGACTATTTTTTATAGCCTTGCATGACTAAAATTCAATGTCTGCACCAAGAAATTTGAAATGTTTTCCAGCTCTAGCACTGGGACATTGAAAGGTTGTTGGGGGTGCTTGATTTTGAAATGTAGAATGTTTATTTTTTTATTTTTTTGGTTAAACATCATCATTCAGTACAATACTAAATACTAGCTGTCATTTTATAATACTCTTTGATTATAACAATGCAGTTATGTGATAATAACACAATAATAAAAGGAAACCTAAAATTAAAAGAAACTACCAGCACTTCACAAATATGAAATCGTATCAATGAAAACTATTACTCGCCTGCAACCTTAACACTGCATCTTTTGATACCTGTTGCAAGTAAAATACTTTTATGATCAGTCAATACTTTACCTTTGTGGGGGAAAACACTACAGGTATTTATAACTCCAAGTCTACCAGTATATGAAAAAATATTCCATAGAGAGTACTGATTGGTCACCATTCATTGGTCACCATTTTACTTTGCATGCCATCCTACTCACAAATAAGAATGCATTGTAAAATGCAATCTATCATCATAGGCAGCTACACATCAATGGAAAGAGCACCGGTTCCTCTTAACTCAATTAAGACTTTTGGAAATACTAAAATGGTCCAATCAAGATTTTCTTCCACACTGCCATGTTTTAGCCAACAGCAGAAATATGACATTGGTGTGTTTAAGTGTAAAACTCATAGTAAAACACACATTCAACTATATTTCATAATTAACAATGCCTTGGGGGCCCTTTTGGAACAAAAGCCAGAATAAAAATAAACACTGAAATGACTACTTTTAACACCTTGCCTATTTTAACCCTATTTGCCCAAGTTTGCTCAGAATCACCAGCAGCATATGCAAATCATCTTTGACAAATTACCAGCAGCATACATGAACAGATTTGGTTTCAGCACTTCTTTGGTTAGGTCAGTTGCAGGTGTTTAGAACTTTTCCCACGTGGCAGAACCTAATCACAGTAATCTTCATTTGTGTGAAGAACCTAACATGTGACCTGATACCTCCAAAAGTAAAGCTGCAGGTTCCTAGAAGCAAATTTTGTGACCGTAGTAGTTGAAAAGTCATGAGTATCACTTTGAGTGTCTGGGTCACATACTAAGTTGTCCATTTTTGAATATATCCTGCAGGAATGGGAAAAGTTCTCACATCACTTTGGAGCAAACAGAAGCAGTGTGATAATATTGCACTGCTTCTGCATGGCCCAAAGCTCAGCACAATATGAAGATCCCTCACCTCTGCCCCACCGTCTTGCACAGACGCATAACTCAATGTTGATAAATAATGTCTAGCTAGTAAGACAATTACCATTTAAGCAGTCAATTCAATCTGACCAAACACCACCTGTCCAAGCAGCCACAGTATTGTGTGATTTATCTTATTACTGTATTAACAAGTAGAAAGAGACATTTTGTTTAACCAAAAATGTCAACACAAAAATAAAAAGTAATAGTAAAAAGTGTCTTGAATATTTCAATGGCAAAAAATACAGAAATATATTTCATTCATATAATAATGAATATATGACTTGACAAACAAGTCATCTATTACATCTTGGTTTTACTTGCTTATTGACATTGACAAATATTATATTGCTTAAATAAATGTCTGTACATATTTGTGCTATTAAAACATTTTAGGGTTTTCATATGTTGTAGTTATTATTGCAAATTTATTATGCTTCTTGTGATACACAAATGACATGAGATGACTTAGTCTATTTATCTGTATCATTTATTATTCCTATGATCCTTGTTTATAAAACCCAATAAAAAGTTATTCAGGGGGAAAATATTTTAGGATATTTTTACCCCAACTACTATATTTTCATGTAAACTGTGGGGAAGAAAAAGCTAAACTGGGTATCCAAACTAAACTGGATGTTACAATACACAAAACATTTCTAACCTGCTAAGCAACTGAGGATCAGAACCCATGATGTTAACTCTGTCAACAAATATACCAACCTAATTTGCCTGTCACTAGGCAAGACTTACAAATAACAGATTTTAAATAAAGTTACCCCCTCTTCAAAATACTAAATGCTGTGCCTTCAGAAAGATGTGCACATGGAGAAGTGCACATATGAGAATGACTGGGTTAGACCTGCTGTCTATACAGTACAGTGGTACCGGAGCCCCGTTCATAACCCGTGACGTCCGTATCATGAAGCGCCGCGTCTGCGCATGTGGGCAACGCAATTTGGCGCTTCTGCGCATGACGTCATTTGACGTGTCTGTGCATGCGCGAACTGCCAAACCTGGGAGTAACACATTCCGTTACTTCTGGGTCGTCGTGGTGCGTAACCCGAACGTACGCATCACGCAGCGTATGTAACACGAGGTATGACTGTACATAGCAAAAATCCTTACAGAAATCAGTCACCAGTAATTTTAGAATTTGTATACCCCTTGGTTGTAGAAAACCTATTTCAAGATACTGAAAAGAAAAAAGGGGTTCATGGCCTATTTGTGCTACGCTAGCATTAAAAGCAAACCAAAACACTTCAACTAGAGCAGCTGGCTTACTGCCCCCAGGAGACAGTGGGATTACCTAGGGGGCACCATGAGGGGCTGGGGGTGTAAATGACTACGAGACTTTGAAAAGCAGGAATCACTGGATTAAATTCATCAAATTTGTTGAAATAATTAAACTTAATAGTTTTAATTGCATTTTGAATAAAAGTGGAATTAACTGTTATTGTTTTGAATTTTATTGTGCTATCATCTTCCTGGGTGGTACGTTCAAATCACTATTCTGAATGATGCTTTTTATAGGGTAGGGTAGGGGGCACTAGGAATGTGTTTATGGAACCAGGGTGCTAACCCTAAAGTTTGGAAACCCCTGAGCTGGACAAAGTGTGTTTTGTTTGAACTGAGATCAGCAGACTAAACATTCTGGAAGCAAGACATATGAAGTCATGGTTTGTTGCTGGCTTACTATGGTTTGGCATATGTATGATTACAACAATATTGCTTAACAACAGTTTGTTTGGTGAGTGTCTTGGATGGTACATAGTCAAGAGCAGCATGAAAACAAACCAAGCTTTGAGGAACAAACCATGGCTGTGAGAAAGTCATAGATTGCTGAAAAAACATGGTTAAAACAAACCATGGCTTAGCACTGTAAGGGATAAATCAGAGTTTCAATGGAAGATGGCAAAAGGAGAGAACAAAAAAGGGCTTGTAATATCTTGTGCTTTTCATTTATCTCACTTACATCTTGGTTGTTATTTCTAATATTTAAAGGGCCATAAAGTACAGCTTCCTCACAATAGTCGTATGCAGATGACTTGAGGCCAGTCAACAAAGAGTGATTCTGAAAGAGCCATGGAATCTAATTTAGGGACAACCTCTAAAATAAACACAGGTAAACCTGTATTGCAAAGTAACCAGTTGCAAGTATTATTATTTATTGTGATCCAAATACTGCCATCAGTCTCATTTCAAGACTCCAGTAAAATATAAATCAAGGCTTTGTGTCAACAATTATAAGCAAAATTGTCACAAAGCCGTAAGATTCAGCATTTTTCATTCAAAGTTTTGAAGAATTAAAATGTGACCGAACTTCAACATTCTTATGCAACAAAATCTGCAAACATTAACATCCATCTTCTCTATACACTAACATGGCAATCCAGTTATTCTCAGACAACTATGGAGACAAGAAGCGATGCTATATTTCACTCACTTTATTTAAAATATTGCAAAAATATATATATATAAGAGGTACTCACGGAATTGCATTTAACCAACATATTATGCAGGTTTGCAAAGTTAAGAGACATCAAACTTGAATTATTTCTATAAATATTATATAAAGTATATTTCTATAAGTATTATATAAAGTATTGTATTACAGTCATACCTTGGATCCCAAACTCCCTTGAGCTCGGAAGTTTTGGCTCCGAACACCGCAAACCCGGAAGTGATTGTTCCAGTTTGCGAACGTTCTTTTGGAACCTAAATGTCTGGCGGGGCTTCTGATTGGCTGCAGGAGCTTCCTACAGTCAATCAGAAGCAGTGATTTGGTTTTCGAACATTTTGGAAGTCGAACAGACTCCCGGAACGGATTCCGTTCGACTTACAAGGGACAACTGTATATTAATTAATATTATCTGCTTCAGAATAAGTAGATCAGATTGATAGTGACTTGCAAGACCACCTTCCATACTGAAATTCAAATACACGTGCAAATGTGATAAAATGGAATTTACCGTATTTTTTTGTGTATAAGACGCCCCCAGGTATAGGACGCCCCCAGGTATAAGACACCCCCTATTTTGGGGGACTCCAAATTAAGAAAACACCTACCCATGTATAAGACGAGCCCCAATTTTAAACCTAATTTTTCGTTTAAAAACGTAGTCTTATACACAGAAAAATACAGTATATAATAATTTAGGCATGTGCACATCTTCAAAGAGGTTTTGCTTAATGCTCTGAAACAGTGGATGTAGATGTATAGGCCTACCTATCACAATGTGAATACTTAAAAAGGCTCCAGTGGGTGAGGAAGAAATAAGGAGTGCATCTCCCACGGTATGAACTTTGAAGTGGTCCACCTCATCACTACAAACCTGCTTATAAATGCATATTCACATGGTTTTGAAGTGGCAGTGTGGCCGAAGCAGACTTCTCTTCATGAGAGATTGCCCCAAGCCAATAACTGGTTGCACAGGCAAAGCTGGTAACCACTTGGAGCTATTTAAGTAAGTGCTAATCTGACTGTTCACTTATAACAACCTCAAATCAATTGCTGCAATGGCTTTCAGAGCAAAGATGATGAATGTCCAGCCTGAAGGCCCATGAGGCCATTTTACCCATTTCACCCAAACTGCACCTGACGTCTTATGCAATGTCATGTGTGGAGCACATACTGATGTGGCTTCAAAGGAACAACCAGGAGCTTAAAGTGAGTTCCTGATTGCTTTTTTGCTGGAGCAAAGTATGCTAGATCCACTCATCAACCAATAGGCAATTTAGCACTGGAACCACTTTCAGTGTAAACTTGAAATAAGTCTACCATTTGAACCACCAGAAGGTTTTTTTTAAAAAAAAATATGTCCCTCATCTATTGTAATTAGTGTGTGTACCTTTTTGTGTGTAGCAGAATGGGCGTAGCATGGGTGAAAAAGCAAAATCTGACATAGTACATGCATAGCCAAAGCTGCCCTTACTTTCAGTGCATAGTTCTGAGACAATGAAAGTGCCACCAAGAGTGCATAAAGCTAAGCCAGTCTGCAAGACAGAAGGAATCCTCCTAGATATTCCAAAATGTACATCCTCGTTACATGCAAAAACTCTCCAATTGTTTAACTGGACTTTGTAACTATTCAACCAGAAGTTGAATACAGCATCCAGCTCTTTGCTGAATTCAGAATGACCAAATATACAGCTCTAGGCCCCATCCCCATCATGGAAGAATCACTGATCACAGGACTTCCTGAAGGTTAGTAATGTGTCAATAAGTATATGGGTAGGTTTTGGACAAGAAAAAACTAAAGATTTTGGGAATCATATAATTGGAAGACTAGAAGAGAGGGGGGAAAGTGGCTTGCATGATTGTAGTGTTGGAGAGCTTGCTGAAACAGATCTGGGCACAGCTGTCAACTTTTCCCTTTTTTTAAGGGAAATTCCTTTATTCCAAATAGGATTCCTCGCAAGAAAAGGGAAAAGTTGACAGCTATGGATTGGGGTCAGAATCATCATGGCTTACAGATACGGGGGGGCGGGGGCAGCAAACTATTGTACTCACAGCGGTGGTGGGGAATATCCAGGTGTTGTTGGACTCCAACTCTCATCAGCTCCAGCCCACATGGCTAATGATGAGAAATTATGGGAGTCCAAAAACACCTGGATAGCCAGTTTCACTACTGCAAATCAGGCAGAGGGGGATCAAGGTAGAGAATGACACATGGGATACTGCAGTTAGGTGGAGGAAAGACTACCTGAAAGAACATGCCAAAGACTTCAAGATCTCAGGCTTTCCACCTTGCAACAGGGAAAAGGGGAGGGGCCTAGATCCCTTTATTTATAAATCTCAAACCTCTCCCAACTTTCTAACCCTCATGACCTTACTGCCTCGTGCTATACTGCTAGTCATTCACCCAGTAAAGAAAAAGATAAAGGACCCCTGGACAGTTAAGTCCAGTCAAAGATGACTATGGGGTTGCGGCGCTCATCTTGCTTTCAGGCCGAGGGAGCCAGCGTTTGTCCACAAACAGCTTTCCGGGTCATGTGGCCAGCATGACTAAACTGCTTCTGGTGCAACGGGACAGCGTGACGGAAACCAGAGCGCACGGAAATGCCATTTACCTTCCTGACGCAGCGGTACTTATTTATCTACTTACACTGGCATGCTTTTGAACTGCTAGGTTGGCAGGAGCTGGGGCAGAGCAATGGGAGCTCAACCCATCACGTGGATTCAAACTGCAGACCTTCTGATCGGCAAGCCCAAGAGGCTCAGTGGTTTAGACCACAGCGCCACCCAGTATCCCCTCGGCACTTGCTAAACTCAACTACATTTGAATTTTAACTTCTAAAGCAAAACAAAAAAATACTTGTGCTAGATATACATAACCGATGTTCTCATCCTTTCAGCAGATCAGAAGTCAAAAAGTAACAGTAGTTTACTTTTACGAGCAATAAAGCATAACTAGTGGAAGAACCCTACAACACAAAACTATGTCAAAACGGGAAAAGAAGCAGGAAAAAAGCGTTTACCTGAAGCATCTCCAACCTTAAAGTCACTGTCATCTGAACTGTCATAATCTAAAACTTCCAGCAGGGAAGCTGCCAGGGGCTTCACCTGCCGCCTCTTCGAGCTGCGATCCACTGTGGGGAGAGAAAAAAAGAAAAGGACAGAGAAAGGCATGCATGTTTCTTTTGTGACCAGCTGTTGGGGGGGGGAGAGAAGAGTAACGAAAACCATGCGGGGCTTCAGAACTCTTGCACGACACGAGTTTAAATTTGCAGGGAAAGCTGGGTCGTGGGAATGGAAAGCAGAGCTGGGTCGGGGGAGGCTCCCTTGAAGGCGGGATGGCATATGCCCACCCCTAGCACAAAATGAAGCCACGGGAGGAAGGGTGGGGCGCCCCACAGCAGCCCCTGGACGAAGCCCGCCGCTGGGCACAGGGCGCCAGCGGCTGAGGGAGAAGCCCCGCTGCCGGCGGCCGCAGGTTCCCAGCGCAGGGAAGCGGGCAGGGAAGGAAGCCCTCGCGGGCGCCGGCGCCTTTGCGGCTGGACTTACTCACTGGAGCCGAGCAGACGCTCGCGGGCACATGAGGAGGCAGCCCTCAGCCCCAAGCCCGGCAGGCTCCCCTCTAGGCGGCAACCCCGCGCTGAAGAGGGAGAGGCTGCGCGGCGTCCCACAGGCCGCCTCCGTAACCCAGACAATAGGCGAAGCCTCGCCCCGGATGCAGTTCCCCTCCTGCCGAAACCAAAAGCAGGAACCGACCCGCCGCAAAGGAGCCGAGAGCTTCCGCTGGGTGGGTGGGGGGCCGCCGCCGCGCATGTGCAGAAAGAGCCGCGCAGGCGCGTTGGGAGGAACGAAGGGCTTGCCCGCGCTATGGTTCCTGGCACAGGGACGTCGTTTTCCTATTCAGCGCGGCGGAAGCCGGAGGGGATCGCAAGGCGAGGGTGGCGGGGTTATTGTGGAGGCAGCCCGGCCGGGTTCCCTAGCTTTCCCTGCGCTCTTTCTCCATCGTTTCTCTTGTCCAATCTTGCCTCTGAATCTTATAGAAGGGACCCCGAGGATCATGCAGTCCTCTCTTTTTTAAACGACAAGAGTGTATTTGCATTTTTTTTCCAGGTGTAACAGGGACAGTACTATAAACGACATATGAGTGTCATCGTTTGGAAGGAGCACGAGCATTTTCCCATGGTCCCCGGCTTACAATATTGCATCCTTTGAAAAGGCATCACTCCAGATTTGCACCCACGAGGTGGAGATTCTGTGCATCTGAATGCGCTTCTGTTACTTATCAATGGAAACGTAATACAGTACACACATTGCTCACGTGTCCCCAGTGCTGGATTTACATATACGGACTAATCAGGTTGCACCCCAGAGCCTTGTAATCTAGCGGGTCCTCAGCCTCTTACCATTAAAAAAAAACAGAGTTTACTATCTAAACATAGAACATGATAAAGTGGGACTTGCTGATTTTAATGATATAATTGATAAGTTTGCATCCAAAAGAGCTTGAAAGAAATTGTTCTGACTTTGTATTTAGTGTAATTTAGTGTAGTGTGTGTGTGTGTGTGTGTGTATATATATATATATATATATATATATATATATATATAGGGAGCGGGTTGCGCTGAGGTCTAAACCACTGAGCCTAGGGATTGCCAATCGGAACGTCAGCAGTTGGAATCCAGGTCCCAGCTCCTGCCAACCTAGGAGTTTGAAAGCACATCAAAGTGCAAGTAGATAAATAGGTACTGCTCCAGTGGGAAGGTAAACAGCGTTTCCGTGCGCTGCTGTGGTTTCTCCAGAAGCGGCTTAGTCATGCTGACCACATGACCCGGAAGCTGCGGACAAACGATGGCTCCCTCGGCCTGTAAAGCAAGATGAGCACTGCAACTCCAGAGTTGTTCGCGACTAGACTTAACTGTCAGGGGTCCTTTACCTTTACCTTTTGTGTGTGTGTGTGTGTGTGTGTGTGTGTGTAATGATTCCCCTATGAATGTTTTGTGTGAATGTCTTCATTAATTCCATATTTTTGTAAACTTATTAAAGGTTATAAAATTATAAACAATACAGTAGTTTTTATCAATGCTAAAATTTCAGCAACATTCTACTTTCAATGTTTCTCATGATCAGGTGCTATAAATTTGGTCCTCCCAAGGTCTCCTAGCACAGGGCCTCCTATTGCTTTAATCCAGACCTGCGCAGACCATACATTTAAAGCACAGATAACCCCAAAGAATCCTGGGAACTGTAGTTTACCACTCACAGAGCTAAAGTTCCCATCACTCTTGACAAGCTAAAGTTCCCAGAATTCTTTGAGAGTTGTTTGATGTGCTTTAAATATATGGGGTGTGTGACCACTTGGAAGCAGTTTGGCCTGCATATTTGTTTATTTCAACAGTTTATACATGTTTATCACTATAGTATCTGATTGGTGTTCAATACAGTTACAAAAGATAGAAGAGAGATAAAAGTTGTTAAAATTAATCTTAGAATTAGAAACATTGAAGATAAAAAGGTCTTCACCAAGTACCAAGAGTTCAATTGATGGATATTGCTGTTTAAAAAAATGAAATGAAATGAAATAGATCTCACAAACCTGGAACCTGCTCACCTTTGCAAGTACAGGGGTACCTTGGTTTTCGAACATCTCGAAAGTCAAACACTGCGGTTTTCAAAAGCCTAAAACCCAGGAGTAAATGCTTCCATTTTCGAACGTGCCTCGGAAGTCGGATGGCTTCTGCTGAGTCCCCCCCCCCCCAATTTTATCTATTGAATTTGCAGGCCGCCCTTTGCGCCTCGGTTTTCGAATGTTTTGGAAGTCGGACGGTCTTCCAGAACAGATTACGTTCGAAAACTGAGATACCACTGTTTTTTACCATTTCAATAATATACAAAGCTGGTGTTCATTCAAAGCATTTTGTATAGGACATGGAAATACATACTGCAGGGATGACTCTCTCTCTCCCCCCCCCCCATTCCAAAGGTTACAGTGCCCTCTAATGACCTGCATCCCAGTGGTCAAAAAGTGGGTGGCGTGTGGCCAGAAAGGGAGCAGGACTACTCCACAATCTCCTGAAGATCCATATATACCAGAGTGTACAAACAAAGAATGGATGTAAAACACACAGAGGAACTTTAATGGTTTGTGAGCTGGGTATTTAAAGTAGGAGGAAAGGGATTTGGGCCCAGCCTTAGCTTAGATCTAGTTCCAGACTACAGAAGGCAAACCATGGTTTAAAGCTACTTGTGCACTTTCATCTTCCATCTGCTCAGCCTCATGAGTGTACCCTTAGCTCACAATGCAGCAAGGCAGAGAAGCTCCGTTGTCCATGGTGTGGCAGCCTGCTGAAGCACAACAATGACCAAAATGGTGTTTAACGGTTCTAAACATTTAGCATAAACTGTGGTTTGCTAACCAATGTCAAACCCTGCCCTGATGTCCTGAATAGATAGTTCTTCACAAGCCATTGTTTGTTAACTGGCATAGGCAAGGACAGCATCTGTACAGATTGGTGAGTTGTTGAGGCAATAAAGTTTTGTGAAAAACAAAAGGCCTTTTTGCCATCAACTTCAAGGCTGGAAAAACAACAACCCCCTCAAACAAGCAAATATTCTGAGGGTGTTTTTTCTCTGCTGTCCTCTTGATTCCAACCCCCCCCCCCCCCCCCAGTATTTTGCTGCAAAACAAAATCTACTTCTCTTTTTACAAAGTAACACCTAAATCCTTTATTAACCCCATTTTTCTTTCAGTGTGCTGGCGTCAGTGATGAGCCCATGCTCAAAGGGACTTTTTGATGTCTTTTGCTGCATGCCGGAAAATGAAGAATCAAAATATGCTGTATTTTCCTTATCACATAATTTTCACCTCAATCTAGGCTCTGCTGATCAAATAAAGGAAGATAAGAATTTCTATCTCTGAAGTCTTATCACAGCTATATTACACACAATCATACAATGTGATTTTTACAGGCATATTGTATGTATGCTTCAAAGGAGGGAGACAGGCCTCAGTGCTCACATCAAAACATCTCATTATCCATCCCTCAGAAATGTACTAATGCGGCCTCCCACATTTAAATGGAAATGTCTTTAAGAACAAAGATATTATGCTAAGAAAAAGGAAATATTTCCCCACAGTAATTGGCAGAGCACACAAAATAGAGAAGGTTCCTAAAGCTGCAATCCAAAATGAAGATTGTAACCCTGGCAATCCCTTTCAGACTTTTGCCTGCCCATGTCCCACCACAGGTTCCTTATCAGCTAAACCATAAAGCTATCAGATCATACAAACGTGCCACCTGCTTTTGTACACATTATTAAATCTAGCCGTACGGCTGAATCGCTCTGGCACACCAAAGCTGTGGTCCTCACACACACATTTATTCATATGTAAATTCCTTTAATTTTCATGGAACTCACTCATAAACTGCTGAGAGGCACTGTTATTCACAAGAGTCGCTGTGTCTGAAAAAATGTGGAGGGCCATCTGTGTGTTTCGTTAAAGCGTGTCCTCATGAGGGATGCTACTCAAGCCTTGAACAGCTATCAAAGAAAAGGGTGAGAGGCACGGGTTGTCTTCACTACGCAGTCACTTCCATGGGAATGGGAATGTAGCGCCAACATGAAGATCTCAGTGGCAGCTTGGGGCACCACTATTTTAGGTTTGTCAACAAAGCATTGTGCAGTTGAAGACGTACGCCTCAGAACTAGTTGCAGTGCCACAATCATTGCATCATGCAATGAAACTGCAAAATGTGTAAGACCAGCTTTAGAAGCCCCCCTAAAGAAAGAGGAACTTCTCTGTGAGCCCTGATATTTATGCACATACAGTGGTACCTCGGGCTACATACGCTTCAGGTTACATACGCTTCAGGTTACATACTCCGCTAACCCAGAAATAACGCTTCAGGTTAAGAACTTTGCTTCAGGATAAGAATAGAAATCGTGCTCTGGTGGCGCAGCGGCAGCGGGAGGTCCCATTAGCTAAAGTGGTGCTTCAGGTTAAGAACAGTTTCAGGTTAAGAACAGACTGAATTAAGTACGTAACCAGAGGTACCACTGTAGAACACATAAAATACCTCCACATAACATATATGAGGGCAGTAGCCTCTGCTGCATAGAACTAACAAGCAGAATTCACTGCAATAGTCAGACTAGAGTTTACAAAAGTATTGTTATGAGTTGGTGGGTGCTAGACACCCTAAATTCCTGGGTCTAATAGGAGTGATAATTTAGAGTGGAGTGGAGTGTTAAAACCAGGTAGTAGCCAGATGCTGGTGTAATCTAGACACATATAAAAACGTCTCTGAAAATGCTTTTTAAAAAAGTTTTTTTTAAATACATTGAATTTTCTATTAAGCTCACCATCGCCATCTAGTGTCACATTGTATATTGCACTTAAAACACACTTGAAATGTTTTATTTGCAGCTGTATACTGAGTCCCCCGTGTATTAGACTCATGTGTATTAGGCCAGACCCGTGTGTATTAAGCTGTGTGCTAGACAATGCTAATGCTCTGGATTCGGCATGTGTTAAGGGCTAACTAAGCCAGACTGGCCTCCTGTGTGAGGTGATAGCCTGGGGATGGGTCATTAGGAAAACACAAAGCATTTAAGGGAAATCTGTGTGAGACAGCAAAATGAGTGGGGCCTTTCATTCCACAGATACAGAGATGTGAGTTAGAAGCTCGGGGAGGAATTATGTGATGGGGAAGCAGAAAGGCAGAAGGCAGGGCACAATGGCCTTCCATCAATCCGAGAGTGCTTGATTTCCCCACTGTAATAACTTCTTATCTGAATTTAGCTTCAGCCTATTAACCCTATCTCCCTTTGCTGCTGAACTTCCAGGTGTTTATTTAAGTTAGACTATGGAAAGTGGGGAGTCTCAGTCAACCACTCGGGATTCAAATTACGGAAAGCACTTCAAAGACAAAGTAATAAATAGCATATATGCCATGCTTAGGAATATAAATGACCTATCTGTCTTAGGTGCATCTAGTTTTGCAGAACTACTGAAAGGAAGAGTATTCAGACAGCAAAATGTAGCCTTCATGTCTGCAAAGGTGGTTTTTCTGATGGCACATTAGGTTCAAAATATTTCCGACACAATTAGGGTGAGTGATGGGCAGTTATGGTGGATTATATACAGAGGGCTTCCTCAACCTCGGCCCTCCAGATGTTTTTGGCCTACAACTCCCATGAACCCTAGTTAGCAGGACCAGTGGTCAGGAATGATGGGAAGTGTAGTCTCAAAACATCTGAAGGGCCGAGGTTGAGGAAGCCTGATATACAGTATACAGTATTGCATAGAGTGGGAGTCTTGTTTGTAGGTTAAATTAGTTTGGACCATGTGACTTCCTTGAAATAGATGATTGCCTACTGAAAATGCATCCATTGTGGGAGAAAATTCCAGTCTGTATTATTCTAAGCACTGGCTGTTTTAAAATTATATACACGTGCAAAAGTGGAGTGGGGTATGTGGGAACACCACAAAAATATTGCATTGAATTTCAAATCAGAATATATTTATATATTTTTCTTCTGTCTACTATCCCATTAACTCTTCTAAAGCTTATCTGTGATTGAGTAAACACAATAGAACCCTAGTTACGCCTACTGACTCCAGGCTCTTCCTGCAAAATTGCTTTGAAATCTTGTAAAGCTGAAGGATCAGAGAGCCTTTCTTTGCACTTAATATTGGAGCAATTTTGTAGAATTCCAGTGGTGTGTTTTGCAGAAGAATTGTAAGATTGACGACCTATTTAGAGCTTCTAGGAACTTAACAAATCTCCACAACCCATCTCTGAAAATATTTTATTGTTTTTCACTTTTTCTAGTACAAGACTTTGGGTTTCAGATACACTGAATCTATTTACAAGAGTTGTAGCATACGTTGTGTCACTTGGTCACAATCTTCCCCACTGCAGTGAGATGCAATGCATTTCTGCTTCAATTACAGCAATTCTTTCTAAATTAGCACGGGCACATATTATGTAAATTTGCATCCTGTCTTCATTTTTTTGTGATCCATTTCCTCTTCTTTGGTCTCAAATGGTCACCCTATCCCTTCTCTATCTTGGAATGTGTGCAGAGGAGGGTGATAAAGAGTTTGGAAACCAAACATTATAAGGAATGGTTGAGGGAGTTGGGTATGTAGAACATGGAGAAGAGAAGACCGAGAGGTGATAAGATAGCCATCTTTAAATTTTTGAAGGGCTGTCACATGGAAGATGGAGGAAGCTTGCTTTCTGCTGCTCTGGAGAATAGGACCTGAACTAGTGGATTCAAATTTCAAGAATTCCAACTAAACATTACAAGGAACTTGTAAGAGCTGTTGAGGGGTGTGGAATGGAGTGTATCTGAATATGCTGGGCTATCCATCACTGGAGGTTTTTAAACAGAGGTTGGATGACCATCTGTTAGGTATTCTTCAACTCTGATTCCTGCATTGCAGGGGATTGGACTCAATTACCCTCGGGGAACCTCGCAACCTTGCGGTTCTATGATTCTATTACCCTGATTGCCTTCCTGTGAAATCACTGAGGTTTTACCATGAAGAGGAAAGAAAATATTCACAGGAATTGCTTCTAGCAACATTCTCTCTCCCCTGCTGGCCCATTAAGGTACAACTTCACATTTTAAACAATGTCAGTCATGGGTTGTTGTTTTTGTGGGGAGGTATGTTTTGCTTTTGTTTGTACCATTTGCGCACCTGAAAACTGGTTGTTTCCTTGTCTCTTTCCCCAGACGTTCCCTTGCCATACACACACACACACACACACACACACACTTCTAAAGATGAAAGCAAAATATGATTAAGACCTAGTTCATTCTGCTCCGCTCAACTGCCAAGAGCCCGAAAGAGCTGAAGAAAACCTTTCTGTACAAATCAAAACAGTGTAATCATTGTCAAAATGCAAGCAGAGCCTCACACGGTATCAGTGGCTCGCGCATTTTGTGAATTTCAAAGACAGCTGTCAGATGTGAAGCCCGGAAAATATACCCCTAACCCTTTAGGTTTGTGGCTGCTAGGCTCTTGCTAATACAATAATGGAAATGTGTCTCTTTCCATAGTACACAAAGAGCTTTACATGCTTTGTTCTGTGATCCAGGAAGCATCACTGCGGTGAGATCAGAGGAGGACCATCAGCAAAGAAGAATGAACCTGTTCGCTCAGCAGGAGAGGCTGGAGAGTAATATTGTAAAATCAGTGGCATTGAGCACCTTGACTGCTTTCATCCCTTCTTTGGTAAAGAAGAAATTAATAACCAGTTTAAAATAAAATAGAAGAAACTGACAGTTCATAGTTCAGAGGAAATATGCAGGGGGGGGGGGGAATAAAGCAGGCTCTGGGAGATTTCTCAGAAAAATTCAGAGCTTGCTTGGAAGTTTTCTAGAAAAGCCCAGTAAGAATGAGCTGAATAGAAACAGAGCTGGGGCAGCTCACCTCTTACTAGTTGTGACACCAGTGAAATATTACCGGTACTGCTCAGTGACTTTGGAAGTGCAGGTGCAATCAAACACTGCCGTAGTTGTTAGTTGTCGTTGTAACTACTCCAATTCATGGGAGGACAGTTATAGCAGCAGTAGTAATGGCGAGGATGTGCCAACCTGTCAGTTTTGGTTTTTCTCAGTTTCTCTCTCTCTCTCTCTCTCTCCCCCCCATCTTAAGTTGAGTTCTCCACATTTCCACATCACTTTATGCATTTTTAAAAAAATGTTCTCGTGAAAATTCATCAGCATTTAATATATACAGTTTTGTATGCTCAACGTCGAGCCTACCAAGTGGCGACGGTGAGGGGCGAGGAGGACCTTCTCCGCTGCCTCTATTGCACCTGCAGAAAACAGCAGCAGGAGACTCTTTCAGGTGGTTCACAATCTATCGGAACCACCTTCGCCATCGGGGCCTGGTAGGGACCCCAAGATCTCCTGCAATGCTTTTGCAAAGTTTTTGCAGATAAAGTCGCTCAGATTCGGAAGGAGGTAGACTCCACCGTGGGAGCAGGGCCGGGATGGGAGAGTGCTAGAGCCCTGTCTAGTCATGTTTCATGGGATCAATTTCAATCTGTTACCTGCGAGGATGTGGACAGGCTGCTTGGACGAGCGAAACTGACCACCTGTCTCCTTGATCCTTGTCCATCCTTGATCCTTGATAAAAGCAAGCCGGGAAAGGCTGGGCGATGGGCTCTGCGGGGTGGTGAATGCTTCCCTCTGTGAGGGAGCCTTCCCAGGCCCACTGAAAGAGGCAGTCATTAAACCGCTTCTTAAAAAAAATCTTTAGACAAGGCCAATATGGCCAACTATCGCCCAGTCTCAAATCTTCCATTCTTGGGCAAGGTGATTGAATGGATGGTTGCTGAACAACTCCAAGCACACCTGGAGGATGTGGACCATTTGGATCCCTTCCAATCGGGATTCAGGTCTCACCATGGGACTCAAACTGCCTTGGTCATGCTGGTTGATGATCTTTTGCAGGCTAGGGACAAAGGTGAGAGCTGTTTCCTAGTTCTGCTGGATCTCTCTGCGGCTTTTGATACCATCAACCATAACATCCTTCTGGACTGTCTTGAGGGGCTGGGAGCTGGGGGCACTGTTATACAGTGGTTCCGCTCCTTTCTCCTGGGCTGTGTCCAGAAAGTGGTGGTGGGGGATGAGTGTTCAGACCCCTGGGCTCTCACTTGTGGGGTGCCTCAGGGTTCCGTCCTCTCCCCCATGCTTTTTAATATCTACATGAAGCCGCTGGGAGAGATCATCAGGGGTTGGGGCTGGGTGTTCATCAATATGCGGATGATACCCAGCTCTACCTCTCTATTAATCAGAATCAGTGAAGGCAGTGAAGGTCCTGTGTGAGTGCCTGGAGGCGGTTGGAGGATGGATGGCGGCTAACGGATTGAGGTTGAATCCTGACAAGACAGAAGTACTGTTCTTGGGGGACAGGGGGTGGGCTGGTGTGGAGAACTCCCTGGTACTGAATGGGGTAATTATGCCCCTGAAGGACCAGGTGCGCAGCCTGTGAATCATTTTGGACTCACAACTGTCCATGGAGGCGCAGGTTAATTTTGTGTCCAGGGCAGCTGTCTACCAGCTCCATCTGGTATGCAGACTGAGACCCTACCTGCCCATGGACGGTCTTCCCAGAGTGGTGGATGCTGTAGTTATTTCCTGCTTGGACTACTGCAATGTGCTCTATGTGGGGCTACCTTTGAAGGTGACTCGGAAACTGCAATTAATCCAGAATGCGGCAGCTAGACTGGTGCCTGGGAGTGGCCGCTGAGACCATATAACACCGGTCCTGAGAGATCTGCATTGGCTCCCAGTACGTTTCCAAGCACAATTCAAAGTGTTAATGCTGACCTGTAAAGCCCTAAATGGCTTGGTCCTGTATACCTGAAGGAGCGTTTCCACCCCCCATCGCCCAGCCCGGACACTGAGGTCCAGCGCCGAGGGCCTTCTGGCAGTTCCCTCGCTGCGAGAAGTGAGGTTACAGAGAACCGTGCAGA
Organism: Lacerta agilis; assembly: GCF_009819535.1. Lineage (NCBI taxonomy): Eukaryota > Metazoa > Chordata > Lepidosauria > Squamata > Lacertidae > Lacerta > Lacerta agilis. Next base: position 27,829,475 of record NC_046323.1, read on the forward strand.
GGGTCTTCTCGGTAGTGGCGCCTGCCCCATGGAATGTCCTCCCAGCAGATGTCAAGGCAATAAGCAACTATTTTACTTTTAAAAGACAACTGAAGGCGGCCCTGTTTAGGGAAGTTTTTAATGTTTGATGCTGTACTGTGTTTTTGATATTCAGTTGGAGGCCGCCCAGTGTGGCTGGGGAAGCCCAGCCAGATGGGCGGGGTATTAAATAAATTGTTGTTGTTGTTGTTGTTGTTGTTGTTGTTGTTAGCAGTTTTGCCTAATGTACACATTTCTCCAAAGCAATTTCTCCAAACAATGAATTTTCTATGTTACTTTCACTGATATATGCATTAATGTGCACACTTAGTAGATGCATTTTTGCATGCCTTGCAACAAAGAACTGCATTCCAAAATCTGCAGAAATGCGAATTTCAAAGGATGCCTGTCTTTCAGTTTGCATATTGTTCCAGAAATTGTATTTGACTTTGAATGTGAACTCACTCAAATTTTCCCTCTCTCCTCTGAACTGAATGAAATACAAGGCTTAATACTACTGGTGTTGTAGAACATATGCTAATAACTTCTTTATGAAAAGATTCCTTCAATTCACCAAATAGGTCTAATTATCACTGGTGTTGCACTGCCATAAGTCTTGTTACTACAAACTGTAATCTTATTACCAGGTATTTGTGTATATGCAGCACTGAAACCAATGCAGATGAGTAGTCAGTAAACCCTGTGATATAAAATCCAGTCCTCATAAAGCTCAGATAATGTCATTTGTGGGACTCTATAATTAGGAATAGGTGAATGGTCTTCTCTAGATGAGGTGAACTTGGGGTTTTTCCAAGATCTGATGTTTCTCCTCGATTCCCAGGTAGCGATATGGCCGACAATGCCCTTTTTCTAGTTTTGCGTGACTGTGCCCTCTCCTTGATTATTAAGATCCAGCTTCCATAATCTTTCCCTTGGCAAACTCTAAGTTGCATTACGGCAATGTATTGGAAGTAGGGCAGCCTTGGAAGACCATTTTGAATGCTTCAGTTGGTCCACAACACCTCCTCTCATATATTTCACATACCCTTTGCTATGAGACTGTCTGAAGAGAGTGTTTTTGCTAGTTCCACTGCTGTTTGAAGTACAACTGTTGACTAGGCCTAGTCCTGTTTCTAGGACTAAGGTGAAACTGTTACTTGTTACTTTTGCAATTGGATGCTGCATGTTGTTTAAGAAATCTTCTTATGTTTATAGTACAGTTGTACCTTGATTGATGAACAGAATGCGTTCTGGGAGTCAGTTTGATTCCTGGAACTGTTCAAAAACCATGGTGCGGCTTCCGATTGGATGCAGAAGTTTCCTGACGCCAATCGGAAGCTGCAGAAGCCGCACAGGACATTTGTTCAGGGGCGTCGCTAGGGGGGTGCGGTGGGGGCGGTACGCCCCTAGTGGCAGGTGTGACAAGAGGCGGGTGGGGGTGACAAGCGGTGGCCCTTCCCGCCACTCCCCACGCAACGCCGGTCACCCTGGGAGCAGCAGCGCTGCACGGACGGGGTGCTCCCTCGGCCGTGCGCTGTTGCTCCCGGGGTGACGGAGCAAGCGGCGGCGCGTGGGGGTGACAAGCAGCAGCCCCTCCCGCCATTCCCAAGCGCTGCCGCTCCCTCCGTCACCCCAGAAGCAACTGCGCACGGCCGAGGGAGCACCCCGTCCGTGCAGCGCTGCTGCTCCCGGGGTGACCGGCAGCGTGGGGAGTGGCAGGAGGGGCCGCCGCTTGTCACCCCCACGCACTGCCGCTGGCTCAGTCGCCCCGGGAGCAGCAGCGTCGGACCGCCGCTTCCACAGCCTCCTTTTGAGCCGCAGAGCTTAAAAGCGGGCTCTTCGGCTTAAAAGGGGGCTGCAGAAGCGGCGGCGGCACTCCCGGAAACGCCCCTGGGGCGGGGCGTCGTGACGTCACAATGTGACGTCACGACGCCCCCGCCCCCGGGGCGTTTCCTTTGCCGCCCCGGGTGCCGCGGAGCCTAGCTCCGCCACTGCATTTGGTTTCTGAAAATCTTTCGAAAACTGGAACACTCACGGTTTTCGATCGTTCGGGAGCCAAAACGTTCGGCAACCAAGCCATTCTTCAACGAAGGTATGACTGTATTGCCTATTGAAATGTTGTTTTTTGTATGTATGTTATTAAATTTTTGTTTTGCTATGCTATATATTTTTTAACTTTGTTATTGTTTTCCTACGTTATATGAAATTGCTTTTGTAGTGTTTGTTTGAAATGCACCCCTCCTTTTTTTGTAAGCTGCTTCGAGCATGATTATTTTGTGGAAAGGTGGCATACAAATGAAATGAAATGAATGATTGAATAAAAGCTAGGGATCTCTTGGTACTGGAATCCCAGTTAATCTGTTCCTTGCCCAGGCTGGTTAATAATAATAATAATAATATTTATTATTTGTACCCCGCCCATCTGGCTGGATTTCCCCAGCCACTCTGGGCGGCTTCCAACAAAAATCAGATACAAAAATATTACACATTAAAAACTTCCCTGAAAAGGGCTGCCTTCAGGTATTTTCTGAATGTCAGGTAGTTATTTATCTCCTTGACCTGTGATGGGAGGGCGTTCCACAGGGCGGGCGCCACTACCGAGAAGGCCCTCTGCCTGGTTCCCTGTAGCTTTGCTTCTCACAGTGAGGGAACCGCCAGAAGGCCCTCGGCACTGGATCTCAGTGTCCGGGCTGAATGATGGGGGTGGAGACGCTCCTTCAGGTATATAGGACCGAGGCTGTTTAGGGCTTTAAAGGTCAGCACCAACACTTTGAATTGTGCTCGGAAACGTACTGGGAGCCAATGTAGATCTCTCAGGACCGGTGTTATGTGGTCCCGGCGGCCACTCCCAGTCACCAGTCTAGCTGCCGCATTCTGGATTAATTGCAGTTTCCAGGTCACCTTCAAAGGTAGCCCCACATAGAGCGCATTGCAGTAGTCCAAGCGGGAGATAACCAGAGCATGCACCACTCTGGTGAGACAGTCCACGGGCAGGTAGGGTCTCAGCCTGCGTACCAGATGGAGCTGGTAGACAGCTGCCCTGGACACAGAATTAACCTGGTTGACATGATAGTCTCTCTTTTTGACTTTGTAAAGATGTTAACACCTTTCCCCCCCCCAGACATCTTGACTTTAAACTATAAAATTGCTGTGTTAGCCCTTTCCTTATTTATTTTTGGGTTTTTCATTCTAGATTTTATTATTGTTGTTTTATTGACTTTCTTTCTTTCTTTTTTTTAAGGTGAAAGTGCTCAGAGTACTTCTGTTATATGTAACCATACTTAAGTTTAAATCGAATGATCTCTTTAGAATGGCTGGTTGTAAACTTGGCCTTTAGGCCTAGATAACAAGCTGCAGAGACAATCTATCTGCATTATTCTTCAAGCAAAAATCACCCATTGGGAGTTAATTAAAAGAACAATTCTTTGCCTCCTGTCTCACTGATCTTAATAGAAGGAAGTGATAAGGTGTAAACTTAATTCTGTTGATTTAGGATTGAGCCAATACATCCTTTCCAAGCCATCACATCTGAAACAATGAAACAAATGGCATGCTACGTCCCCTGTATTTCTGGAAGAGCACAAAAGACTGCCAGGCAGGAGGAAGTTTAAACGGAATTAATCTGTGCCTGGTATGGAAAGAAATTACGTTTAATTTTGCGTAGGTTCTTTTGTCAAATATTATCTGAGAAATTATATCAAAGATATGTTTCCTAACTCCATCTTGTCTCAAAAGGTGACTTGGAAGAATGGTTATATAATGACCTATAAAACTGAATGATTGCCCTATCAAAGCAGGATTGAACTATCATATTTCTCAAAAGTCAAAGGTGAGGGGTTCTGAAGGCAGGCAGCACACTTTAACAAGTTATGAATAATTTCAAATGGGCTGCGAAGTCAAAGCAGTTTATCCTCTTCAGTATTCTAGCCATTACTTTGAATTCATCTGATTGAGACAGAGGCACTTCCTCTGAGACAATGAGAACTAATGGGCATTACTTGAAGGATAATTTGAAAAAGAGAGGCCATTAATTTTTTTTTACACAATGCAGTAAGTCAGGGGTTGATCACCCCCACCCGCTTTCTCCCCTTGTATTTAAGAATGTCTTTATTCTCCTCCTCCACTATATATATTGAAATCAAAGCAATTTCTGGTTGCTAGTAGTAACACACTGTACAGTGGAGGCTGGTGCCCATTGGAAACAGCAGGGAGGAAGGCAGGAAGGCCAGCAGCAAGTGAAGCCAGAGCTGATAACGGGTGGAGCCAACAAATGTGGTTTGTCCCCATCTTCCCACAAGGATGCTCTACAAAGGCAACACTGAGACTAAGGAGGAGGAAGCTGACAGCCAATAGCACCCCTAAGGAAGGTGTTAGGCAGGTGAGGACTTGTTGTTGTTCAATTGTTCAGTCGTGTCCGACTCTTCGTGACCCCATGGACCAGAGCACGCCAGGCACGCCTATCCTTCACTGCCTCTCGCAGTTTGGCCAAACTCATGCTAGTCGCTTCGAGAACACTGTCCAACCATCTCATCCTCTGTCGTCCCCTGCTCCTTGTGCCCTCCATCTTTCCCAACATCTGGGTCTTTTCTAGGGAGCCTTCTCTTCTCATGAGGTGGCCAAAGTACTGGAGCATCAACTTCAGGATCTGTCCTTCTAGTGAGCACTCAGGGCTGATTTCTTTAAGAATGGATAGGTTTGATCTTCTTGCAGTCCGTGAGGACTAGTTGAGGCCAAACTAAGCTTGGAGGTGCAGCGCCTGACTTTACCCTAATGGACCAGCCTCCACAGCTACTGTAAAGAAAAAGAAGAGGAGGAGAAGGAGGAGGAGGAGGTGGTGGTATTGGTCACTTATCATGCATTCAGCATGGCAGAAATCAATGGCATTGACTGTATGATCTTGAAGCTCAGCCTACCCTTCTCAGAAGGCCTAAGGAATTACAAGTTATAAAGCCCAAGAGTAATGTGATTCTCTGGGAAGTATTCATAACTACTGGCTGTAACCTGATCATTTTTCCACCTCACCCAAAGTTTCAAGGTTCGTTAGCTTGAATTCTTCCTAGCAGCATAAGACACTGCTGTTTACAGGTAATCACGGTCGAGTAGAAGACTTTAAAATCAGGATTGCAATTTGGAGACAAATATAATGGAGCGTTTTTCATGCTGAACAAAAGCTATGGAAACGGAACATCTTAAGCTTCATTGGCTTGTGCTTGAAGCATTTAAACGCCTATTGATTTCAATGAGGAAGTTAAACCATATTCTTAACTCTATTGACTGGTATTGCCAACCATGCCGAATGGATCATAACTTGGATTGCTCCTGATGCATTTTTAAAGCATTTAATATTTAGTTAATAAATACATATACCATAGCCAGGGGCCATAGCTCAGTGGTAGTACTGTATTTATATGCTTCAATCCCAAGCATCTCTGAGTACAGTTGGGAGAGACCCTTGTTTGAAACTCTGGAGAGTCACTGCTAGTGAGTAGGATGGGCCAATGGTCTGACTCAATGCAAGGAAGCTTCCTACGTTCTTATGTAAGAATTGAAACCAATCGGACATTGCTTACAATAGCATCTAAAGCCCAGAAACACCTGAAAACGGTGTCCAAATGAAGAAATTGAGATAATAGCAGAAGAAGACTTGCCACTTGATTGTCTTCTATTTGCTTTAAAAATTAGAAAAGAAAAAGAGAGGGGAATGTATGCCTATACTGAGGGTGAAGTGAAGAGAGTTTTCTGAAGCGTGTCCTTGCGCACTCCTAGATGGGAAATGCAAATGCTGGCTCACTCCGCGTGCAATAATTAGATAGAAATGTGATTCATTTACTTTTGTACCATTAGGATGCAGCGTGAATTAGGACACGAAGAAAGGAAGAATGAATCTGCCAACAGTTTTAAATTACTTTTTCGTGGGGGGCGGGGGACAAAGAAAAGAAAGAGAAAACCGAGTGTCGTTTGAGAGGCCAATTTAGGGCTAAGGTTAAAGTTACAGTGGCGGAGCTGGGAGTCAGGTTGAGCCAGGTTGCCACCAAATTCTATAAAGCAGGGGGTGCAGTGGGGGCTATTCAAAGGGCAGCATGGAAAGCACAGGTAGAAACGATACTCAACTGCCCCAATGCATCACCCCCCCAGCTGCTTAAGCTCAGTTGTTTTTCTACAGTGGGGGCCTGAGACCCACTGGGGAAAAAGGTAGCTGGGGATTACCGGTACATAGGAAGCTGCCTTAAACCAAGCCAGGAAACTGTCGACCTAGCTCAATAGAGTCTACACTGACTGGCAGTGGCATTCCAGGGTCCTAGACAGGGACTCCCTGGAGATGTCAGAGATTGAACACTTTGCATGCAAGACAAATGCTCTTCCTCTGATCTATGGCCTTGCCCTCTCTTTAAGAGGAAGGAGAACTTTTTTGAGCAGTGAGTTTTTTTTCAGTTCATAGGAGCCAGCTTCTAGGGACTGAGGTCCCTTCAACCTCCCATAAAATATTTTAGGGGGCTGCCCCCTCCCAGTTGATAGGGATTGCCATTCAAATGGGTGTGTGTGTGTGCGTGCGCGTGCGCCATTTCTTGTGATCAATGATGCAGGACAGGGCTTGCCTGCCCCCCCCAAAAAAATATTCTATCCAAGTTGGCACCCTTAATTCAGTTCCTTTCTCGTTCCCACCAGAGTTGCACTCTGCCTCACTGTAGTCTGGTCCACACGTCACCTTATGAAGCAGCGAGTACTGGTGTTGGGGTCCGCTAATTGGGCCCAAGCTGCCTTGGTCACTGAAAAGCCAGTAAATGCCATAGACAGAGGAGATTCCCATAATCATTCGTTTATTCAGCTGAGTAAAACAGGGCAGGTGAGCCACACTCACCAGTGTGATGGTGAAGCCGCCCCAAATAGCCTTTGTTCATACTTTTTATAGGCGTCCCCCCCTCCATTTCCCCCTATCAAGGTTCCTTGCGCTGATCAAAACAGGACACCCTGCCTGGAGACCTTAAAGGGGAAAGTGGCCTGGCATCGCCTAGCAACGTTATCTGGTCTTCACATATTTGTGGCTCACCCTCCTAAATTCTAAAGCAGGCAGTTTTTAAAACAGAAGCAAAATGGCACCAGTTAGGCTAACCAAAAGACAGGACAAGAACAGACCTCTGTGTCTTTTCTTGAGACCCCAAACTGGGTTAATGTGAAAGAGCAGCCTGCTGATATGAGCTGCTCAACGCCACCCAGCTTTGTTCCTCCCCTGCTCTTGCTCCCATGGAGGAAGTGAACCAGAGGTTGGCTTTGTATCCTGGTGAGCCAGCACTCATGGTTTATTCCCCCTAAACAAACCACAAGCAGTGTGCCAAGAGGAAACCATGGCTTCTGCTTGTTTGGGGGAGAAACGCACCACAAGCTCTGGTTCCCATATAACACAAAGCCAGCCTCTGGTTTGCTTCCTCTTTACAATGGCAACAGAAGGAGAAGGGTAGGAATGAACTGAGGAGTTTTGAGCAGCATGTTCATTCACAATAAACGGCTCAGGGCCGCAATACCTCAAGCACCACCTCTTTCCATATGAACCTACCAGGACCCTGAGATCATCTTCTGAGGCCCTTCTTCGTGTGCCACCTCCTTGAGGGTGGCAACATGAGAACGGACCTTTTTTTGCAGTGGCTCCCCGTCTGTGGAATACTCTCCCCAGGGAAGTTTGCCTGGCGCCTTCATCATACACCTTTAGGCGCTAGGTAACATTCCTTTTTAACAAGGCCTTTGGTTGATCTGATTTACATCCTATACCATTTTAAAATGTGGTTTTTTTGGGGGGGCAATTGGGTTGTTTTAATTTTTATTAGGTATTTTATGGTTTTATATCTTGAATCTTCCTGAGACCCCCGGGTATAGGGCGGTATATAAATTCAAGAAATAATAATAATAATATTTATTTATTTATTTATTTATTTATTTATTTATTTATTTATTTCGACTGAAGCTTGTATTTCCTTCTGGGCAATCTTGTGGAGGCCTTATACTGATAGTTGACCCAGAGGCAAAAGTAATCAGAGCAATGAATGGGCATTTTACCTTTGCCCAGTAGGCTAGTTTCCACACACACTCACAGACCCTCCAAATGTCCCTATTATCCAGTCCTGGTTTTACAGAAGCCATTCCGTTTTCTGATTTGATCCCAGAATGTCCTGCTTCTCCTTAGGCTATCCCAATTTTCATCACAGAAATGTTGGAGGGCATGGAATTATGCGACCCCCTGAGCCAAGGAGATAAGTACAACCTTCAGAAGACGTTTATAGGCAGTCCTGTATAGGGAAGCTTTCAAATGTTTAATGCTTTATTATGTTTTCATATATGTTGGAAGTCGGCACTTTCCAACCTCAAGGAGGATGCCAAGCTAGGCAGCTAAGCGTTGTGGCTTGCAGAGGGATATGTGGCTAGAGAGGGGATGTAGCCTTGGAAGAAGGGCCAAAGGGGCAGTTCTGGGGTTTTGGTTTTTTTTTTGCTTGGCCTCCAGACTTGAGGCTCCTATCTCTCATGTAACATGACACGAGAATTTGACCCGTATCCAAAGCTGGCACAACCCACATTGCGTCATGCTTCCACAATGGATTCTAGTTTGCCCATTAGCTGGGGGTGGGGATAGATAAATGAAACAAAACATGTTTGGAGAATGACTGATGATTTACCAGTTGAAATAATACATAGTATGTTGCACATTGAAGTTGAAAATGGACTCTTAGAAGTATAGTGAAGCTGCAGCTTGAAATACTGTAACACTTTGGGGCGAGGCGGGGGAAGCAAACCACAGATTTTTTTTTCCTTGTGGATCTGTGCCTAGCAGTAAACAGGAACATAGCCCAAAGTCTCATCCCAACCCTTCAGATCTTATTTCCACATCCTTTCCTCAGCTAAATTTCTAGGCTTTCGGCTGATTAGTTTGGGAAATCGTCGTACCTCATCCATCTTCAACTTGTCAGCAGCACTCTTAGGGTTGTCCCATGCTGTTTCCTGATTTCCTACCAAAGTAGGCCCGGTGGCTCTTTTTTGTGTAAGATACATTAACTTGTCTATTATTTCTGCTTTCCTCAACCTGGTCCTGCTAAGCACAGGGCAGCATGTGTTCCTCAGGAAATAATGCTATTTGTTCCGCAATGACATCTTTAATTATTAATATAAATGTTTGTGCAATCAATGCTTACTTGTACCTTTTAAATTATATATTTTTTCCATTATAGAAAACAAAATTATGGATAAGATTTTGGGGGCCATATTTTTGCTGATGCATGGTGTAAATGGAGCCCATTGCTCTACAGCAGGGATGGGGGACCTGCAGCTCTCCAAACATTCTTGGAGTCCAGCTCCCAACCAGCCCCTGTGGCCATACAGAAATTGCTGGCCTCCAACCCCCATCAGTCCCAGCCGCATGGCCAGTGGTCAGGGATGATGGGAGTTGGAGTCCAGCAACATCTGGAAAGGAACAGGTCCCCCATGTCTGCTATACAGGGTGGTTTACCAGTTGTCTTCCATATTATAAACAAGCTATATCTCCTAACTTTACCATGTCTATTAACTTCTATACCCTCCTAATGGAACCATCAGTATACATTGGCTGACATACTATCATCTTCACCACAATTAATGTGATTTTGGTGTTAAATTTAAATCTCCTTAAAGCAGTATCTTTTAAACATCCAGTAAGAAATGGGAATGGGCTTAGTAGTATTGTGTGCACAGATTATTTCTTGGATACACCCCTTTCTCCCATAAGCACATTTGTTGTTGTTTAGTCATGTCCGACTCTTTGTGAGCCCACAGACCAGAGCACACCAGGCACTCCTGTCTTCCACTTCCTCCCACAGTTTGGTCAGACTCATGTTGGTAGCTTCGAGAACACTGTCCAACCATCTCGTCCTCTGTCGTCCCCTTCTCCTTGTGCCCTCAATTTTTCCCAACATCAGGGTCTTTTCCAGGGAGTCTTCTCTTCTCATGAGGTGGCCAAAGTATTGGAGCCTCAGCTTCAGGATTTGTCCTTCCAGTGAGCACTCAGGGCTGATTTCCTTAAGAATGGATAGGTTTGATCTTCTTGCATTCCATGGGACTCTCAAGCACATAAGCACATATTTTTACATAATCCTACCAGGTAGGTTTGTAATTGGCTCTGGAAATCAGGCACCCCCAACAATTATTTGTAGTATTTGCATACATTTCCTGTACTTTAAAATCTTATATCACTGGCCTATTGTATCAGTTATAGTGTTCTCCCTTAAATTAGTGATGTTGGAAATCTGAGTGTATATGTAATATATATTTACATTAATCCTATGTATGTGAAACCATATTGCTCACCTGGTTTTGAGCTGCATTTAAGCAACACACCCTTTCTTGGGTATGCTCCATTGGCCTCAGTGCAACTTGGCCATCATGGTAGCTATAGCTACTGTGAAGACAAGGAGGAGGACTATGTATGTCTGCTATCTTGAGCTCAATGTATGAAGGGTGGGGACACAGGAGGTCCCTGAGATCTTGTCCCAAACAATAAATATATTACATTTAGAGCACAAAAAGCTTGGAGAGTCTTGGGGGTGAAAAACTGACCATAACATGTGCACAACTCTGTGACCTGTAGCAAATTTAAACTTTTCTGACACCTTAATGGCCACGATATTGTTTAACGAGTTGACACTTTATAAATATTCTTGTAAATGAATGAATGAATGAATACGCCCCTTAAAACTATGATCAAACTTCTGCCTTCAGGTGCACAGGATCTCTGAAAGGGGGGGGGAATGTTCTAGCTGCTTTTCACTGCAAAGATCTGCAGCTGCGGCAAAAATAAAAGTTACAGGCTTTCAAGAGATTTATAGTTTTTCCCATCTCAGTAGTCGTTTTGCTCTAGGGCAGAATGAGAGTATGAGAATCTTTGTCTTATCTCATTTAGAAGCTAAAAGGAGGGTGACTGCTGTTTTCAGGGTAGATGGAGGTGCTCACGGTGAAACATACCCTTTCGTCTTAATAACGGGGCTATAATATACTCTTCAGGTAATATTTGATAACCTTATGCGGAAATGTTGTCCTAGTTTCATGATGATAGTGCTGCTCTCTTGCATATCTCTGGAAGCTGCTGAAAAGAGTCCCTGGACAGAACTTTTGATATTATTCAGCACCTTCTCCTTACACATTTTGAATCTGTTTTAAAAGGTGAGATCATAATAACACAAAAGACAGGGAATACCCAAGATGTATAATAATGCAAAATACAGAGAATACCCAAGTTAAAACTATGTGGGTAGCCACTCTTGGGCTTGCCAAGCGGAAGGTCGGCGGTTCGAATCCCTGCGACTGGGTGAGCTCCCATTGTTCTGTCCCAGCTCCTGCCAACCTAGCAGTTCAAAAGCACGCCAGTGCAAGTAGATAAATAGGTACCGCTGCAGCAGGAAGGTAAAGGGCGTTTATTTGCATTCTGGTTTCCGTCACGGTATTCTGTTGTGCCAGAAGCGGTTTAGTCATGCTGGCCACATGACCCGGAAAGCTATCTGTGGACAAATGTCGGCTCCCTCGGCCTGAAAAGGGAGATGAGCGCCCCAACCCCATAGACACCTTTGACTGGGCTTAACTGTCCAGAGGTCCTTTACCTCCTTTACTTTTTTTTTTTTAGTTAAAACTATGGAACTCACTCCCATAGGAGACTGTGATGGGAACCAGCTTGGATGACTTTAAAAGAGGATTAGACAAATTCATGGCACAGAGAGCTGTTGATGGCTACAAGCCATGATGGCTATGTTCTGCCCCTGCAGCTGGAGGCAGCAATACTTCTGAATACCAGTTGCTGGAAACCACAGGAGGGGAGAGGAGTCTTGTGCTCAAATTCTTCATCTGGTCCACTCCTGAGAGAACAGGATGCTGGACTAGATGGGCCATTGGCATCATCTAGCAGGCTCTTCTTATGTTTTTATCTCAGAATACACATTTTGGTAGCTTCTTCTTTCGACTTAGAGGTTCACTGTTACTTTTAATGTCTCCCTCAAATTCTTTTGTCTTGGATTTTTTTTTAAATCAGTGTTACCTTTACTGGGTGTGTTCTGTTCTGTGACCTCTTAAGTTCATAAAGAGATCCTTAATGCACCAGGTACTTTATGGGCCAATAACTGCAAATCTTTAGGTAGGCTAAATGAGCTAAGAGCCAAGTAAAGCACAGCATTGGGTTTGTAGGCTGAGAAGGGAGGCTCTCCCCACCCCAGCAAATTATAATATTACCAGAACACACATCCATAATTAAAAGATTCCTTTAAATCTCTGGACTTCCCACCTTCCCCTCCATGGGTTCTGTTGTTAAACTGTTTCTACTGCATCTTTTCCAGTAATCCATTTTTTAAAATATGACTTCATTATTTATCTCCATAGTACTCATTACATTACAATCCTGTTAATGTTTCCATCTGCTTACAGCGGTCTCCAAGATAAATCATAAATTTTTCTCATTCCTTGTTGAAGTTTTGCTCTTCTTGGTTCCTGAGCTTCCCAGTCAATTTGCCATTCTTCTCTGGTAGGGACGTTATCTTCTTTCCATCTCTGGGCTAGTAGTATCCGTGCTGCTGTCGCCATATACATAAAAAGTCTTTTCTGCTCCCTTGGAATATCAGCACCTATAATTCCTAATAGAAAAGCCTCTGGTGTTGTTGTTGTTGTTTTTTTTTTTAAATAAACATTATTTTAAACATTTTTCCCCCCAATTCATTATATATCATTTCCCAGAAAGGGCACATGATTTGTATGCAGAAGTTTCCAGGTTCCGTTCCTGGCATCTCTAATTAAGAAAGAATCAGGGACTAGAAGACTTCTGCCTGACAGCCTGTTGGCAGTTAGAGCAGAACACAGGTAGCTGGAATGTTGTTGGACTACTGCTCACGTGAACCTTGGATTTGCCATGGAGGGTGAGGCTGATGGAAATTGGACTTCAGCAACGTCCTGAGGCCATCACATTCGTTATTCCTGGAGTAGACAATTCTGAGCTTGATGTTCCAAAACAGTTTAATAGCATAAGGTAGGGATGTGCCTGTTTCCACACGCTACTCAAAATCTGGAACTGTCTCAATAACGTTTCGCTATGCATTTAGATGCATAAAAGACTCCCACAAATTTAAATGATACTTGAAGCAAAGTCTTACTTGCCCTAGAGAAACACAGAAATACACAGTTTTCATTAGTGCTTAGTTCCTCTGATTTTTTTTTTTTTTTAACATCACAAACATGCTTGTTACTTCCTTTGGAATAATCCTATTTCATTTGCTTTTAATATGTAAATTGATTAAAAAAAACCAACAAGTTGGTTGTTATGCCTAGCTACAAATGCAGATGACAGAATTGAGGCGATCTGGGGAATTATTTAATCAGTGAGACACAAATTGTGTGCAAATAAAAATGAAATGTCAAGACTATGGAAAACAGGTTTCAGCAGGGGGGAAAAAACCTGCATGGTGAAAGATCTTCTTTGTTTCACTGACTTGTGGTGAGCGGATATGACATCTCTGTAGCAATTCTTTGTCAAATGAACATCATGTTTACATATCTTTGCTTAGCAATATATCAGCACTTCTGTTACAAATTCTGTTTGGAGGAGTAAATAATGTACTGTAGATGGTTTTAAATGAAATACAATTTGCCATCACAGCCAGAAGAATACTCAAGATACAATTTAATACCGGTACAATGTTATAATGATGCATTTCCCCCCAGAACTCCCTCTTTTCCTCCGTATTTTGGTATCTGCTTCTGTGCCAGACAGGAACTGATTGCCTCTGCTTGCAGCCTCCTCCTAGCTGACTACATTGATTCAAATTGTTATTTTTGGCACTGTAGCTTCCCTATTGACCACTCACCAAGCAGATAATGGTTGCGGGGACTATTCTAGGTAAACATCCATATGGACCCCGTGTTTCTCCATGCTATGGCCTTGAAGTGATAGGGGAGCTGTAGGTGGTTGTTAAGCAACAACCTAGATGGTTTCTTTATTTCCCCTTACGTCTTCTTAAATAGACCTCATGCAGTAATGGAAATGGCTGTTTGATACAAGAGGATCTAATCATAAAGTCTTTGTGAAAAATCAGAAGTCACATCAGCATCGTATCAGCGGTGCCAATTTGGAGTAAACACAGAATCAAAACAGAGGTAGCTACACTGACATTGAAAACTCTATATTTGAGGAGGGAAGGCCTTTAACTTGTCATGATTAAAAATATCTGAAAGTTTCAGACTGTACAATTGCTGGCAACAGACCATTTGATTCCAGGCATTGTGTTACCTTTGTTCATTTTTATACAAAGATCTCTTTTTGATATTTTAAAAATGTATTTTTGTCTATTGTAACAGTCTTCAATTTCACATACTGAATAACTTTTGACTTCTTTCGTTCTCCTTGAAAGTTGTAACCCTTGACATTTGGTCCTGCGCGGCTCTTTCCTGCCTCTTTCATAATTCTGGAAGTATTCTCAGGAAAGAGACTGTTAGCTTGGTGGAGTTTCCTGAAACGCTTATAAGAAGGAGAAGGTAATGCCACAGAAAGAACATCGAATCTCATGGAGAAGATTCTGAATGGCAACTGTGTTTGACCTCAGTGACAATCCCTACCCCACCAAGGGGTCCTATAACTCACTTTACACCACTGAAGCGTAAGAATGCTTACCTCACTCTGCCTGTCACACACACACACACACACCTACCTGCCCAAATGTGTCCAAACTGACCTAACTAATGTCTATATCAACACTACAGAAAACCAACAACCACAATGGAAACAATCCAGAGCAGGCAGTGGGGAAATAGAAGGAAATGGTGCTAATTTGCTTTCTGGCCCATAATTATTTGGCTCTGAGGCAGCTGGCTAATCCTCCCTTGCCATGAAGGATGGATGGATGCTGGAATTGTAAACAGGCCAGAGGGAGGGAGGGTGGTCCTAAACAGGCTCCACCTTAAGCCCCACCCTCTGGCACCAGACTAGGCATGTATATGGCTCACATTGAATGCCCCTGAAGGCTCGATAGTGCAAGTGTTAAGCACATATATTTTTAAATGGCTCTGAAAGATCCCCATCTTTTAAAGGTGCATAGAGCCACCTCTCCCTTTTATAATGCACCGCCTTGTAGCATGGCACCTATGCATATTACTCTTGTTTGGCATTTTTCTATACAAACAAGTCACGATTAATATAAATGAGCTTAGATTGATTCAGATACATTAAGAGTGGAAGAGTGATGGCTGATGCAAGCAAGAGGGGTGATTAGTATTGTTCCTGCGGCATGATAAATTGCACGACATCACACATTAATACAATGGATTGTCCTTCAGGATATGAAAGACTTTAGCAAACCGAATGATGTCAAATATACTTTTGTCTGATATAATGGGGGACAAAGTTTGGAAACCTGTAGCAGTTTCCAGAATACTCTCCAAGTGTGTGTGTTTTTTGTTTAGCCTTAGCTGTGGCTGGCTCAACACTCCGTCCTGCACTAAATGTATTGCATTAATCCCAATGAAGTGTATTGGCCCTCCTGGCTTCCCATACCAGGAAGTTACTTGCTAAGCTTTCAGGCTCAGCACTTTCAGTTTCAGTTTTGTACTAAAACCACCAGGTGGCTACATGACTTTGTCTCCTGCAGCTTATATTATTAATTTTATTCTTTATGCACTCTTTGTGGGGCCTCTCACTTCATTTTATGTAGAATAGCGGTAATGGCCTGTGGTAATTCATAACGAGGGAGATCCATGCTATACAAAATATCACCTTTATGTAATATAATATTTTGCTTTATCTGATCTATTCTAGGGTTCTGGTTAAGCTCTGCCCCCAAATTACAAGCAATGGCTTGTGCCCAATAGTTTTCTTTGGAAACAAGCCAGAATCACATACCACAAAGATATATGATGTCTCTGCCTACTTCCCCAACCCCACCCTGTGAATTGAAGTGGAGGGTGCAAGGGACCCAATGTCAGAAGTATGACAAGCAACCTTAAAATCTAGTATAGAAATGAGGTTTCAGAGGTCCTCCAGATGTTGGCTAACCACAACCAGCATGTCCAGTGGTCAGGGATGATGGGATCTGTAGCCTGACAGTTGGTATGCCACAGCTGCACCAGCCGTGATCTACAGTAGCTCCTTTGTGGTAGTGCCACCATTATGGTAGTCCCACCTAGAGCGGGGAGGAATGACACAGACTACTGGTTTTCTGAGAGCTTTCGAGTCAGGTGTAAATGTGGACTTTTTCATCTTTTAATCCTTGTGTTATATTTATGCTGTACATGTCCCACCCCCCTGTTTTAGTTATAACACACACACACACACACACACACATATATATATGCTCCAGGAATATGATATGATAGATAAAATGCCCTAAACTCTAAGCTGTACCATTTATTCAAATCAAGTACAAGAGAATTCTAATAGTGGGACTGAGGCTGTGAGGGAAACAGAGACTAGGCAACTGTAAACTGCCATGGCTGCCTTGCCAGAAAGGCAGTATGTAAACCCAATAAATAAATAAATAAATAAATAAATAAATGGATCTTGCACAACACATGAGTGACAGCTTTATTTGAAAGAATAATATTAAAGGCCTCAATCTCTTAGTCAAAATTTGCATTGGGATTCATTTGCATTGAAATGGTGTGGAATAACGTAATGGAAATGTTATTCATTACGTAATTAATTGTGTGAATTCCAGACAATGAGACAAATAACGTAGTTTGTATCAGAAGCTGAACTGCAGTGGAACAGAAACAGTGCTAAATGTGGCAAGCACAGGTCACAATGAAATTGGATGACTTCTTTCATCCCTATGCAGAAATGGTTCAGTTTGTAAAAAGAACCTAATCAGAACTGACATGGAAAATGCATTGAGCCAGTGCTATCATATCAAAGCTTGTGGCATCTAAACTGATTTTGCTTTGACTTTAGGAGTGATGTGCAGTAGGGACCTGTCATCATCACAGCAGGGCATTTTTGTGAATCTCGTTTGTGTGTACATAGCATCCATTTAAGAAATATAAATATTTCTTAGCTATTTATTTGAACAGATATATTACTTGTCATGTTTGGCCATTTCTTACCCAATCAAAGCTAATCATGCTGATCAACTTTAATGACATAATTTTTGAAATATGCTTCATCTGCTGCAGCGCATTTAAAATTATATTTTCATCCTGGCTACAATACATTAATTCTTGTTCGCTTACTTAATTTAAAGGGGATCTTTCAGGGAGCTGACACTAATTTTGACTTAATTGGAATTTCTGTAATTCCATCTCCAAAGCATTTCAAGTCCCTAAATATATGTGCCCAGTCCTGCATGGGTAATCTACCCAAAAAACAGATAACAACGAAGAGATATCTCTGTCATGCATGCAGCTGTTTTCTCTGTTTAACTTTGGGAAGGTTTGTGGAAGACACAAATCTTGTATCCATACCAGGACTTGAGCTTCATGCAACATATTCCTATACCACAAATGCACCACTATTATCAATTGATCTTGTCATGTCTGGCTGCCAGCACTGATCTACTGATATGGGAAGAATTTTTTTTACTGATCTACTGATATGGGAAGGAAAATATTTACTGATCTACTGATGTGTATTTGAAAATTTTTACACATCACTTGGGAAGACAGGCGAACTAATGCCAGTGTACTGGAAGAAGCAAAGATCACCAGTGTTGAAGCAATGATTCTTCAACATCAACTTCGTTGGACTGGTCATGTTGTGTGGATGCCTGTTTATTGTATTCCAAAGCAACTACTCTATTCCCAACTTAAAAATGGAAAGCCTAATGCTGGCGGTCAACAAAAGAGGTTTAAAGACTCTCTCAAAGCAAATCTTAAAAAATGTAGTATAAACACTGACAATTGGGAAGCACTGGCCTGCGAGCGCTCCAATTGGAGAACAGCCCTTACCAAAGGTGTCATGGGCTTTGAAGACACTCAAACTCAGGACGAAAGGGAGAAACGTGCTAAGAGAAAGGCACGCTTGGCAAACCTTCACCGTGATCAACTCCTGGCCGGAAACCTATGTCCCCACTGTGGAAGGATGTGTGGATCCAGAACCGGCCTCCACAGTCACTTACAGACTCACTGTTAAAACCGTGTTCATGGAAGACAGTCTTTCTTCGCTACGAGTGATAGCCAAAGAAGAAGAAGAAGAAGCACTGAGTGGCAGTGACTTTCAAGGATTTTAGGCAACAGTCTCTCCCAGCCCTACCTGGAGATGCTGGGGATTTAACCTGGGGTCTATACTTGGTCTCTGAGCTATGATACCCTTTACACCTTATTGCTTTAATATAATATTTTTTTAAAAAAAATGGGGGGGGGGAAATCAAATAACAACATTGACTGATTTTTCTAGCCCTACAGATGCAGGTTGCTTGTTGGAAATATTTTTGTATTTTATTTTTTTTAATGACAACACAATAATGGCCAGATTCTGGTTGCAATCTTCTATGCCCTTTCTATGAGCTCATTGGGACATACGTCTCAGCAGGCATGCATAGAACTGTTGTGTTAACGAGTAAATATGCGTTGCTTGCAGTATTTATTCCAGCTGTTGAGTGTTCTCCTCTATTACTCACCCCTAAATTCAGTCCTGCATTGCCAAGATGACAGAAGCATCTATCCTAGGCAATCAGACCTCTGTAATGACTTTAAAGAGTTTGTGTGTATGTGTTTGTATAAAATAACAATAGGGTACAACCAGTGACAAATCCCAGCATGGGGCACATAAACTGGCATCCTGTCCTTGTACTATAGTCAATAGTAGAAAGAGAAACAATCTTGTTGGTCTGGCCACACACACAGCAGCTTAATGCTCAACATTCAATTTGCTCTCTTTACAAAGAGGGTGTTTTAAGTTTCAATCATTATCTGGTGGCTCAGAGTTCCTTCCATTCTGAAGGCATTTGCTCTTTATCTTTGTTGCCCAAGACAGCTGTTTCATTTTACTGATAGATGTTATGTCATCTTGCTGCTATCTAGCACTTTGCTTCCCCCCCCCCCACAATTTTATGAGTGCTGTTTTCTTCTGCACCTTTTCATTTCAACTCTTGTCTTTCTATATAAATGATGAGCTCTTTTAAAATATAGCACAGTTATCTAGTGGCACAGACAGAGGAATCTTCCCCAAACAGAAGTGATGGGGAAAGAGGGGCGAAAGAGGGAAAAGAGACACAATCCTCTGGTTTTCAAAATACATACAGACCCAGCGCGTATCAGAGGAACAAGCTTTTACAATTACAGCTGCATTTCAAAGTGATGTTTTGTTTCATCTGGACTTGATATCCCACCTTTCCTTCCAATGAGCTCAAGGTGGTATCTGTGGTTCTCCCTTCATCCCATTTCATGATAACAACCTGTGAGGTAGGTTAAGGCTGAAAGACAATGACTGGCCCAAGGTCACCCAGCAAGCTTCATGGCCACTAGAATCTCAGTCTCTTGTCTTAGTCCAACACTCGAACCCAGGCTTCCTCAACTTCGGCCCTCCAGATGTTTTGGCCTACAACTCCCATGATCCCTAGCTAGCAGGACTAGTGCTCAGGGATGTTGGGAATTGTAGTCTCAAAACATCTGGAGGGCCATGGTTGAGGAAACCTGCTCTAACTGCTACCCAACAAAGACTGCATGTGATTTTATGAGAAAATGTGTGTGTTGTTTTTCTAGAACTATCCCCATCATTCAAGAGTAGCCACAGGTGGGGATGGGGGAGAAATTTGTTTCCATTCACATTTAAAGGTGAACTTACCAAATCCACACTTTCCGAATCAATACGCAAACTGAAATGCAGCTGTCCTTCGAAATCCACACTTGTCCATATTTCAAGTAATGTAAGCAAATATATACTACATATATGATCTTAGGGTAATTTGCATATAAAGATGTCCACATGGGTGAAATGAACATACAAAATGCATTCTATTTGGGAAATCCGCTTTGCCAAAATGTATTTTAGGCAAAAATGCATAAAAATGTTATGTATTGAGAGAAATTCACATTGAAATGCTGATGGATTTTCATGAGGATGTGAAGAAATGAATTTAAGATTGGAAAAATGGGAAACAGAAAGAACCAAAATGGAAAGATCCATCCCTACACCCCAAGGCACATTTGTTGCAGACATATTTTTAAAAACATATCTCAAAGTGCACTGGTGTTTTTTTTTTAAAAAAAATATTATCTTCTTAAGAAATTATTACCGTCTAAAGAAGACTAGTGGAAGGAGAAAAATAAATTGATCTGCACAATTTAAGCTTTAATGGACCAAGAAACATGCTTTTACATTAATATGATTTAAGCCTCAAGGTTTATTTTATTTTATTTTTAAACCCAGGAAGCTAGCTTTCACAGATAGCACTTCAATAATCAAGATGTCCGCTACCTTTGTTTCTACAAACGCCAAAGATAGATATTGAAGCCATTCCTCTTTTACTTACTAATATACTTATTTATGGCCTTTTGGTAGAAGAGTTGTGGGTCAGCATACAATTCAAAATAATAATAAAAAACCCAAGTGCAATAAAACTCAATAAAAGAGCAATACAAAACTGCAACAGCCATATAATCAGAAGTCAGTAAAGTTCAGAAAAGGCCATCAAATCACAGCTACAAGCATCTATAAAACATGTCAGTGCAAATAAGAAAGCTTTAGCCCAGCGTCAGAAATATATGAAAGCTGGCATCAGGTGAGCTTCTTTAGGGAAGGCGGTCAGTATTAGGAACACCTTTGCCTACATTCAGATCCCAATACGGGGAAACTTCAGCCCCAGCAGGAGGTCCTAATTTATTCCAGGAGGACATTTTCCCAAAGACACATCCACCTCAGCAACGTTGCCTGTTTATTGTATGCCAGTTCCCCACAAAATTGTGCCCCGAATGGCTCATTGCATTTCTGGAATGAACAATAAATGTAAGAGTTTGGAAAACACGGTGAGAACAATTTAAAAAACCACAATGTCAATAAATGCAGAAAATAAATCTGTACCATATTATTTCTTAAAAAAAAGAGGCAATTTCCCCCCACACCTGGTGTTAGGTGCAGGCCAGGTGAGACAAAGCTGCAAAGGAACAATTGGGAAGAAGCAACTCCCAGTTGCTCCTTCAAACACAGAGGTATCATTCCATGTCTTCTCGCACTAAATGGCATTAGTGCTAAGCCAGAGCACCTGATCAGAGCTCCCTAGTGGAGCTGAATCCTGCCCTGATTTGAAGCCAGGATTTGAAGCTAGTGCTGACTGCAGTCCTGCTGGAATCAACTGCACTTGAAAGTTCACAGTCAAGAACTCCTGAGTGCAGCCAGTCCCTGATGGAAGTAGGATTTGTGGTCCTTGGGAGCTGGCAGTTCACACAGTGGCGGAAAAACATTTAACCTCAATATTGGGGGAAGTGGGGGAGTGCTTAAGAACACAATTACAGTGACTACTTAGTACTATATGGCACTCAGTGTGGCTTTAGTTTCTGTCAAGTATGCTAAGTGTCTGGTGAAGTGTATGGGTCAAGAATTCTGGTCTTCCCTTTCTGGAGTACTCTTAATATATACTGGGGGGGGGGGAGAGAAACACTCAACTCTGTGGTCTGCAAATAAGATAGTATTTTAGAGTTTAAGGAAATTTTATAAGATGCAAAAAGCAAAGGCAGCCAACAACAACCCCCTCCACCCCACAATCCACTTGAAAACCCAAGTTCAAACCCCTGTTCAGCCATGTTGTTCACTGTATGGTTTTTGGCCCAGTCCATCAACTGAACCTAATTCAGAAGATCGTTGTGAGTAGGGCCAGCCTTATCATTTGAAAAACTGAGGCAATAGTCTCAAGCAGCAGATAGTGAGTAGACAGGCGGTGGCAGCAGCAGCAAAGTCAAGCTTCTAATCCTTTCCAAATAGTTGCTTTTCTATTTCATACAGACAGTACTATAACCAATAAGAGATTGCAATGTAGTGTAACTTGGGTTCTGCCTATGTGTCTCATTTTCCCCGTTTTTTGAAATGTAAATTGATGGCAAGTTTATTATTTGTTTATTTGTCTGTCGGCTTCTAGTGAAATAATTCCCTTCAATTTAGAATGCTCAACCATTCTGAATGCAGCAATGTCAGCCAAGCTTCTCTCTCTCTCTCTCTCTCTCTCTCTCTCTCTCTCTCTCTCTCTCTCTCTCTGTGTGTGTGTGTCATAGAACCCTGAAGCATTTGCTTAAAATTGGGGGACAGAAAAAAATTATCCCTTGCACAGAAATGCAAAATCATAAACCTCAGATTAGGTAGTGCTCATTATCATATTCACAAGTACTTAATTACATTAGTGATGCAAATGTTTGGCAAGATTATGCTTTTGTAAACAAAATGATCTTGTTATTATAGAGAATTTGTGATAACTGCGACGTAAAGGAGCCTCAGAGGGGAAATTAGTAGGAACGAATGGAATGACAAACCTATTCAGTGCCTTCAAGAAGGATTTCCGTCAAATGCTCTTAGTACCAAACACTGTGGTTTTTGTTTTTTTTCTTTTAAAAAAAGAACACTGTTTAATTTTACATGGCAGATTCTATAACCAATCTATTTCCCCCTGCTTTTTACTATATGGATTTCTTTATCATCACTACAATAGAACAGAAGTAATTATGCCATCAATGGTTAAGCTGCTTGATATTCCAAATCCCCAACAATCAGAAACATGCTCTGATATACAAAAACTAATTTCACACCTTCAACATGAAAACTCAGAAAGCTTTTTCATACATTTATTTTGCATAGCATTACAAAAAAAAATGCATTGCGAGGCTTGAAATTTGGAACAGAGAATAGCTGGGATTTACAGAATCTTCTCATATTTACACCTGGCAGATGGTATTTTGGACCTTGAACATCGAATATGACGTTGTGAAAATAAATAATTTCCCCATCACTCAGAAGCCATGTCCTACTATGTGCTAGAATGTCTTATGTTCCTCCCTCCCCTATTTATTAAATTTTGATTACAGTTCTCCACAAATATCTCATTAGCTTATTCATTCCAGTATTAAAGGCCCAAGTACAACTCCTGAATTAATTCACCTTCTGACTGATTCTTGGATATAAAAAGATCACCCACCTCACACCCATTCTGAAATTAGTTCAAAGGTGGGGGTGCTTGTGAAGGTTCATACTGCATGACCAATGTGTCTGTTGAGTGGAATAGTGTTTCAGGGTTGGGGAGTGAGGAGAGTAGGGTGCTGCAGATCCCTTACCTTTGTTCAGGAAGATGCAGCCAGCAGTCAGGTAAAGGACAGTTAAATCCAGTTGTGAATGACTCTGGGGTTGCAGTGCTCATCTTGCTTTACTGGATGAGGAAGCCGGCATTTGTCTGCAAACAGTTTTTCTGGGTCATGTGGCCAGCATGAATAAGCCGCTTCTGACGAAACCAGAGCAGTGCACGGAAACGCCGTTTACCTTCCCGCCAGAGCGGTGCCTATTTATCTACATGCACTTTTTGGCGTGCTTTCGAACTGCTAGGTTGGCAGGAGCTGGGACCGAGCAATGGGAGCTCACTCCATCGCGGGGATTTGAACACCCGACCTTGCGTTTGGCAAGCCCAAGAGGCTCAGTGGTTTAGACCACAGTGCCACCTGTGTTCCCTAGCAGTCAGGTAGGTGCTAGCATTTTTGTGGGTTTTTCCACCTGTCTCTTTTCCCTAATTCTCTGAACTACTCAGGGCCATTCAGTCCAACCCATGGCAATCTACAACTGTCACAATTCAACTCAACCAATGCCTGGATTCCTTTCAATTTGTTTCAGGCCTCAGCTAAGTCCAGGCCTCAGCTGAGCCCTACTGTGTGGTGTCATAGCTATATTGTTGGACTACGACTTGGGAGACCAGGGTTTGAATCCCAGTGGGTGACCTTGGACCAGTCACTGCCTCTCAGCCTAACCTACCTCACAGGGTTGTTGTGAGGATAAAACGGGGAGAAGGACAACCACG
This sequence comes from Lacerta agilis, assembly GCF_009819535.1. Classification (NCBI taxonomy): domain Eukaryota; kingdom Metazoa; phylum Chordata; class Lepidosauria; order Squamata; family Lacertidae; genus Lacerta; species Lacerta agilis. The sequence continues at coordinate 27,853,450 of NC_046323.1, forward strand.
TGCACCAACCTTGAGCCCCTTGGAGGAAAAACTGGGATAAAAACGCAATAACTAAATATTTCTGGTTACAAGTAGGTAGCCGTGTTGGTCTGCCATGGTCAAAACAAAATAAAAAATAAAAAAGATACATGAAGAAGTGTGCATGCACACGAAAGCTCATACCAAGAACAAACTTAGTTGGTCTCTAAGGTGCTACTGGAAGGATTTTTTTTTGTTTTGCTTTAAATATTTCTGTTCTGCTGTGTTTTCCATTTTTGGGCTAACAAAACATGGGCCACAGTAGTAGCATACACAAATAACCTTTTTTGACACCTGGAAATTTCAGTCTGAGTTATCCCCAGCAGAAAGGACTCTGGGTTTTTTGGGGGGGGGAATACTTTTAAACATTCCCCCCCCCAATTCATTATGGATCATTTCCCAATATTCTTTTACCGTTTTGCAAGTCCACCACATATAAAAGAACGTTCCTTCCACTTCTTTGCATCTCCAGCACTTATCTGATTCAGTCTTGTACATCTTAGCAAGCCTACTCAGAGTGAAATACCATGGCATCTGAAGATCCTGGATGCTGGAATAGATGGACCTTTGGCCTGATCCAGTAGAACTTTTCTTATGTGGGCTATACATTTGAATAAGTAGCTTGACACATGAATATATTCCGAAGAAAGGATTCTGCTGTACACACACACACACACACACACACACAACACACAGGGTCTTTACCCATCGCTCCTTTCACTGCTTAGTTGATCCATTTGCCTCTTTCTTTGAAAAATGCAGTGAGTTGCCTTGAGTTCATGAGGGCAAGAAAGGATGGGGAAGGCAAGCAATCATATGTTGAAAAACCCTGGCAACTCCATGATTGAAGGGTGGCTGGACAGAATGGTGGTGGAAGAGCAGGAATGGATGTGTAGCAACTACATCATATTCTGAGGAAATTCTACAAAGTAGTGTTGCTTGTGGAGGGACGAGAAAAATTAAAAGAAATCTCAGAAATTTTCTCGGAAAAATGAATTGAGAAATTTTGGCTCAGCTTTTACTCGATGTAGTTGCGCTAATTGTCTGTCTGTCTTTCTATTTGTCTTCTGTCTCTATAGTTTTCTATACAGTTTTACTGCCAGGAAACTCATTTCACATTCCATCAGTTCCTTTGAAAATGATAGAGTACGATCATTTGCTTAGTCCTTGTTAATGGGCTGGGCTTGTTTTATTCGTACTTCACGGAATGAGAGAATAGCTCAGGAAATTCATATCCATTACGACAACAGATGTACTGCACGGATACTAGCCGAGGCCCATTTAATAGATTTGCTAATAAAGAAAAATATTTTGTCACTTAACAAATTATGAAGTTTGAACACAAATGCCTACAACTCTCAAACCAATTATTTCAGGCCCATCTTCAACGAGTCGTGTGAGGAGCCAGGGAGACACTGATAAACATGGTAAACATTTTGTTCCATATAATTCCCTATTAGTGCATATCACAAATTTTGCATCCAAAGTAGACAGCCGTATTGGTGCATTACAGCAAACATTTGCAATGATTGTAAAATAATTCCTTCACTCTTGTTCACAGCACATTGTATGAGCTTTCAAATTACAAAAAAACACAAAACATAACACCCTATGAAAACACAGGCCCTCCAAGTGTCCCCATTTTCCAGGGACGTCCCTGATTTAGAGAAGCCATCCTGGTTTCTGATTTGATCCTAGAATGCCCAACTTTTACTTTGGGTGTCCCTATTTTCATTGGAGAAATGTTGGAGGGTATTGGATTATCCAACCTTCAAGCTGTCTGAAGGCAATCCTGTATAGGGAAGTTTTTTTTTAAAAAAAAAAAAGTTTAATGTTTTATTATGTTTTTATATATGTTGGAAGCTGCCCAGAGTGGCTGGGGCAACCCAGTAAGATGCGTGGGGTATAAATAGTAAAATTATCATTATGGTATGGGGCGTCCCTATTTTCATTGGAGAAATGTTGGAGGGCATGAAAAAAACCCATTTTCGAAGGCATGGTTTTAATCCCAACCTAAAATAAGGTAGCAAACTGCTTTGAATGTACTTCAAAGGTATAGTGTGTACACAGCCTAATTACCTCCAAGTTAACTTAGGGGTTTCCTGTTCTCTGTGTAGCTCATACAACATTGATATAGGAAGGCTGCAGTCCTGTAGACATACTTACTTGAGAGTCAGTCCCATGGAACTCAATAGGGCCACTTTTTCAGTTGACATAGACAAGGGGTAGACTGCTAATATCATTCATTCCTAAGGAGTGTGTGATCAAAGGAACTGGCGATATTCCATGGAGCTTCTTCCTTGTGTTGCTTTAAGAGGCAGGTCTACACCGAGGAGCCGTAATAGCAGAAGCATCTTGGCAAGCAGCTACAAAAGAAGTCCCACTTTCCTGCCTTAATCCTTCAGGAAGCTCTCAGGGATTCTTCTGTTCTTAAATATTCATAGACAGCAAAATGTCCTGAATGCCCTACAGAATTTATGTAGAGCCAGGTGGATGATTGATATGGAGGTTTTGTTCTGAGCCACTCACAGTGTGCAATTCTATTTGTCTTGCCAAACACCAAAGAGCAAACAAGTGATAAAATGTAAAGGTAATAGGCCTCTTATTTTCCAGCATTCTCTTAAAAATAGTCTGGTGTCTCCACCCCCTTGAATATAGCAAAATGTATTAAGTAAACAAGGTATCACATTGTCCTGTCTGTGTATTGAGTGTGGTTTCACAACCTCCTATAACAGCACAGACACACAAATTAAGTCTAAAACTAATGTCAGAGAGATCCTCTTTAAAAATGTTTCTTGACATTGGAAGACATATTTTTTTAAAGTGTTGCAATTCATAGAACAGACAAACCCTCTTTGGATACAGTGTCAGTGAGGTTGAAACATAACTTCCTCTGCTCAGAGCAATGGATAAATACAACACGCACGCACACACACACACACACACACACACACAATTATCATCAATGTGTTGTTGTTTTCCTCAATATTGTTAAGCTACTTTGTGCTGGTCTTTCCCACCTTCTTTTATCTCAACATTAGTGGTTCACTCACACAAACACATTTCTAGTGATAGCTTTGGGCGAGTTTATAGAAGCATCTATATCACTTGGCTTTTCATCACTTTCCTTGAAGCTACAGGACTGAACTTCATTGGAAAGCATGGTCTTTGAGCCAAAATATTTGGACAGACCATACACCAGCCTGGGAGTCAAACCATGGCTTAGCATGGACAAATGAGCATGTTGGTTTCTGGAGAAAAGGGATCACAGCCCCTTAGCTTCTCCTTGAATATTTTGCTGCTGCACTGAGTGAAGCAAAGTCTGAACCTAGGCTTGTGGTTTAGCTAACCACAAGCCGTAACCAAGGTTTGCTTTATGGTTTAAAGCTTACCGTTCATCCTGGAGAACTAAACCATTAGTTTGGGTGACTTGCTGAGCCGAACCATAGCCATTCTCCTGCTGTGCTGCAGACTTGGAAGTCTGCAGGTTTAGTTGGAAGAAAGCACTGTTGATTGCAAGGATCCCTCAAACAAACTGCAACATAATTTTAGACATCCAAGCTTTTCAATTAAAATCCACAGCTTTCCCAAGGACGCTGGACTTGATGGGCCACTGGCCTGAATCATCAGGCTCTTTATTACCTTCTTACTTTTCTGAATCTTTCTGATACTCAAGAAAGAGAGGAATTTCTTGGAGTACCTTACAGAACCGTATCTATAGTTTTACAGTTTTCACTCTCAGTACTTCAAAGGTCAGAAACCTGGTATGGTTTAATGCTTTTCATCTCATTTCAAAAGAAGGGGGGGGGGGAGAGAAACAGAGGGTTAAAAGCCTGGGAACAGAAGCAGGTTACTGGAATCTCTGACTGTTCCAGCAGACTTTGCTACTTTTCTTTTCAAAAGAATTCTAACTTCTGCCCCTTGCCCATTGAAAGAAGATGAATGGGGGTGTGGGGTGGGGAGGAAGAAGGAAACAATTACTCAGAAGAATGGAACTTTTCAGAATGTCAAGAAGGCAATCCAAATAAGCAGTGTAATTCTGGATTGTAATATTCCACCTTTAAATATAACAGGAGGATGTTTCAGCAAATGATGTATGAGCAAGCAATTTGGTTAATCCATCTGTGAATGGCAAAGGGGCTCATATAGATCTCTTAAACACAGCAAAGTTCACATTCATCAAAGAGCTTTGATTAAAATAGTCCAAACCCAGACACATAGTTCTTTCTGTTTTGGAAACCTCTCAGAAAAAAAATGTCAAGGACATTAAACAAAGGGAATGGCAGACCTAACTGCAGCCAGAAACACCCCCCCCAAAAAAAGTTAAAATGTGACTGGGTGGTGTTATTGTGGTGCCTTGGCAGCACACTGCAATGCACAGAGTTAGGATCTACTTTCAATCCATGTTCCACCATAAATTTCGCTGGCTGGCTGCGGCAAGGCATTTGGCACAGCCTGTGCTTCATCAACGACCTGACACCGTATGGTTTCTTGCAGAACATCTTGCTTTTTGCTAAAGAGATATAGTTTTGTAGCATTGATTTGGGCGATGCTAAATTGCCCCAGGAAATAAATCTGAGCAATGAGACAGAGCAAACGAAGAAATCCAACCCCTATTCAGTGGAGGAGAGAGAGAGAGAGAGAGAGAGAGAGGCCCAAAATGCAGCCCAAAACATGCAGATAGATTCTCCTACTTTTAAGTAAGAAAGAGATCTTGATCCAAGGAAGTAATGGTACAGTGGACACAGGGTTCAGGACTTGGAGTTCAAAAGCAGGACAAGAAAGCCAGCACTGGATGGAAGCATGGGAGTCGTCCCAACAAGTTTTCCTTGACAAACTTTTAAAGAGGAGGTGTGGTGCTCCCACTTGTGAGACTCTTTCACCTTGGAGGAACGTTGGGATTGTAAACACTCACTCTGTCTGTTAGGTCTGCTTCCATCTGTGAAGGCAGTGCTTGGTTATTGGTGACAAGGCTGCCCCCTCCTGTTCAGTCTCCTCCACTCCATTGCTCAAAGCCCAGACAGTTCAGTTTCCACCAAGTCTCAGTTTCCACCAACAGCCCTGCTCCCCCTTCCAAATAGGCTGAAGTCGTGGTAAAGAGGGGAGATTCCCCACTCCTCCAGTCCAGGTTCCCGCAATTCAGTACTCCCAATTTCTTCCCTCTCCTGTGCCGGAGCCTGCCATTAGCTAAGGTGGCTGGGAGTAATGGGAGAACGGGTCCAAAAACACCCGGGGACCCAAAGCTGGAGAATATCTGTGCTCATTTGGGTGCATATCAGAGCTCACCAGAATGTGGTGTTAGTTTTTAAGAAAGGAAGCGAGCACTCAGAATTCCCTTTTACTTTCCAAATACGACGGCTATTATGACAATCCCCACCCGCCCACCACAATTGTCTGTGTATTTTATTTTGCATATCCAGATGCTGGGTTTCGAGAATATGGTAATCTTCCGGGTTTATTAGATACTGAAAGTAAATTAGGCCAGGTATGCTTTCAACCATTTATGCATGCAGAACAACAGCAAGGAAAGGGAGCAGGGGTTGGGGAGAGGGAGAGCTCGAGGGGTAGGGAGGGCAGCATTTCTAGATGAACACCAGAGAGCTCTCTGTGGGTGTTGGCAGACACACAAAGGCATTGTTTTGTAGATATTATTGTCGATAGCTTTGATATACAGCTTGGTTTGTTGGAGCCAGTGGCATATTGTCTTCCTCACAAATCTCACTGTGCCAGCAGCGCCGCTACTACAGGGTGGCTTATCAGCTCCAACCAGAGCCGGCCACACTTGCTCTCGTCTTCATAGCCCTAGAGGAAAATAAATTGTACCCAAGCAGTTAATAAGAAAGAATTATTGTGAGTGAGATGCATGACATTATGAGAGAACATGGGTGTTTTACTGACTAAATGTTGCTCTCTTTTCTTTCTTTGTCCTTAAAAAAAAAAAAAATCGCTCGCATTGGTAGAAATCAAACTTTTAAGTCCCGCCCGTGAGCTGCCCCTTGCAAGGGAGTGTAACATTTATTTATTCGAAACATCTTTTTATATGATGCCCTTCATCATGCCAGATTTCATGGCATAAAACAAATACAAAAGCAAGGCAGCTGATAAAACCCTAAAACAGACTGGGGCTGCAATGCAAACCCAAATGAGCTCAGCGGCGCTTGCTTCTGAGTAGACATGCACCTGGATTGTGCTCTAAGGCTTGCATAACGAACAGTGCTATCCTAACCATGTCTACTCAGAAGTAAGTCCTATTGAATTAAATGAGATTTATTCCCAGGTAATTGGGGTTATGGTTGCAGCCTTGAACAGTAAAATGTATTACAATAGCAGGTGTGTTTTGTGGGTCCTTATATGATAGTGGCGTTTACTATCCTCCCAAGAGCAAAGCTTTCCAAACTTTTCATGTTGGTGACACACTTTTTAGACATGCACCATTTCATGACACAGTAATTCAGTTTTACTAGCAAACCAGAGGTTAAACTGACCCCTTTCCAGCCCCATGAGGAGCGCAGGGAGTGTCCGCACAACACACTGCAGCCGGCACACTAACGTGTCGCGACACACAATTTGGAAAACTCTGGCCTAGAGCAATGGCTGGGACCCTTTCATCATGACCCACAGGGGAAGTAAGGGGAGGGCAAATTATTATTTCCATTTACAGTAGATAGATACGCACACACTAAGCACAATAAAAACAGTGCCAAATGATGTGTGTGCCACGCCGAGTTGCTGCAGACTTGTGACAAAAAGGAAATGCAATGCTAGCTTGTAAAGCACAGGAGGCAAAGTAAGGAATGCCTTGAAACAGGGTAGGGGGCCTCTGGCCCAGGATGGCCTTTCAGCCTCTGTCTCTTCCCAGGCAATGCCCCCTCCTCAGGCCCCACCCCTTCTGGTCTGGCTGAATAACCCTGCTGGATGTGTTTGCCTCTTTGGAGGCGTCTGTGAACTTCCCTAATTGCCTCTTGCTTGCTTGTCTGGAGTCTGGATGTGTGTGTGTAGAAGTCTCTGAGGTTTATGCAGCAGGAATGTAATGTAATATACATAGGGAAGAATCACATATGAGATTTGACCACATTTGTGGAATGTATGCAGGGCCGTCTTAAGCATATCCAGCGCTGTGGTGCAAAGATCCCTCTGGCGGGGGCCCCCCCCCAATTTCCCAGAGTTGATGGCCTTTTTTAGGGAGGACCGTGCTGCCAGTGACACACCCAGCTTTGCGGGGCTAGAGGAGGTGGGCAGCGGTTGGAGGCAGGGAAGAGGTGGAGGCTGGACATGGCGGCTCCCGGCTCAGCTGGCCGTTTTGTGCCATGGTGGCCATGGCAGACGGAGGCTCTGGGCGCGGCACTGCTTCGGTGCAGCATGGCGGAGGGAGTCAAGGGCAGCGAGCTGATGCCGGGAGGCGCCGCGTCCAGCCTCCGCCTCTTCCCTGGCGCCTTCCAGAACTTGGTGTCCTGGCGCTCTGCACCACTAGCCTCTATGAGTAAGACACCCCTGAATGTATGCTAATGCTGCCCGGAGCCGGCACACGGGGCATGCCACCAAGGGTAACAGGACACGGAGGGAGCCCACACTGGCTGGCATTGCAAAGCGATATTGGGGGTGCCCTCATGTGCCGCTGTCCAGATGGGGAGAGGGCCCTGACTCTCCTCCTCTCTGCCCCTGGGTCAGACTGCCACCTTGGCATCTACCTCACACGCCGCAGCCCAGGCAAGGAGAGGGAGGGGGAAGCTGCCACCTACTCTCCTCTCTCCACCAGCTTCCTTGTGCGCTGCAGCCCAGGAGAGTGGGTGGCAGCTTTGCTGCCAACTCTCCTCTCTCTGCCCTTGGTCAGGCTTGACCCAGGATAAAAATTGTGGCTGGCGGCATTGGACCGTCACATGAGGGAGCTGTCTCCGCAGCTCCCTTGTGCTTTGGAGCCAAGCTCTGATGAGGGAGCCTGTCATGGAGGTGCCTGATGCCCAAGCCGCCTAAAAAAACTAAACAAACAGAAATATGAAGGATAATGATAAGATAAATGTATATACATATGTAGTGTACCATCTTAGTGCCTTGGGAGTGTAATGTGATGATCAGCCAGGTTTGTGATTTTGTTAAGTGCATGTTATTACTCTCTTTCCCAGTACGATCACATTTATTTGCATGATTTATCACTCATAGAGGTATCAACCTCCTTTTCTGAAGAGACCATCTGGAGAACTCCACATGTGCCTTGTGAGCCAGAGGTCTGCAGTGATTTGTTGTGAGAATGAAAGGAGCAGCGAAAGAGAAAGCAGCGCATGGCAGCTTTCGTGTCCTTGTGGCAGTCTTTTGGTGGTGGTGTGGGAAAAAGAAGAAGGAAGGATTGGTTTTGAAACAAGAAAGGAAATCAAGGAATCAGCCATCACATCAAAAGGCAGGACTGAAGAAGAAAGGAGGTAGTTCGATCTTGGCAGCCAGGAAGGGAAGAAATTGAAAATAAGAATATCGACAAATATGTCAAAAGATAATAGCAAAACATCTTTTAAGATGTTGACTCATCTGCAGCTCAGTTAATGTGGACAGTTATTGTATGCACCAAGACACATGTAGTTTTTGGAAAGGATTGATGTCAAATTGGTGGGAAGTTGGGGTAGAAGGCCTTAGCATCAAGTGTCACCAAACAGCAAAAACATGACAAAGAACGCGGTTCAGAAGCAGGGTTGCTCACTTTCTGGCTGTTCTCCTTAATCTTTGAAATTTGTTTTAACTAGTTTGAATATGATGAAGAGCAGGTAAGAAATATCGCAAGCAAGCCAACACACACACACACACACACACACACACACACACACACACACACACACTTTAATAACTGTGCAAAATGCAGACGTTCCCTCAGCGAGTTATCATGGTATTCAAAGGCAGGGGCTGGAGATTCATAATATCCCAGCTGGATAGTTTCTTAAGTGAGTTAATGCTGCAAAGTCCTATGCGTGTGCGTACACACACACACACACACACACACACGTTGTTACAGTGATTGAACACGTAGACAAATTTTAAACCAAAATGGCTCAGGTTTTTTTCCCCTTCAGCTGGTGAAGAAGGCAGAAACCAAAACATTTTGCTACAAAATTTTAACATCTTTCTTTTGTTTATCAATGTAATAAATAATGTGGTTTATGGGATTAATTGAATCCTTGCCAGATCCAGAGCACACTTGCCTGATAGACGAATTTTCCTATGGCCGCAACTCGCAAAACGAAAACGTTTTGCGATTCCCCCCCATAAAACCGCACTTCCTCCGACTGTGCTTCGCAAGACGAAATTTCCGCTATACGACAACACTCGTGGAACAAATTAATTTCGTCTTGTGAGGCACCACTGTACTTGCACTGGCATGCATTCAAACTGCTAGGTTGGCAGGAGCTGGGACAGAGCAGCGGGAGCTCACCCCGTCATGTGGATTCGAACCGCCGACCTTCTGATCGGCAAGCCCAAGAGGCTCATTGCTTTAGACCACAGCACCACCTGTGTCCCTACCTTAACAAATAAAGCCTAGTTAGCCTTTGCTAGTGATTAGCGACTTCTTGTAATGCATAGGCAGGCTTTTTCTGCTGGTGGTGTTAGTGTTACAGAATGCAATCCTTGCTGAAGCATAAGACACCCCATCTGTACTAGCACTCTGCTGGCTTTTGAAGACACACCAATACATAAGATGTTCCTTCAATTTGTTGTCCCAAGTCTCTAGTTTTTAATTTTGGTATTGTTCTAATGGCACTGTATTAGACTTGATGATTTCCAGGCCCAATACAGCCACCCAATCCCTTGATCCTGTCCCTCACATTACAGCCCTTCACGTCTGCACTATGTGAACTTCTCAGAGGTCATTGGGATTTGTGTGGCTTTTGAGACTCAATTATCTACAAGAAAAAATCTATTTTTGCTTCATGGACTCTGAATTGGAAGCTACTGCTTTTACTAAACACCTCTTTGGAAATGATTATGTGCCCTGACAGTTTCAAATGAAACAAGGATACACAGGGCACATCCATATGCTCCAGCATCTGAAAGAACAAGGCTGGAAATTGATCTTCAATGGCACAAAATCAAGCATTAATTTATCCGTGCTAGCAGAAAAAAAAATCTTTATTTTCTTCCTCAGTCCAACACTCACATCCCCTATAGACTAAGCTATTGATAGGATTTGTAACAGTTTAATCATAGTTCAATCATTTATTTTGGAAACAGAGATGTTTTCACAGATTTGGATAAGGATCATATGATTGAACCCAACTCTGCTTGTGAATAGCTTTCCTATGAACTTGTGGCATGTTCCAGTTTATTGCTGCTCATTTCATAGAAACACGTCCATCTGCTACGCAGAGCTTTCCATGAAACTAGTCAGAGACAACCAGTTGAATTTGTAAGTTCAGACCACAAGGATGGAAGAGCATGTCACTTTTGGTTTCTCATTTTTTCCAGTTGATTCATCCCATTTCCACATCAGTTTGCAGTTTTCCTTTAAGTATTTAAGATTGTAAGCATTCTGGTACACATTGCTTCTAATATACACAGCATTGCCTTATGCAAGCATTTGTGTACACACTTTCCCCCAGTATATTTATTCATCACAAAATGTGGGAAAGTTCAATTTTTGAAAGATTCCAGATTGCATAGTAGTTCAGGAAGTGTGAATGAGGTAGGTCTCCATTTAAATGCAACTCCAATGAATTTCTCCCCATCCCTGCTTGGAAAAAAATTAAGGAAAAACAAAACAAAACAAGAATGAAGAAATCAGAGTTGGGTAGGCATCTCCCAGTCAACCCCACCTTTTTATGCTCTCAAACATTTTGAGGCTTTCCTTTCCCTGTTCTGAAACGGTCGTGGCATGCAGACAATTCTGAATACCAAATAAGAAAAGGGCTGAAACTGCCCGCTTTATTTTCTGGAGTTCGCAAGTGGAGTATGAGGGATAGTATTTATAGTGGTGCCTTGGCTCCTCAAGGATCTGGGCAATCAAACGTTTCTCTTGTATGGAACTCAGACACTTGAAATTGCAGTGCTGAGAAATGGATTATCTGGTGCAAAGCTGGGTAATTCATGAGATGGCTGACATGTTGGCTACTTGGCAGAAGGAATAACATAGGATGGAAACTTTTCACTAGATGAGCTATTGCAGCCTTACCCAACATGGTGACCTCCAGGTTTTTGGAACTTCGATTCCCATCAGCCCCAGTCAGGATGTATATTTTATTTGTTATTAAATTTATATCCTACCCTTTCTCCCAAAGGACCCCAGGGTGGCAAACAACAAGCAGCAAAACAAAGAAAGCACCCTAAAAACATCTTCCAAACCATTCCAGCACAGATGCAAGCCGGGCAAGATCTTAACTTAAAAGGCTTGCTGGAAGAGGAAAGTCTTCAGTAGGTACTGAAAAGACAACAGAGATGCCTCCTGTCTAATTTTCTAGGAGAGGGATTCCAAAGGGTGTTTGCCACAACACAAATCCCACTTCCTAAATTGTGCAGAATGGACCTCCTGAGGAGATGGTATCTGCTGGAGGCCTTCTCCTGCCGAGTACAGTGATCAATTGAGTATACAGTTGGGGGTTATTGTTTTGGTTTTGTTTCTATGTATTTTGTGTTTTTGCTTTGAACGCCACTGAGATCTTCAGATGAAGGACAGTACAAAAATTAATTAATACTACTACTACTATAATAATAATAATAATAATAATAATATTTATTATTTGTACCCCGCCCATCTGGCTGGATTTCCCCAGCCACTCTGGGCGGCTTCCAGCAGAAATCAAATACAAAAATACTACTACTACTAGCTTCTTGCTGCCCCACCCTCTGCATTTATCTGAGCTTGGGTACACTTTCATATGTCTTGCTTTGGAAAGCTGTGCCCATTTCTTACCATTCACATCCCATCTTTCTCCTGAGGTTCTCAGACAGTTCATTCAGGCAGTAACCAGACCCAGACCTGCTTAGCTTCAGAAACTTTGTACTATTATATTCTTTGAAACCATTCCCTACATAGGTGCCAACTCCCTGGGGCCCTGGGTGACTGAGCACCCACAAAATTCCCCATGAAGGGGGTGGGCACCCACAAATTTCGGTGCCAGGGCCATGCACGCTGTAGCCATGTTCGCGGGGCCAAGTTGGCACTCCTGATTCCCTAGAACTAAAGTTTGATGTGTTTTGGAAAGTTGAGTTTCTCACAAAACTAAGCATTGGGCAGAAGAAGCTAAGAAGAGCCTGTTGGATCAGACCAATAGCCCACTTAGTCCAGCATCCTGTTCATACAGTGGCCAAACAGATGCCTATGGGAAACCCACAAGCAAGATGCTCCTGTGGCTTCCAGCAACTGGTCTTCAGAAGCATTACTATCTGTCTCCAACTGTGGAAGGAAGGATAGATGGATGGAAGGAAGGAGAGGTAGGAGGAGGAAGTGCTTATAGCTTGGACTGCAAATGTGACAGTTGAACACAGCCTTTTCCTTGCAGTATCAGTATTCAACGATGGGCCAAAATAATGCTTGTAAAAAGATGCTTTAGTGTCATTTGCCAAAATGCGTCTCGCCATAGAGCTGAATTCATTTACTATGTGACTTTGGCTGCATTACAGAATTCATGTTTCATGCACCACATGCTCTGCTGTGTCAAACACATGGCTGTTTATATAACTTTTACTATTATTATTATTATTATTATTATTATTATTATTATTATTATTATCACACAAGTGAGAACCACAGAAACAAACTTCCTATCCTTTTCTAGCTGGTCCAATCGGCTTCTTTAGTTCAAACATTGTTGAGTAACATTTGCTAAGAAGAACAAGCTTTCCATTCTCATGACTGGCAGATGTTCAAATGTATCTGTATGCCCCCTTGGTGTAAACTCCCTTGGTTTCGTCATGGATTATTTCTCGGTGACAAAGGCTTCACAAAAGTCCAGGCATCTGGGAAGAAGTTTAGCCAGCAATTTCATTTAGAATGGTGCTACAGGATGTTTGTTTCATTAACTATACCTCCAGATATAGGGTGGTATATTATTATTATTATTATTATTATTATTATTATTATTATTATTATTATTAATAATAATAATAATATTAACAACAACAACAACACCACCACAGTTGAGAAATGAGAAGCCTTGCATCCTGCATCTGGGAAGTTTCTCCTCAGGAAATCCTTGTAGCTCACCATTTCTGTCAAGCAGGGTAATGTGCCTTCAAACCTCCACTGACAGAAGACATATCACTGCATCAGCAGAAGGAGAAAGTGACAAAACACAACTATCATGTGGAGGAGAGGCTGCCAAGCATCTTTAATGACATGCGGAGGCAGCAGCAGCAAGGAAGCAGAATTCATGCAATTAATAAATCCAGATCTGCGAGGAACTTGAATGATCACTGAAGGGATTCCAAAAAGACAAAGAAGACATAGAAGTCTCAAGGAATTAAAATATTCATGAAGCAAGAATGTTTGATTTGTTTCAGCAGGCAGAGGTGGAAAAATAGTGTAAGAGAGAGGGGGTGGAGTTTCTTTTGTGTGTGTGTGTGGGGGGAGGCTGAGTGTTTCCTTCGTCCTCTGGGTCCAATTTTGGTCCTGGAAACAGATCTCTCCCCTCCTGAAAAATGTATTGATTTATTATTAAAAGCATTTTTACCCTGCCATTTAGCCACAAAATCTCCCAGAGCAGCTTACAAATCAACAGATTGCTGGCCTCGCGTCATAAAAAGACATGGCACAAAAGGAAAAAGGGGTGTGGAGGGAAGATTCCTGGACAGAGCACTGACATAAGTATATTCCTGAGAAGGGATGGGGGAGAAAATTGATTCCATTTCCATTTGCAGGTGAATGTAACAAATTAGCACAATACGAGAACCAAAGCACAGCTATCCTTGGAAATTCGCACATCTCTGAATTTTGCAATGCTGCTCCCCAGCCATACACTGTGCATAAAAATGCATGCACTAGGGCACCAACATTACTGAAAATAACATGCAAAGTGGGAAACTGCATTGCAAGATTATTTATATTAGGCAAAATGGCATATAAAAAGGAGGGTGCATATTAGGAGAAAATCATTCTAAAATGCTGGTGAATTACTTTCTTTTTAATTGCAAACTGATGTGGAAATGTAAGAAACTGAATTTAAGATTGGGAAAAAATGAGAAACCGAGGGAATCTGGAAGTGACAGATTTGACCATTCCCAGTCCTACACTGGGAGCAGAGAATGCCTATAGCACAGGAGGCAGAGAGCTGTGGGGAAAAATAGTGTGCTTTTGAGATGAGTAGCTAGAAAGAAGATGGGCAGGGGGTGGTAGTGGTAGTGGAACCAGGAGTAGATTCTTGTGGGGAGGATGACTAGGATGACTAGACTGTCTCACCAGAGTGGTGCATGCTTTAGTTACCGGTATCTCCATAGCTGCCAACTTTTCCTTTTTTGCGGGAAATTCCCTTATTCTAGCGCCGTTTCCCATTGCAAAAAAGGGAAAGTTGACAGCTCGCGTTATCTCCCGCTTGGGCTACTGCAATGTGCTCTATGTGGGGCTACCTTTGAAGGTGACCCGGAAACTGCAATTAATCCAGAATGCGGCAGCTAGACTGGTGACTGGGAGTGGCCTCCGGGACCACATAACACAGGTTCTGAGAGATCTACATTGGCTCCCAGTACGTTTCCGAGCACAATTCAAAATGTTGGTGCTGACCTTTGAAGCCCTAAATGGCCTCGGTGCTGTATACCTGAAGGAACGTCTCCACCCCCATCGTTCAGCCCGGACACTGAAGTCCAGCGCTGAGGGACTTCTGGTGGTTCCCTCACTGCGAGAAGCAAAGCGCCCTGTGGAACACCCTCCCATCAGAGGTCAAAGAGATAAACAACTACCTGACATTTAGAAAATACCTGTAGGCAGCCCTCTTTAGGGAAGTTTTTAACCTGTGACATTTTAATGTACTGGTATTTTAATATTTGTTGGAAGCCACCCAGAGTGGCTGGGGAGGCCCAGCCAGATGGGCGGGGTACAAATAACATCATCATCATCATCATCATCATCATCATCATCAGATTTCATATGATGCTGGCAAAAGAGGTAGTGGAAAGTGCTTAACTGTAAAATAAAATAGGGTCTCTGGCCTGTGAAGATTCCAACCATGTGCACTGCATCCTTAATTCTACATGAGTGAGGAAAGTGGATAAGCTGTAATCAGCAGTGAAGGAAATGGACACTGCACATGCTCAGTAGCATTTTTGCAGTCATGGTAGCCCTGGTGCAAGAATGTTTGGAAACCAAGGGGTCATACAAGAACCATCAATGCCTTTGAAATTCCAAGTAGAGCTGGCGTCTTTCTTTCTTTCTTTCTTTCTTTCTTTCTTTCTTCCCCCACCAAAATAATATTTACACAATATTGAAATTCCCATATTATGTGAGATTTTTTAAAATTAAAAAATGTACCTATGACATGTTTCACTATTTGGCCGTGTTATCATATTAAATGTTATTCTGATGCCGAAATAGCATCTCACATAAGATAAAGTTCAGGGAGCGACAAAGGCTCATCTCCAGATTTCCCACTAATTATAACATGATAACCATTGAGACAATTCTTAATTACAACATGCACATTTTCAAATTCAAATTAAATTGGGTATGGATAGATACCTAGATATGGAAGTATTTAAGACATCTAAGTTTGTATGCTCGTAATGACAGAAAAAACTGGACCACAAGGAAGCTGTAAGAAAGCATCCAGTAAGGCCCAGTAATTTTTTTTTTTTTAATAAACAGAGATGGGCAACGTGGAGCCTTGGGGCTATATGTGGCCCTTCATCCCATTTCATGTGGCCCTCTGCCTAATTCCTAAATGCCTTGCAAGCAATCTGTTCAGACATATTGAACCATCTGTCTCTCCCTCAGTTACCTGCTGTAGAGGGGAGGGAAAGTTGTGTGTCTCTTTGTGTGTGTGTGAAATAGTGAGCAGGTATGAGAGAGAAGGCAGAAAGAGAGAAAATAATATCTGAGTTGGTATCTGAAGAAGTGTGCATGCACACGAAAACTTATACCCAGAACAAACTTAGTTGGTCTCTAAGGTGCTACTGGATTGCTCCATGGGTGGAACTAGCCATATGATCCTCACTATAGTTAAGGCATAGAGATTCCTTCATAGCTATTTGACACTGCTCTGACCTTTTGGTGATGGAAAATAAGAGAGAGCCAGGGGAAGAGATGAGGAGGATGATCTGGGTACATTGGTAGAAAACAATTGCGAGGCACCTACCTGTAGAATGGCAGTCTCCAATTCATACAGCAAACAATTAAGTGAGTGAGTTCCCCTCTCTATAGACCAGCTGCTGTGCCGAAGAAAACCCAGAGTGCTGGGATGGCTAATGCCAAAGTTTGTGGCTATGTCCTCTGAGATCCCACGGAAGAAAAGCAGGTTGGAATGAACCACCCTGTAGAAGGAAGTGACATGTTAGGGTTGCCATATTTTGAAGAGCAAAAAAGAGGACACATTTGCCAACTTCTTACTATGGATCGCTATGCTGACTCTACCCATGAGACAGAGGACCTGTCCTGGAAAAAGAAGACATATGGCAATGCTGCTGTGCCACTCATGTCCAGCTTGCAGACATCCCACAGGAATCTGGCCAGCCACATTGGGGATAGGATGCTGGACTAGATAGGCCTGATCCAGCAGCCTCATCTTATGTTATTATTTTCTTAAGGATTGTTCCATGCTCAGTTGGCAGAGCATGAATCTTTTAATCTCATGGTTGTGGGTTCAAGTCCCATGTTGTGCAAAAAGATTTTTGCATTGCAGGGCGGTTGTAACAAGATGATCCTCGTGGTGCCTCCCAACTCTACAATTCTGTAATATGTACGTAAATCTCGGGGACGTCTATAGAGAAGGTTGTGGCATGTATAACTGGGATTCACCATGGGGGATGTAGAACATTCTCCAGTCTAGAAGGGAAGGGGGCTATGAGTAAATGGGAACATGATGTGCATGTCAGATATGGTGCGGAGCTTTGGACTGCTTCTTTACATTGAATGCAGGCACTTTTCATGGACTCCTCCTCTTGTCGGCCTATATTATATGGCTACTTGACTGCAAAGTGCTCCTTTCTCTAAAATACCATTGTTATCTCTAAATCCTTAGGTAGGTGCCCTGATTGTAAAACCCCAACCTGATTAGTGTCTGTAGACCTTTCAATAATTACTTTATGTAATACATTCTTTGCCAACTTTGCCACAGTATTCAACAGAGACAGGGCCTGTAAAGAAACTAATAGAGATGATAAAATAGGGCTTAGGCTGAGCAAACATTCATTAATAGAAGGACTGTTGATATGTTTTTTTGCTTTCCCTGTAGGTTTTTCCTACGTGCCTGCTTTAGACTTCACTGTTCAATCCAGAGGATACACACACACACACACACACTTACAAAATTGTTCTGTTGCAGCACTAGCTGGCAAAGTGTTGCATAGCAATTGCTTTCATTGTTGTTGTTGTTGTTGTTGTTGTTGTTGTTTATTTAAATCCAAAACAGTCGTACCTTGGTTCTCAAATGCCTTGGTACTCGTCCGTTTTGGTTTCCGAACGCTGCAAACCCAGAAGTAAGTGATCCGGTTTGTGAACGTTTTTTTTGGAAGCTGAATGTCTGACTGGGCTTCTGATTGAGTGCATGAAGCTCTTGCAGCCAACCGGAAGCTGCGCCTTGGTTTTGAAACATTTTTGGAATTTGAACGGATTCCATTCGAGAACCAAGGTAGGGCTGTATACATATTTGGGATGATGAAAACACGAAACCCATTTCCTTTGGCTGTAATGATTGCAATCCTCTTTATAATCCTAGGGATCTGAATGGCTGTGTACTTAGCCCCTTAGCCTCTGCCGTACCCTACATGGTGTTGGGGTGGAGTCAGTGTGATGTAGGGGCTAGAGTGTTGGACCAGGAAATGGGGGACCATGGTTCATATCCCTACTTAGCCATGGAGCTCACTGGGTGTTCCTGTATAGGGAAGCCTTTCAACCTACAATGTTCTGTTATGTTTTTATATATGTTGGAAGCTGCCCAGAGTGCCTGGGGCAACCCAGTAAGATGTGTGGGGTACAAATATCACCACCACCACCACCACCTATCAGCCTAACCTAGGTCACAGGGTAAATACACTTTTAAGTACACTTCCCCTAAACCACACATTTTTGCAAAGCTTCTTTGGTTGGAGGCCTGTGTCACAAAATCTGGAGGTGTGGATTTTGAAGGATGACTGTATTTCATTTTGCATATTGTTAAAATGGCAGGGCAGGATTAGGACTTCACAAGTGGTGCCCATGCACTTGGCACTGAGCTGAGGGGCTGCTGTCTCAAAGCTTGGTAAGCGAGGTGTTGGGCTTTGTGAAGGAGATGTGGATGCTCTGGCAGGGCCCTAGAGTCCTCTCGCCTCCTTCCCAAAGCCTAGTTAGTGTTTTCCAAGATTTGGGAAGGAGGTGGCTCTAGGACCCTGCCAGAGCCCTTGCGCCTCCTTCCCAAAGCTGGGTACCTCCTTACTCAGTGCAAGGACTGGGGGATGAATTTTTGCCTTGCAAGTACCCAAGTCCACCACTGCATTCAGACAAAGAAAACATGTTCTTGGCTGAGCTCCCCCTACTCATGATCAGTCACATCATCCACATATGAGATTATGATTGTGCATTTATGGAAGCTGATCATCAATATCAAAGACAAGAAAAATTCCTTTGTTGGAATGTACCATTATACAATCGTACCTCAGAAGTTGAACGCCTTGCAAGTTGAACGTTTTGGTTCCCGAATGCCGCAAACCTGGAAGTAAGTTTACCGGTTTGTGAATGTTCTTTGGAACCCGAACGTCCGACACTGGTTCTGTGGCTTCGGATTGGAAGTTCTTGTAGCCAATCAGAAGCCATGCCTTGGTTTCCAAACGTTTTGGAAGTCAAATGGACGTCTGGAACGGATTCCGTTCGACTTCTGAGGCACGACTACACACACACACACACGCACACACACAGAAAAGGATCCCCTCTACCTAAGTTAGATAGTTTTTATTACTTTTTTCAAATGCAAATCTTCCACAAAATGTCAGAGAATGTTGTGCATAATTTAAATTTGCACTCGGGACTCAGGAAATGCTCTGCTAGATGCAAAGAAGGGTGGCCTATTGATTATCTTATTAATATTTGCCATAAAGGGTTGATATTTAAGTGGCAATTAATTGGAGTTCAATTTAATTCATTATTAGCAGCCACCTGGGCATGTCAGCATCTAATCCAGTCTTTTAAATGACATTCCCCTGAAAGCTTGCCTCATCCTTCATAAGAGCCTCATAAATGTCAGTCTCAGCAATTATTAATGTGTGGGGCATCACACAATTTAATCCTCAATTGAACCCTGGGCTAGATGCAACTGAACAACAGTAAAATATATTGTGCTTCCTCTAATAAATTGTTAATGGTCCATTTTACCAAATCAAATGTGTGCCTTTGTTTCATGTACCTTATCAATGGATCTGTAAGTCAGCAAACTAAGAACCTCGGTGGGTTCAGGGATGGTGAAGTAATGGAGCATGCCCCACCACCCTTTGAATAATCAGTAATATGCAATTTTATTTAAAGCCATGCTGCATAATTTCCATTGGAAAGTGCTTCTGCATAGTCTTTCCAGCTCTCATAATGTAGCCAATGAAGTAATCCGTTGCCTACAAAACCTCAAAGTACAACCCTAAGGCTTCTACAGCTACAATCCTGCTCCCTCCGTATACAGAGACCTGGATGTAGTAAAGTATTATATTTGAAAGGCTTGCTTGAGCCTTTCTTGTTCCCTTACTACGCAATACAAGAGAGATCAAATGAATAAACTAAGATTTCCTTCATCAGGCGCCAGGTGGCAGGCCTGATTTTAAGTTGTCCCCAAGATAGAGCCAACATTAATGCCTGCCTAATTAGTACAATGCTGCACAATAAAATTAATAAATAAAACTATAAAAATTAATAAATAGTAAGTCACATTTAAAAATTCTTAAATTAAAATAACTTGTTATGCCTTCTTAAAATCTCTCATTGATTATTAACTATTCACCTCAGTGATGAAATATAGATAGATAGTTACACATATATACATCCCAAAACCAAGGCTTCCCTTTTCTTTGTTTTATGTCAAAAGGGCTACTCTCCTGTGTTGTTAAGACAATTTACCTGCAGTGCTTTTGTCTGTGATTCAGATAACACGTTATTGAATTAATGCAGCATCTATCCAGTGGCTTATTTATTTATTTATTTATTTATTTTACTTACTCTGTTTTTTATCCCTATGAAACTCTGGAAGTATGAGAACGGAATAAACGAGAAAAATTAAGATGCACTATTTGTAATGTTCCCTTTTTGCCATCCCCATAAACTTCAAATATAATGTTTTCCCATCGTAACAGTCAACACATGGAAATCCATTTTCAAGAACAGAAAGAACACAGAAGATGGAAGGAACCCTTTCTAAGAGTCTGACAGAATGTACATAGTTTGACAACCTTTGCTGTGCCCCATTTTGTCACCAGAAGGTAGATGAGAGTCTTTTGTATCTCCTCAGAGTCTCCTCTTCCAGTCCCCATTAAAACCTGGCTTCCTCCATTCTTCTGTCAGTTTAGAACCATAAAGCAGTAATGATATCTTTGAGGTCAACACAGTTGTTCGGTTTACTGCCATGAATGATAGCAGAAGCAAGAAGGTTAAGGGCATTTCTTTATTACTGCTATCATTGTTCTCGATATTCTTTTCCCTTTTTGTTATTTCAGTGAAACAACCCTGGTAATTCTTTCCCTAAATTTTGCACTGTGGTGTTATGGAGTTGGGCACAATGTAGTGCCAGCTCTTTTAATTAAGCAATTTCAGAACTGAATCTTGATGTCATTGATATAATTTAGAAAAATAGGTTTATTCCTACAGCTGAATTACAGAAACGATCCATATAGGGTAGGTGAGTGTTCTTCAACCTTGGCTTCCTGGGTGTTGTTGGACTACAAGTGTCATAATCTCTCACCATTCGATAAGATGGCTTGGAATGATAGGAACTGCAGTCAAATACCATCAAGGGCCCCAGAGTTGGTTTCATTTATTGAGGCACATCCCTTTTTATACAGGCAAGTGACCCTTCCCCAAGTGAACAGTTCCAAGAGCAGATTACAAATGTCAAAAATAAATCAGGCCCTGCTGGATTGGGATGAAGGTGACAAAAAAGAAAACTCTGGGACTTTTTAAAGCTACCAAGTTCTTGTAATGAAGCTGGCCTTTCAGGGAAAGTGGTCTCGAATTGTTCAGGGCTTTATGTGTCAACAAGAAGACCTTGAGCATGGCCCGGCAGCTGATTGGTAGCTGGTGCAGTTTGCTCAGCACAAATATAACACATGTCTGTCCAGCTGCATCATCCAACAACCGGCCACAGCATTCTGCAACAGCTGCAGCTTCCATTCCAATCCCAAAGGAAACCCCACATAGATAGCATTACAGAAATACAAGTGTGAGGTTGCCAGCACGAGTCATGGTAGCTAAGCACTTCCTGTCCAGGAAAGGGTGAAATGATGGGACACAGTAGCTCAACCTTCCCAAATCCAATGCATTGCATACATTTTGGACTACAGCTTCCATCATGCTGGCTAGGACTGATGGGAGCTATAGCCCACATACCCAGATGGCCCTAGACTGTGGTAGGCCGCAGAAGACCCTAAAACTGATACAGCCAGGAACTGAAACACTTGTGCAAATTTCCTCTGAAGCATTATACTTTCTTAGTATCAAGCAAATATTGAACGCTGAGATTGAAGGCTCAGTGTTCCTATGCCAATCTATTGTTATGGCTATGTAAACACTAAATCCCGACGAGGTGCTGCTTTGAGTGCTTATTAGGGGGACTGATGGAGCTGTATTCACTTACTCTTGTTAATGGGTATGTTATTTTTCTTTTATGTTTCTTTGCCTCCTCCCGCTCTCCTCCCGCTTGCATTTCAAGCATTAGGTGCTGCTTTATCTTGCCATTTCACAGTAAGATCAAGATGTCGTACGGAAGAAAAGAAAAGGGAATAATGCTTGACCAAAAATGTAGATTTAGCTAGAGCGTATAGTAGCAAAGTAAGGTCGTGGGGTTGGTGGGGATGTCAAACTGTGGCCAATGGTCGCAGCTGCCGTTTGTGCCCATGGTACAAGAGGACAAGGGGATGACTCAATAAATCAGGGGAAATTCAGGATCTATCACGGAGCAGCGAGATCTAGTCATGTGAGACTTGAGAGTTGCCGGGCCCCTGAAGCTGAATTAGTGCCTACAATGGCTCTCCCCGTGGTGCAGTTCCTTTGCACTGCCAGAGAATGATAGCTTCCCTCTGAGCGCAAAGCCAGAGACCAGACATTGTGGGAAAGAGAGATAAGAGAAGGGCCAAGCCCCACTGCCTAGAAGCAGGAGTATGAAATAAATGGGAAATGCAGGAAAGGGAGTGACTGTTGGAAGAATAATATCATATGGTGCTGGCAGTCAAGTCTAGGATCCCATTATTAGCAAGCAGACTCCCACAGCGCTGTGCCCTGCATCTGTGCACATACAATCAGCGGTGTCACCCCAATCCCCAAGTCTCCAGCTGTCCTCAGCACCTGTGCAGTATTTATGATAATGGCTCCTAATCTCCCATTGTAATATGAAATATTATTGATAATGAATATGCATATGCATGATATCCCGATCGCCCACATAGCCTTTGTTCTCCTAGAGGCTCTTTGCAGGTTTATGGCGTAGCTGCTACTCTTACACCAAGCAAGAGAAAGATCCAGTATTATATACGTGGAGATGGATCTAGGTCAAAACAAATCATGTTAATGAAGTCAGAGATGATTCTGAAAAGTGAGTAATGATCTCTGAGATTCGAAGCACGACACAGGGTCACCATCTTGCCCGCCAGTAACTTGTATGGCGCCAGTGAAAGGTCTCAGCAAATAACTCCCGCAAAATCCACAGGCCGTTGGCTCTTCCTGCTCAGTTCCTGCTTGCCCTGCATCAGCTTCTTCTGCAATTAACACCCCCTTAAACATGCCACATTTCATTGCATGCCAGGTTTTGATGCCCACTGCCGCATATCTTCTGAACGAAGGAGAGTTGCAAAGAGCTTCTTTCTGTGAGTCAGTGTGGCAGTGGCTTATGGAGATGTCTTTCCCCCCCTCAGTGGAGGAGTGGCATGCCCATACCATTTTGTGGTCCTGTCTCTCTGTCCCCCAGACCTTTAGATGTGGCAACCATGCCCCCAAAGCAAGCATTTTACAACTGAAACTCACAGTACTTTCTCAAAATTCCAAATGTACCCTCTGGCCCCAAAAGGTTGGTCATCCCTGGTCTACACTCTGCATAATATTTTGGTTTTCCAGCTAGCTACTAATAGTCAAGTGCCCAACTGGATTCTCACAGTTCTGTGCCACCACATGCTATCTTCAGACGGGTTGGTTTCATGGTGTATGTTTAGAACCTTTTGGTCCAGAAGCTTTCAGTCATTCAAGGAACCAACTGGCCTGGCTGGATGCATGCATGCAAGCAAACCCAGACCAAGAGTTATGAATGTAGGAAGCTGCCTTACACTAAGCCAGACTGTTGGTCCATATAGCTTAGTAATAGCTTAGTACTGTTTACAAGACTAACAGTGACTCTTCAGGGTTCTAGACCCTGACTCTTCAGGGTTCTGGTTCAGTCGTTCATGGCTCTGCTTGAAGATGCCAAACATTGAACATGGGACACCAGCATGAAAGCAGATCCTATGGCCCTAGGCAAAAGAGACCAGAGCCAGAAGACACTTAGGTTGCACTGAGAGAGGAATGCCTCAAGAGGTTAGGAGGTGGCCTCCCCATCAGCCCCAGGAGGTTAGAGGACAGGTGGGGAAACGAGGAGCAGCATACAGCAGGGCTGGGGAATTTGTGGCCTTCCGGATGTCGTTGGACTTCAGCTCCCAGGAAATAATCAGGGATGCTCAGAATTGAAGCCACATCTGGAGGGCCACATGTTTCCTAACTCTGTACTATAGGATCTTCCCTGAAGTGACTCAGAAGTACCACAGCAGTATGTGTAAGGGGGCTTTGTCAGGACAACAATGAGGTGATTCCTTCCATCCTCCCATAGTTGGGAAGTTGATCCAGCATCCCCCAGAGCTGTGGTAGTCAGCCTGATGTTTTAGGATTACAACCTTCGTAATTCCTGACCACAGGCCATGCTGGCTAGGGCTGGTGAGAGATGGAGTCCAACAACATCAGGAGGGCCCCACTTTTGTTACTCCTGACATAAAGGATCTTGGTTAGAGCTACACCGACTGATTCTGCATCCTTTAATGCCCAACATGAAGCAAAATAAAGTTCCTCCCACTTCCATCAGCAAAGTGTTCACAACTGGAAACCCAGGCCAGGCTTTCAAGTCTTATCTTCATAATAATGTAAGTTCTAGGAATTTAGGAAGCTGCCTTCATACCAAGTCAGAGCAATGGTCCATTGTCTAAACTTACTGGCAGTGGCTCTCTAGCATTTTGGGCAGGGGGCATTCCCAGCTCTACCTTACGCATCAAAGTTTCTAGTCCTCTTCACAAGTACAGCCTATTGTTCCCTCCTGCTCCTTTTCTAATATACTTAACTGGTCACCGTTACGAACAGGCTATTATACTAAATTAGCAAAACATCCCAACACAGAAACAACACACTTTGTGCTTCCCCTTGCATAGCCTGAGTCTATTTAGCATGCAGCAAACTTAATTTAAGGCTACTGGTCACATACCATTAGATTACCAATATAAAAATGTTTGCAGGTTGACAGATTATAATGGAAAGCACAAGAAAATACTGAAGATGGTGCATCTATTTGTCTTAGGTAAAACTGCAAGTTTCCAATCCAGCTCCATTAATGTCTTTCTGAACAAAGCGAAGCTTGAGAAATGTATGGAACATTTTCTGCTGCACAGTAAAATGCTTTTTTTTTCTTTTTTCTTTTCCTCTTGTTTAATTCCATTCAGGGTTATTTACAATAAAGCAACTTTCATTTGTCCATAAATCCTTACCTGGTACATTCTTTTCCCAAATTGCTTTATTAATCCTTGGTTATTATTAATTAGAATTGGGGGACAAACTGCACAATCATTTCCTTAACTCTGGCCGACAGCTGGGCTTTAATAGACTACAAAACAGGAGGCTAGTTAGTGGAATTTATTTTCCTCTTGCATTAAGTGTGTCATGTGATGGCGTCAGCCAGGAAAAGGAGAAAATATTTCCGAGTGTCATTTTTAACTGTGGACGCCATGCTTTATTGTAACTCTAATGAATTAGGGCCTATGCCTGGTGCTTAAATAACACAGACAGTCAAAACAGCTTTGCGTTGGCAATTGCTCAGGTTTTTGCTCTCCATATCCTACTCGGTAGCTATTAGTTTACAAGTCTGCTGCAGACTAAATTGGGCCCTCTTCTCTGATGTATGTTGTGGCAGCCACAGCCTCGGCCACGGGTGACACAAATCAAACCATTTCTCTGCAGTAGATATCGATCGGGCAGTGTGTTGGCACTTAACACTGCAAGATCTTGGGTAATTGCTTAGTCCAGGGAGAACCCTGTCTTTCCCTTGACTGGCGCAATATCTTTGGTGCAGTTAATAACTATGTCCTGTCGGCTTCATTTTATTCACCAGTCCGCCAAGCTTGATTAACGGTTATGCTAAGCATGCTATAGAATGGGCCCCTGACCAAAATGGGGGCATTTGCTATCATGTTATCGTCCGAGACTGTGGAGAGTTTGCCCATCCTGTTTTTTGGCTCAAAGTTCCTATGGAATTTCCTGCAGCCCTGAATGCTTTGTCATGGCAGCTGCAGCTATATTCCCCAAGTCTGAGGACTTTTAAAAATACTTGCAGGGTGCCCAACAAGAGAGAAGTTTGCTGTTATGCTGACACAAAGCATGGTCTAGTGGACACAACATACCGGTATCCTATAAGGTTTCATATATTAAGGAGTTGTGTAGCCTTTTTAATATGGCCACTTTCACAACATACATAGGAGCCAACTCCTTGGGGCTGACAGGTCTTTGACACACCCCCCCCCAATATTTTAGGGCACCCCCCAAAGTTGATGGGCATTGCCATTCAAATTGCCATTCAAATGGTGTGCGTGCACCACGTCATGTGAGCGACGGCAGTAGTAAGGGATGGAATCACGTAGCACATTATACAAACATTTGCTGGATGTCTGAACAGTCTTCCTGCCCCCTATATACTACTACAATGTCCCTTGGGTCTTTACTTTGGGTGTGTGGGCAATGGATATTATTAAGTAGTGGGTGGACATAGCAGACGACACAGTGATTCTCCAAGCAGCTCTCTTTATTCTCAGGCTGGAACAGAACTCAACTGAAGGGCTCAGCCAGCCTGCTTATATAGTACTCAGTAACATGCAAGAGTAACAACTCTCTCTAGCTACCCAATCCATGAATGGCACTCTCAATCCTTCATTTGCATGTTGTGGACCTAAGTGAGAACTGCAGCCACGGTGGGCAGAGTGAAATTATATACAGTGGTGCCCCGCTAGACGAATGCCTCGCTAGACGAAAAACTCACTAGACGAACGGCATTCGTCTAGCGGAAGCTGCCCCGCAAGACGAAAAAGTCAATGGGGCTGCTTCGCAAGACGAAAAATTTTCGTCTTTTTTTTTTTCTTCGTTTAGTGTTATGGTTGATTTAAATGCGACAACCTATAGTCTGATCCACATGGATATCTGTTTCCCTGTAGTAATTGGCCCTGTGGAAAAGCTCTGGTCTATACTATACTGCAAAGTGGTGAGGATCGGAACTTGTGGTAAACATCCCCAATGTTTGCCTCTTTGAAACTAGCCAACCAACCCCACCCCACAAAAAAAGGTTACTGAGAGGATTAAATGGATAACGATTAAAAGGACCTGAGGGTGAAAAATGCTGTTTTATGAAATTATAATAAAATCATACGGTACAAGTGGTTCATATAAATCTCTTTTTTAATGCGAAGAACTCAGTAGAAGGTTTTGCTATCTGGGAATGACTCCAGAACATTCAACCAATTACCAAAGTTTTTTTTTAAAGGGGGTATGTGTGTATTCTTATGTGATTAAATTAGCTTCCAGCTGTATAGAGAAAAATATTCTTTTCTCCCTACATACAGTATTATACTACATACAGTAAAGCACTTAAATTCACTCCTCCAAATTATTAAATATATATGGTCTCACTTGAAATTTCCTGTTGTTAAAAGAAAGGACGAAGCAAAGTAGTTGAAGGTTACATTTTGTGCCATCAAAAAGAAACGAAAAGATCTTTTCAATTATAAGTAGGGAATTCTATGAAACAGCTGCAACACTTTTCTGAATTCTTTGTTTTTGCCTGTTTTTCCCTTCGTGCCTTGAGCAACCAAAAGGATTAATTCTGGGTAGTTATTTAAATATAGTTTCTTGCTAAAAATTCTCTGCCAAGATCAGAGAAAAGGGATTAGGATTAAGTTCCTCTAATCAGAATGGTTTTTTTTCACCCCCTTATGGTGACTCTTTCACTTCAAGGAACAGTATTAACTCCATCGGATCTGCAGAAATGAATTATATCAGTGGCTTGTCATGAAAACAAAACTGAGTTAATATTATTAACAGAGTCAGAGCTGGTTTGGGCTAGTGGCTAGGTGAGTGAGCTATGAATTGGGAAGTCCCAGGTTCAAATTTCACTCCTCCAATGATATCACTTGATGTCTTTAAGCAAGCTGTTCTATCTCAGTCCCTTCATCTGCAGTCTGGAAGACATTTTGTAAAGTTACCAGTAGATAATGCATGTGAAGCATTTTGATCACTTGAAAGCACCATTCAAATATTATTTAATAGTATTACTACCTGTGTAGCCCATGTTTACTCAGAAGAAAGTTCTGTTTTGCTCCCTAATAAATGTACATTGTGTTACACCCTTAAAGTGCAAAGTGCTTTAACTTATTCACCACCACACCTTTGTGGCAGGTATTTCCATTTTACAGATTGAAAACTGAGGCACAGAAAGGCAAGTTTGCCCAAGGCTCCCTAGTTTTCTATCCATGGCGGAACAGGAATTTGAGTTTTGCCTCTTGGTGACACTTCAACACTCCATCATCTTGTGCATTTAACAGACCAATCCAGAGGAGGTAGCAGAGGGGAAAGCATACGGGAGATTGTTTTGCTAAATAAGGTTAAAACGTATACAGGATAGTTTGACCTGGTTACATGGCAATTAAGGAGAAATAGAAACTGAACCACATTCTACTCTCCTTCTGATTGGGTAAAAGGTTGCAAGAGGGAGTGAAAGCACTGTTTGTAAGTAGGAAAGGAAGGTCCAAAATTCATTTGAGATATGCACATTCCCCAAGGCCTATAGGATATTACGGTATATATATTGACTGGAGACTGTGTTCAACTCTCTCTTCAAGTACAGATTATGTGCACATTCTCCACAAAGCCTAATGAATGTGCATTGTGGCCAGTAATGATGCACATTATTCAACTGACATTTCTCCTAACACTGACCGACCCACACTTATGGTTAACTACTCAAACTGTAAAACTAGTTCTCCCCCCCAACTGTTTTAACTTGTTGCCTTACTAACACTTTAAGTAAAAGCATAACTTGTTTAGGGAAAATCTGGTCCGATGCCCTGTTATTCACCCCATGCCACTCTATTCTACCTAGTGTAGGAAATATGCTAGGCCAGTTAAATATCAAATGGTTAATAATAATAATAATAATAATAATAATAATAATAATTTATTACAGTCAAAGACGAGTTCAAGAAACAACTGAGACTACTTTCACAAGAGTGAAATAGGCATTTAAAACAATACAATGTATAGATTAAAATACAACAACAATTTATAGATTAAAATTGAAATAGTCGCGTGGACACGAAAAGACCTAAGATTAGACTAACATACAGATTGACCCTGGGACACCCAGGAGGCCGGCTACGGCAGTTTTCCGGGGGGTGTTCTGCACCTACAAATCTGTGCACAAAATCTGGCGACCATCCGGGTTGTCTTGTGATTTTTGCCTAAGAGGAGAAAATTGAGTTTAGGCTTGTCTGGAAGGTCAGCAAGCCTCACCAGATGGGGGTTGATGGTATCTCTACGTACCTCATCGTAAAAACGACATCTAAAAAAATAAGTGTTCAGGGCTTCCTATTTCCCCTAATGGGCAGGCGCAGGAAGAAAAATGGATTGCTTTTTTTGACCTCCCTTACTTTTCATGATATAGGCTATAGCCTGTAAGATCCCATACATGGTATGCCTCCCCCCCCGGGTTATATATGTACCATCAGATGAAAATATCTTCAAGCAAAATAACCTTACATTGTCAATGCTAGCCATACTTTATTAACAAGCAAAGCGTAGCTGCTTTCCCACTGCACTTTCGAATCAACATTCTTAAATGCAACACACAGAATAAAGTATTTTCTGTTTATAACCCCCCTCTCTTTTCAGAGAGCTGTTCACACTACATGCCAAGAGATATGACTGCTCAGCACACCCCTGAACCCGTGACCAGTGGTGTGTTCTAGTGTAACTTTTACAGAAGTCGCCTGTCAGAAAAGATGCAAGATTCACTGATCCAGCAAACTCCTCTCCGTATGCTGAATATACACGCACCGCCACCACCAGCCCTGGCCAAGTGACAGGATTGCTCACAAAGCCAAGAGCAAATTTCTTGTACTCCTACCACTTGTTTTCAGCGAAGAAATTGATATGTTTAGATGCACTCCCAGTTCAGAAGCAAGCGAAGCCCTTTATCAACTATATTTTTTCAAACAGGCGTTTCAAAGTATTGCACTTCTGCCTTTCTGCTGACTTGGAAGAGCCTTTACCTTATGAGCCAAAGGGTTTAATTTTTGTTTACAAACCATGCCAACTAAGTTTTTACATAGTTTAAAAAACTGACCATGCCACAAACTTGACATGTTACCATCCTGATGCGATAATTTTTTAGAAAGGCAAATCAAAACACAGCTATCTGACAGCTAGACTGGGTGACTGGGAGTGGCTGCTGGGATCATACAACACTGGCTCCCAGTATATTTCCGAGTACAATTCAAAGCGTGAGTGCTGAACTTTAAAGCCCCAAACAGCTTTGGTCCTTTACACCTGAAGGAGTGTCTCCACACCCATTGTTCAGCCCAGAAACTGAGGTCCAGCTCCGAGGGCCTTCTAGGGGTCCCCTCACTGAGAGAAGTGAAGTTACAGAGAACCAGGCGGAGGGCCAGTAGTGGAGCCCACCCTGTGGAATGCCCTCCCATCAGATGTCAAGGAGATAAAGAACTACACAACTTTTAGAAGATACCTGAAGGCAGACCTGTATCAGGAAGTTTTTAATGTTTGATATTTCATTATACTTTTATATGTGTTGCAAGCTGCTCAGAGTGGCTGGGGCAACCCAGCCAGATGGGCAGGGCAAAAATAATAAAATAATTATTATTATTATTATTATTATTATTATTATTATTATTATTATTATTACTACTACTACTACTACAGTGGTACCTCTCGTTGCGGACTTAATCCATTTCGGGGTGCCATTCGCACCCCGAAAAGTCCGCAACTAGAGCACCTTTTCTGTGCATGTGCGTGGTGCGATCGAGCACTTCTGCGTGTGCGCGAGTGGCGAACCCGGAAATAAATATCTGGGTTTGCCATGTTCGTAAGCTGAAAGTCCGTAACAAGAGCGGAACGCAACACAAGGTATGACTGTGTTATTATTCAAATGCGCACATCTAGGAATGTTGTGATGCCGTTCTCCAAGTAAATAATGTATGTACCAATATGTCTGGTAGAGGAACTTGTGCATAAAATTGCACATATTAGTGAAAATGACAGCATAGTACATCCTTATGACTCACATACGTCATCGGCCAAGTTTGACAGGTTGGCAGGTTACTGATGTCACAGCGACATCGTTTTAGCATGTGTGGTTTGAATTCAAACCAGGCAAGCAAAGGCATAGCACTATGCAAGCCTTGAATACCAGCTGATCATTCTGGATTGCAAAGTGCCACACACGGAGTTCCCAAGCTTCCCTGATCTGTAGCTTGCTTCACATTTTTGTTATCTACATAAATGTGTATCCAGGGGAAGTTAGGTTTGGTTGCCTTGAGAAGGCAACATTTTCTGCTGAGCCCGCCCTAAAATTCCATCTGTAACATGTTCCCCGCCGAGAGCACTGAACATTGATGTGAAATAATTGTAATACAATAGAAGTGTATCCTAACAATCCATGCATGGCAAAGCATATAAAAAACGAGAGGGGGGGGGAGTGAGAGGCTAATACAGAAACTGCAGCTCAGTACATAACAGAAACATAATTTATATTAAACTGTTTGTGACCGGTAGTGGTCTCTTGTAATTGGAAATTGACATCCTCTTATTTCATGCAGGTTCTCTCTCTACCCCCACCCCTCACTCTCTCCCTTATGGGGCAAGGGAACCTTGATTTTGAGAAGGAAAAGAAATAATGACAGAAAAAGAGAATTTTTATTCGTTCTTTGGTGTGAATTGGTGCAGGCATTATGATGAAGTTAAAACACAGAGGTTAATTGAAAAATGAGATAAACAAAGCCCTTGAAGGCCTTCGAATAATTTTGCCTGGCAGCGTTGACAAGCCTACCACCATCAGGCGCTAAAACCTACTCCGAACCGCTGCAGATTAGAGGAAAAAAATAGAAGGGGGGAAAAACCCTAAAGTTAATTGTCTTTCTGTTCCTTCCACCTCATTTCAGCCCAATTATAACTTGGGAAAGTCATTCTGTCTAATTTGCATTAATGCACCTCCATGGAAAAATAGCTTAGACAGTGAATTTGATCTTTTTGTAGTCTGTTATGGACACATTTAGAATAAAGAGTAACCCAGCAGAGCATATTTTGTTGGAAATGGGGGGGGGGGGCTTGTGGATAACGATCTCTGCCATTCTTGTGATACCAAAGAAATGTCTGTGATTTTAATGTTAGACAAGAGTATTTCTTTTCCCCCAGGGGATGGAAGATGTAGAAAAGCTCACTGGAGCACATTGCTCTCTGTCAAGTCTTGCAAACTGCTCCCTGTGTGTGGACTATGACAGTCGGAGAGCTTTCATCGAATGCAACATTTCTTCCCTGTTATATTGCTGATACACATGCTCTTCTCCTGGTCTGTTAGAAATAATTTAAGTGCACTTTTGGCCCCAAGCATATGATATGCCTTCTAGTTGAGTAAGTTAATTCAAAATGAAATTGGGGGGGGGGGAAGCACAGAAAACTCTCCTGTACCCCACTTAAGCTTGAATTAAGACCCAGCTACATCTTATATGCTGCATGCAGCTGTGTCTCTTTTAAATAAATGCAGCCTTTGTTGTTAAATAAATAAATACATTTGGATCTATGCAGACAGAGGGTGAGATCCAACACAGTGAGGGTGGGAGTGTTTATCCTCTTGTGCCCCCCTACAGCCCCCCCCTGCACCCTCAATATCTGTTCTGGAGTGTTGCAGGACCCTTTGAGAATATTTTAGGGATGCACACAAGGAGAAAACAATCAGGAAGTCCCGTTTCTTGTGCTTTGCATTGCATACAACAGTTGGACATCCTTGGATGTCATCCTAAGTTAATTGCAGTTAGATCCGGCAGTGGGCAAATGCCAATCTTCGTTTCTTTGTTTCTCATTCCCCCCCCCCCAGCTTTACATTAAGTCCCCCACATTTTTCACATCAGTTTGCATTTATAAAAACCATCCTCATGAAAATTCACCATCATTTTAGTGATAAATTATCCCAGTACATACATTTTTGCCTAATATACAAACTTTTGCAAATTTGTTTCCCATGCACTATGTTATTTTCACAAATATAAGCATTTTAATGCACACTTTAACCACGTATATGGATTTTTGTAGACATTACGTGTCTACAGAACTGCATCGCAAAATCAGGAGAATGCTGAGTTCCAAAGGATGGCTGTGTTTTGGTTCATGTATTATGAATTTTGTAGCTTTGCTTTTAAACTGTGAATTGAATTTCTCTTCCATCCCTATTTAGGTCCCATGAAAATTAATGTGAAAGGGAGTCATGATTAAAGGAAGCCCCATAGCTTTGAATGGAACTAAGCACAGTCAACTTAGTTTGGATCCAATCTCTTGGTGGGAGCTGAATTTCTGTTTCCTCAAGAGCAGACTGCATGAAGTTCTCCTATGCACAAATTTTTAGCTTCAAGCTAATTTCAGCAACACTTTAAGTTTGATTTGAATGTCTGTCATATTATTGGTCTTCTCGTCTTAATGCCGCATAGAAAAGAAATATGTGGTCGCTCTGCTGCAATATTTATTGAAGTCTTAATTAAAATGTTCAGAGGGTTCAGCTGTCATCAAAACATTATGCACCTCATTTCCTAGTGATCTAGTGGAGAAAACAGTGTGAAATTCTCTCAATTGCCAAGTTCAGGTTCACTCTTGTCAGTGTAATTTAAATTACAGTGGTACCTCAGGTTACATACGCTTCAGGTTACACTCTGGTAACCCAGAAATAACACTTCAGGTTAAGAACTTTGCTTCAGGATGAGAACAGAAATCACACGGCAGCAACACGGCTTTTGAATTATGGTGCTTTTGATGCTTTTGAATTATGGTGCTGGAGGAGACTCTTGAGAGTCCCATGGACTGCAAAAAGATCAAACTTATCCATCCTTAAAGAAATCAGCCCTGAGTGCTCACTAGAAGGACAGATCCTGAAGTTGAGGCTCCAGTACTTTGACCACCTCATGAGAAGAGAAGACTCCCTGGAAAAGACCCTGATGTTGGGAAAGATGGAGGGCACAAGGAGAAGGGGATGACAGAGGATGAGATGGTTGGACAGTGTTCTCGAAGCAACTGGCATGAGTTTGGCTAAACTGCGGGAGGCAGTGAAAGACCTGGCGTACTCTGGTCCATGGGGTCACGAAGAGTTGGACACGACTGAACGACTGAACAACAACAACAAATTGTAAACCACCCTGTGAACTTTCGGTGAAGGATGGTATGGAACTAAAACAAACAAAGTAATTAAATGTGTAGTGCAGATGGGGCCTAAAAATCCCCACAAAACAAGAGCTATTGCTGTAAGTAATATTTGACTTTCTGTTAAATCTGTTTAGTTACAATTCTTATAAAGCCAGAAAAGGGTTAACATTAGAGATTGCCTCTCCTTGATTCATATTTCAAAATATTTAAAAGGAAGCCCATTCTTGTTTAAAACCATTACATCTTTTTTTTGGCCTTACTTTACCTATAAGAGCCAAGAGATCTTGCTTAATGTTGCAAAGTCTCACAATTTAATGTACCGTTCTCACAGAACGAGGAGGCTCTCTCTTTTTCTCGTCCTGTGCATAAAGTATCCTTGCTACTTCAACTGTATAAAATAATAATGTTTCTTTATCCTTTGGTGCTACAGCTTTCAAATAATTTGATAAATTATTTAAGATCTAAAGATACATGCCCCAAACCATCTGGATTTCCCCTGAGATCACCTACAAGTAGTCTCTTGCCAAGGAACAAGTCCACCAGAAATGCAATAAGTCAGCCCTGTTCACTTTTAACTTGTATAGGTCTGAAATAATCTAACAGGATTTAAGTACCAAGTTGTCAATATGTTTTTATGCACTATCCATTAAGATTAGTGGTGCCATACAAGAATAAATATGTGACCAAATTTAGGGTCGCCATATTTCAAAATGTGAAAATCTGGACAAAAAGGTTGTTGAACTTTGAGCTCTTTTTAATGAAATTTGTCACTTCTGAAACAGGCTGCTATACATCCAGATTTTCCCGGACCTTTCAGTGATTTCTGCAAGAAAACAAAAATAAATACCAAATCCCCGGCCTAAATATCCCTTTCAAGTGGAATGCCTCTGTCTGAGGTTAGCTTAAGAGGATTTTAGTTTTGCTTTTCTTGCCCAATATGAGATTATCAGTTATGATAGTGCAGAAACGATATATGGCTACTTTAGCATAAATAGCTTGCCTTAGCAAATTCGTTTATTTAAAAGATGAGGAAAAGAGGGGAGGAGAAAGAGGAAGGGGGGGGGGAGAGAAAGCATATTGAAATGAGGAACTAATATTCTAAAGTTGAGAGAAAAGCAGCATTAATAGCAATCAGGAGCAATTAGTGACTAAAAATATGTTCTATTATGCTGAAGCCTGTTTCTGGAGCTGAAACTGATTCAGAAAAATGCAGTATTTCACTCGCTGTTTGGTATCACGTGGCCGTGAGGGAACAGCAATTTCCAGATGGAGACACAGGTGTCATCTTCGATTTAAAAAATCCTTAAAGATGAGATCATTGGATATGCTGAAAAATATATATTTACGGAAGGGCCACTGGAACCTGCATCTCTACACCTGGTTCTCCTTCATTTGCCTTTAGCTGTACACCAGCACCATTATTGCTGTTAATGTTAGCACTACTACAGTAAGAGTTCTTCCCTCCAACACATCAGCACTTGGTGCCTGAGGTGGTTGCCTTACCTGCCCTAATAGCAGGGCTGGCCCTGCGCGATAGATTTTTGACCAGATCTCCCTGAGGTATTTTTCTTCACTGTGAAAAGACGCCGCTGTTAATTTAAGGGGCATGTGTGGGTAAATTGGCTCTGGTGGAGGGAGGCTGACATTATTTTTCCACATAACTGTTTCTGGTATCAATATCCTTCCCCTCAGGTGCCATTAGCAGGCAACAACATGGCTATCTACCTATTTACCCCACCCTTGTCCCCACTGTGCTAATAACAGCGTTGAGAGGACTGTTTATACAGTGGTACCTCAGTTCAAGAACAGTTTAAGAACGATTCGGTTTACAAACTCCACAAAACCGGAAATAGTGTCTTGGTTTGAGAACTTTACCTTGGTCTAAGAATGGAATCTGAATGGTGGAAGGGCACTGGCAGTGGGAGGCCTCATTAGGGAAAACGCGCCTCGGTTTAAGAACGGTTTCAGTTTAAGAACGGACATCCGGAACGGATTAAGTTCATAAACCGAGGTACCATTGTACTGGGACACCAGCACGAGGTGGGAAGTGTTAGCCCATTCTCCATATGCTACTGCCTCAGCCAAATTTGAAGTCCATCTTGGATGCTCTGAAATAAAGATAAAAGATCCTGTGATCTTAGATAATTTGCAGATAGGTTTAACAATCCATCCCTCTTCACAGGGAATTCTGGGAATTGCAACTCGGTGAGGGGAATAAGAGTCTCCTCATAACTCTTCACACATCCTTATCCAACTACAGCTCCAATAATTCTTTGGGGGGAAGCCATAGCTATTTAAATGGCATCATTGTGCTTTAAATGTAAATGTGGCCAAAATCTACCGTATTTTTCGCTCCATAAGACGCACTTTTCCCTCCTAAAAAGTAAGGGGGAATATCTGTGCGTCTTATGGAGCGAATGGTGGTCCCTGGAGCTGAATTGCCCAGGGGCCAAAAGAGGATCATGCTTTTTATTTTACAAAGAGAAAAGGGGGTGTTGAAAGGACCCTGCTCAGCAGCTGATCAGCAAGAGATCGGGAGAGAGATAAGAGTCCCGGCTCCCTTTCAGCCCCGCCCACCATTTGTTGAATGTGCTGCAGAGGGAGGTTGTTTGTTTCCCCAGCGACATGTGACTGGCTGATTAGATTATCTGTCTGGAAACTGTAGAAAAGGCTCCCTTTCCTTTAGCAGCTGCAGAAATGTGAGTTAAACCGCATAAAAATGGGGCTTTTCCTCTTTGCTTTTCCCCCTTTGCAAAAAAAGCTGCAAAACTTTTAGCTGATCCTAAAGAAACCAGGGTTTTTCCCTTTGCAAAAAAAGCTGCAAAAATTTTAGCTGATCCTCAAAAAACCCAGGGCTTTTCCCTTTGCAAAAAAGCTGCAAAACCTTTAGCTGATGCTCAAAAAAAAACCCAGGGCTTTTAGAGGAGGAAAACCAGAAAAAGATTTTTTTTTTCTTGTTTCCTCCTCTAAAAACGAGGTGCGCCCTATGGTCCAGTGCGTCCTATGGAGCGAAAAATACGGTAAACAGAAAACCCAAGATTCTTCACACTCTGGGGCACTGATATCACATGGCAGGATAATAGTCTTTCTTTGGGGGCACTCACAGATGGACCAAGAAATTTTGTGACCAGGAGTTCAGAGTAGCAAATGCCTCTCCCGACCCCTAAACAATGTTGCATCACATTCTCTCCAATATTTCTCCAATGAAAATTGGGATGTCCCATTCCATAATACAGTGGTACCTCAGGTTACAGGCGCTTCATGTTACAGATGCTTCAGATTCTGCTAACCCAGAAATAGTACCTTGGGTTAACAACTTTGCTTCAGGATGAGGACAGAAATCGCGTGGTGGTGGTGCGGCGGCAGCAGGAGGCCCCATTAGCTAAAGTGGTACCTCGGGTTATGAACAGTTTCAGGTTAAGAACAGACCTCCAGAACGAATTAAGTTCTTAACCTGAGGTACCACTGTAGTAGTAGTAGTAGTAGTAATAATAATAATAATAATAATAATAATAATAATACACCGCCCATCTGACTGGGTTGCCCCAACCACTCAGGGCAGCTTTGAACACATATAAAAACATAATAAAACACTAAACACAAAAACTTCCCTACATAGAGCTGTCTTCAGGTGTCTTCTACAGGTTGTATAGTTACCTATCTCCTTGGTTCAGGGTTTGCATAACTCCATACCCTCCAACATTTCTCCGATGAAAATAGGGACATCCTAAGAAAAAACGGGACATTCTGGGATCAAATCAGAAACCGGGATGGCTTCTGTAAATCCGGGACTGTCCCTGGAAAATAGGGACATGGGGAGAGTCTGGCAACACACCCAATGCTGGCCGAATTATTTTGGATGAAAACCCAGCAGGCACTTCTCTGCAGTAAAAATACAACAATAACGAAATAATATAGCTAACATTTTGCTGCCCTTTCATGACGCCCCGACTCATCTGTCTTGGGCAGCCCTTTTACTCTGCCTAATGTTAGGGCCAGGCCTGCGACAGATCGATCTCTTGGGGGCAAGCTGCTGCAAGCCCCTGATAGTCGGAGCTGCAGGCACAGGCGATGCTGAGGCTTTTCTTGCCTAATGAGGCTGTCCCAAAGCTGATTCATCTTCTTAAGCAGCCTCATTAAACAACACAGGACTGGCAGCTGTTCATACCCCGAGAAAGCTGCCAGGCTCACATTGCCTAATGGGGCTGCACGTGGGATTGGTGCAAATCAGCCATTCCTGAGTAGAAGTAAGACTTGGGACCAAGCACAGGGGAAGTCAGGAACCTCCAGGACATTCCTTCAGTCCTCCTCATGATGGGACCCAATATACAGGAACGGGTAAGATCATTGACAGCCGATCCCATAGCCTCATGAAGTTAGGAGTCGCCGCTGTTGTTGTTGCAAATGTACTGTGGTTGGCAGTATGTAGTACTCTTAATAACTAAGCAGGATATGTTATGACAATGCAATCAGGAAAGGGTAAGCGTTTTCTGCGGGGTGCTCCTGTACAATGAGAGCAAAACAATGTCTAAGATGTCACATCTAGAAAACCAACAGCGACAACATCTAAGCGGTGTCTGAATAAACGAGCAGCAATGCTGGGCAACAAACACATTGGGAATGTCTGTGCTTTAATTTGTTTTAAAGCTCCATTTATTTGTGTATCAATCTGCTTCAGAACAGACCTTTGGATCACAGGAAGTCTACGAACAGAAAACACGCGTTCTCTGGGGATCCTTTTGTCACCCCCAAAAGGTACCATCCATGCAGAAGAGGGATAGATCAGTAGGATTAAGACCAATGTTTGCAGGAGTACAAAACAAAAACAGCAACAGACACACACAAACACAAACACAAACACCCACCCACCCTTTAAGCAGAGAACTCCACCGCACAAACAGCCCAGCGAGAACTGAGCATGCTTATTGGATCTGGAATGCTGAGGGACTTCTGCATGGGTTGGAATAGAAAACTAAGAAGGGAGAGAAATGGATTGTGTTGGTTAGTTGCAGTGCTATTTTTCTAGAAAAAGAGGTGCTGAAACTTACCACGAACGCCTCCTTTGTTCCCTTTGAATGGCAATGGCACCCGCCTGAGAGGTGCCGGAACTGAGTTCCAGTGAGTTCTCCCTGAAAAAAACTCTGGGGTGTGGAATAAGGACATTCCCCACTGCAATATTTTACTGCAGGTCATATTTGTGCTATATATTCTCAATTTGTTTCACAAACCCTGCACACTTCAAGTGATCACTAGATCAGGCATAGGCAAACTCGGCCCTCCAGATGTTTTGGGACTACAACTCCCATGATCCCTTGCTAATAGGACCAGTGATCAGGGATGATGGGAACTGTAGTCCAAAAAAACACCTGGAGGGCTGAGTTTGCCTATGCCTGCACTAGATTGTTGATTTGTTAGTTGATTCACTGACCAGTGCCTGAGTGGGTGCATTTCTCTCTCTGTGTGTCATGTGGTCTGTGGGCAAATATAAATGCAAGATGCTACATGGGTGAGGTGTTGCAGGTGAGATCTGACTACCTGCTGAAATCACACACACAGGCTGGATCCGATGAAGGCTGCCGTCCAAAACAATCTGGAGGGCACCAGGTTGGCAATGGCTGTTGTAGAGCAATATAAAAGCACAAAGTTTGCCTTCAGAATTGCACTACATCTTCCACAAGCAAACTTTCTCAGATAGCGCCATTTGTGATTTCATTACTCTGGCAGCAAATGCATTAAGAATCTAGACAGATAAGGGGTATTACTGGACCAAGCAAGGCATCATTAAATGCACATCGTGTCAGTACTGAAAATAGGATGTTGGTGCTGACCTTAAGGTGTAAAAAAAAAAAAAAAAGGCACAACATTTTCATGTACAACATGGAAATCATTGAAACTGTGTACATCCCACAAACACATTCGCCGGCATTATGTATTCAGCAAATAGCGGCCAATTTTAAATTCGCAGTTATAAAAAATGCATGCAAGTATGAACTGAGGAAAAGGTGTGTAAAACGAATGTAGATGGAAAGGAATTTGTATTGGAAATTTAGAGTGTCTAATCCAATAAAAATCAACTCCTCTCATTCCCAGTTCTCCACTCAACCTTTCATTTTAAGCAGTAGCAATAACTATGAATCCTTTGGTTATCTGTTGTGTTGGCCTTCAACTTTAAAAATAAAATAGAAGTAAAAAGATGGGGGGGGGGAGAGAAAGAAAGAAAGAGGGAGAGTAATGGTATGTTTATACTATCAATACAAACTGGTTCTATGCTTAATTTAATCACCATGGACCCCCTTATTCTCTCAGTTTGGGGAAATGTAGCTGAGTTCAGGTGCTCAGAATTCTGTTAAATCTTTTAATTTACCACCACCAGAGAACTACCAACCCCATGGCCCCAGCAAGAAGGAATGACTGTTAAATCAGTAAATCAGCAACGCAGATATGCCCTGAGAAAGACAGAGTACTAAATGTTTCCATTTATAATTGGGTCCCATATTGCATGGGTCCATGATGTTCTGAAAGGGACGTGGGTGGCGCTGTGGGTTAAACCACAGAGCCTAGGGCTTGCCGATCAGAAGGTCGGCGGTTCGAATCCCCGCAACGGGGTGAGCTCCCGTTGCTCGGTCCCTGCTCCTGCCAACCTAGCCGTTCAAAAGCACGAAGTACAAGTAGATAAATAGGGACCGCTCTGGCAGGAAGGTAAACAGTGTTTCCGTGCGCTGCTCTGGTTTGCCAGAAGCGGCTTAGTCATGCTGGCCACATGACCCGGAAGCTGTACGCCGGCTCCCTCGGCCAGTAACGCGAGATGAGCACCAGAACCCCAGAGTCGTCCGCGACTGGACCTAACAGTCAGGGGTCCCTTTACCTTTACCTTTACCTTTATGATGTGTCTGAGAAATCCTGCAAGTTCAGATTTTTGTTGTTCATGAATTTTGGCTGTCCTTGCACCCAAAAGCCTATCTTGGAATTACTCCCCTCAGTTTCCACAGCAGTTTAATGAGTGCTTTTTGGCTTCTCAAAAAAAAAAAAAGTTTTTTTTTTAATGTTACACTGATGCTACTGCTTTCATATGACAACTTGGTCAACTCTTTATCCATGCAAAGAGCTGTTCTTATGCCTATTACTTAACGAAATAAAGCGGGCCATTTGAGCATCAGCAGAATGACAGCCAGTGCCATGTTTTGCCAGTGTATCTAAGGTGCTCTGGTGGGCTAGGTCACATTTTGCCAGCATAGCATGGCTTCCACCGAATCCTGTTGCCCCTTAGCCAGTTGATCTCCTTTACCCACGGTTGCACTGATCAGACAACAGTCTCATAATGGTATGCACTGTTTAACTGGGCTACTATGGAAGTGGTACTAATGCATGCTCCAAATGTGGATATCACATCTACGTAAACTGGGGGTGTAGACCGAGACCCTTCAGAAGTTGCTGGACTCCAGCCATAGAAGCCAACTCCGAGGAGCTAAGGGGGCTGTGCCCCCCCAATAAAATATTGGAGGGTGCCATGGCAATGTTGATGGGCATTGCCATTCAAATGGTGTGTATGTACCATGTCATGTGATCGATTATGTGTGGTGGGGCTTACCTGCCCCCCCCCATATTTTATTCAAGTTGGCACCTAACTCCAGCTCATGTAAAGGCCAACCAGTATGGGCAATGAGGAAGGTTGATGGGAGTTGCAATCTATCAAACTTGAGGTGGGGCTGTCATATGTTCCCCATATCTCAACCAGAACTGCTCCTGGACCATTTTTATTTTTATTTTTTGCTTCAAGGTATCCGTTTCTAGGCATATTCCGCCCCCCACCTCCAGTGCAGCTCTCCTTTCTGGCAGATAATTTACAACAAGAATTAGCCAAGCCTGCAAGAGGAGATTCTCTCTGTGCAAAATGAATGTTTGAAAGATGGCAAGCTGTCACATTGCAAAGCTTTGATGGCTTGGAAACAAGGTGAAAGCTCAAATAGTGGGGGAGCTGAATGTCCTCTCATTTACCTGGAGTTGAAGGAGAAAGAAAAATGCTTCTAGCTAATGATTTTGCTGGCTTGCTCCTTGTTCTTTTAAGCTAAAATGGAACACTCGCCTTCTCCCCCTTCTATAAAATGAATGCTTGGCCCACACCATTAAGAGCTCAAGGACGTCATTTCAAGTAGATTTGATTGATCTGCCTAAAACAAATACACTTTTCTGACAAAGTGTTAATAAACCCTCTCTTGCAGTTACTGAGTGTTCCTTTCAAGATCTTACCGTTTGTATTTGATGTGATGAAATTTACAGAGAACTGTTATAAGGTTCTAATTGAATTTCACAGAAATAGCCCCGGTGTGACCCAAAATTGGAGGCGGGGGGAGAGAAAAATCCTCAAAGCCATCCTCAGTGGAATAGGTGATTAAAAATGCTAAACGCAGAAGAACGGCCAGCATAAGAAATAATCAACAACCCCAGTTAATGAAGACTTTTGAGATAAGTTAATGTCGATAATGTCTATAGAAACTGAAGGGGGGGGGAGGATGGATGAAACAGACTCACGGCAACAGAAAAGATGTGTTTATTAAAAGCAGGTTTCTTTCAGGAAACCTTGGGAAATAAGAAAAGCCAAGTTAAAAAGATTCCATTAAAATAAAGCCTCGATGAAACAGATAATTTTACCACCTGCCATTTTAACAGAACTCACCCCCCCACACACACACAACTCTTACAGGTAGCTTGGCAGAACTTTTGACAAATACAGCAGGGGTGGCTAGTCTGTCGGCCCCCAGATGTTGTTGGATTACAACTCCCCTGTGTCCCTGACCATTGGGCATGCTGGCTGGCATCCAACAACATCTAGAAGCCCACAGGTCAGCTACCCCTGGCATATAGTCTCTGTCACAAAGGCTGGGACATTTTAATGCCCTACCACTAAAGAATCATGGGTGCTGTAGTTTACCCCTCACATAGCTGCAATTCTCAGCACCCTTAAACTGTAGTTCCCAGGATTCTTGGGTATGTGTGTGTATGTGTGTTTTCAATGCATGGTGTGTACGCAGCCTGACAAAAGTTGGGGAATACAAAGTGGATGGAATCGATTCAAAAAGGTGTTTTTCTGTTGTGGAAATTTTGCCCTGGCATTTTGCCACCTACAGTTTTCTCTGTTTATGGCCACATTCACACATTACATGGCACCATTTTAAATGGCCATGGCTTCCTCAAAGAATTCTGGGAACTGTAGTTTGTTAAGGGTATTGAGAGTGGTTAGGAGCACCCTCTCTCCTCCCAGAGCTACAATTCCCCGTGAAGAGAGATTGATTGTTAAACCACTCTGGGAATTGTAGCTCCCGAAGGAGAATAGAGGTCTCCTCTCTCAGCACCCTTAAACTATAGCTTCATTTTCTTCCTCCTATGCATGGAACACCACAGTTCCCAAGAATGCAAAAACTGGCCCTTGCATCACCCTGTCGCTCTGGAATTATCATGGAATGCCCCAACTATGTAAGAGGCAATTTTTTTATCATTACAAGTGGGATTCGTAACAAAACGTTGCTGTGTGGAATGTTCCCCAATGCTCTGCTGCACAAATACCCCATTCCATTTCCAATCTGATCTCCCATTTGCCCCCTCAACAGTCAGTCAGCATTCCATGGGCACAGGGCATAATCAGTTCTCATTGGGCTATTTGTGGTATTCCATTTCTCTTAAGGCTCTCCCAATGTTTGTAATTCTTCATGCTTTAAGGACTCCATTGAGCCTGCTGATACATCCCTCTTGTGTGTGGTGCCATTTTAGTTTAAGGATTAGCATTTAAGGATTAGCACTCATGCCTGAAGATCAGTAATAGACGGAATGATGACCGTGATGAGTCTGGGATTCTAATCAGACTATTAATTTATCATAATCTCCCATAACTGACAACGGCCTAACTTTCTGTGCCACCAGGCCACAGCCAGCTCCACCTGAAAATGACCTTCTGTTTAGGAGGTTGCCCTGTAAAACACCCTCTAAGAAAGCAATTTCTGCTCTGCTTCCTTTGTAATTTTCTCCTTTGCGTCCTGCAATAAATGGAATGTGTTGACTCAAAATACAAGCTTTGTCTTTAGGGGAAGTTTTTTCTTCTTTCAGGAAGAAGAGGACTTGCTGGATGCAAGTATTAGGGACATTTTAAACTTTATATTTATCAGTTATATTGTGCCCAATATTTCCAGGGCAGGATATGTGATTTTACTAAAAGCAGTAATAAGTAATAGAGTAAACTAAAATAGCAAAACATCAGTGGCACAAAAACCATTTTAAAAAGGTTTTTTTTTAAAAGCAGCATAAAATGAAACAATGATGTTTTAGAAACCTGGACTCTGCCTGTTGCGTGTCGAGGTCCTCAAGCCACCCGCCAAGAATTAGACATGGAGACAATAATTTTTGTTTGGGTTTTTGGCAATAATTTAGGCAACAACTTTATTGAAATACAAATTTGGGGAGTGGTTGCATACACATTGGTTCAGACTATCTGTCCTACCGGGACAGCTGCTGACCTCCA
The DNA here is from genome assembly GCF_009819535.1 of Lacerta agilis. Classification (NCBI taxonomy): domain Eukaryota; kingdom Metazoa; phylum Chordata; class Lepidosauria; order Squamata; family Lacertidae; genus Lacerta; species Lacerta agilis. The sequence continues at coordinate 27,898,005 of NC_046323.1, forward strand.
GTCAGCATCGGGATAATGCCAGCTGGGGAGAGTTAAGGAGGCAGGGGACAGAACCTCCCTCTCCCCAGCGGTTCCAGGGGCTCTGGCTACGGTCCTATCCCCTACCGGGGGTTCGGACAAAGCATAAGAGCCGCCGGATTCCTTTAACGGAATTCCCTGTACCATCATCATCATGATTGCGGAGGTGGGCATCACCCTTCCAGCAATCCAAACCATAACCAATGCCTAACCACCACCCTTACAAGTTGTGACACGTTGCTACTGCAGTAGGCGAAAACCAAATGGCAACAGCCAATCAGCCAGATGGAAAAATTCCTACTGGGCCTCTGCCCCAAAAGCAGACGACCCCATGGACAGGCAGTTGCAAGGTCAAAAGCAGAGGCCTATGAAAAAAGGGGGGCGGGCGGGTGATCAGAAGCTCGCAGCCAAGAGAGGGATCACCCTGCGTGCAGAGGATTATAAAGGACGCTGGCCTGTCCATCATAAATTGCTACATCTAGCTTTGCCCAGCAACACCTCCTAACCCTATTGCAGCTAAGGCCAGCGTCCGGCCCCTCCCCACAGGACAATGAAGTGTCTTGCCAGGTCCTGACCACAACATGTGCTCTTACTCAAGGTAGAACCCGATTTACCAAGAAGATGTCTGAGTAGGAGTTGGGGAGAGCATTCCAAAGATGGTGTCACGGAGACAAGCCTGGATAGGGAGAGGAGCGTGGGAGGAGGATCAGTGAGGGAAAGCAGCAAAACAGACAGGCAGGGGGAGGGGGCGAGGTATCGAGAACCGGGCCCATTAATCTCAACAGATACGTACGACGATGAGGACAGCAATCTCTTAGAGGTATCGCCAGAAGAAAGGGGGAATGCTGATGTCAGTAATAAACAGGGGGAGGGGAACAAAAGCGGGAAGAAGAGATTCACGCGTCACTTCCGGAGCACCAAGGGGTTATTGTGTTGGAAAAGGCGCGTAACGGAAGATAGCAGTTAGGATGTTTGTTTTAATGGAGTGTAGACGTGAATTATAGCTCTGTAATTAGTAAGGACAATAAAATGCTTTCAAAAGCGAGAAACGAGCCGGGTGTTATCTCACCGCAACACCAAAGGCAAGGTTGCCGTGACAACACATCCTAACTCCTCTGCGTTGCTGTGGGACTGTTGGAAAGGAGATATGGAAGGGGTCGAAGAGAAGCTGAAAGCTGCGAGGGCCAGCTGGGAGATTCAAGCCAAGGAAGCAATTTTGAAAGTTCGGCAGGAAGAAGAAGCCAGAGCTGATGATTTGGAAGAGATAAATAAGCGTTCTGAGCTTCGAGTTGCCAAACTGGAGGAAGATTTACGAGATCTTCAAATTAGGCTTGATGAGGCTCGCAAGACCGGTGGAGGAGGAGCCACAGCAGTGGTGACTCAGAGGCAACAGCTGGCATCAGTGAGTAAGTTTGATGGGGACCCCAGGGGATATTTGGGGTTCAGGACTGAGGTTGATTATGCCCTGAGGGTGAGAGGGAGAGACTTTGAGACTGATGCTGAGAAGGTAGCCTTTATTATTTCACACATGACGGGGTCAGCGAGAGAATGGGTACGCCCACTTTTGGCAAGTAACAACCCAGCGCTTGGGAATCTCCAGGATTTCTTGGATGCCATGGCGGCTCATTACACAAGTGACATTGATCAAGAGATAACAAAGCAGGAACTCATGAGTCTCAGACAAGGGAAAGGGACAATGAGAGATTATGTGGCTAAATTTACCCTTCTCTGCCATAGACTGGGATGGGAGATTTTAGCCCCACAAACTGAAGCGTTCTTTCAGCAGGGGCTGAACCCGGAAATTTTGGATGAAATAAGCAGGGGACCGAAACCCAAGGATACGGATGCTTATATCAAACTGGCCCTGCAAGTGGGGGTTCGGCAGGAACTAAGGGAATGGGAAGGGCGAAATGTACCGGGCAGTAAGACCTTCCATGCTTACAGGAGGCCTTCCCAGGGTGTTCAGCCGGTTCAGGGAAACAGGCAGCATCTGCCCCCCGAAGAGCCAATGGAAATCGGTCGTTGGGACACAAGAGAAAGCCTCAAAGAGAAACCTCGCAGGGAGCTGCTAAGCAAGGGGGAGAAGGAGACGCGCAAATGCTTTGTGTGTGACAGGACGGGACACCTAGCCCGTAATTGTTCGCAGAAGCGAGTGTGGCAAGGGATGGCAGCGGCTGCGGGGCAGGAGGCGAGTGGGGAAGCACAGGAGCAGGGAGACGCCAAACGCCTGGTTGGAAAAAAGAGAGGAGCAGACCGACCAGGCGGCACGCAAGTAAACCCCCCACAACAGCAGAGTGCAGTGACTCCAAGGGAGCCCAGGCCGGGAATTGTGCTGATGGTACGGCTGGAATTGCCAAACGGGTACCCCCTAGAGGTAGAAGCTCTACTAGATTCGGGCAGCTCAGCCTCTTTCATGTCCGAAAGCTTCGCCAAGGCCCACCAGATCCATTTACTGCCTTTGGATTTTCCCCTGGTGGTGACCACAATTGATGGGAGAGAGCTGCTGGGGGGCCAAGTGAGACATCAGACACCGCCCATGAGGATGAGCGTCTCGAGGCATCAGGAAGTGATTGCTTTCAATGTCACACACCTGTCCGGAGCGCCAATCATATTGGGCATGAGCTGGTTAGATCTTCACGATCCGGTCGTTGCCTGGCACCAGAGGTCGCTCACCTTCGGATCTTCGCATTGCACGGAGAATTGCCTGATGGAGGTGGAAACGTCGGAGACGGAGGGGAGGATCGCCACGGTACGGTTGGAAGACTCCAGGGGAATTCCACCACAGTATGAAGATTTCAAGGAAGTGTTCAGTGAAAAGGAAGCCAACAGACTGCCCCCCCATAGGCCGTATGATTGTCAAATTGAGTTGCTGCCGGGGGCAAAGTTGCCTGCAGGAAAGTTGTATTCTATGTCGGAGCAGGAGTTGCAGGAGCTGAAGGAATTCCTCACACTGAACTTGGAAAGGGGATTCATTCGCGAATCGAAAGCGGTGGGAGGAAGTCCGATTTTTTTCGTGGACAAGAAAAATACGGCACAAAAACGCCTTATTTGTGACTACAGGATCTTAAACTCGCGAACGAAACCGACCGCCTTTCCGATGCCCAGGATCGACGACTTGTTGGCGGCAGTGCGAAAAGGGAAGATTTTCACGAAGTTGGACTTACGAGGAGCTTACAACCTCATAAGGATCAGAGAAGGAGATGAGTGGAAAACAGCTATGTTTACCCCGTTTGGCACCTACGAATACACAGTGATGCCTTTTGGCCTCCAGGCGGGCTCACACACCTTTCAAGCCTTTATGCACCATGTGCTGGGTCCCTTGTTGTACCGGAGCTGTGTATGTTTCTTGGACGATATCTTGGTTTATTCGGAAAATGAGAAGCAGCATGAGCAGCATGTGAGACAGGTGTTGCAGAAGTTGAAACAGCATCAACTGTATGCGAAGCTGGAGAAATGCCAATTTCATGTGCGGCAAGTGGACTTTCTGGGGTACAGGGTGTCGGACAAAGGTCTGGCAATGGACGGGGAGAAGGTAAAGGCAGTGTTGGATTGGAAAACACCCAAGACCAGAAAAGATGTACAACGCTTCATTGGGTTCAGCAATTTCTACCGCAAGTTCATCAGGAATTTTGCGCAGCTCACTAGCCCAATAACCGACACGTTGAGTACTAAGAAGAAGTTTCAGTGGACTCCAGAGGCGCAGGAGGCGTTTGAGCAGTTACGCAAGGTATTCGCCTCAGAGGAACAGCTGCTGCACCTCGACGCGGAGCGGCCCATACGCATGGAAACTGATGCGTCGGACAGGGCGGTAGGAGCGGTACTGCTGCAACAGGATGCAGCAGGCGACTGGAGACCTTGTGCGTTTTTCTCAAGAAAACTCAGCAAATCGGAACGCAACTACACCATCTGGGATAAGGAGCTGTTGGCCATTGTAGCGGCGCTCAAAAAATGGAGGCATTTCCTTATCGGAGCCCGCCATCAGATCGAGATCTACACGGATCACAAGAATCTGGAGTACTGGAGAACAGCCAGAGTGCTCAACCAGAGACAGCTCAGATGGGCGGAATTTTTTGCCGACTTTGATTTCAGGATCCATTATGTCCCGGGGGACAAGAATGCGAGGGCGGACGCCTTGTCTCGCAAGCCGCAGTACCTAGAGGACGAGGGAGTGCCGGAGGAGAGACATGTGATGCCACCCAGCCGATGGCAGTGCGCTGGAGCCAGGGATCAAGAGTCTCTCATACGACGTCTAACTAGGGAAGATGCGTTTGCGCAGCAGAAATTCAAAGACCTTCAACAAGGTACAGGGGTGGAAGACGGCTTCGTAGCCAAGGATGAACTGTTGTTCTACAAGGGAGCATTATATGTTCCGGGCGATCACTTGAGGGCTAAGGTTCTCAAGCAACTGCACGATAGCCCTTCGGCAGGGCACCCGGGACAGCAAAAGACCTTGCAGTTGGTCACCAGGGATTTCTGGTGGCCAGGGGTGCAGGAGGACGTCAAAGGCTACGTGCAAGCTTGTGATTTGTGTCAACGGGTCAAAAGTGACAATAGACCCCCTGCCGGACTGTTGCATCCCATGCCCACCCCGGGGAGGCCATGGGAGATGGTGTCCATTGACTTCCTGACAGATCTGCCGGCGTCGAAGGGCAAGACGGCAGTGTTAATCGTAGTGGACATGCTCACCAAGATGTGCCATTTTGTGGCTTGTCCCAGGGCGGTGTCGGCAGAGGAGACAGCCAGGTTGTTTATAGACAACGTTTTCAAGCTGCATGGAGTACCATCGAGGGTCGTGAGCGACAGAGGCCGCCAATTTACGTCGCGGTTCTGGCGCAAGCTCATGGAGCTCTTGGGTGTGGAACTCAACTTGTCGACGGCCAGGCACCCGCAAACGAATGGACAGGCAGAGAGGGCCAATGCTATACTGCAGCAGTACCTACGTTGCTACGTTAGCCGACGACAGACGGACTGGCCAAAGTTCCTAGCTTTAGCGGAATTTGCCTATAATAACTCAGTTAATGTTTCCACAGGGATGACACCCTTTCTTGCGAACTATGGAGGACATCCGAAGTCGTTCCCGAGGGGAGAGGATCGGGGCCCGAGTGTGCCAGCGGCAGAAAATTTTGCGGAGGAGATGCTCCAACTGCACGAGCAACTCAAGAGCACGCTGGACAGGGCCAAAGAAGCCTATAAGAGGGCTTCGGATCAGCATCGGAGGGAGGGGGAGGCCATCAGGGTGGGGGACAGGGTGTGGTTGTCCTCCAGGGGGCTGCCCACCAGAAGCAGGTGCAGGAAGTTAGAGCACAGACGTTTGGGACCCTTCCAGGTAGTGGGCCAGGTCAATCCCGTAGCCTTCAAGCTGAGGTTGCCTGAGGACATGAGAATTCACCCCGTGTTTCACAGAGCGCTGTTAACACCATACAGGGAAGGGCACCCTTATCAAGGGGAAGGGGGGGGTGACAACAGGGCCTTCAGTGGAGGAAGTGGGGGCAGGCAATGAGGCCACTGAGATCCTCGATTCCCGGTGGAGGGAGGGGCAGGTGGAATACTTGGTAGCCTGGGAAGGGGAGGACCCCGAGAACAACACATGGATGCGCCATGATAATATTCAGGAGGAATACCTCAAGGCTGAATTCCATGCATTATACCCACAAAAGCCAGCCCCACTGGGGTATGAATGTTGGCAGGGACATCAGGAGGAGGGCATGGGGGACCAAGGGTCCAGAGGAGGGGAGGAGGCAGAGGAACCCCATCCAGACTGGTCAGAGGAGGAGGTGGACGAGGTAGTGTCATTCGCACCCTTTACGACGGAACAGTGGAAGACGGTGTTTGAGTCGGATGAAAATGAGGACACAGACTTCCTGGGGTTTGTCACTCCACCGCGCACGGAACAGTGGCAGCATGGGAACGGGGAAGTGGAGAATGTTAGCACGATCATACACCATCCGCTTGAGTCCAGCGACTCCGGGGAGGAAGGGGGCTTGGAGGAGGGAGTGGATGTCACGGAGACAAGCCTGGATAGGGAGAGGAGCGTGGGAGGAGGATCAGTGAGGGAAAGCAGCAAAACAGACAGGCAGGGGGAGGGGGCGAGGTATCGAGAACCGGGCCCATTAATCTCAACAGATACGTACGACGATGAGGACAGCAATCTCTTAGAGGTATCGCCAGAAGAAAGGGGGAATGCTGATGTCAGTAATAAACAGGGGGAGGGGAACAAAAGCGGGAAGAAGAGATTCACGCGTCACTTCCGGAGCACCAAGGGGTTATTGTGTTGGAAAAGGCGCGTAACGGAAGATAGCAGTTAGGATGTTTGTTTTAATGGAGTGTAGACGTGAATTATAGCCCTGTAATTAGTAAGGACAATAAAATGCTTTCAAAAGCGAGAAACGAGCCGGGTGTTATCTCACCGCAACACCAAAGGCAAGGTTGCCGTGACAGATGGGACAGCAAAACTTCAAATGCCCTTTGGGTCTTTTCAAAGACAAAGTTTTAGGTAAAGAAAGAACAGGTTACTGGTTTGGGCCATTTTCTAAACATGGAGTTTAATTAATTTAGTATTATTTATTTGCCAAGTGACCACATCCTGTTTTACAATCTGCAGTAAATAAAGAAAAAGTTTCTAAGCAATTTAAGACCCTTCAAAATCTTTTCAAAAGAGAATTAAGTCTAGACGAGCAATATTAGTAATCATTGTATTTAACTCATGCTGACATTTCCTTGAGTTAGGATGCAATTTTAGTTCCACTTACCTGGGAGTAAGCTCCATAAGTTCAACAGAATTTACTTTTGTGTAATCATAGTTAGGGTGGAACTGTCTAGGCATTTAACACACTGATAATCAGGATTTGGATATTGATGTACAGCTTGACATTTAATATTTTTCTCTTTGGACCAAAGTGTGCTTTCACATTGAAAAATAGGATGTAGACTTCAATGAGCCAATTCTGATAACTTTGTTCCTAAATGTTTACAGTCTTCAGAGGATAACCATGGGGCGGGGGGAAAGTGTTTTCTTCAAATTTTAATATTTCCTTGCACCAAAACTCATGGCTAAAGCTTGTTTTCAGTACTGAAGATGGTTAACCCATAGCATGGAGTCTTTGTATTAATTCCTTTGAAGAAACATTTTTTTAAAATAATGATACTTTCCTAGTCCATTACAATTTGTGGTCCACCAAGCTTAAGACCAGTCATGTTTGGTAGCCTCCCCAAATCCTTCACTTCCCCTTCTTCCGTTTTTGCTCTTCTTTGCTTACATGTCTCTGTATTTGTTTGGTGGGTTGCATTTGACTTTGTGGGTCATAAGTTGTGTAGGCCCCATAAGTTGTGTTGTGGTCCCAACAAGCTTTCCCCTGAAAAGTGGCCTGCTGCAATGGGATGTTTGTGTTTACCATAACACTGCTGATTACCATGAGGGAAAGGAGTAGGGACAAGGCTCCTGGTGCGGAAGTGCAGGATTGGCTCTCCTGGAGCACTGACTTCCCAGGCGCCTCATCCCTCTCTCTCCTGCTAAGTGGCAGTGACACACCTGTGGGAAAGTTAGTGTTGTGGCTCCACCCCAGCACTTCTGCTTTCCCTATCAGTACCTTTTCTGTCCTAGAAGGGGTAGCCTGGAAACTGGAATGTAGAAGTTAGGTTATCCGTTGTACAACTTGGTGCCTCAACAGGGAACACAGGGGGGGGGGAACTGTTGGTGAAATGATATGGATTTCTCATTCCATTGTTGGAACAAGATCGTTTGGTCTTTACTCAACTGTAGGTGGTAGCTGGCTAGTTATTATCCCAGCAGGAATCACTGTGGGATAACTGAGTGGGGTGGAGAGAAAAGCACGTCTTATGAGAGGGTTAGACTTGGAAGCAAGTGTGAAGTTGCTGGCTGCCATGTGTGCTCGCGCTTTTGACATTAACAGGGGCTGCTCCCTAGGCAGCAACCACACACTTGCACAGGGCTGCCTGAGATACAGTGGTACCTTGGTTCTCAAACGCCTTGGTACTCAAACACTGCAAATCTGGAAGTAAGTGTTCCGGTTTGTGAACTTGTTACAGAAGGCGAACGTGCTCCGTTTTGAGTGTTACAGTTCTGTTTTGAGTGTTACGCTGAGGTCTGTCTTTGCTATTTATTTTGCATTTTTGTTTTTTGAGGCTCTTTTTTGTTTTGTTTTTGTGACTGCGTGGAACTCAGTTCAGCTACTGATTGATTGATTGATTGTGTGACTGCAGTACATTGTTTATTGTTTTCATTTTATGGATCAATGGTCTTGTTAGTAAAATCCATGTTAAATTGCTGTTTTAGGGGTTGTTTTTAAAAGTCTGGAACAGATTAATCCATTTTGCATTACTTTCTATGGGAAACCATGCCTTGGTTTTGGAATGATTTGGTTTCGGAATGGACTTCTGGAACAGATTAAGTTTGAGAACCAAGGTACCGCTGTACCTCCTGCTTCATCTTCTTCCTCCCAAATGGTTCTGGTAAGGGTGGATTTCCCCTTTCTTCTCTTAATTGCCTCCCAGTGATTCCTGCCAGAGAAACAAGTGGAATCTAAAGGAAGTAGGATGGTTTTAAAGAAAGGGAAGAAAAATAGGATGAGTTATGCGTCTACATGTAAAGAGTGGGATGCCGTCTCACTACAACCCACCAGCACCTATCTCACTTTGAGCACTGTTCCTCAACCTCCAGGCAAGAATGCAAAAGAACAGGAATTGGAATGGGTGATCCTTCACTGCTGTTCTTTCACTGGTGTCAGGGACTGGACTGAGGAGGAATGGGTAGAGACCGCCTCCCCCTCCTCCTAAACCTTCCAGAGATGAGGAAGACAGTATAAATTTACAACAGTGGTAGAAGAGGGACAAAGCTGGGAAATAATGGAAGAAGAGGAGGCGGGGAGAAGAGCCGGAACAGCTGGCTGATACGTTATCATTAGAAAGCATTCCAGAACCCGGAGGGCAGAGAAAGTGGGAGAGCAGAAAGCAAAGAGGCAAATGGCCTTAAGGAACCACTGTAATGGTGCTGCTGCTGTTGATGACTGAGAAGGGAAGGCAGGGGAGGAGATTACTCAGAGCAACGCCATTACCCCAAGAGGCAACATTTTCAAGCCTCTCTCTGTGAACAGTGAATAAAAGACATTGGTAAGAGCTTATTGTCTATCTATTACAGTGGTACCTTGGGTTACATACGCTTCAGGTTACATACTCCGCTAACCCAGAATTAACACTTCAGTTTAAGAACTTTGCTTCAGGATAAGAACAGAAATCGTGCTCTGGTGGCGCAGCGGCAGTGGGAGGTCCCATTACCTAAAGTGGTGCTTCAGGTTAAGAACAGTTTCAGGTTAAGAACGGAGCTCCGGAACGAATTAAGTACGTAACCAGTGGTACCACTGTACTGGCAGCCTGCCATGAGGGGGAGGGATCAGATTCCCTGAAGCCTGACAACCTGAGGCTACATTACACTCAAATAGCTGGCACATCTGTTTTTAAAATGACCTTATGGCATAATTACTTTTATTTTCGAGATAGGGAACTGTATCAGGAGAGTTTTCCTTTGACAACTATATCAGGCTAGGGCTTTGGGATCCAAGTCCAAATTTGTACGTACCATACAATGCTGATACTGCATCTCAATATTCTTGAAAGAAAATAAAAAGCCGTGCGTAGATTTCCATGCGCCTGCTCTTGCACAAGTCCAACTCCTTTCAACAGAGCTTCCATATTTTGCGAACGTTCAACTGCATCCACCCCGCATGAAAGCTTAAGTAATTCTTTTCGTCTTTTAATTGTCGTTTAACAATGCAGCATCAGGGCATCTGATTGGAATTAATTCATGAAAGAATAAATTAATTAAAACATGTATTGACATTTTAGGAAAATGCAAATTGGGAGCTAATTTCCTCTATATATCATGTCCCATGTCAATTAGGTACCCACAGAGCACAGCTAATAATATATTAATTTTTACATTGATTGTTTATGCCATTTTGAGAATGGCGCGATAGCAAGCAGGCTTTCTTCTGATGGATTAAATCATAAAAAGGGCTCTTGTAGCAGTCAATTGATTCTCAATGTACAATAAATGCTTTTCAACTGAAGTGCAAATTAAATACTTATTTGCAACACGTAATACAAAGCGCTCACTCGAAAACGGGAGCTGCAATGCCAACACCCAACATTGAACTCAAAGTAAGCAGTCCTACAGCATGTTAAATATCCTTGGCAAGCTGCTAAACTAAGATATGGGAAATAGTTTACTCTTTAGCAATTATCTGATAAGAACTAGTGGCTAGCCGTAAGTGTGTATGGTTGTACACGCAACTGCCCACCCTCCACATTGCTATTTCCTCACCTTGTTAGAAGCATCATAGCTGCCTTGAAATAAATGGAGCTATGTACTTTCATCCTAACCTATAACATATCTAAGAATCCAGCACTTCTTCATACATATACATAACACAGCTTTAAGAGGTGACCTGAAGGCATGATTTGCCAGCACGCTTTTCCAATTTTATGCCAATGTAATTCCACCTGAATCCACATATGTCAGCATAAAGGTGCCAATCAGCTTCGCAGGAATCCAAATGCATTTTTGTTTACTTCAGAAAAGAAGAACTGCCCCGAATATCTTTTCTCATAGGTACAGAAGCTACTCCCGCCAGCAAATTACTCCATTTCCCCCCTCCCTGTCCCTCTCACAAAGTAGGTGTCCTATAATAAGCCCCCTTCTGTATTAAGATCTTCAAATGAGGTGTGACGCAGATCCACCTGTCAGGATTACTCTCTTGTCTCCAGTCTCCCATTAGGTCTAAGTGAGCAAGTCACTTGTATCTTGCCCCATGGAATACCTTACCTTCCAACACTTTGAAGCCAAAATCTGGGGCGCCATCTTCCAGGATGCCATCTTCCCATTTTTTTTAATCATGAATGCACGGTGGACATTTTGGTTGTTGTGATCTCATGCGACTTTGCACCGCAGTCCTACCCCCAGCTTTTTTTGGGGGGGGGGCATGGTGCTCACAATAAAAAAGCATGTCCCAGTTTTTCCAGGACACTTGTGGGGTGTGGAGTACATAACCTGACCACCATGTAGAGATATTCTGTCCTGCAGGAAAAAACTCAGCAATTTCCTTGGTAGTTTACACCTCAGTCATTTCACCCTCTGATTCACCAAAGGTGCTACCCTCACCTTACTGAATATGTGCAACTCAGTTGCTCCCCAAACCCCTGTAATTCACAGCCCAACTAGGCCCAGACCCCATTAATATTGACTATGGTCCAAAAACACGCAGGCAAAAAGAGCAACAATAGCACCCCAAAAACAGAGATTTCCCCCCCCCAACCAAAAAATCCCCAACTCCTCATTGGTGGGTATCAAAGGGGTGCCCATGGGCATCATTGGGGGAATCAAATACCTAGACAATACTATAGGCACAACTGGCCTACATCACAAAGTGGCTGTAGCATGAAAAAGCATTACAGAGGTCCTTCTACAAGTACAACTGGTGAAAAACAAGACGTAGGTGCAAGGGAGTTGGCCTTCTTTGTGGGGGCAGCCTGACTTTGGAATACCTTGAACTCCCCAGGGAAGCTCAAGAGACACCTAAGATGCTGTCTTCAGTGTGGCTTACTCTCATATAGGATTTCAGCCTAAGACATGTTTTAATCACCAAGGCGTTTAAAATTGTTTGCATCGTCTCTGTTCTGCTTAAATGTGAATGCATTTTTTTTTGCCTCTCAGTTTAGGTATTATTATTTGAATGATATTGTATTGTTTACCATGACATTGACTTTTTATTGTTGCATATCAGCAGGGAATCTGTTGGAAGGAGGGTAGCTTTGGAAGTTTTAGCATTACTCCTCCTCCTCCTCCTCCTCCTACTACTACTACTACCACTACAACAACAACTACTAAATACTTTAGGTTTCTGGAATTTGATTGTAAACAAAGTTTCAGGTAATTTATGGTTAGCAGCACATTGTATTGTTATGGGTATCCTTAACCTGCTTTATAGTGTTCATGGAAAAAGCAATGCATGAAAAATACAATGGAATATTTTGCACGTCACTCAGATTACTTTTGTGACTGACAAATGGAATAAACAAACAAAAGAAACGTGAGCACAAATATACAGGTACGTCAGCATAGCAGACAGATATTTAGTCTCACATGATGAGCAGCACTGTTTTTTTGTTGCACAGTTGTCTTTGTGGGGCATTAACAGAGAGGTGCAGAGGCAGGTGAAATGTTGGTCTGGCTTCCTAAGGGCACAATAAATAACCATTAAGCGTTGATCTTAAATATGATGGTTGCTGATGCTCCCTGCCCACACTTTGCTTTGCTTTCCTCAGCCATGAAAGCAACGGTGTGAGAAATTGGAAGATACTGCAGATGCTTTGCTCAGAAAAGCAGCACAGTCCCAACTGATCTGCTACAACTCTGCTCTTTCTTGAACAAAGGTTCTGTGACCTTGCTGTGCTAAAATGACCTTGAAGAATGATTGTAAGGGGTGTGTGTTGCATCTAGGTGTCCCCCCCCCAGTTGAGATCTTCAGTTTTCTAAGGCTCTTGCTATTGTGTTTCCTTCTCCCTGACAACCATTTCCCAGCAATTAATGAGAAAAGAATTGCATTATAAATTCATCAAGGGGGGGGGGAGATTCAGTCAAATTATGGTGCAGGTTTTTTGTGTGTGCTTATCTAAATTTTGAAGGGGCTAAAAATAGGAACATTCTTTCTTTTAATCTACAAATCATATCTCCAGTGATCTGCAGCCTCCTTAGGTGTCTCTGTTTTCCCCATCCCAATGATCTGCTAAGCTCAGCCTTCTTTTCAGCTTGGGAAGATGCAAAGGCTGGCTACTGTGCGCCTGTCAATGGTTTGTTAATTTTTTCAGTGCTATTTTCCTAGAAAAAGAAAAAGAAATTAGAAGGACTTCTCTCTCTCTCAAAAACAAAACAAAAATACAGGCAAGCCAGTCTGAGGCATTCCATAACCAGCCCCCCCCCCTGACTTCCTGTGCTTAAATTAAAGGAAAAGCTTCTCTGTGGCTTTTTCAGATCAGAATAAAACAGGCAGCTGGAGAGGCTGCCAAGTACTGGAAAAATGTTTAAAGTAAATGGGGGGGGGGGACTTCACAGGCACCTCACAACAATAAGGTAAGCTGAAGTACACAACCTGCCAAAATGATAAACAAATTCTAAAGGAATTCTAAAGTGCCCTGAGAAAGAGACAGGGGGAAAAAATGAAATGTCTTTTGTAGGGGGAGGAAAGTTTGGAGTAATGGGTGGACAGGTATTGGCTGAGAGATACTATGAATTAAGTCCCCTGGATATTGTATTCCTAAGTTATTTCTTGGAACTCATCAAGATGGGTTTCACTTTGGGGAAGAAGAGTCCTGAACCAGTCCTTCCAATTGTCATAGCCTCCTTCCATGGCAGTAACAGCTAACAACACAAGCTAGGGACTGGCTTGAGCTGTGGAATTCATATGGCTGCTTTTTCCATTCCTGCTCATTCTAAGGCATATCTTGGGTGAGAAGCTAAAACCCCTTTTAGGGGCAACTGTTCTCCCTGTTATACTTTGCAGCACCAAGACTATGGTCCTATACAGGCAGCCCCCTGTTTACTCGGGGGTTATGTTCTGAGGTACTGGGTGCATCAGTGAAATCATGTATAACTGAAATCCATTGAAAAAGCTTGCAAACACCCTGTTCCACCCTTTTAGTGACATTTCAGTGACAACATTATGACATTTCCGGGTCACTTCTGGGTTCAGCGCAATGCACATATACACGGTCGCACACATATTGAACGCGTGAAAAGCAATGGGCTGCCTTACTTACTTGGCCATCAGCCCCATTTAACTCAATGAGGCTTACTTGTGAGTAGACACGTTTATTTTGCCGGGGGGGGGGCAAAAGCAACAAAGAGTTTTATGGCACCTTGAAGAAAAGCCACATTTATTATAGCATCACTTCATCATACAGAGGCAAGGAGCATCATTATGCTGAGTTGCAGGCTGTCGCCGACAGTTCCCAAGTTCCCAGCAGAAACCACACAAATGTATCATCAGCGATCCTACCACCCATCTTAGACAGTGACACTTCTTGCTCACGGGACTTGGGAGGCATGCATGTACTTGCTTTCACACACACACACACACACTCCTCCCTAAAACAGCTATTCACCAGTAACAACAGGCCACACAGTGAGATAGAGACCCAGGGACCAGATCACGAAGCAGATGCCAGTTGTGTCCTCATGGCCACACTGTTATTACAGGACCTAATAATGTCATGTATAGCACAAGCTGCTCGTCTTCCAATGTGACATATGCCAATTGCCCGCAAGCAGTGTCCTTCTGCAGTCTGCATGGGGCAAACAGGCTGGTCTCAATGCAAAATAAATTAATAAATGACACAAATTGTATATTTAAAATGGCAATATCCACAGGGTTTGATTTCAACCTCCCAAGATACTCTTAAGGTGGCCATACTGTAACAAAGTAATTTCAGGTGCATCCTGCAATGTGAAACCACGGAATTGTAATTCTGCAAGAGGTTAAACACTATCAGTTGTGTACTGACTGAAACAAACAATATTTTAAATAATCACATTGCATGTGTTTATTGGCCTACCAATGCTGGAATGTCTGTTCCATCAAGGACATTTGTTGTTGTTGTTGAATGGCTTCTGTTAATAGCTTAATTATCACCATCTGTACTTTTCCACATTTCCTTTTGACCTCACTGTTTACAATTATCCTCCATCCATCCATCCATGCATCCACAACTCAGGGTAATGCTTCATGCATTTGATCAAGTGTCCACAGAAACATATGCCACAATAAATTTGTAATTCTTTAAGCTGCCAAAAAAACAACAACTATTTGTTGTTTTCCTGTATAGGATTCCACTGTTCACCAGAAGAAAGGGACGTTCCACTCTGGATGAACACTTGACAGCCATACAGCTGAGAAGTTTAGTACTTGGATTTTTGCTTCATCTTGTTGTATACCAACTTTGGTATAAACCAAAGACACAGGATTAGGCCTCTGATCCAACAAGATATTTACACCCAGCACTGGGCAATAGCTGTGACTTGGAAGAAAGAAGTCTCCTATGTTGTCATTTTTCATGGTGGCCATTATTTCTGACTGAAGCTATTTTCTTTCATCTAATTTTCTAATGTGCATTAATTTGCCATTTATTTCTTGTGTAAAAAAAAAAGTGAAAAGAACGTCCACATGCTGGCTTTTTAAATGAATGTTGGCAAATGCATTTAAATTAATTTTTAAAATGCATTTTAACAAGCTTTGTGTGAGCAGCTAGCTCTGTGCCATATGCTGTTTCTCAGGTGAGTGATGCAATAATTACATTTTCATTAGTATTTGCATAAACATTTTGGTCTACTTCTAGTTCCATTGCTGTGAAGTTGGGGAGGGGGATGCAAACGTATGCTCCCTTCATCATTTTAAATTGAAGGCCCATATGTAAATGAAGCCTTTTCATTCTAGAGGCATTAAAGGAAAGCAGTGGTTGGGTATCAGTTGCAGATTTAACATCCGCTAATCTTACTCAGGAGGTTATGAGCTATGGGGTGATCCTATTTAAATCACCTTTGGTACCACAGCAGGTGTTAAGAAGCATAACCTGTATCTTTCCCTTCAAGCAAAACAAACAAACAAACAAACAAACAAACAACAGATATTGTTATTCACTGTTATCTGAATATGTGCTAAAACAATATTGTTCTATTCAAGGATAAATTTTATGCACTTAACACACAGAAGTTGGCCTCACAATTCAATATAACACTAATACAGTACTGTACCATATATCGCCACTTTGACTGAGCTGCATCATGTTACCCAAAAATGGTTAAAAAAGTGGGTGTAGGCAGTAGTGTAGGGGCAAATTCAGAAGTTCTAGTCACTTTGTTTTTTAATTACGCATTGTTATTATTATTATTATTATTACTAGGATGCTGCCTTTTCCCTAGAACTGGGACTCAAGGTGCCTTGCAAAAATTAAACAAACATAGGTAAAACACAGAAAGCTAAAAACATACAAAATAAAACACTTAAAAAGCAATTAAACT
This sequence comes from Lacerta agilis, assembly GCF_009819535.1. Lineage (NCBI taxonomy): Eukaryota > Metazoa > Chordata > Lepidosauria > Squamata > Lacertidae > Lacerta > Lacerta agilis. The sequence goes on from NC_046323.1 coordinate 27,914,107, forward strand.
AAAATTAAATTAAATTATATAGAAACAAATCTACAAAATCTGGTAAACAAATCCAGTGTGTGTGTGGGGGGGGGGATGGGAGACAGACAGCACAGCACTATTAAAAAGTCTTTCCTCAAAAACAGCCAGGTCCCCAAAACCTGCCAGAATAAACCAGTCTTTACCTGCTGGCCATGCCCCATCATGGCCACACCCCTTCTACGATTATACAACCATCTTATGGTTATACCATAATACAGTCATACCTTGGGTTACGTACGCTTCAGGTTGCGTACTTTTCGGGTTATGAACTCACATAACCCGGAAGTGTAACCTGCCATGCGCACGATCTGTGCATGCGCAGAAGCAGTCTGCGCGGTCTGCGCCTGCGCAAAGCACATTTTTCGGGTTACGTACCTTTTGGGTTACGTACAGCGACCCGGAACCAATTAAGTACGTAACCCAAGGTACGACTGTAGTGCTTAGGGATGCGTTGCAACCATCAGTGCAGGTCTACATGTGTTGCTTTCCAGCACAATCAGTTGGGCAAATGATTTGGAGTGCTCCAATGTCTTATTCCCTATGCCCTTAAAAAAATGGGGGGGGGGGCCTATTGGGTGGTTGTTTTTATTTTTATTATGTATTTTGTGGTTTTATATCTTGATTTTATTCTGTGAACCGCCCTGAGACCCCCGGGTATAGGGCTGTATATAAATAACAACAACAACAACAACAACAACAACACTGTCTGAATCTCTGGAGGGCCATTGCCAACCAGCCTAGACCTGCGTTCCCCAACCTGGTGACCTCCAGGTGCTTCTGCATTACAACTGCCATCAGCCCTATCAAGCATAACCAACAGACAGGGACAATGGGAGTTTTAATCCAAAACATCTGGAAGTCGAGGGGAGGTTGGAGCAGTCAAAACTGAGATAGAGTAATTAATTTCATTTTTCATTTCTTCTCTTCCTCCCCATCTTATCCCCACATGACTAGCTTAGACTGGTAAGTTAGGCTGAGAGACTGTGATTGGTCCAAGATCACCTAGTGAACTTCATGGCTGAGTGGGCATTTGAACTCTTGTCTCCCAGGTCCTAGTCCAACATCAGTTTCCATTCAAAGCTGTGTACATTGCATGCAGCGCTGTTTTCATTCTGCTGCAGTTTGGCTTCTGACAAAAACTACATTCTTCATCTCACTATCTGCCCTGGCGGGATTTCATGTAATTACTTTTATCATATTATTCCTCACCATTCATTACAATACAGAGGCCATTCATTTAAGTGCGAAGGAAACAGAATGCAAGTGCTGTGCGGGGAAATGATCAATTACACAATGTTTGCAGACTGAAAATACCAACATTGAAAACCAATCATATTTTCTAGATTGATTTCCATTATGGAGATGGGATGAATAAGTGAACACTGGTAATTTCTTCTCTTGTTTCTTGAGCATCCCTAGCTCTGAGTCAGTATAAAACAGGCATAGGCAAACTTGGTCCTCCAGATGTTTTCAGACTATAACTCCCATAATCCCGAGCTAACAGGACCAGTGGTCAGGGATGATGGGAATTGTAGTCTCAAAACATCTGGAGGGCCGAGTTTGCCTATGCCTGGTATAAGAAAAAGTTACTATATTCCTCTGCTTCACTCTGCTCTTTGTTTCTTTTCCCAAATGTACAATGGAATTTGTTGAATCAATTCAGGAACTGGAGGGTGTGCAGTTTGCCAGAACTGCTTCAGATGTCAATTTCTTCAGTTCATTTGCTTCTTCCTCCCTCACTCTACATTATAAATGTGAATGCTCACATTGATTAACACTCCTGAAAAGGCCAACTTGATGTCACTTTTAGATGTCTTGCAGCTGGAAGCATCTTAGAAGAAGAAAGAGGGAAGGAGGGTCAGGGAGAGGGGACAGATTCAGCTGAAATCATATTTCACGGTAAACCTACCTAATATGCACTCCCCCCCCAACAATATGCAAACTGATATGCAGCTGTCCTTTTAAGTTCATGTGTTAGCAAATTTTGCAACGCATTTCTCCAACACGCCAACACAATTCCATACAAAACAACACAACATAATTCTGTACAAAAAATGTATCTGTTAGAGGAAGATGGGTATATAAAAAAGTATGTGCTAGTGAAAATAACATGCAAAAATGCATTTTATTAAGGAAAACTGCTTGCCATTGTGTGTATATTAGGATAAATGCACATTAAAATGCTGGTGAGGCTTTTTTTTGGGGGGGGGATAAATTTGGCAAACTGGTCTTAAGGTTGTTTTGGGGGGAAATGAGAAACTAAGAGAAACTGAAAGAAGGCACCAATATCAAAATGATCTTACCTGGCTGCAAAGCTCCAACATTAGATGAAACCACAGAGAGACTTTATCATGGCAAACTGAACAGTGCTGTTTTGAAAGCACAGGCTTTCATTTTACTTGGCAACTGCTCATTGTACAGAAACCCTGTTTGCTATCCAATCATCTGAATCGTATGCAAGCCTTCCTGATAGCCATGTGAAGGGGTTGAAAATAAAATGCAAGAGAGACATTTCGTTTTGGCACTCTCGCTGACACCTGGCTATGCAGTACTCCAGGGTATTCAGGTAGCAGAATACAGTTTGCTACACGGATCATCACCGTTTTGAAAGGTGTAACTGAAAGAAGATGTGTCAGAAAGCAAATGATATATTCAAAGAAATAGAGCTATTCAGCAATGCTTCTCCCACAATCCTTGGTTACCTGTGGCCTTTTTAAATACATACCCTGCTTCCCTCAAAAGCAAATGAACAGATGCTATCTGTGACTGGTTCACAGTGAATATTCAGGTCCATGTGGTGCATTATTTTTCTCTCCTTACTTTCTCCCTTAATTTAAACTGCTTAATTTATAAGAAATGGCACCTTGGAGCCATAAGTTACTTCGAGCTCTTCTTTCTATTTCTCACACGGTGCTGTTGGGGAGATACTTCTCTTTTCAGTGTGGTGTAGTGGTTAAGAGCGGTAGACTCGTAATCTGGGGAACCGGGTTCGCGTCTCCGCTCCTCCACATGCAGCTGCTGGGTGACCTTGGGCTAGTCACACTTCTCTGAAGTCTCTTAGCCTCACTCACCTCACAGAGTGTTTGTTGTGGGGGAAGAAGGGAAAGGAGAATGTTAGCCGCTTTGAGACTCCTTCGGGTAGTGATAAAGCAGGATATCAAATCCAAACTCTTCTTCTTCTTCTTTCAAAGAAAGGAAAGTTAGCACCAAAACCAGTCCTAAAAGTTACCAAATACACTTCCAGCCCTGTGCAGTCCTAACCATGTCTAATCAGAAGTAAACCCTATTGAATTCAGTGGGGGCTTAATCCCAGATAAATGGGATTAGGATTGCGGCCTTAGTCATGAGCACAACAAATGACCATAAACCAACAAACACCAATTTGAAGTGTTAGTGCTGACCTTTAAAGCTCTAAGCGACCTTGGCCCAGTATACCCGAAGGAGTGTCACCACCCGCATCAATCAGTCCGGACACTGAGCTCCAGTTCCGAGAGTCTTCTGGGGGTTCCCACACTGTGAGAAGTGAAGTTACAGGGAACTAGGCAGAGGACCTTTTTGGCAGTGCCGCCCTCCCATCAGATGTCAAGGAGGTAATGAACTACACAACTTTTAGAAGACATGTTTGTACATTTTGCTGGGGGCTGCCCAGAGTGGCTGGGGCAACCCAGCCGGAAGGGCTGGGTATAATAGTAGTAGCAGTAGTAGTAATAAAAATAGTAACCACCTCTCTGTATTCATCCTCCATTTATATCATATGGGATCTGCCCTACATGGCTGTTGTTTGAAATTATTTTTCAGATTAAATATGTGAAATGGTTTGAACATTTCAGGAAAAAATACTATATGGCTGACTACTAAGAGATCTGATTGAAAGCTAGTGTGGCATAATGATTTGTACAACATAATGACTTATACAACTGATCCCTACTCAGCTGCGAAGGTCTCTGGGTGATCTTGGGACACTTGCCAGTTTTGCTGGCCTCAGCTCCATGGAGGAAGGACAGGATAATGGAGTAACTAAATATTATAAGCAGTAGTAGTTTTACTCAACTGAGAAGCCAGCGTGTGTGAAAGAAGAATTCACAAGTGATGTCAGTACATACATTTCATTCAAGCATATATTCTTCAACCCATGGAGTATTTGAATGTTTAGCATCGACTAATAAGGTCTTAATTCACATTGATAAAACTTGGAACAATTAATGAATCCTATTAAACCAATGACTGAATAGAGAAAATCATTAATAGATTTCCATTACAAAGCATCATAAAGTAAGCCTTTCAGACACCCTCAGATTCCCCTCTCTCTCTTTAAAGCACACTTAAGTACAGCAGCTTGATTAAACATACTAATTTGACAGCTAATAATTATCTGTCCATTGTAGCTAGGGTCAGGGCCAACACAGAGCCATTTCAAAAATAACTTTCCTGCAATATTCAAGCTATGCAGAAAAAGTTTCACATAATTGCATGAACTAAATGAGAAATATGGATATAGCTTAGAATCTTACAAAAGGCAACTCTGTAAAGGGCAGGAGTTAAAGGTGCAAGTTTCTCTGTACGTGCTCCATGCACAACATGGAAATCAGTCTGCTGTGGTTGTTATCGTCATACTGCTCCTAAAACCACAACATAACTGTTGCGTCGTAAGAAAGCATGGAGATCCTATTTCGCCAGGTGCCTCTGAGACCATTACTCCATTCCCAAAAAACCTTATTGACTACTGTGATGCAATGATGCTAAGGGAGTTTTTTGGGTGGCTTCCCAAGACCCCCTCCAATTTTTCTATTTTTTAAAAAATTAACTGCACAGTAGGTCGCCCACTGTGATTCCATGAGGCCCCTCCAAGGTTTCCCAAAATTTGTTCAATTTAACAAGTGAACCTTGGAGCGTTGACTATGGGTCATTGCAGCCCTTGGCAAGCAAAAGTTGAATTATCCTTGCCTTAGTATATGGGACCAGATTAAAATCCCACCAGGAGGATTTCAAATATTAAGCTGTTTTATCAATGTGAGTGAGGAGTTGAACATATAACATCACTGCACCAGCCCACCACTGAGGATGGGCAAAGCTGTCATTTTTGGCTTCTCTCTGTTTCCCATTTTTCCAGTTCTCCATTTTTCCAAATCAGTTTGTGGTTGATGCTTTTTTTAAAAAATGACCTCCTGAAAATTCATCAGCATTTAATGCAAATTTAACAGTTCAAAGCATTTTTTTTTTTTTTTAGTAAAATACATATTTCTGGAAAGCAATTTCACCTAGAGTAGTGAATTTGTGTATGTTATTTTCACAAATAGATGTGTTATGGACATATGCATTTCTTGGCTGTAGATCTGCATTGCAAGATCTGGAGAAGTGAGAATTCCAAAGGACTGATGTGTTTTGGTTCGCGTACTGTTCCAGAAAGTTCAAATTATATAGGTTTGCCTTTAGATGCAACCTGAATTATCTCCCCCATCCCTCTTGACCACCTGCATCCGAAGGATTTGGAGGGAAATGGCCTCATTCAAATGGTAAGTCTGTGCACACGAGCAGCTCCTCATATGGCCACTGCAGTAAGTGCACCCACATCCTAATGGCTGAATCAAGCTCGATGAGAGGAAATGCTGAAGTAGTAATTCTTTTAGTAGCCTATCAGGATTTTATTTGAAAAAAAGAAAAAAAGAAAGAATAGGCACAGTATATCTTGAATGTACATACCAAATTAAACACCACTAAACTGCACATAGTAGTTAATTAAACATTTGGGAAATTGAATTTACTAAAGGATCACTAGTTCTAAACTGCAGTCTTCTACCTTGGGCTACTTTTTTTTTTTTTTTTTAAAGAAAAAGTAACTCTTTGGTGTGTTGATATCTCGTTAGTAAGATTCCTTTTACTGCCTGTTTCTGTGGCTGAATGCTTGGAGGAAAGGATGGTTAAAAAAAGAAGTCTGATCCACAAAATGGCTAGATCATACCAGGACTCAGCTATACAGCTGCAAATATGTTTTAAGTGCATTATACAAATGTGACACTGGTTGGCGATTGTGAGCTTATGGCAAATTCAATATATTTTTCAAAATGCTATATTTAAAAAAAGCATTTTCACAGCGGTTTTTTTTTGTATGTGTCTAGATTTCACCCCAGTCTTCAAGACATGGATTGCAAGGTATAACCCATGTATTCCAGAGTGTCTTCACATGAGGTTTCTGAGGGATATATTGCTTTTGACACAACTTTAGTAAGGACACGTCCATGTATATTTCCCCCTATATCATAGATGCAATAATTTGCATAACCATAGACTCAATTACAGCTAGCTACATAATATCCCATGGACTGCAAGATGATCAAACCTATCCATTCTGAAGGAAATCAGCCCTGAGTGCTCACTGGAAGGACAGATCCTGAAGCTGAGGCTCCAATACTTTGGCCACCTCAGGAGAAGAGAAGACTCCCTGGAAAAGACCCTGATGTTGGGAAAGATGGAAGGCACAAGGAGAAGGGGACGACAGAGGACAAGATGGTTGGACAGTGTTCTCGAAGCTACTAACATGAGTTTGGCCAAACTGCGGGAGGCAGTGGAAGACAGGAGTGCCTGGCGTGCTGTGGTCCATGGGGTCACGAAGAGTCAGACACGACTAAACAACTAAACAACAACAACAACAGCACAATATCCACACAATGGAACAAATCTTTCAGTTCCTGTTTAAAACGGTATCCACCCTGCTCTACTGCTTTTGAAACTGCTACTTCTTCTGTGCAAATGCATCTAACCAGAACTACGTATTGTTATGCTCACCCTCAGCAGTAAGACGTTCCAGGGATCCTACTGACCTTTGGAAGGTCAGTAGGATCTGCTGTAGTGAGGTCAAAGTCAGAATCAATGGATGAGTGGGAAGACCAAATCTGTATTGATCTTCTTGAGATAGATTTTTTCCAATGGGTCTAAGTGACTTTGCATCATGCCACTGTGATATTTTGGGGTTCCGGTGTGGTCCTAGTAATGAGATGTGTTGTTGTTGTTGTTTTAAAAAAATCCCTAAATACGTATGAATATTATTATAGTGACATGGAATAACTACCACAGACAAAATATGTACCTACATGCCAAAAGAAGAGCTATATGGGATACTTACTTACAGAATGCACTGACTTTAACAGCAGGCTGATTAACTCCTGCACATAAAGATAAAATCTCAGTCTTCAGTTATATACCCTGTGTAAAATATTCAGGAGCCAGTAGCGCTTATGATGCTCATTATTGTGCCTGAAGCTTTTCTGATGGATTTGGCCGTGTTTTTAATTAAACCTTTTACCTACAAACTGGCAAAAGCTGGTGAAACCAAAGGTAAACTTTTTAATTGTGCTGAGTAAGAGCAATTAATTGTGGCATATCGGGGAAGATTCTAAATCAGTGGTAATTGGAATGACAGGCAGGACTCTGTTCCAACACTTCATTAAACTTCTATTTTTATGGGGATTTCTTCATTTCTGCTGGAATGAACAAGTCAGTATGCATGACTTATTCTGCAATGAACTTTGATGAATTTTTCTAAGTACATTAAAATGAGTTGCATCCTCTGGCAAATCAGAAGAATCCCCTGTACATATGGCAATAAACCCACTGATGCACATGTAAGGAAGCAGGATAACCGGAATGAAGGAGATATCTCTCTCTCTCTATATATATATATAGTTATATATATATATATATATATATATATATATATATATATATATATATATATATATGCTTGTCAGTAATAACTCTGAATTGCCTACAGCATTCACGGTGTCTCTTAAAAATCAGGTATTGTGTTGAATTTAAAATTTTTCCTGTGCTGAGCAGAGAGGGGGAGGGGGAAAATCAAACACTTTCTGAATTGGGCCCAAATATCCAAGGTTAATTTTCTGAGAAAGCTGCAGCAGCTAGATAAGGCCATCCCCTGCAAATTAGTTTTGCCTGCCTGGATTACAGCTAAATTTATGCAGCTTGCCTTATCCTTTCAGAAGCGCCTCTGAAGTGTCGTAATTAACTGGCACACATAAAGTGAACAAATTTTCTGCTTGGTGGCAGGCATTCCTCATTTCATCTCAGTTCTAACCCAAATGGAAAAGGTACTTTTCTTATTTTATTCTCTCTCCCCCCCCTTATATATATTGTTAAAAGGGTCCTCCAATATTTTACCAGTCGCCTTTGAAACCAAACATAAAACAGCTTTAGAGCAGCATTTGAGTTTTAAAGAAGCAGCTGAAGGAAGTGCGAGATAATTTGGTGGGTTTTTATTTTTATGGAGAAAATTGAGTGTTTTTATTTTGCTCCCAAAATAGCAATGTTTGCTAGGAACATGGGAGCACAATCCAGCTGGATGCTTCCTTTGCAAATCCCATTGAAATGAATGGGGGACACATCAGAGACTGTTACTTTATCTTTCTCTCACCCAGCTCTTTTTGGTGTTTGTCCTCATAGTGCTGTCTGGAAAGCCGTCTTTGTTCTTTCTGCCCCGAGTATACCTCTCACGACACAAAACCAAGACAATGAGATGCAAAACTATAGGCCTCCGGAAGACACCAGTGCCTAAAAATAAGGTGGTGGGCAGACCCTCCAAGTGTCCCTATTTTCCTGGGACAGTCCCGGATTTACAGAAGCCGTCTCGGTTTCTGATTTGATCCTGGAATGTCCCCCTTTTTAGGACGTCCCTATTTTCATCAGAGAAATGTTGGAGGGTATGCGACACAACATTATTTGGGGGTGGGGAGAGGCATTTGGTACTCTGAACTCCTGGTCGCAAAATTTCTCGGTCCATCTGCGAGGGCCCCCCCAAAGAAAAGTCACACTGATTATTATCCTGCTAGGTGATATCAGTGCCCCAGAGTTTTCAGTTTAGATTTTGGCCGCATTTACATTTAAAGCACAAGGATGCCATTTAAACAGCTATAGCTCCCCCCCAAAAAAATAATTATTGGAGCTGTAGTTGGATAAGGATGTGTGGAGAATTATGAGGATACTCTTAGTCCCCTCATGGGGCCGCAATTATGCGACCCCCTCCCCCCAAGCCAAGGAGATAAGTAGCTATACAACTTTTACAAGACACCTGAAGGCAGCTCTGTATAGGGAAGTTTTATTATGTTTTTATACATGTTGAAAGTGGCCCAGAGTGGCTGGGGGAACCCAGTCAGGTGGTGGGTACATTATTATTATTATTTTTATTATTATTACTATGCATTGAAGTTCTCACCCTAGGCCACTAGGGGTGTTGTGTATCTAGTTTCACTCTGCCCACCGTGGCTGCAGTTCTCACTCAGGTCCACAACATGCAAATGAAGTGCCGTTCACGGATTGGGTAGCTAGAGAGAGTTGTTGCTGTTGCATGTTACTGAGTACTATATAAGCAGGCTGGCTGAGCCCTTCAGTTGAGTTCTTTTCCAGCCTGAGAATAAAGAGAGCTGCTTGGAGAATCACTGCGTCGTCTGCTATGTCCACCCACTACTTAATTATTATTATTATTGGAAAATTAGGATGTCCCTATTATTGTCAGAAAAATGTTGGAGGGTATGGCGGTGGTGGAGGAAATGGGCCTAGTGACTGGCATCATGGCTGCTGAAGAGCTCAGGGAGCCTAAGGTCCTAGGCACCAAAAGAAGGTCTTGGTCTACTGAGAGTGGTGCCGTTGCTCAGGAGTCAAGCATCCAAAGTCAGTCCCTGGAATGTCCACTTAAAACACGGGAGGGAAACCTCAGCTGCCAAATGTGCCCCACCAGCCTCTCTTTATGCTCCTCTGGACTGTCTCCAGATAACATCCTCTACCATTCCTCCCTTACACCTTTCTTGAGCGTTTTTTGCCTGGCTGGAATGCATCCTTCAATTCTGATAATGCCTCATGCTTGCCTGGTTGGTGGGTAGAGAAGGGTGAGCAATGTAGCCTCAGGTAGAAAAGATAAAATTTACACTCACTCCTCCGCTCGCTTTAGCCTCCGGCCTCGCCCACCACTGTTATGTTCTCCCCACCCCGAAAACTGCTTAGGAGACGATGTTGCCTGTGGGCTTGAAAGGTTTTCCGATCTGAAATTAGAAGAATTGTGTAAAAGGAGGTGGGAGTGATTTGTGCTTGAGATTTTGGAGAGCTGCTGCCCATCAGAGTAAATAGAAACATAGAATCATAAAATTTTAGCTCTGGAAGGGACCCTGAGGATCATCTAGTCCAACCCCCTGCAGATGTCGCATAGGGGGAATCGATCCTGCAACCCTGGCAGTATCAGCACCATGCTCTAACCAATAATATTGGGTACATTTCTGAAATTATGCACTTTGCTATGAGAATAGGATTCCTCCTCTCACTGGCATGCTCAGCCTTCTGTCGCTCTCTCCTACTCTCCAGTCTGGTTCGCAGAAAATCTGATTAGTTCTTATGAACTAACTGTATATAAATTCTAATCGCACTCAGGGCAAACCATTTGAAATTAATGGCATGACTAACTTAGATCCATGGGTCTAATTTCATTGGGTCTACTCTACGTAGAACTTACAACACTAAGTTCGTTAAATGTATTTTTCTACCCCAGCCAATGTGTTGAAGTTTACATTCAAATACATAAACACAACACCAACATTTCCTCTTATTGATGCACATATCAAAGGACTGGATTAGCTATAAAAGTGAAGATGGTTAAGCCAAGCAAACTCCCCTTTTGGGGAGTTTAATATTTCATTTAACACATTGTGGCGTTGACAACATGCCTAACAGCAAGTGAAAACCCTCAACTAGAACATTTAACTTATATAACATTTTACTAATTATCTGCACAAGAAGAAGAAGAAGAGTTTGGATTTGATATCCCGCTTTTCACTACCCGAAGGAGTCTCAAAGCGGCTAACATTCTCTTTTCCCTTCCTCCCCCATAACAAACACTCTGTGAGGTGAGTGGGGCTGAGAGACTTCAAAGAAGTGTGACTAGTCCAAGGTCACCCAGCAGCTGCATGTGGAGGAGTGGAGACGTGAACCCGGTTCCCCAGATTACAAGTCTACCGCTCTTAACCACTCCACCACACTGGCTCTCTTATAAACTTATAAAGGTTCTGAAATATTGGCTTGTATCCAGATATTTTAAAGCAGACCCACCAAAATTAATGGACCTATGTTAGTTACACCCAGGGCTTTTTTCAGCTGCAACTCACTGGAACTCAGTTCCGGCACCTCTCAGGTGAGTGTCATTGCTAATATAAGAGAACTAGGGAGGTGTTCATGGTGAATTCCGGCACCTCTTTTTCTAGAAAAATAGCACCGGTTAAACCCATAATTTTTAATGCATCTGCATTGAGTAGGGCCAGCATTGGATATAACCTACTATTCTTTTTCTCAGCTAGTTTTTTCCCCCATGGAAGGGATTCTTGAACTTTTTGCCCTTTCTCTCTCTTACCAATATTCAGCACATCACAAATATTCTCTCAATAAGGTCTTGTGAGCATGTTTTATTAACTCCCACCCCCACCCCGCCTCTGGCACCACCATTTTAAAAGAGGCTGCCTTTTCAGTGCTTCTGTACCTTTAAGAATGCTGCTGCTGCTGCTGCTTCTAAGCAGGAAAATATTAAAGATCCTTGATCAAACCATCCTCTTTATATTGGTTATCTGTTTCGGAAGCTTTGCAGCAGAATAATTCCAATATACTCCCCCCGTTTCACCAATCCAGCTTAGCAGGGGTAGAGGAATTACTCCTCTATTTTTCTCTTGCTGAAATTTGATAAATGCTGCTCACTGAGGAATTTCCTACAATCTTTTTTTCCCGCCTCCTCAAGAGTTTTCAGCTCTGTCAAACATAAAGCGCTTACTCAAATCTGTAAGGAGATCAACAAGTATGACACACTGTGTTATGTATACAGGGCATGGCCCACATAGTAAATCTCCCAATTACTGCTTCAAGGCAGCTGGGATCTTCGGGTCAAACCCTGTGGATTAAATCCAGAGCAACAGCCGCGACTATAGTGGGACCTTCTTGGATTTACATGGATGCTAACAGCCGAACAGAATTTCTCCCTCTTTTCTTTTAAATCAAAATTCTAAAAGTCAACTTAAGGCCTGACATTTGAGGGCAGCAAAATGGTTGTCAATGGGCTTGTAGATACAAAACAAGGAAGCTGTGTTTATTTGTTACATCTCAAAGCGACATTGTGCGCTGTCAATTTCCCTCTCTTTCCTCCTGGCAGCTCTAAAATATCATGCTAATTGAAAATGTCAGTACTACTGTGCTGCCAAGAACACTGAAGTGCGGAAACAAACAAACAACACCCCGTCATGTGCCGTTTACAAATATGCTTTACAATTCTTATTTGGTAAGTCCTCACAGCAACTCCGAGAGCTAATACCTTGCTGGAGGCCGCACTGCTGAGCAAATCGCCCAGATAATCTGCCCACAGGCCTACACCTGTATTAACTTGGCACGTGTCCAGGCAGAAACTTCCTGTAGTCTTGGCTCGGCACTTATGTGCCAGAGAGAAAGCCTGGAATGTGGGTAATCTTTAAAATGCAGGCATTTTTCTTCCTTTGCTCCATTTCCCCCCGCACCTCCAGTTATCCAGTGTGACTCCTCCTCCCCCTGTCACGTAGATACAGCTGTCATTTACATATTCCCCCCAAAACAGAGAGGATATGTTTCACCAAAAGGGAGGATGAAAGGGAGGACATAGATTTGCATACAATTTGCACGTATTATTACTAGAATTCAACCAGTGGTACAATACTTCTCAGTGTTGACGGTGAGCAGTTGGCCTGGGGACCTGTTTGATCTGCCGAACCTCAGGCCTGGAGGCAAAATGCATACCCTCCAACTTTCCTTGGATGAAAATAGGAACATTTCTCATACACTCCCAACTGACGCTCCGCAGCCACCCATTTTTTGTTTCCCTCTGCCCTGCAGAGCATTTTGTCAGGGTTGAGCCAGATGAGGAGGAGTGGTGGCAAGCCCCCCCCCCCCGGTGAGGCTGCACCCACGGAAGATCCTGGGGAAATTGAGGAGTTCGTACCTGGAGAAGACTGGTGGCGGCACTCCTCGGAAGAGGAAGAGTCAGATGGAGAGGGGGAAAGACCAGAACAGGAGGAGGAGGAAGTTGAGCCAGAATCAGGCCCTTGTGAGGAGAGAAACAGGCAGGGCCCTTCCCCTCCTCCCTTCTCAGCTGTAGAGCGTAGAGCTGAGAGACGCAGGGAACAATTAGAGGCAGCTGCAACTCGTAAGAGACGTGGTTGCAGGCCAGCTACTTAAGAAAGGCTGGCTGCTCCCTTCACTAGCACCTGCAACTGATATACTGAGTGTGTGGTTGCTCTTGCTCGTTCTGTTCCTGACTCCTGGCTTGTTCCTGACCCTCGGCTTGTTCCTGACTCCTGGCTTGCTCCTGACCCTTGGCTTGTTCATAACTCCTGGCTTGTTCCTGACCCTTGGCTTGTTCCTAGCTCCTGGCTTTTCCCTGACTGACTTGGCTGGTTCCTGACTTGGACTGTTCTGACTTCGGCTTCTCCTGACCCCATACTGATACCTGACTTCAGCTGGCTTCTGACTCGGACTGTTCGACCCTGGCTTATCAGACTGACTGCTGCACTTCAGCACACCAACTTGTTGGCGCCCTAACACATTTCCTATCAGAAGAATGGCGGATGCCACAAACCCTCCACCATCCTGAGAAAACCCTGAATCCCAATTGAATTTTATTTTTAGAAAGGGGCAAGATTAGACACGGACACACAAAACATTAAAAAAAATAAAATTAACCAAACTCATTGTGCTCCGCTCTGCTCCATTCCCCCTTTTTTTCCTTCCTAGGGCAGCCCTGCCCTCTGCCTGCCCTTCAGAGCCAGCACATCACCTGGGACGGGGCCTCAGTGGTGGTGGCCTCTCCTCCTTGCCTACTCCCCAGCAGTCACAATTAACTAAGCCAGGGAGGAGGCAAACAGCAGCAGCAGCCATGGAGTGGCAACAGGATGCTCCCTCACAGCTATTACTGCTGCCGCAACTGCTCAGAGCAAATGCTGGATGATTCTCCTCCCCAAGCTCAGTGGTGGCGGCACTGATGGTGGAAATTGGGACATTCCAGGTTCAAATCAGAAGCTGTGATGACTTTCACAATTCCTGGACTGTCCCTTGAGAACAGGGACACTTGGAGTGTATGAAAATGCAGCCATTCAGCTCTCTCTGACTGATTCTTGGGACTCTCCACAAGCCATGCCTCATTCTCAGGTCACCTCCTCTCCTACTTCTCACCCTCCTTCGGTTCTTTGTTGTTGTTTTTTTGCTTGGCTGAATTGGATGCTTGTCTAGGTGGAGGATAAATGTTTGTGTATGTGGAAATTTGCCTACTATACAAAGGTAAAAATCAACATTTGTTGCTCCATGCTTCTTGGGCCCACCCACAACTGGTATATGTCGGTCTGGAAGGTTGCCCTCAGTCTGAAAAAAAGGTTCAGTACCAATGTGCTAACTTTTGTGGGTGACTTCCAAGCCCCTTCTCTCCCTTCTTGTGGTTAAAGGTAAAGGGACCCCTGACCATTAGGTCCAGTCGCGGACGATTCTGGGGTTGCAGCGCTCATCTCGCTTTACGGGCCAAGGGAGCCGGCGTTTGTCCACAGACAGCTTCCGGGTCATGTGACCAGCATGACTAAGCCACTTCTGGTGAACCAGAGCAGCGCACGGAAACGGTGTTTACCTTCCCACCGGAGTGGTACCTATTTATCTACTTGCACTTTCTGGGGTGCTTTTGAACTGCTAGGTTGGCAGGAGCAGGGACCGAGCAACGGGAGCTCACCCCGTCGTGGGGATTCGAACCGCTGACCTTCTGATTGACAAGCCCTAGGCTCTGTGGTTTAACCCACAGCACCACCCGCGTCCTTGTGGTTATTGACCTTTAAACCAGACTTGCAGTGCTGTCAAGTATCCCGTTTCCCCCAGGAATCTCCCTTATTTCAAGCAGTTTCCCGCTGCTATCCCTTATTTTTTATATTCCTTTAATTTCCCATTTTTTCAAAGGAAGCAGCTCCTCTCCCTCCCCCTGCTGGCCAGGGACTGGGAAGACCTTGCCTCCTTGCAGCCTCAAAGCAAGCGGGAGCCATTTCCCACGCTTACAGGCATCGTAGCCCACGGGCAGCGTTTCCAAAATACAGTAAGCCTACTGTGCACATTCACACCAGTGCCGCCCACTTTTGCTTCTGGCTCCGCCCACCACTGTCATGTGACTGTCC
The DNA here is from genome assembly GCF_009819535.1 of Lacerta agilis. Taxonomy (NCBI): domain Eukaryota; kingdom Metazoa; phylum Chordata; class Lepidosauria; order Squamata; family Lacertidae; genus Lacerta; species Lacerta agilis. The sequence continues at coordinate 27,929,334 of NC_046323.1, forward strand.
CCGGGATAGGTGAGGCTGCTGATCCCTTATTTTCAAATCCGAAACTTGACAGCTATGGACTTGGTCTAGGCAGACCTTCATAGAGAGGACTTGTCAAATAGAGGGTTGTCCTGTGTAAAGAGTCCATACTGGACTCTTGCTTTACTGCTGCTTGCATTGTAGATGGTCAGTCAGGAGTAGAGGAACACAGCAGGACAGAGCTACGTTTGTGTGTGGCCTGTGGAGAATTACTGTGGGCCGTGTGCCACCCGGCACGTTGCTGTCCAGACGTGCCTTAGAAATATGCCTGAGAAACTGGAGAATAGGAATCTAATCATTCAAAATAATTTAACAGGGATTACTGGATCTTTTGCCTAAAAGCCCATCAGAAAAGAAAAGGAATTAATTTCTGTGTAGTCTAGGATTAGAAACAATTAGCTATAGAGAAATTTAAAAAGGAAAGGCAAGAAAGGACCTTGCATTCAACGTTCACTAGATTTGCTTCGTATCCTTGCTCCACTCGCAAAATTCTGAAATGCCACAAAAGTACATTTCCCTTCAACAATGTTGCTTCTGACACACACCACAACTCACGTCAACTAGAACGGCTAAGAGCTGATTAAAGAAAAAGAAAAAACCTAGTCACTGCTGATTTCATGGCCACCTCTCTGCCAGCTCCTAAGATTGAGAAGAAGGGTGTGCAGGGTGGGGTGACTGGTAATAGCAGAAAAAAATCCACTAGAGACAGGCTGTCTGCTTGTAAAGTGGAAATGGCGTATATAATTTCCTGCCAGGGACCATGGGATCTGCAGTTTCCTTTGCCACCCTATTCAAGTCAGAAAGCAGGGGGAAATATTGCATCCCGTGGTAGGAACTGAAATGCTTGAGGAGATCCATGAAAACACATATTCTGAATGTGTTCGGCACAGAACAGCAAACTAAGCAATCTGTTTTGGTTAGGATGTCTGCCTCAAGAGCAAGTGTGCAGCTAGGGGGGGGGGTAGCTTGGGGACAAAATCTAAGGCCTACAAGTCTAAGGCCCTTCTTCATAAAATCCAATGGCATGTTACTGTAATACAATCATATACTTTATGTATGTATTAGTTATTTGTTCATTAAATTTATATTAAAATTATAAGGAGCCCAGGTTATTTAAATGTGACATGTAAGCCTATGTTCAACTTGGTGGGACATCGTTCTGTTCTGTGATTGTCGACCTCTGCCAGTCAATGATGCAGAGAACCTGCGGCCCTCTAGATATGCGTTGTTTGCTCACTCGCTGGATCATCACCTTGTTGTGTTGAGTGGGCTTGCATGTTCCAGTGACCATTGTGAGTGAAGCCGTTGGGAGTCTTGTACTCCCAGCAGGGTCACCCAAGGTAGTAAGGTCAAAGGGGAGGAGCTAGACAAAGAATGATTCAAGGAGTCCTCAAGGGCAGAACAGGTGGAAGATAACAAGTGGTATGTTACAATGGATGGGAAGGCAGATGAAGGCTGCAGCAGATAAGAATCTACTGGTCATTGTGATATTCATGCCATCAAATAGAGCCTTACTGTGAAGACTGTGCGTTGTTCAGTGTGCACTGATCTACACACATACAACAAATTCACACACAGGCGTCTTCCAAAAACCCATCCCAACAATCTTACTTGGCTATGAGTGATCGCCAAAGAAGATATGTTGTTGGACCAGTGAGCACAGTCCATGTTCAGGGAAGTGTTCCAGCAACATCAGAAGAGCCACAGCTTCCCCACAGAGTGTGAGTATGGAAATGCGCAACATGACAACATCACAACATGTGCGTAAACATTATTGGGAGAAAGAAAAATCTGGTATGGGGCTGCCATTTTTTGGCTCCTTGCTCATGTTAAACATCACATTCTGCTCTGGCCAGTGTTTGAACATCTTAGATTCCAAGACCCAGATTCATTTTATCCACTGGAAATCTGTATTTACAAATTGAACATGATGCGTAGCAAGTTAATGAGGTTTTCTTGTTTTCCTTGAAAAGATCTGCTCATCCAGGGGGCACAGCTGTGCAAATGTTCTGAACGGAGATTCTCCTTTTGTTTGGGTGTTTTCTACGTTGGCAACCCATCACAATACGTACCACCAAGGAAGAGTAACATGGGGGCTGAACTTGCCTCCAAGTCTCTAATCACCTTCACACTTTACAATAGCTTGTTTCTCCAATAAATGTATCTCCCAATACATATTGTAGTCTTCTTTTCCCTTTCTTTTTAATTTCAGAGGTTTTTATAATTATCAGCTTAAGTTTTAATTGGATTGAAGTAATTGGTAAACAGGATTTTTATTCATTAGTTTTATACATGTATGTGGTATTCGTTTAAGGTTTAATTTGAATTAAATGTAAGCTTCTGGGAGTTTGTGTGTGTGTTTGTGTGTGTGTGTGTCCCAATCACTTGCGAAAAATACCTTAATGAATCAAATTGTGGCGATTCCTTTGCTTCAATATGTAGAAGGTAGGTATAAATTGTTTTTAAAAAATCAAATCATTTTTGAATAACAATGTAACATAAGACAATAAGAAGAGCCTGTTGGTTCAGACCAATGACCAATATAGTTTAGCATCCTATTCTCACAGTCGCCAATCAGATGCCTGTAGGAAACCCACAAGCATGGCCTGAGAACAAGATCACTTTCCCCTCCTGCGCGGTCTCCAGAAACCAGTACAGTCGTACCTTGGATCCTGAATGCCTTGCGAGTCGAACGTTTTGGCTCTTGAACGCCGCAAACCTGGAAATGAGTGTTCCAGTTTGTGAACGTTATTTGGAACCCAAATGTCCAGTGCGGTTTCCGCGGCTTCCGATTGGCTGCAGGAGCTTCCTGCAGTCAATTGGAAGCCGTACCTTGGTTTCCGAAAATTTTGGAAGTCAAACGGACTTCTGGAATGGATTCTGTTGGACTTCCAAGGTACCACTGTATTCAGATGCATACTGCCTCCAACCATGGAGGGAGATCATAGCCATCCTGCTAGTACATATTGGCCAACATATTCCTGTCAAAAACTGGGAGGTGCATCTTCCTGGACATGCTACCGGGCAAATCACATGACTGGCGCTGCAATCTTGTCCTGAAAAAGGGCTTTTGAGCGCTGCACAGGATCACAGCCCCCCCCCAGCACTTTTTCGGGGCAAGATCACAGCATGAGATCTCAACACCCAAAATGGCCACCGTATTCTCGCATTAAAAAACGGGATGTCCGAGGACTCCTGCTTCCTGTGGAAGTGAGTTCCATGTTTTAACTATGCACTTCATGGAGAAGTACATTCTTTCTCCCCCTATCCTGAAGCTTCTAGCATTTAATACCAGGTGGTATAAAATACCCAATGGTGTTCCATATTTGAGATGAACAGTAGAAGATGGAAAGCAAGAGTCCCCCCCCCCCCAGTTTAACATTAATGGTCCAAACATGTTGCATTCCTTTATGATAAAAAAGCATCACCTCCAAAAGCAAAGTTTATGTAATTCATGCTCCAAATACACAAAAAAGAAACTAATAACTGCTGCGATAATTTAAGCCACATACCAGTTTTGCAGTTTTATGCAATCTCATGAGGAAGTCTTTCAAATATTAGGGAGAATTAGAAGAAGAATTATGACTATGAATAAACTGACATTTAAAAGGCATTAGTTAGACAGTTGAAGGAGTGTTATATTATGATTAAAAATGTGGGCTACTGAGCCTCTGAATTGCTTTCTCCAATCCACATGTCTGATAATGACACAGGGACTTAATTTAAAAGGCTTGCCAGGTTAGATTTGATATATGACCGTTGGTACTGGAACATGAAAGGTAACATCACAGAATGGCAGAGACCTTTTCCACACACACACACACACACACACACCCCTTTTAATTTCCTATAACACATTGTGTAACAGTGGGCAGATATTGTCCACAGTGTGTTCTTGCAAGTTGGATTATATACTAATAACAATAAAATACAAAGGCATTCAGATCCCTGCATGATACACGGTCATTATCAGGTATTGTACTGTTCCATTTGAGCCATGCATATCCAACCTAATAGATACTGGCTGCAGTCTGAAGGACTGCATGATTATGTATGATGCTGTTGACCTTTGGTTTGAAAAGGTGCTGCATAGCAAAGCACTTTTGAAATGGAGATGGGTATCTGAAGATGGGTGGGAGAGGGAGGGGTGAAGGGCCTGGCTATCTTTGCAACCATTTCCAGGGTGGAGACTGTTGAGTGTTGTTCCTTCATGTAGACGAAATGGCACCATGTACGAGAAGGAGATATGAACAGGCTTAGGGTGGGGGGGGGGACTCAAGGTTTGCAGAAGTTCAAAAGATCTTCAGAGCCCAAATGGGTACAAAAACAGTCCAGTGAGGACTGAGTATGCTTAGAGTAGCCATAGAATGCTGAGTGACTGTCAGAGGAAAATGGAAAACCTTGGTAGTGGGAAGAGGGAATGGAGTGGCTGGAATTCTGGTCAGTAGTACTGTACTTCGCGCTGCAACATTTTGCTGTAAGCTGATGCAGAAATCTCAGTTTGTATGAGGAATCCTTTGGATTGCAACCAGTGCTGAAATCCTGATGGCTCCCATCAGGTCAGTGGCGGAGAAAGCCGATTGGGCGCCTGGGGCAGTGTGCCCAGGGCTTGCTGCCCATAGGGGCGGGGCGAGGGTGGGGTGCACTGCGGTGCCTCCAGAGTCTGCCTGCCTCTTCCCACTCAGCTGCCCTACAGCTGGGGGGGGGGAGGCAGCGGGCAGACTGTTTGGGTAGCGCGGAGCCTGCGGGCACCCAAGCCACAGCATCACTGCCAGGAGAGATGCGTGGCTCGGGCGCGCTGCAGGCCCCGCAGTGAGTGCCGCCCAGCATTTTTTCATCCCCCGCAGTGGTGACAACCGGGGCGGCCCGCACCCACCCCCCACCCCCACCCCTGCCCCTGCCCCTGCATCAGGTTCCCTTGGTAGCCTTTGAAATGCCTCAGCTCACCTACGGGTAATTGCCTGGAAAACTAGGACAAAAGATAAGAAGCACTGTATAAAGTGAGAAGTATAGAAACTGATGATGATGAGGGTAGTAATAAATAGTAGTAGTAGTAGATAATACAGTCAGCAATATGAGTATGTGGCATAAAGAAAGGGTCATTGCAAAGCAGACTGCAAAAAAGAAAGAAAGAAAGCTGTACTATGTCGGAGAGAAAATATAAGTGGATATTACCAATTTATTCATTCAAGTGAATTGTACTTTTTCTTCTAAATATATTTTTCTAAAGCAGCTTACTGGAATTTGTATATAATCCAGGGGATGAGCTAAGCAGCTCTGTGGCTCCTTTAAAATAAAAAATAAAAAATTAAATGCATCTCCATAACTGGCCCTAACGTTAGGGAAAATGAGGCAGTTGCCTCAGACAGCAGAAATGCTGTGGAGCAACAGTGAGTTCACAAGAGACAGGAGAGGCTGGTCTAGTCTCTTAAGAACTGGAAATTATGCATATCATTTTGTGCCAAGGAACATGGGATCTGTAATTTCCTTTGTCTCCCCTTTTAGCACGGAAGGCAAGGAAAACTACAAATGCTCTATTCCTCATCAGGAAATGTCATTCCAGCATTTCCAGTTTACCATTTCCTGCCTCTAGCAGGCCTGCCATCCCAAATGCCAGTTACCCCTTCCCTTTCTCTAAACCAGGGCTAGCCAGGATGACACCCTTCAGATCTTGGATTACAGTGGTACCTCGGGTAACAGATGCTTCAGGTTACAGACACTTCAGGTTACAGACTCCGCTAACCCAGAAATAGTACCTCGGGTTAAGAACTTTACTTTAGGATGAGAACAGAAATCGTGCTCTGGCGGCGGCATGGCGGCAACGGGAGGCCCCATTAGCTAAAGTGGTACCTCAGGTTAAGAACAGTTTCAGGTTAAGAACGGACCTCCGGAACGAATTAAGTTCTTAACCAGAGGTACCACTGTACAACCCACTCCATACATGGCCACTCACAATGCTGGTTGCGACTGATGAGAGTTATAGTCCAAGAACATCTGGACTACAGATCTATTCTTGGTCTGAAATAAATATTTTGTTCAGAGGTAGCTGGCAGGGGGACAGATGCTCAGGAGTAGGGATGGAGAAGGTCTTTTCGAAACAGCTTTGTATTTTGTGTTCCTCAGTTGCTAATTCACTTTCCTCAATAGTGCCATTTTTTCCTCTAGTACTGGGATGACCACTTCTCCTATAATTTCTGGGTGAATCCTGGATCCACCTCACCCCACTTGCGTGCACAGACTGCTACCAAGCACCACTGTTGCATTTGAAATGATTTTACTTGTTTTATTCTTGTAACCGTTGAATCTGTTTTTACAATTGCATCCCGGGGAACTTATTTTATTTATTTCTTGCATTTATAATCCACCTTTTTCCTCCAAGAATCTCAAGGTGGCTAGCCTTAGTTTCTCCTGCTCCTCATTTAATCCCCTGTGGGGTAGGTTAGGCTTCGAAGCAAAATTCCTCTCAGAGGCAGTAAAAACCAGAAATCAGTATGTACAGGCTAAAGCTCCTCTGTTGGCTAGCAAGGCCAACCTTCCACCTTAATGGCTGTTGATTTATACTGTTGTTGTGCTGTGTATTTTAGGTCTATGGACTGCAATAAGGCTGTGTGTGTGTGTGATAGACTAAGAGACTGGCTCAAGGTCACCCAATGAGCTTTATGACCAAGTCGGGATTTGAACCCTAGTCTTCCAGGCTCCAGTCTGACAAACTAACCATTACACCCCACAGGCTCTGAAGGCAGGGTAAGAAATCTTGTAACTAACTACATAAATACAGTTTTTACTGCTACATTGGTATAATCTAACCTTCTCCCACCCTACCCCAATCTCCGCTGCTATATTTTCCATCCTTTCCTTCAGATCCAGACAAATTAGTCTGAGAGTTCATGAAGCAAAGGACATAACTGATGCCTTGAAGATGCACACGCAGTGACCCTGCAAACCCCCCCCCCCCGAGTATAAATATTTTGAGTTACGGAATTTGGGGCTGGTTTTGAAAGCCCTTGTAAAAGGTAAAAAGTTAACTCACAAAGGCAGGTCATGATTTCATTGCTCCACCACATCAGCTACCATTTACTTAACTATAAAACAGGCACCATGCTTGACTTTCCCCATAATCTCTGAAGTGCTTTAGCAAATGCAAAGGGTTTGGGAAAATAATACAGCGGGCACAGTCATAAAATGCAGAAATAAACTGGCAAATGGCATTCTTTTTTTCTTTTTCATTTTCTTTTTTGCACATACGCTTCTGATTTGGGAGTGATTGAGGTTAAAAGGATATTTATTCTCTGTTGCCTTCCCATGCCACTCAAGCAGTTTCTTTTAATCAAAACATTGTGTGAAATGTTCCTTTGGACATTTTTTCTCTCAGGGTCACTGTTTGCTGCCGTCTTGAACCCTGCAGTAAGTTTTACAAAGTCATTTCAGTTTATATCCTGCATAATTTGTACACACACACACACACTGCTTCCCCCCCAAAAATGTTCAGGGGTACTCTCATTTTCCTACTCATATTGAAATGCTGCCCCTCAATGCGGCTAAACTTAGATTCACAAAATGTTTAGGGGTATGCGTACCCCTGTGTCTCCCCAGAAAAAAGCACTCTCTCTCTCTCTCTCTGTGTGTGTGTGTGTGTGTGTGTATAATGAAAAGGAAATAGAATGTGACTTATTGTAGGTTGCTCCCCTCCTCGCCAAAAGTTGCTTGTGGTCTTTTCATAGTCCTGAGTTGGACCAAACATGTTAAGAGAGAAAGAGCAGAAGATTTATAAAACACCACCTATGTGCATCAATGTTGCAGTACTGTATATGGAATCTGAGTTTTAAAATTCATGCAGTTACAGTTACACCACTAGTTGGCGCTAGTGATAATAGAGGTACAGGCAACTCCCAATTTACGTAGGAGTTACATTGCCAAAACATGCTCAGGAACATAAGCCGTGCACAAAACGGTCTTGGTTGGTTTCCTTCAGTATACCAGTATACCAATCTGCTTTTATGGCATGATCTCAGGGTAGGTTCACAGTTTCATGTGTGGCCCTTGTTAACTGTAAAGTCCATTGATGATTTCCATGCCACAGTGGACCCCATTACCAATGTAAAGCAGAACATCAGAATATCAGCTCATATCCAATATCCAGAAGTGAAAGTGATGGCCAGAAAACAACGATCATCTAGATTGTCCTTGTCGGCCCAATACTATACATTAAAAAATTTGTTTTAGAACTTTGATGGGTCAGCAATCAGACTGAGAACGAAAAAAGTACTAATGCCTTTTTTAATGCACGGAATGAGATCAAGAGGCGAAAACGGTCACATATTTACTGGTGAATAAAGCCTGAGGAATATTGCTGTAACAAAGCAACACAGATTCTTAAGTACATGTTTTGTGCTGGGTATTGTGACAGGCGGGATACAGGAATAAAAACAGTATTTCAGAGCCTGTTCTTTCAGGTAGGCTAACAAAACTGATTTTTGTTTGTGTGCACCTATGTATTTGCGTACACTAGCCTTCACCTGCTCTCCAGATATTGCTAGACTGCAGCTCCCATCATCCCTGACCATTGACAATGCTGGCTGGGGTTGATTGGAGTTGAAGTCCAACAACATCTAGAAGGTTGGGAAAGGCTGGCACAGGCTATTATTTATAGGCTTTGGAGTAATGCAAGGATACAGCTATTGAAAGATTGATTAGCATCTTAACTGTGCTATCTGTGATGCATGCTGTTTCAGCTCTTATCTTTAGTTATTGATGTCTTGTGTCTTAAGGAGCAGAAAAAGTCTTGCAGCTTGCTTAAAACAGTGCTCCTTCACAGATTGTAATAGAAAGAGATATTGTTTTAATCTAGCATGTAAGCATAGAAATATAGCCTGCCTCAGTTTCTCATGCTATTGTGGTCATAGTTTGGTCAAAGGTTCATTGATTATTCACTACATGGTTTAGGCCAGTGTTTTTCAACCTTTTTTGGGCAAAGGCACACTTGTTTCATGAAAAAAATCACGAGGCACACCACCATTAGAAAATGTTAAAAAATTTAACTCTGTGCCTATATTGACTATATATAAAGTAATTCTCTTGAATTTTTCAATTTTTCCCACGGCACACCAGGCAACATCTCGTGGCACACTAGTGTGCCGCGGAACAGTGGTTGAAAAACACTGGTTTAGGCTTTCCATTTAATGGGAGGTGTTCAAAGATGTATAACTTGGAGTAGACCCATTGAAATTAATGGACCTAAGTAATATTCACTGATTTCAAATGGTAGGGCTGGGAAAGATCTCTGCTCTGAGATTTGTGAGACCTGCTGCCCATTCAAGGTGCAGACTAGTGCACTACGATCTTCAGCTGAGGTCCTTCTCCAAGGTCTTTACTTGCTGAAATGTGTTATGCTTGCAAAACAGAGGGGGACTTTTCTGTGGCAGAACCCCAGCTCTGGAAAAACCCTCTCTATGTCACCATCCTTTTGGTCAAGATTTGATAGCGTTTTGTTATCCAGTTGTCTGATATTGTTTTTAATTTGTATTCTGTTGGGTTATGTTTTTATGTACTTGTGATTGTGCACTACCCTGGAGTCCCTCTGGATTGAGGTTGGGTTTAATAAATTAACTAAGTAAGTTTTTTTTTTTTTTTATAAGATTTTATTATTTTCTATTAAGACAAAGGGAAAACATAACATAAACAACAACATTCACAATATAAGAATACAAAATACAATACAAAAACACAACACAAAAACATAATCAAACAATCACAATAAAAAGAAAACATATACATACCTTTAAACTAACACTTATCCTCTTACTTTTCTTGTTACTAACTTCTCTATTTTGAGGGACTTCCCCCATTCCCTCCACTGTCTTCAAAATCATATATATCTTCAAGGTAGCTTTGTATCTTGTTCTATTCACATTAGCTCAATTTCTAATACACTTTACTTTGCTTAATCATATCTTAACTTTAACTCCAAATCTTAACACAATTCCTAACAATTAAGTTTTTCACGCAAAAAAATCTTACCAACAATTTTATCTAACATATATCTACTGAAGCCGCTATTCTATTTAATTCTGCTCAGATATTCAATTTTACTGTTTTGACTAAATAATCCTTAAATTTCTTCCAATCCCTTGACACCTTCTCCTCCCTCTGGTCCCGGATTCTGGCGGTCAGCTCTGCGAGTTCCATATATTCCATCATCTTCATCTGCCATTCTTCCACCGTTGGTATCTCTTCTCCTTTCCATGTTCTTGCCAATAATATTCTAGCTGCTGTTGTGGCATACATAAAAAACACTCTATCCTGACTGGGTATCTCTTCATTGGTCATGCTCAGAAGAAATGCCTCTGGTTTCTTACAAAAGGTAACTTTCATTACCTTCTTGAGCTCATTATAAATCTTATCCCAGAAAGCATTTACCGCTGGGCACAGCCACCACATATGATAAAAGGTACCTTTCGCATGTTTACATTTCCAACATACATCTGACATTTTGGTATTCATCTTAGCAATCTTAACTGGTGTCAAATACCATCTGTAAACCATTTTCATTATGTTTTCTCTTAAACTATGACAAGCAGTAAATTTGATACCTTTCTGCCACAATCTCTCCCAGTCATCCATCATAATATTATGTCCTACATCTTTCGCCCAATCTATCATTGACGATTTAACCAGTTCATCTTTCGTATGCCACTCTAGCAAAAGATTATACATTTTGGAAAGGTTCTTAAAGTTCGATTCTATCAGTTCTGTTTCCAGTTTTGATTTTTCTACTTGAAAACCAACTTTTTTGTCCATTTTGAATGTTTCATATACCTGATGATAATGCAGCCAGTCGGGGACCTGATTTTTCACTTGATCGTAGCTTTTTAGCTTAAAAGAGTCCCCTTCCTGCTGCAATATGTCCATATATCTTAACCAATTTGCAGACATGTTCGGTCTCTTATAGGCCTTGGCCTCCACTGGAGAGATCCATCTAGGGGTCTTTCTCTCTAACAAGTCTTTATATCTAGACCAAACCTGGTATAAGGATTTTCTAACTATATGAGACTTAAAAGTTCTGTGGATCTTAGCCTTGTCGTACCAAAGGTATGCATGCCAACCGAACATATTATCATACCCTTCCAAGTCCAATACATCAACATTTTCTAGTTTGAACCAGTCCTTTAACCAGCAAAAGGCCGCTGCTTCGAAGTAGAGTCTTAAGTCCGGCAGGGCAAAGCCTCCTCTCTCTTTAGAGTCCGTTAAAATCTTAAACTTAATTCTTGGCTTTTTGCCCTGCCATATGAACTTTGATAAGTCCTTTTGCCATTTCTTAAAACAATCCAATTTGTCCAGAATTGGTATGGCTTGGAATAAAAACAGCATCCTTGGTAGGACATTCATTTTTATCACGGCAATTCTTCCCATTAACGACAATTTCAATCTTGTCCATATTTCCATGTCTTTCTTTATTTCCATCCACAGTTTTTCGTAGTTGTCCTTATACAGGTTCAGATTCTTGGTTGTGAGGTTGATACCTAGATATTTTACTGTTTTAACAAAATTGAGGCCAGTGCTTTCCTGTATTCTTTGAATTTGTTCTGCACTCATATTTTTTCCTAAAACTTTGGTTTTCTGCTTGTTTAACTTGAAACCAGCTACAAGTCCAAATTGTTCGATTATTCCCAAAGCTCTGGGGACACTGCTTTCCGGTTCTTGCAGGGATAACATCAAATCGTCTGCGAAGGCGCGTAGTTTGTATTCCTTCTCTCCCACACGAATTCCTTTTATCTGTTTGTCCTTTCGTATCATATTTAGGAGGACTTCCAGGACCGTAATGAAAAGTAAAGGGGAGATAGGGCACCCTTGTCTTGTTCCCTTTTCAACTTCAAACTCCTCCGATATCACACTGTTTACTATTACTTTAGCTCTTTGCTCTGTATAGATGGCATTGATGCCATTCAAAAATTTTTGACCAACTCCCATCCTTTCCAAATTCTTTTTCATGAATGTCCAAGAGACTTTATCAAATGCTTTCTCTGCATCAACAAACAATAGTGCCGCATCTGTATTTATGTTTCTCTCCAGTTTTTCTAAAATGTCCACAATAATTCTCGTGTTATTACTAATTTGTCTTCCTGGCAGGAAACCTGCTTGGTCTCTATGTATATAATCTTTCAACACTCTTTTCAATCTTGTAGCCAATATATTTGCAAAGATTTTATAATCCACATTCAAAAGGGATATTGGGCGATAATTTTTCATTTGAGTCTTATCAGTATCTGGTTTTGGAATCAGTGTGATAAAGGCTTCCTTCCACGTCTCTGGTGCCCTATCTCCTTCTAGTATCTTGTTGCATACTTCTCTTAGTGGCTGCGATAGCCAGTCTTTCAATGTCTTATAATATTTTGCTGTTAAACCGTCCGGTCCTGGAGCCTTCCCCAATTGCATGTTGTTTATCGCATCTTCTATCTCCTGTGTCGTTATTGGGTGGTTGAGAGTAACTAGTTTTTCCTCTGGGACCTTTTGCAATCCATTCTTTTCCAGAAATCGGTCAATTTCTACTTCATCTATCTTCTCCTCCTTGTACAGTTGCTTGTAAAATCTTTGAAAACACCATCTGATTTCCTCAGGTTTCTCCACGTTTTTTCCGTTTACTACCAAGGTATTGATGACATTTGCCTTTTGTCTTTTCTTCAATTGCCAAGCTAGTAATTTTCCACATTTATTAGCCGATTCAAATGTTCTTTGCTTCATCATTTTCACTTTCCATTCGATGTCCTGATTCATTATGTTGGCATATTGAGATTGCAAGTATTTAATTTCTTTTTGGATTTTGACACATCTGGGATGTCCTCTTAATTCTTTTTCCTTTTCTTTGATTGATTTCAACAGTCTCTCCATCTCTACATTTTGTTGTCTCTTCTTTTTTGCTTTTTCACTAATGAGAAATCCTCTCATTACAGCTTTACTTGCATCCCAAGCAATTCTTTTCTCCACTTCGGAGCTCCAATTTATCTGAAAATATTCTTTCATCTTTTTCGCCGCTCTTTCCACTAGCTTGGTGTCTCTCATCAAAGCGTCATCCATTCTCCATCTAAAAGAGTCCTTGGAAATCATTTTTAAATTTAACTGTACAGGGTTGTGGTCTGAAAGGGTTTTAGGGCCAATTTCTGCCTTTTGTATTTTTGGAGCCAATTCATTCGATATCCAAATATAATCTATCCTCGACCATGACTGCTGAGGTTCGCTGAAGTATGTTGCCTCTGTATCTGTGGGATTTTTTAATCTCCAAGAGTCCACCAAATTCAAATTATCCACCATTTCGAAAAAAGTCTTTGGGAGTTTCCCATCATTCGTTAATTTGGTTCTTTGAGATCTATCCATTAATGTGGAAACTGCACCATTAAAGTCTCCAAGGCAAACTAATTTGTAATCCAAATAGTCCAACAGCAGATCATGTATTTTCTTATAAAAAATTGACTTTCCATCATTTGGTGCATAAAGTCCCAGGATCAAGAATTTTTCGCCTTGTATGTTAATTTCAATTGCGATGTATCTCCCTTCTTCATCTTTAAAAAGCTGTCTTGGGCTATATTTCTCCTTAAATTAACTAAGTAAGTTAGCTCAATGGTCCAAGTCTGACTCAATATAAGGCAGCTTCCAGTATACCCTTGATTATCAGAGAATGCCATTCAATATCATAACACTAGAACTCGTGGCCATCCAACCATGCTGAATGTTGGAAGATTCAAGACAGGCAAAATGACGTGCTTCTTCACACAGTGCATAGAAAAACCATAGAATTCGATCCTGCAAGATGTAGTGATGGCGACCAACATGGATGGCTTCAAAACTGGATTAAACAAATACCTGGTCATCAGTTGCTACTATCCATCATGACTATGCACTACCTTCACTGTCAAGAGGTTGTATGCTGCCAAAAACCAGTTGCTGGGAAGTGGAGAGTGTGCTATTGCTTATAGGTCTTCCTTGTGGTCTTCCTACAGGCAACTGGTTGGCCATTGGGAGAACAGGATGCTGGACTAGATGGGCCCTTGATCTAACAGGGCACTTAGGCTCTCACGACTACACACAGCAATGCCTTAAAGATATTGGTCGTCAGCAATACAAAGAAGTTCTACTTACTTGTTTGGGTTCATGGGACAAAAAGCACCATCAATCTACAAAGACCCCTAATCTTTTAATAAACCACGAACCATCCATTCACCCATTTAAGCCATGACCTAAAAATGCTTAGCGCCCACCCACACTCGAATCTATTAGACTCAAGGACAATAAAACCCAGGAGGAGCTACAATAAATTGATATATTTGAAAGAAGGCAACTTCTTGTTGGCACTGTCATATTTCCTATCCGCTGCGCAAATAAGTTTAGCATTAGCTTCATTTTCTAAACCCTTTCTTGACATTTGTCACTGTTAGAAGTGACAATCATCTATCGTGCTCCCTTGCCTTTTTGAACTGCTGGTTCATTTGATAGTATATGCCAGTGAATCAATTATTTTATGGCTCCATTTTATATTTCCTTTTATATTACATTACAGGCAGTGGAAGGAAAGTGGAAAGCTGCTTCATAAATCAGTTCGGCAAAAAGGACAGTTAGAGTCCCCCAGTATATGCCTCCGTTGATCATATCCTTGAACCAGCTGGAGAACAGAGGCTGTGCTGTGAATTAATAAATAAAATAAATAAATGAAACGAGAACAATGCATGGGAACATTTGACTTTATCTGGTATGGGTGTTCTTTTCTTTTTTAAAGTAAGTGTTGCTCTTTATAGCAAGCATTAAATAACTCGCCAAAGGACAGGAGAGACAAGAGGATGTGGGGAAGTTGAACATTGGTTTCTTAACTTTTTAATCGGTCCATGGTTCTGCAGTGCTTGTTTTTCCTTCTCAACAAGCAATCTAATTGCTAAAGAATTAACATTTTCCTTTGTTACACACAAAGCATAGAATCATACAATGTGGCAAGCTTTTTCTGAGATTTTGATCTGGAAAAGTACACTGTGTATATAGATTCCCATAATGTAGATCAACACCCTTAAGGTATTCTGATATAGGTCTGGCTCATGTATAACAATATCCATTTTATAAACTATGATTCAATCATCCAAGAAGTAGAAATGTGCCTGCCGTCCCTTCTTCCCTTCCTCCTCCCTTCAGTTGCTTGTCATAATGAAAGACTTCCAGGATTTGTTAAACCAAAGTTTCCTATGTCCAAACTGGCAAAATCTGGTTTTATATCTGCAGAAAGAGGAAGTTTGTGGGCAGAATAATTCTCTGTCCAGTGCATCATAGTTTATTAGACTGAAATAGTTATATCAGGACCAGACCATACTTTAAATCAGAGTGCCTAAAGAACAATTAAAATTGATTTCCTCAACTGCCAGTCATTGTAGACAATATTGAGCTAGACCAATGGTGTAAGGCAGCTTTCTGTCTTCCTATGTTACTATACAGCTATATTGGTTAAATAACTCTTTGTTCTGTATAGCACTATCTTGTAGATGTGCTTTCAAGGCCAAACTAAACACGATGAGGGAGTTCTGTAATCAGGACGTGTAGGTTGTATCCAGTGCCAGTAATACTCACAGTAGACCCATTGAAATAAATGGACATGCATCACTTAATTTCAGTGGGTCTACACTGAGTAGAACATAGGTGGCCACAAACCTGTGTTTTTGATTTTTTTTTTAATTTAAAAAATCAGCCACATCAGCACTCCTTGGTCAGATCACACCTGGAATACTGCATCCAATTCTGGGCAGCACAATTTAAGAAGGATGTGGAGAATCTGGAATGTGCGCAGAGGAGGGCAACCAAGATGATCAAGGGTCTGGAAACAAAGCCTTACGAGGAGCGCTTGAAGGAGCTGGGTATGTTTAGCCTGGAAAAGAGGAGATGAGAGGAGATATGACAGCCATCTTCAAATATCTTAAGGGCTGTCACATGGCAGAGGGAACATGCTTGTTTTATCCTGCTCTTGACTAAACTTTCGGAAAAAACATTCTGACAGTAAGAGCTGTTCGGCAGTGGAACTGACTCCCATGAGAGGTGGTGGGCTCTCCTTCCTTTGATGTTTTTAAGCAGAGGTTGGATGGCCATCTGTCATGGATGCTTTAGCCGAGACTCCTACATTGCAGGGGGTGGACTAAGATGAACCTTGGGTCCCTTCCAATTCTAGGATTCTAAGTATTTATTTAGCATATTCCTGGTCCACCTTTCTATACAGAGGTGGAAATGATTAACGTAAGAGGAGCCTGCTGGATCAGGCCAATAGCACATCTAGTCCAACTTCCTGTTCTGACAGTGGCCAACCCGATGTCTGCAGGACGCCCGAAAACAGGACCTAATGCAAGAGTTCTTTCCTTATTTGTGATTTCCAGCAAATGGGATTCTGAGGCATGCTGCCTCTGACAGCGAAGGAAGAATATAATGGGTGATACATGATTATTAATTTGTCCTTTCCTCTTTTAAAACCATCCATGGTGGTCACCGTCACTACTTCCTGTGGGAGTGAACTCCCTAGTTAAACCCTGTGCTGTGTGAAGAAGTGCTTTCTTTTATCTATCCCGAATCTCCCAACCATCACCTATGTTGGATGTCCCTCAGTCCACAATATTCAAACTTTCATAGACCTCTGTCATGCTTCCTCTTACTTGCCTTCTCAGTAAGTTAAAAAAAAAACACCTCCAAATGTGGTAACCTTTCATCATAGGGAGTTGCTCCATCTCTTTTGGTTGTCAGGGTTTTAGATCTTTGCAGGCAAAATTTCTGCCCATGGTGACATGATGGCTGCACTCATTCATGCTGGCTTCATAAAATGCCAGTGACAAATCCATCACAATCATGTTTACTTAGACCACATTCGTACCATACCTTTAAAGTACCCAGAACTACAATCCCCAGAGTTCTTTGTGAAGAAGGAGGGATTGTTAGACCACTCTGGAAACTGTAGCCCTGGAAGGGGAACAGGGGTCTCCTAACAACTCTTGGCACCCTTAACCAGTGGCGGAGCTTCATGTTCCAGCACTGGGGGCGGAGAGCAAGCGGGGGCAGGGCTGGTGCGTGTCCTGGGGGCACTGGCCGCAGGGGCGTGGCATGTGTTCTGGGGGTGGGGTGCGCCACCCGCAGGGACGTGGCATGCTTTCTCCGGACAGGACGTGTGTTCTGGGGGGTGTGGTGCGCCGCCTGCGGGGGAGGGATGCCCAGTGCGGGCGGAAGGGGGGCAGCTGTGATAGAACCCACCGGGATAGCGTTGCCAGGGGCGTTGCGCTCCCACCCCCCCTCTTCCTCCACCATTGTCCTTAACAAACAATGGCTCCCATAATTAATTGGAGGGAGCCATTGTTGTTTAAGCTGGCATCATAGTGCTTTAAATGTGTGGAGTGAATGTGGTCTTAATCTCTTCACCATGGAGCAAACAGAAGTTCAAGCCCTGCTACATAGATGGGAAGGCAACGGGTCAGGAAAATTGCCCCATCATAACAGCTCTCTACCATTGTCTCCTTGGGAGCAAACATAGCATCCCAACTTTTCCAACTTGACCTTCCCTTCTGAGGATTACAACCCAAATGGTTTTACATTTTGTGTCATTCAAATTAACGACACAAGGATATCTCTAATTGGAAGTATGCTTGTAAAATATTTACAGCTCTACGGATTGTAGAGTCTGGAAAAGGTATTTTATGGTGGAAGTTTTGTGACACCATGAATGTTTAAAATAGAGAGAAGGGGGAGGGAAATGGAATACCAGTTCATTATCTAGGAAAGTCTAGATTACATGCCAACTCCCTATTATTTTGTTCTCCACTGCTGGTAGATTTAAGAAGAAGAAAAATTCCAATGTATTGTTATGGTTTATTAGATAGAAGGATTTTTAAAAAATGATTATAATTGAAGACTCCTTGGCTGTACTACATCTTTGTTGTGGAGTCATAATGTTCACCCTCCTTGCAGCTAATGTTTGCTTTGGGTTCCCCTTTATTCTCCCCTACCACTTAGCATCAAGCACCCTCCATTTATATTCCCCATAATGCCTTTGACATAGTATCATTATTTCCCACATTGTGGGAAAATAAATGTCAGGCCCAGCTGAGGGTACTGTTTGAATTTCCCACATTACATTGGCATAATATGGAACCCTTTATTCTCCTTCCTGCCCAATGGTCAGTCTGGGTGGGCAGAGTCAATGTGGAAGGTTACCCACTAAGAAGGGAGCCACCTGCAGTTCAGGGGTCCACCACATGGGGCAGCGACACACAGATTCACAGCAACTCCTGACACCTGGGCTGGATCCAGACTGACCTGTTTAACATTATTAGAATGATATTAGATATGTTGCTCTAAAACGTCACAGGGCATACTTGTAAATTAAAGGCCCCCCCCCCATCAAAATGCTGTCTCCCTACTGCTGGTTGCTCTGCAGTGCCCTCGGGTGTCACATTTTAATAGCGCATTATGAACGTTAAATGTAGGATCTCATGTGTAAGTATACATTATCAAAACCACACCTTAACCCTTCCTTAACATTAAAAACCATGAGTGTAGATCTGCATCAGTTACCAACCTGCCAGAAGTGGCCATTGGTGATGCAACAGCAGATGGCTGTGCACATGTCACTCCAGGGTTGCTCGAGAGAGGCACCCCACACTTGCCCTAAAGAAGCATCATCAGCTGCTAATGATTGCCTTTCCTGCATTGAATATAACACATCAGATGCAGTATAAATAGGTCCAATTTAGAAAGGAGGTTAAAAGAACTCAGAAAAAGTGGGCGATTCCTCCTAACCAGCTGTCTTCAGGAGAATGCATTCTATGTCTTTAAGAGTGTCCTTTTTGCATAAGGGTCCTCCAGAGGTGCGTGGTACCTTGCTATCTTTAGCACATTTACCAACCACAAACACCTTCATTCTTATTTATTTCGCAAAGCAAACCCTTCTCTCCTCCCATCCTCAATCTTTAATCCTCTTTCGCAACATTATTAATGAGCAAGGCACCTGCCGATCTGATCAATCAATCAATCAATCAATGCAAATACCAAACCTATTCCAACAAGGCCTACTATCCCTTCCTTGCTTGCTAGCTGGGTGCAGCAAAGTATATATTTATTGCGATCAGCATGTCATGGTTTTGTGCATTACTACTCGAAGTACCATAGCTAATGTCACTGGATCAACCAGTCATGCCTCAAGAAGGCTGTTCTACTCTGAAAATCTTGAGGGATTTCTTTTCCTGCCACCGTCCACTGAACTAAGTATGTAACTCACCTTTTTAAAAAGAATGCCTGGGGAATGCAGTGTTCTTTAAAAGTGCTGAAGTGACAGCAGTGGAAACAATTCTAATTACCTGCAGAAGAAGGAGAGTGATGCACAAGCTTTGCCATGCTGCCCTACAAAATCTGACCCGGAAAGGTTTCTAAAGCAGAATTTTTCTCTGTCCCAGTTGGCAGCCATTAGCAGATGAACGGGCAGCCTTTAAATGCTTGTTATAAATTGAAATCCAAGGGTGGGTGCATCCGTCGATGTGGCAATGCAAAGGAACAAACCCTGACACTGAAGGCAGATAAACCAGTGCAATTGATTCAAGTGTGGGTGTGACCAAATCAGGCCTCGGAAATTTCACCAATGCCAAAAAGCCTTTTAATTAGCCACATTCTTGCAGAGATGAGTTTGCCAGCATTCCGATGTTGAATAATAATAATAATAATAATAATAATAATAATAATAATAATAATAATATTTATTATTTGTACCCCACCCATCTGGCTGGATTTCCCCAGCCACTCTGGGCAGCTTCCAACAAAAATCAAATGCATTAAAATATCAAACCATAGCTTTGCTTTTATGTCTGTACCACTTTGGGCACTGCTTCTAGAGGGGGCTGATGTTTGAGCAGGGTGTTTGCTGCTAAGGTCAGTACCCCCAGGAGTGCATTGTGCTCTGTCATGCCATATTTGAAGCAGCTGAGGAGGATTCCATGCGTAGCTCCACAGAGCGAGTGCTCAGCTTAGAGAAGAAGACAAGGGCAATGGTCAAGGACAAGGGTGCCACTGTGAATGTTCTTCTCTCTAAGTCTAGGCCAGGGTGAGCACAACATATTTTGCTGCCTGAGGCAAAGGACAAGTTGCTGCTTGTTCCCCAAAGTTGTTGCACTTTCTAAGCTTTTTATTTTCTGGAAATTCACAAAAATATATATCAAGATTTCCAATATGGGCTGCCATATGCCTGGGGTTTCCCCAGGCATTTTAACCAGTTTTCAAACATTCTGCCAGGACACCATTTCCCATGGACGAATCCCAGCTGTGTCCAGGAAATTCTGGACATAAGGCAGCCCTACATTCAGTGTGTCTGTTTCAAATCATAGAGTCCTTCAACAACAACAACAACAACAACAACAACAACAACAACAACAACAACAACAACAACAATTTGAGACATTTTTGTTGTAGGTAATGTGGGGTTGTGGGGGAGAGAGGGGAGAAAATGGAGAACGAGAAAAATAGAAGTGGGGAAAGTGGGGGAGAGAGACGTTAAAGTTTCATTCTTTACATAGTATATGAGTGGAGCTTTTTCCTTCAGTGTCGTGTGAGATGCCTATACTACTTCTTTGGGAAGTTTTTTTTTTTTTTTTTAACAATTGTTGAGCGGCTGGGGGAGTTCTTCCAAGCCTACTAATCCTTTTTCTTTCAAGTTCCCATCAAATTTTTCCAGTTATGCAGAAGGACACTTTGAAACACTTGCAGAAGTCAGATCAAGCAAAGGCGATAACAATCAAATCATTTGCAACATCACCAGGGACTCCCCCTTTCCTCCAGGAAGTTGCTAGGCTACTATCGTAAAGATGGGTGGAAGGGGGAGAAAATCACTTGATTAACTGCAAATACAGATTGTTCTTTCTTTCTTTTTTCAAGTTAATGCAGAAGGCAGCATGTCTTTTAATTTTATTTGTAGACAGAGCCGTCTCATTCATAGGGGCAGGTGGCGCGGTGCACCAGGGCGCGAGGCCCCCCAGGGGCGCCCCCGCGAGCCCGCCGGCATACCGGGCGCCCCCTCCCCAACCTGCCCCCGCCCCTATGGGGCGGGGGATGAGGGGCCTGGCACTGCAAGCCAGCCACCCTCCGGAGCCCCAGCTGGAGCGCTGGGAAGGGCGCGCAAAGCCCCGCGCTGCTCCAGCGCCACGTCCATCATCCCCCGAGGGGCGGCCAGCGCGGGAGGGAGGTGGGCGAGTGGGGGATGAGGGGCGTGGCGCTGCAAGCCGGCCACCCTCCGGAGCCCCAGCTGGAGTGCTGGGAAGGGCGCGCAAAGCTCCGCGCCGCTCCAGCGCCACGCCCCTCATCCCCCGCTCGCCCGCCCGCCTCCCTCCCGCGCTGGCCGCCCCTCGGGGGATGATGGACGTGGCGTTGGAGCAGCGCGGGGCTTTGCGCGCCCTTCCCAGCGCTCCAGCTGGGGCTCCGGAGGGTGGCCGGCTTGCAGCGCCACGCCCCTCATCCCCCGCTCGCCCGCCCACCTCACTCCCGCGCTGGCCGCCCCTCGGGGGATGATGGACGTGGCGCTGGAGCAGCGTGGGGCTTTGCGCGCCCTTCCCAGCGCTCCAGCTGGGGCTCCGGAGGGTGGCTGGCTTGCAGCGCCACGCCCCCATCCCCCGCTCGCCCACCCCCCCTCCTGAGGGGCGGCCAGCGCGGGAGGGAGGTGGGCGGAGAGGCGGCCCACCGGGGGCGCCGAGGGATCGTCGCGCCAGGGCGCACGATCCCTTTGAGACGGCCCTGTTTGTAGAGGTAGCCTCAAGAATGGAAGTAACAAAGCTACGGAATAAAACAAAACCTCCCACTAAATACTAGTGATACTCAAGAATCTGGGAGCTACTTCCTATGGAGATAAAAAAAAGTATAATTAGCCATCACTGGCAGTCCCATGATTTTTGTTGAAATGACTTTGCCTTTTGACCTGACCTCCCCAGCCAAGGCCCCATGAAATGTACTTCTGCAGCAGGGTTAAAACAGAAACCAAAATATTGAGTAGTCTGCCCCCAGACAGGAGCATAGAGGTGAGAATGGTTCCAAGAAGGGTACAGCTTTACTTTGGCTTGCCACGTGTCAGGTTTTTGGGTGTCAGAGGGGAATTTTGCCAAGCCAGCAAGATGTCAGAGAACACAAGGATGTATGGCAACACGATGGAAAAAGCATCGGAAACACAACTTTGCGGGAATTTTACTTTATGAAATATGGCAACTCTAAACTTTACTACTAGCTTCTTCAAATGATCTGCAATGGGACAACCTTTATATCTTTATATCCTGTTCCACCTCTGGACTTTGAATTTGGCTGAGTCAGTGGATGCCAAGTCACTGTGGGGCTCTCCAGACAACTGGTTCATTGAGCATTCGTTCTGATTTTTTATTTTTTTATTTGGCAGGGAAGTAGTATAGCAATGAGCATTCATTCTGATTTGCTTGTGTAGTGTTTATACATGTTCCCATTAACCATTTGTTGATCCCACACTTCTCAGGGCATTTCCCTGCTTTTTTCTAACCTCAGTGTCTGATTTTTAAAATAAGTGATGCTACATTGAGTAATTATGGGATAATTACAGTTAGCTCACCAGAAGCAAGTGTGCCAAGACATTCCACCGATGTTCACCTAATGCTGGACCTTCTCAAGCATGGAAGTGGTTCTGATTTTTTTGTAAGCATTGCAGCCATATAACTCAGAACATGTTGTGAGAGGTGGGATCCAACTTCAGCCGAAGGCAGTAACAACGGGTGCGCCACAGACAGGAGGATTCTAAGAATGCATCCAAACGAAACAGAGAATTGGAAATTAAGTGAGGAATATGGCATAAAGCTTTCTCAAAATCAAACCCAAGGAGTTTGAAACCAGAGAGAAGATGCTCATGGAAAGGTGAACAGAAGGTTTCTCTACCTTCACGTCTGCCTGTATGTCTCAGGGCCAGACAGATCTGCAACTACAAAATCAAGCTCATTGACATTCTGTTTATGTGGAGGAAACTCAAGGGAAATAACAAGCTTGTGTCCTCTTCTAGGGTTGAAGACGAGATTACTGTGCCTGCAGCTTAGCTGTTTACAGAAAGCCAGCATCACTTGGGACTCTTGCTATTACCTTAAAGCAGGCGTAAGCTAACCTTACTTGGGACAGGACTGCTTTTATCCTGGGCTAACCCTCTGGAGACCCTACACTTTCTCATGCGCGTGGACACACACACGCACGCACACACACACACACATGCACACAATCACTCCTTATCTGACTTGTGCAAATCACCTGAGGAACAGGGATTGCTGGCTCCTTTCCACTCATCTAATGATTGATCAGATGAACAGGGAGTGGTAGATTTGCATCAACATCAGGATGCTGGGTTCAGCACACCATAGGGTTGCCTTAATTTTCTCCCCCTTTCACCACCACCGCCAAAGGAACTTACTGCAAGTCAATTGATTTGTGCCCTGCGGAGCAGTTGCAGCAACAGGGTGACCATACCTCCCCAGCTTATATACCCTCATCTGATGGGGTGCACATTTGCAACCTGAGGCTCTGCCTACACAGAAGCTGTCCCTGCTCTTCCCTCTGCAAGCCTCTCCTGGTTCTAGGAGACAGTGGGATGGTGGATGGTGGGGAGTCTACCAGCCCATCCCTTGCCTGAACAGTCTCTTTCTTCTCCACCACATCCTGAGCACCTCCCTCCATCTCGGACTGCCCTGCCCCTTCCTCCTCCTGTGTCAGGTGTCAGGGAATTCTCTCCCTCCCCTGGTGGCAGCAAGAAGCAGAGAAAAACAAAGAAGAGTTCTTACTAATGAGTTTATTTATTGCTCTTGCACTCTCAATGAATGCCGAGTTCTGGGAGAAGTGGGGTCAGAAATACTCTCCAGTGATAACGTGTCAGCTGGCTGCTCTGTCTCTGTCTCCGCCCTCTCTTCTCCCAACACCTCCCAACTCTTTTGTTTGCCTGTCCCTGAGCTGTGACCTTCCTCAAAACACTGCTGTAATTCAATACAGTGGTACCTTGGTTTAAGAACAGCTTAGCTTATGAACAACTTGGATTAAGAACGCTGCAAACCTGTAAGTAGGTGTTTTGGTTTGTGAACTTTGCCTTGGAATAAGAACATGTTTCGCTTCCTGTTGAGTGTGTTCCATTTGTAAACTGAGTCCCCTGCCACTATGGGAAAGCACGCCTTGGTTTAAAAATGCTTTGGTTTAAGAACGGACTTCAGGGATGGATTAAGTTCGTAAACCAAGGTACCACTGTACTGCCTTCCTCTTCTCTGGAAGCTTCAGGAGAAGGGTGTGTGTGTGTGATCTCCACCATTCTTCCTAAATCTCGTCCCCTGACATCCTGCTGCCCTGGCTGCTGCCTTGCAGGCAGCACCAAACCCCGTAAATCGCTGACCTCCTCTCCTGGGTCCCTGACATATACTGAACAAATTAATATGTGAGAGCAAATGGCACAGAAGGAATGGGGCACCCTGAGGTTTGTCCACGGCAAGTATATGCATTAGCTATTAAGTATGTTAATATGTTACAGGAGAGTAAGCTTCAGTCTAACATTAGGAAAAGCTTCTTAATGGTAAGAGCAGGTTGACAACGGAGCCAATTAAAATGTAGTGGGCTCTCCCATGCTGGAGGTCTTTAAGCGGAGACTGAGCAACTGTTCTTTGTGGATATGCTGCAGCTCTGGATCTCCTACACTGAACAGGAAAGAGGCTGGACTGCA
This sequence comes from Lacerta agilis, assembly GCF_009819535.1. Classification (NCBI taxonomy): domain Eukaryota; kingdom Metazoa; phylum Chordata; class Lepidosauria; order Squamata; family Lacertidae; genus Lacerta; species Lacerta agilis. The sequence continues at coordinate 27,954,082 of NC_046323.1, forward strand.
AAGGTCCTTGCAGATCTATGATTCTATCCGTAGTCCTCCAACACACAACGACTTTTTGGGGAATTTAAATTGTTCTCTTTTAATGCTGCTGCGCAGTGCACATTGCTTCCACCCTCTGTGACAATTTGTCCCCCATGACCTGAATTTCATTGCAGCAGATTTGAAATTAGCATAATTAGGCGGGCCACCTTGCTACCTGAGAAAGTCTTTCCTCAAGGATAAAGAATATATTGCTTGGTAAATGAAGCACATTTTGTTGTTGTTTGTAATTGCATCCTTGCTGTTAAGCAACCCATTAGAGGAGGCCATTGTCGGCTTTCAAGTCATTCTTTCTTCCTCGGTAATTTGAACACTTCCCGTGTTAAATGCATTTTGAGATTTAGCCAGTGGCACTGCTTGGTTTGAGGGGACCCCTGGTCAAGATGCTATTATGGTAAGTAGGGTGGGAGAAGAATGAGTTCCTCTTTCTTTCTGATGGGTAAAAGGAAAAGGTACCCAGATTGCTAATGCCAGTATTTTGTGGGAGGGATTCAAGTGAACACTCAAAATCTGTTTGGAATGCCATAGGTTAATTTTTTTTAAAAAATTTTTTTCAAGAAACACATATTGCTAAACATGTGCAGAGTACATTCTGTCTCCCCTCCCACCCAATATTATCTCACATCTCATAAGTGGGGTACTACATGGGCAGAAATGGACCATTATAGAAGACTATGTGGCCGGAGAGACTTAAGGCAGCCCTGTATTTTAACTGCAATATTCACAAACACAGAGATGGAAGCTGCTTGTAAAGGAGCCAACAAGAGTTCTTCTAATTGATACAATGGATTGTTTCAGCCCTTGGAGTAGTTCCAAAATCTATATGGCACAAAGGCAGACAAAAGTCACCTTTCTCCATCTATAGCGGGCCTCTCTGAGAAGCACAGCATAAAATCTCCTTGTGGTTTTTTTCCTGTATCCTTCCACCCCCCCTTAAAAGGTATTTTGAGGATCTGTCACTTTCACTTGCCCTTCGGTGTTTTGTTTGGGAAGTAAAACCACGTGACAGCAACTGGTTTAGAAAATGAAGGGGCTGGAAACATCCACTCATGACATCCAGGTGAAACTTGAAAAATTAGAATATAAAGGTTCATTTCTTTCAATAATTCAACTTAAAAGGTGAAACTGATATATGAGATAGACTCATGACATGCAAAGCGAGATATGTCAAGCCTTTGTTTGTTATAATTGTGATGATTATGGCATACAGCTGATGAGAACCCCAAATTAACCATTTCAACTTTGGGGTTTTCATCAGCTGTACGCCATAATCATCACAATTATAACAAACAAAGCCTTGACATATCTCGCTTTGCATGTCATGAGTCTACCGGTATCTCATATATTAAACTCCAGTAGCTAATGAAAACAATTGCTTACATAAATGGATTTTCCCACAATATTCTAATTTTTCGAGTTTCACCTGTATTCAGCTAATGGTAGGGCAGAAAGTAAGCAAGGAGGCCGAGAGGAGGTGGGAGCCAGAGCCAATGACAGGTAGGGCCTATGAATTCCAGTTTTGTCTTTCTTCTCCTGCCTGATGAGTCCTACAAGGGCAACACTGAGGCAAAGAAATAGAAAGCTGACAGGCATCTCCCTCCCTCCCTCCCTGGAGTGCCCATCAATAAGATGCCAGGAAGGTAGCGGTTGTCTGAGGGCAGACTAAGGTTGGTGGGGCTGTGGTGTGGTGTAGTGGTTAAGAGTGGTAGACTCATAATCTGGTGAACCGGGTTCGCTTCCCTGCTCTTCCACATGCAGCTGCTGCGTGACATTGGGCTAGTCACACTTCTCTGAAGTCTCTCAGCCCCACTCACCTCACAGAGTGTTTGTTGTGGGGGAGGAAGGGAAAGGAGAATGTTAGCCGCTTTGAGACTCCTTCGGGTAGTGAAAAGCGGGATATCAAATCCAAACTCTTCTTCTTGTTTGCCCTAACATACCAGCCTCCACTGCTAAGATGTGCTTGTTAAAGTAGTTTGGTGACACATCTGTCTCCATCGCTGGTATTTCCCCCCATCACAGGTAAGTAGCAATGGGGAGAAAGAGCTGGCCTCTAGGGGCAGCAGTATTCCCTGGATGCTCCTCAGGACAGCAGCTAACCCAAGCTTAGGGACTGAGATTCCCCCTTGCTTGGGAGATGTTTACTCCCCTGTTGAAGTCTAAAAGGGGAAGGCGATTTCCTTCCCAGTATGTATTGCACACACCATATATATAAGTTCCATTTCATGAGCATGTTTATTTACCTTATGTTCTTTTCCATACCCTCCAATATTTCTCAGATGAAAATAGGGACATCCTGTTCCATAATAATAAAAACGATAATTTTATTATTTATACCCCGCCCATGTGACTGGGCTGCCCCAGCCACTCTAGTCTGCTTCTAACATATATAAAAACAGAATACCTTCAGGTGTCTTCTAAAGGTTTATAGCTACTTATCTCCTTGGCTCGGTGGGGGGGGGAGGGGGGTCACATAACTGCATACCCACCGATGAAAATAAGGATGTCCTACCATATTTCACAGATGAAAATAGGGACATCATAAGGAAAAGCGGGACATTCTGGGTTCAAATCAGAGATGGCTTCTGTAAATTTGGGACTTTCCCTGGAAAATAGGGATGCTTGTAGGGTCTGCTTTTCAGAGACCTGTGGTGAATAATAAAAAAGTGAGTTTTAAAATTCCATAATGTAACTGGATAGATAACACTCTTGTTTTACTGTGTCAGGGACGAGCCAGAGGTTTCAAGTTGCCCGGGGCGGAGGGGGAAGAGAGAACCAGGGCTGGAGGAAGGAGGAGGCATGCCTGAAGGGGGTGAGGAGGAGAGAGTTACGGAGGCTAGTCTGGAAGAGCAGACTGGGCGGGACACCAAGCCAGGAGGTTCACGGGAACAGCAAGGGTTTAGTTCCAGAAGGAGGGGCAAAAGGCAGAGCATGCGAGTTCGCCATTTCCTAACTTGTTGGCGGGGCAAGCGCAGATCTCAGCAGGGATCTGATTTAGGCGAATCAGATGAATGATCGTTAGGTGATAATGACTGTTGTACATATTGTAAATAAAAGCCATAAAACTATCAGAAGGCTCTTGTGGTGATTGTGTGAAGAGAGGAAGCCCTTCTGCCCTGACATACTGTAGCCATTTTCAGAAGGTGATTGTGCAGTGCTCTTGACTGCATGGAGGAACCAATGTGAAAATAGCTGTATGCACAAAGGCATCCAGGTCTTCAAGGCCTCCCACCAAATGCATGGAGGTCAGAGTGGAGCCACTGAGGTGTTCACATTGGTGGTGGTGGTGGGGGCAGCAGATACAGCCTGCACTGAGCACATGGAGGAAACTTATGGCTTATGTTTATTTTAAAAATCTATGGAAAGTGTACTTACTTACTTCGGAGGAAGCCAATTATATGGTATCATATCTGAGAGTTGTCTTTGGGTTTAATCTCTGTTAGAATTTGTGAGTTTCTTTGCTGCTTTTTAATGGTAAATTATTTTGTGTGCAGAGCCTGTGCACCATGGGCATTTTGGGGACCTTTCAAAAGCTGAATCTCAGAGCTTCTGGCTTTTGAAGGCATCTTGGAGGGAGGAGTGGTATTGAGAGAGAAAGAGTACAAGCCCAGCTCTCTCCTGCAAGGCAGGTCTTTTGATTAAGGTTTTCCATTTTAAACAGAGTTTAATCAAGGACAGCCAAACCAGAGGCAAGCCAGTTTTCCAGGTGTGCCTTCTTGTGCAGATGGTGTGCTGCCAAAGAGAATCAAAAGAGACTTAATTACCAGAATGATCAGCGGAGTCAGACGGGAGGAGGAATTGTGCACTCTGATGGAAGCAGATCATTACAAAACAGCAACATGGCTTGGCACGTGAAACGGGAAAAGGACAGCTTTTTAAAGCAGAAATGCTGCTTGCTCCATCTTCAGCCTGCAGCACCACCATCGTTTGCACCACACACACATGTATGTGTATATGTATATGTATGCTATGATCAGGATAGTTCCTATTGTGCATATGGAAAACTCATTTCACACCCTGCAAATTGAAAAGTTGTACTTAAAATATGAAAACGGATAAAATCTATGCCAATATAAAATATAGAACAATGTAAAATCAATCCGTATAGCCTCTTCACCTCTTTACTGCAAACATCAGTAGTCTAATGTGCCAAAGAACCCATGCAATTAAAAGACTGGCTCATCTGCACAGGAGTTTAACGTGGCTTTACACTGAATGTGCCTTGATTTTCGGGGAGGGCATCATCTACATGATGTTCTCCCCATTCAAGTGGCAGCCTGAAGTTTTTCCACAGTTAACCTGGATTTTAACCAATCAAGGAGAAAACCAGAAGAACATTGCTTGTTACCTGACTGTAGATGTGCTGGAACACATTGTGTGGACTGCTGGTTTTTCTGCTGTGCCATCTATCACCAAACCCTCTACTTTGGTTTTGTTTCTGTTAGCTGATAGGAGAGAATGCAAATTCCATATATATATATATATATATATATATATATATATATATATATAGAGAGAGAGAGAGAGAGAGAGAGAGAGAGAGAATATATTGTGTGTATACACACACAAACAAACACACACACACACACACACACACACACTCTTTCTCTCTTAAAAAACAGCTCTTTTATGCATAAGAGAGCTTGTACAAAGCAGCTGTATTAAAAATAAAAACTGCCTTTGCAGAGAAAGGAAAGAGCAAAAAGGGAGGAAAGGAAAGGGAGTGACTCCAAATCTTGCCCTGCTTGGAGGGACAAGCAGAATCTGACCCGGCAGACTTTGTAGCATCTAAATAAAGGTGAATACAAGTAACAAGTAGTTAATGGGGGGAGGGACATCCAGAAAAGCAATGGGGCCCTCTTTGCCCTCTCGTAGTTTGAGCACTGCCCAATCTAATCTGCATGTTTGATTGCAGTCTACATGCAGAATTCCGCCAGAACATCTGGCTAGGGCCAATTGGAAAACAGAACATCTCACCGCTTTGAGGCTCCAGTACTTTGGCCACCTCATGAGAAGAGAAGACTCCATAGAAAAGACCCTGATGTTGGGAAAGATGGAGGGCACAAGGAGAAGGGGACGACAGAGGATGAGATGGTTGGACAGTGTTCTCGAAGCGACTAGCGGGAGGCAGTGAAAGATAGGCGTGCCTGGCGTGCTCTGGTCCATGGGGTCACGAAGAGTCGGACACGACTGAACCACTGAACAACAACATGGCTGTCAATGGCTACTAGGTCAAATTGCTATGTTCTCTCTCTGCTGTCAGAGGAAACATGCCTCTGAATTCCAGTTTCTGGGAAGCATTAGTGAGGAGAGTACTTCTACACCCAGGTTCTGCTTGTAGACTTCACAAGGATTTGTGTTTGGCTACTGTGAGAACAAGTTGCTGGTTGAGATGGGCCTGATCCAGCAGGGCTCTTCTTATGTCCCTGTGATTTAGGATGACATTGGCCTCACCCTAAGGATAAAAAGCTGTCGTGTTCACTTACTCCCATACAAAACTGCATAGCACTATAGCGTAAAGCCATAGAAATCAGCCCACAGGGTGGAGAAAAACAAGAGATAAGAAGGCTATGATTTATTCCAGAGTTTGCCCTCCCCCTTCTGTGATGCTCCTTTTTTGTTTTTGTTTCCTTTGCTCCTCTTACATTTAAGTGTCTTTTAAGAACCGATTCTCCTAGTACCAATTCCTCTCCTGCCTTTCTTCTGTTGGCTGCTTGCCTGTTGATAATAGACAGGAGATACTGCTTCTGGCAATGAGGAGTCACTTGGGGAACTGGACGAGGAGTGCACTTAATAATACAAGGATCTCGCCATGCTTTACAGACATTAATTAATTAAGTCTCACAACACTTTTTTGAGAGAGGGAAGAATGATGATATATGCACTTGACATCTGGGCACACAGAAGTGGCTGGCTGAGGTCTCATTTTGAATATGTGTTAATAAGTTTTAAACTCCCTTCCAAAAAAAGAGAAAGACTAAGGTATAGGCTTTCAAGCAGCCCCTAGAACACAGGAATTTGCCTTATACTGAATCATTGTTTCATAATTAAATATCAGTATATGAGCTGTATATAAATGCACAGGGCTGTGTGGATTCTGCAAGGAACTAGGAACTGGGCACAAAATTATTATGTGACCTTCATTTTTAAAAGCAAATTTCTAACGAGTGAAGATGCATCTTTCAGTAGACTGTGTATCTCAGAATCAATATTTTCCGCTCATTTAGATATGCCCATTCCAGAAGAAGCTGTTCCAAAAAAGTAGGAGTCAAGAACCTCTGGCACACCAGATGTTGGGCTCCAACTCCCACCAGTCCCAACTAGGATGGCCAAGGGTAAAAGATGATGGGAATTGTAGTCCAGGAACATCTAGAGGGCTATGAATGTGTAAAGCCACATAGTTATTTAGTACCTTACAGTGCAATCCTAACCATGTCTACTCAGAAGTTAAGTCCTATTGACACCAAGTTGGGGAGGGGTAGCTAATGCTGCGGAAGACAGAATTGGGATTCACAATGACCTTAACAGCTTGGAGAACTGGGTCCAAACCAACAGAATGAATTTCAATAGGAACAAACGTCAGGTTCCAAACTTAGGCAGGAAGTACCAGCTGCATAAATATAAGATGGGGGACACCTGGTTTTTCAGTAATACACGTGAAAAGGATGCATCAACAGAAGTATAGTGTCTCGAACAAGGGAAGTCATAATACTACTCTATTCTGCCTCGTTCAGACCACACCTGGAGTACTGTGTCCAATTGACAGCACCATGATTTAAGAAGAATTTTGACAAGCTGAAATATGTGCAGAGGAGGGCAACCAAGACAATAAAGGTTCTGGAAACTAAGTCTTATGAGGATCCGTTGAGGGATCTGGGTAAGTTTAGCCTGGAAAAAAACGAGACTGAGAGGGATATGATAGCCATCTTCAGATATCTAAAGGGCTGTCACATGGAAGTTGGAGCAAGCTTGTTTTCTCCTGCTCCACAGGGTAGGACCCAAAACAATGACTTCAAGTTATAAGAAAGGAGATTCTTTCTGATGGTATGAGCTGTTTGACAGTGGAATGGACTCCCTTGGAAGGTGGTGGGCGATCCTTCACTGGAGATTTTTAAACAATGGTTGGATGGCCACCTGTCAGGGATGCTTTACTTGAGATTCCTGCATTGCAGGGAGTTAGACTAGAAGACCCTCAGGGTCCCTTCCAACTCTACAATTCTATGATTCTAAATTGGTCTTACTCTCAGACAAGTAGGGTTTGATTACAGCCTTAGAATTTTTGTAGCAGGGGAAGGAACTGAACCAGTTTTTTTTGTTTTGTTTTTTTGGGTGGGGAGTGAATGGGAATCAACAGCAAAGACAAAAACAGTGATATAGCAGGAGATATTTGAATTGCTTTATGGTTCTAATAGTAGGGGTCTGCCTTGGAATCATTGATTTTCCAGAGAGATGAAGAGATTATACAGCACAGAACTTAGCTATTGTTACCTTGTGGTTTTCAATTAAGGGGAGGTGAAAAAAAAAAAGTATCCCAGTGTCATGGTCATAACCTGAAGGGTTCGGACAAGAATTCTGCTGCATACAAATGAGTTGAAAGATGGATAGTTTATCTGTATGGGAAAATTGCAGGCTCACCATGGAAATGTCTCCTTAGGTTAGTAAAGTCTGCTGCTAGCATTTTCATGACAACAGATCTGTGGACTGTGAATTAAACCCTTGATTTCTCTCCTTCTCTTTGACATTCAGAAAACCTTTCACGGGGATCTCAAATAATGCTTTATTTTTTAAAAACACACACACACACATTTGCGTTTACGGTCAGACAGGGGAAGCCCTCAGTCTCTGTGGGTCCAATATTTAAAAATATTCAAGGACCACTAGATAATACAAGCTTCAGGGTGACAAGATGCTGGCTCATTGAGAAGTTGACCTACCCAGGAGCTCAGGAAAAGAAGACAATCTCCTCCTGGCCCTACTGAATGCAGTTACTGTATGAACTACCAGGATGATTATGTAAGCTCTGTGACACAAAAACAAGATGTGGATAATGACATTCTGGTGGTGGTGGGGGGATAGTTGCTCTAACTAAATCTATATGCACAGCTTTTGGTACTTTTAAGAGTCCACAATTAGTATTGCAATGTTGAGCCACTAATGCATCTAGGATTTGTTTGTGGAAAAACTTACTTACCCTGGTGTGTATTCCTGGCAATAGATAGCCTTTTGTCTTTGCCCTCTAACAAAAATGTAGATTTCAAAAAGGCAAAGGCTATGGGTGGTTCCCATTGAAATAAATACACTAGCACAAGAGCTTTTGACTCTGTAAAGGAACTTCCCTTCCGTCTCCTCTAAATCTGTTCTGAGGTTTCCCCAAACACCTCTGGAGCACATTGAGGGAGGGTGCAGAAGAGCATCGGAAGAAGAGATCAAGTGAAAGTTCTGTTGCGCAATTGGAAATCCTAGTGCTGGTAGACCAGTTTAGTTAGATGCCCCCCAACGCCCCTTCCATTTGAAGTGTCCTATTAGAAGAATGGGGTTCTTCACCATATTTACAATAATTGCAACTATGCACACAATCACATGTACATAGTATTCAGTTCCAAGCATTCAGTTCATTTGCATGATGACAATCATGGGAATAATAATAATAATAATAATAATAATAATAATAATAATAATACCCTGCCCATCTGGCCGGGTTTCCAACAAAAGATTAAAATACAATAATTCATCAAATATTAAAAACCTCCCTCAACAGGGCTGCCTTCAGATGTTTTCTAAAAGTCAGATAGTTGTTTATTTCTTTGACATCTGATGGGAGGGCATTCCACAGAGCGGGCACCCCTACCAAGAAGGCCCTCTGCCTGGTTCCCTGTAACTTCACTTCTCGCAATGAGGGAACTGCCAGAAGGCCCTCGGTGCTGGACCTCATTCCTCCCCCCCAATTCATTCTGGATTATTTCCCAATACTTTTACCCTTTTACAGGTCCACCACATATGAAAGAACGTTCCCTCGACCTCCTTGCATCTCCAGCACTTTCAGTCTTATAAATCTTAGCAAGCGTACTCAGAGTTAAATACCATCTGTAAATCATTTTCAAGTAGTTCTCTTTCAAAGAAGAACATGCTGTAAACTTCAGAGCGATCAGGTCTGTGCTCTTTTTGCACCTTTTATGTTTCCCTCTCCCTGGAACTCATATGCACTCATTTGGCAACCCAAGGCCTCAAAGCCACCCTGCATTGATGAGTGCATCATCCAAGTCGGCACAGTAGATTAAGACGGTGTACATCCTTTTTCAGGGACTTGAAAGCAGCTTGGTATAGACTTCATTGCCTAGGATACCACCCTGTTGACTGAGGTCTGGATTGGAGCCCAGAAAGTAAGTAGCCCCTGGACTCTGAGTAATCATTATCTGGTAATGACATAGGTGGAGAAAGTCACACTGGAATGGCAGCTAAGTGTGTGTCAGCTGGAACAACTTTGTTTACATTCTTTGGATTGACTCCAGATTCCAACTTTTGTGTGTTCTGCGTGAGTTTTTTCTTTTTTTAAAAAAAATAGATCATAATATTTTGAGAACGCTGCAGAGAGCCCAGCAGACCCTTCAAGATTTCACAGGTGAAATTAAGGGTGTTTTTGTGTACTCAGAAGACCTTGTTATCAGACGAAGGACTAGTGTCTGAGCACCTTCCCCATCCACGGCACATTGTTGAAAGCCGTATTTAGCTTGCTCTGTGCCGTTTTCACTAAATCTTTCATGCTGTGTGAAAGATCACATAGAACACATAAATTACCAGGTAAGGAAACATTGGGGGAATGGAATAAAGTGCTGTCTGAATGCAGCCTGACTGTGATAATTTGTCTAGTGCACACCTGTGCAACTTCACACATTGACCACATTTTTAGGGCACCCCCAAACTTTGAACAAGAGGCAAAATGAGAGAAGTTGTTTACAAGGAAATGGAAAGGGGGGGGGGAAGAGGAGTGTCCCTGGTGAATAGGGACAGTTGTGTCCTGTGAAGATTGCTTAATATCGATAGATCTGGATAAAAATCATAATGGGTTGAAAGCTTGGGGCTTTATTATATAAATGCATGCCGTGTATTTAGTGCACAAATTCATATCTAAAGTAAGCATAATAGAGAGAAGAAATAACCAAGCCCCTTTCAAAATATCATGCTGGCAAATGAATCAAAAATGGATTTGAATAAAATCCAGATACTGTGCCTACTATTTTAAGTAAAGCTAATTGAGTCTTAGGTAGCTCTGTAATATTTCATAGATGTTTGGCACAGGTTTATCAACAGATAATACCCTTGCAGGGGATTTTAAAAGCCAGCTACCATAGGGGATGAATGACAGTTAGGCACAGTAGTATTCTTCTGAAGATGCAGAAAGTAAATCGAAAAGAGTTAATCTCCCTTGATCAGGTGAAACTCTCTGCTCAACTGCTCTGTTTATTGTGTTGTAGACACTTCTGGAGCTGCCTGCCCTGACCCTGTGTTTTTGTTCAAAACAGACATATGTGCACACACACAAAACATTTCACAATGCAGTTTCCCCAGGGCCAAGCTGACTGCCACACAGCCATAAGCTCAGCAGGCGTTTCACAATTAAGGTCTCACAAGGCTCAGGGCTGAGGGCCATTTAGACTGACTTTGAATACATTGTAGGGAGAGTAGGGAAGATGGTTGATGCTGCCTCGACTCAAGGCCTGCACAGAGCCTTATGGGCACACAGCAATAGATGTGCATGGTTACCCCTGCATAGTTGAGAACATGTCCTGAGTTCCGATGAGACTTCCTGGCAGGGCTGGTCAGAAGGGGAGGGAGGATTGGGGTGATAGTCTGGCCACTGATCCTGGGGAGGGGCCCAGTGGCTTGAGAGATACTGATTTGGATGCTGGGGAGGGGCTAAGCAGGTGGGCAGAAGAAATCTCCACCTCGACAACAAGGGACATCCAATGGACAGAGGGAGAGATGTGCAAATTGGACCCTGTTCCGCCCCCTGCTAGCAAAGCACTTCCTGTCCCCAGGGATATGCCTTTGCACTGTAATGTTGTCACTTTAGAGGGGCAAATATCTGTCTTGGGCCCCCTAAAAGATGAAGGCAGAAATGAATCCTTCATCTGAGCATGGGTGCAAAATATTGATCGAAAGAGGCGCCCCTGTTTCAGCTCATCCTTACCTTTTGTTTCTTTCAGAAGCTAGTATTTACATTCTGGAGAAGAAAATGTATTGATTGAAGAGAATAATTAGAAGCATGTGTTAAACTGAGGAATTATTCAATTTACAGTATTGATAACATCATTATTCAGCTCATTTCAGCTAGCCAATATTTCCCAAAGTATTTGCGCTTCTAATATATGAGACCAATTGAGGAACTGAAAAAGAAATCAGTAAATAACTATACCAAGGCTAACCCCTTTCTTCTTCTTCTTCTTCTTCTTCTTCTTCTTCTTCTTCTTCTTCTTCTTCTCCTCCTCCTCCTCCTCCTCCTCCTCCTCCTCCTCCGGAGATAATAAAAAGGATGGAAGTTTCTTTCATTTGGTTAATGATTTTCATCTATATTCTTGGCATATTTTTTTTTAAAAAACCCATTTCTCTAAGAATTAATATAGGCTCATTTGAAACTGTTACAATTATCACACAAACAATACTTGCTGGTACAAGTTTGACAGGTGGGTGGTTTGACAGTGGTGTCATGTGACCCATTTTTGACCACATGGTTTGAAACCATGTGGATCAAAAAGTGTATACCGTACACTCAAGTGTTTCTCAAGTGCCAGAAATCAGCTGATTGTCAGCACTTGGGAAGTGCTATGCAACGGGGCTAAGCTTTGGTTGGCACAAATATTTGATAGACGATAAACTAAAGATTCATAGCAGTTTCACCAACAATATGGTAAGGAAATCTATATATAAGATTTGGAAAAAAATATCAGGGAATACTAGAACCGAAGATACCATGGTGGATCTCAGCATTAGAAATAACAGCCGTAAAAAGAATTAATTTGGAGGGAGATTGGCCAACCTATAAAATATTATTAGAAGAGGTAGAAGGCAAACTCAAATTGAAAGAATACAATGAAGTCAAACCATATTTGAAAGTCTGGCTTCAATACTTTCAGATCAATGAAAGGTCCCAAAAAGATAATAAAATCGGTTTTGAAAAAGAAGTTTCCAAATTAGATAAAATATCAATAGGGGGGAAAGTAGGTATATAAAAAATTGTATGACTTATTACTAGATTGGGATACAAAAAGGAACAAATAAAAGAAACAATGATTAAATGGGCCCAAGATCTGGGGGAAACGATTATGCTGGAAAAATGGGAGAAATTGTGGATAAAAGACATGAGGTTTACCCCAAATTATGATTTGATCAAAAACATATATAAAATGCAATACAGATGGTATTTGACCCCAACAAAGTTGGCAAAAATGTATAAAGGAACCAATAATATCTGTTGGAGATGTAATAAAGAATTGGGCACATTTATGCATATATGGTGGAACTGCAATGAAATCAAGAAATTTTGGGAAAAATTATATAATGAATTGAAAAAGATAACTAAGTACTCCTTTAAAAAAGATCCCGAGATTTTTCTGCTAGGAATGCTAGGCGATGAAATCAAGGGAAAAGATAGATGTGTGCTAATGTATGCAACTACGGTGGCAAGGCTCCTAATTGCAAAAAGTTGGAAAAGCACATTGGTACCAAATATGGAAGATTGGCAAGTCAAAATGTTATCCTATCAAAATATGGCAAGGAAGGTAGGAGAAGCTACGGGAATAACAGAACAAAAAATAGAAGATGATTGGAAAGCATTTAAAGATTATATAGGGAACTCTGTAGAAAGGGCCAATCTCCTATCTAACATATGAGTGGGCTCAAGACGAATAGAAAAAAAAGGAGAAATGATAGTTTTAGGTATACAAAAAAAATGTGTAGTTACAGAAACTGCAATAAAGGATTAGGTTGGAAGTCAACACTGGGGGATAGGGGGTGAAAAAAATTAAGTATTCATTTTTTTGTCCATATTTATTTTTATCTTTTATCTATATTTAAGTTTTGTATGTCAAAGATTTTTCAAGTTTTTTCTTCCTTTTCTTTTCTTCTTTTCTTTTCTCTTCTTTGTCAAATGATAATTTGTACAAATTGTGTAATTCTTAAAACCCAATAAAGTTTATTTTTAATAAAAAAGAGGAAGTGCTATGCAAGGGGCTTTGCAGAGTCCGAACCCCTTTCATCCAAGTCCCGCCTTTACCTGCCCTGAAGGTAGGACAGGTAGGTGTGCCATGGATGAAATGCCCTTGTGGAGCCAAATGGAGAGGCCTCCCAGGCCTAAGTATGCCCATGGGCTGGAGGTTCCCACCTCTGTTTTATGTGCTGGCTACTTTCAGAAACCTGAAGTTCATATAAGTATAAAATGCAAATAATAATAATAATAATAATAATAATAATAATAATACATACATACATACAATATGCAAGAATTGTTTGCATTTTTTAATGGAAGTGGTAAAATACCAACACACACTTGATTTTTTGTCAAGATCAATGAGCCAGGTAGGAATTAGAAAAGATGGCTAAGCTCAGAAAACTCAGAAAATTTCATTCCTACCTCAGGCCTGAATGAGGCCTTCAAGTCCCCTTTTGCTGGCCCTTGTGACTCTCCCAGGTCACATTCCCTCTCTTCAGGATACATTTCTTCTAGGTCCTCCTTCACACCACCCCTGAATGTTTTTGCCCGATGTGTGTGTGTGTGTGTGTGTGTGTGTGTGTGTGTGTAAAAGTCTGACTTGTGTGTGATTGGAATTTAGCCTAAGAGCCATATCTATTTCTCATTTTGCCTCAGATTGCACCCGGCACTTGTCTCCAGAGGGTTGTCCATAAGGGGCATGTAGCTCTTCGAATGAAGAAAGTTTCCCTCAGGCAACAGGAATCTAGTCTTGTAGATTAGCCATCGAATATGTATTTTATGAGCTAAGAAATAAATTCCTCTCCATTATTATTTATCATAGATTAATTGGAAGCACTTAAGGCATTTATATTCATTGACAAAGTAGAGAGATTTTTCCTCAGACTTTACTTTCATAAAATCTTAATTATAATAAATCTCCCTTAATGATCTGGAAGAAGACATAAACAGCACATTAATTAAGTTCACAGATGATATTAAATTTGGAGGTGTTGCAAACACCAAAGAGAACTGATAATTAATGCAAAGAATCTCAGAAAAGTTAAAATATCTGGCCTAGGTATATCAAAATGTGAAAGAGTAGGAACATTTAAAGTATTGTTAAGTAATCACCTTAATTATAATTATTGAAAAAGGATACACCGTGCAGAGAACATTGAGGATGGAACTGAAATATCTGAAAGACCAAAAAGAAAAAGAAAAAAGGTACACTGTATAAATTTCAACTGTGTTTCATATGTACTTCCAGACATTCAAGGTACTGGAGGCGAGAGAGAGAAGGGTTGTGGACCGTGGCTCAACCTCCAATGCTACCATCTCCGCTGGCTCCACTACCTAGATCTTTGCAAATTCAGTGGAAGTTCTCAGAGGAAGGACTTGCACATTCAGCTGAAAACACGTAGGCAGTGCCGGATTTATGTATAAGCTAAACAAGCTATAGCTTAGGGCCCCACTCTCTTGTGGGCCCCCAAAAATTTAAAGGAAAAGAAAACTGGATGTACATTTCTGAAATATATGATAAAAAAGCAAATAAAATAAAACCTACATACAGAAACAGTGGCAAAAGGACAGCTGGACATATAAAGGGCCCCGTTACCTTCAGTAGCTTAGGGCCCCATCAAACCTAAATCCAGCCCTGCACATAGGCCACATGCAAATCACTATGACATCATTTAAAAAATGGCTTCCTCCAGAGAATTTTGAGAGCTGCAGGGATGCTGAGGTTTATTAGGAGATTCCCATTCCTCTCCCAGAGCTATGACTCCCGGCATTCCCTGTGAAGAGGAACTGGCTGCAACTCTCCAGGATTTCAGATGGGGGTCTCCCCTAGCCCTACTAGGAGATGCTGGGGGTTGATCTCGGGACCTCCCATATGCAAAGCAGATGGTCCACCACTGAGCTATGACACTTCCCTATAGGGAAGCAACAGTGGGGATGGAGCTAGTGTACTTATCCCTCCTCTCCCTCACACAATTGCAACCACAAGGGAGAAACTAATGCCTGAATAGATTTTTAATGGATTAATTAATTTAACTTGAATAGTTTATTATCAATGCAATGACTTATAGATCCTGGTGGGCGTGAATGTCACCACACACTAATTAACAGCAATCTAGCAGGGCAGCAAAAGATCATAGAGCCGATTCACCAGAGAGTTACTGGTTAAATATTCACAGTGTAACCTTCTTGCCAAACAACGGCTCCAAAACCTCTTGTTGATGAAAAGAGAAGTATAGCTTCAGAAGTCTAGACCTTCTTAAGTTGGAGTGTTAAGAGTTTCTCAGATTTCACCCACTCCTCCAGTCTATCAGTCTTTCCCAACATCAGGGTCTTTTCCAGGGAGTCTTCTCTTCTCATGAGGTGGCCAAAGTATTGGAGCCTCAGCTTCAGGATCTGTCCTTCCAGTGAAGACTCAGGGCTGATTTCCTTAAGAATGGATAGGTTTGATCTTCTTGTAGCATTTGGGACTCTCCTCCAGCACTATAATTCAAAATTCCTGCTCCAGGTGGATCACGCTTAGTCAAAACTCTCCACTATGACCTGTCCGTTTTGGGTGGCGCTGCACGGCATAGCTCATAGCTTCTCTGAGTTATTCCAGCCGCTTCGCCACGACAAGGCAGTGATCCATGAAGGAGGGGTGTTCTTTAGTTAGTCATTATTGTTTATTGCCATGGAGGAGCAGAGAACCAGAATAACTTGGGCGTTATGCACCTTGACCTGGTTGGGGAGACAGGGTGTCATTTGCTGCTCTGCCTCAGGCACCAAAATATCTTAGGCAGATCTTGGGTTTTGGCCTCAATGGACTTTTCCTTTTGGGTAGCAGTGTGAACTGCTCCAAATAGTGAAGGAGCAAGTGGTGAGATTGGGAAACTGGAACTCCTCAGAATCGGGATCCAACTCTGAGTCTACCCCCACCCCATAACGGAGACATGCGTGATATATGTTGGAGAGAATGAGCAACAATTTTAATTAATATAAGATCTGTAATGTAAGATTAGCTTTAAGCTAGCAACCCTTCAGTGTGGTCCCAATTCACTTCAGATATGAGCTAGGATAGTCCCGGCCCCATTCTGAGCCTGGCATGGGTTGTTCCACTCTGGCACCAAGTGCCAAGCCAGTCGGCTGACCATTCTGGGTTTGCCTTTTCCTGCTCACAAAGATGTACAGAGACGGCACCTGCCACCCTTAGGTACTAGGAGGCTGCCAGAGTCCAAGGGGCGATGTAAGAACACAGAAGAAGCCTTATCCTGAGTCAGGGTATTCATCAATCTAGCTCAGGCTTCCTCATCCTCGGCCCTCCAGGTGTTTTTGGCCTACAACTCCCATGATCCCTAGCTAGCAGGACCAGTAGTCAGGGATGCTGGGAATTGTAGTCTGAAAACATCTGGAGGGCTGAGGTTGAGGAGGCCTGATCTAGCTCAAATGACTGAAGCCAAAGCAACAGACGATGACAAAGGGGGAAAAAAAGAAAAAGAAAATCTGGACCCATCCCTAAACATCCTTAAATCAGTGCTTTGTATTTAACTTTCCACTTCCACCTAAATCAACATTTCTACCAAACGACCAGCAGATGGCAGCAGTCCCTGGAGCCTCCCTTTGTTGTTGTCTGCAAGTATTTCTCGCTGTGAACTGTGGTTCCTTTAAGGTTATTTCTGGAAGATGAAGTTCATTATGGAACTGATTTTTAAAATGGCAATTAACTAATGATAGTAGCACAGTCACTTTCTTCTTACTATAAGGTACATATGATCCTAGTCTATTTTTCCATACAGTTAGAAGCATAGCTGTCAACTTTTCCCTTTTCTTGTGAGGAATCCTATTCAGAATAAGGGAATTTCCCTTTAAAAAAAGGGAAAAGTTGACAGCTATGCTTAGAAGGAAGGAGGGAAAGCCAAGATGATCTGGATCATATGTGCAATTTCTTTTTTCTTTTTTTTTCTTTTTTAAAAAAGCTTTTTGCTCTTCATCATGTTCCTTTTCTAATTTTTGGTTATAACATAAGTTATCAAGCTAGATTGTTTTCACAACTTTACTATACGCCAGTTTCCATCCTTGGATTGTTATCTGTTCCTATGACATGTTTCAGTATGTACAATGTGCATGGAAATTGCATTACAATATGTATTTCAAATCTTCTCTCTCTCTTCAAATACACATACAGTCATACCTCTGGTTGCATTTGCTGCGGGTTGCATTCGGCACGGGTTATGAACGCGCTGAACCCAGAAGTACCGGAACGCGTTACTTCCGGGTTCGGTGCATCGCACATGTGCAGAAGTGCTGAATTGCGCCGTGCACATGCGCAGACATGACGCCTCAGGTTGCAAGCAGAGGTACCACTGTATGTACATACAAACACCATTTTACTTGCATGCCATCTTTCCCTAGTTCAAACCATGCTTATGGCGACTTACAATGTAAAAAAAATTACATAATTACACAAGAACAAAAGTAGTCATGAACAATAAGTAAAGCATCAAAAAGTACATAATCAAACTGAAACAATATGCAGTTTTAAATATGTTTTCCTCTGAAAATACTAATATTAAAATATATTTTCTTTCTTTCTTTCTTTCTTTCTTTCTTTCTTTCTTTCTTTCTTATGTTGGAACATATGTGAAATCTGAACACAATTCAATCCCTACCCCTGTTGACTAAGAAGTAAAAACCCCATTGACTAGGGTACCTTGCATGTAAACCTGCATTGAATTGTAGCTTTAATTCCCACCTGTACATTAGGCTGAAAGGGTCAGATCCGGTCAGTTTGGCTCCAAATCCACAAAGATCAAATTCCTCAGGCATTCCTGTTTGCAGGACCCCTGAGTCACGCTGGAGAGGGGGGGGGGGAAAGAGAGGAAAATACAGTATAGCTACTGTAGGTAACCTCTAGATAACAAACATTGAAAAACAGACATTTAGTTTCGCTTTTATTAGGGTTTACAAACTCTAATCTCAGCAGAGATTAGATGGCATCAACATTACAACAATTATTTCCTGGAGTCTTGCTTCGCCACAAACAACATTTCTTACACTCTCTTTTTCCAGTGAAGAATTTAAAAAAGGGGGGGGGGGTGATTTATGCTGTTGTCCTAAACTGCCTGACACTGGCAACCTCAGTCTTGCCAGGATTGTCAGCTCAAAAGCATTATTTTTTAGAGCAGAGAGCACACTTTTCTGGGTTCCTAAAAGCTGAGGACCTGACTGGCACATTGCTCTACTTCTGATTTTTGCTCCGTTCTCTGTTAGAAGGGAGCAAAAGAGCAAGAGAAGGGATAAGAAACAAAGGGTTTTGATACAGTAAACATGTTCACAGTAATGATCCAAAATTCAACATATCTGGAAGAGCGACATTGACACCAGGTTTTCAGAGAAGGGTTAGTGACTTTGCCAGCAGAGACTGGGCTGCCAGATTATGTGAAGCTTCACACTCTTCTGTTCCTCCAATAAACAGAAATATGACTCCTACGCTAATAGATAAAGACTCAAGACTTTGCTTAAACTGATAAGCATTTTCCAATTTAGTGAACTATGCCTGTCTGCTTCGCAGGGGCCGTTCTATGTGGATAAGAAGCAAGAAATTAAAAAAAGGGAAACTTTGGCTAAGTGACGTTTTGACATCATTGAGGGTGATGCTGAAGGGGGAGTGGAAAAAAAAACCTTGACAAGCCAGTGTGTTGATGCCTTTGTATTTGAAATGAATTAGCGCAAATATGAGAATGTGAGTGACACAAATTGTTACAGCAGATAACTACGAGGCTCTGTGAAAGACATTTTACAGGATTTATGCAAGAACAATTCTCCTTAGGAGGCATTTAAGAACACAGATGGACTGTTCTTAAGGATATAGTTAGTATTTGAAGAAGACAATAATGGTCATAACACTTGCAGCTATGATGATTATTTGCAAAGGAGCTTCCCAGTGCAAAGCCCTAGAAATGATCAAAGTGCCGTTCCCTAGCTTGTAGAATCGGTTTGAAACGAATGCCGTTGCAGAAATTTCCATAGCTCCACGTCATATGGGCATAACTAGGGATGGGAGGAGAATTCATTCTGTTCACTTTTCACAGTGGACCAACCCATTCGGATGTTGTCAAGATTGCTGGTGGGGTCAGAATGCAACTCCCAGTTGAATCAACACTCCTCTGGGTTTTGCAATGCATTTTCGGTGCACAGAAGGGCTAGCCAACTCATGAGGTAAGGTGAGTCAGGTGGTGGGATCCACACAGGGGTTGCAGATCCTGATATAGATCTTCATTGCCTCCTTGTTGCCAATGTAAATCTTCACTCATCCCTTCTTCCCCAGCTGGCACCATTTTGTGGTCCTCCCATAACTGCCAGAGTTGGTTATATGTACTGGTATTTTCAGAACTGTGGGGAAGACAAATGGGGTTTATATCCTCTGCATTTCTCCCTCCTCTAAGAAGTCCTACTCCTTCTGTGCTGCTGTGGCCTCTGCAACTGGTTCCCTTTAAACTCTTCATATTGTTGGATGGGCTGGCCACATCTTCATGAACTGGTAAACCTTTGGGCATGGAAAGCAGTGCAGAAAATATTTTTTTGAAGGTGAGAGGATTTGGGATGGTGCATTAGCTGTAGTGGTTGTCCAATCAGGAGGGCTTTGGGAGTAATGGCACCACGATACATTCTGGTTTCTACGAACCATAATGGATCGGATCGGATCATTCTGCTCTCCACCAGAAAACTTTAAGGACTGGAATGACTTGGTTCCATTACTTCTTAATTCCTGGCATAGATATTGTATGATACATCATTATAACATTTTGCTCCCTTTGCATTATTTAGATGGGTTGTAATTCTAGCATTAGCTTAGATCTCAGTAGGATTTTGTTGGAAAATAAGTCTTTATTGATCTTCTTACTGTCATGTACACTAAGGCAGCCAATTCTTCTCCTGATGTATTTCTACGTTCTAAAAGGCTTAGATCTAAATCTGTAGAGTCTCAGTTGTTTTTCATTAAGACATTTTTCATTGTCTAAATAACCTTCATGGCCATACTTTATTCTTTTTTAGCTTTTCTGCTGAAGAAGTGAGCATAATCAGACTGGTAAGAGTGGGAGAATTTGCACTTCTGAATACAGGGTGTACTGTCACCACCAACCATTATTGCTTCAGTGTCTCACATCATTAAAAAAAAGGGCTGTTCACACATTACACTGAACGCACATACAGGGTGCTTATACAAGTGTCCGTGTGAAATAATATATGCATGTTCTTGTCCCCTTAAATAAACTGGTGTTTCCATCAAATGCAGCTAGTGATGGAGGAGAAATTTGCCCTATTCAACTGATGTGTTTTGGGTAGATCATGACCTGGATCAGATCAATGGTCCACTTTATAATCCACATTCCAGCGAATTCCATTGCAAGGTCGATCACGTTCACACCATACATTTAAAGCACTATGGTACTACTTTAATCTGCCATGGCTTCCCCCAGTTAATTCTGGGGAAGATCATGACTGTTTAAAATGGTATCATAGTGAGAGCTGTGTGCTATTTCCTTCCTCCCACCTCAATTTTGTTCCTTAAAACTTCTGCAGTATCATATCCGGCCACTCACAGCCTGAATGACTAGCACATAGGACACCTAGCTTGAGTGTACATGAAGAAAATCCTGCTTGGAGTGATGGGGCTTATTTTGCTCTCAGGGGGAATTGAACAGTAAAACCATGGCTGCTTCCATTGTCTATACTATATTCTGGAGGATCAGACAACTTTGTGATTCATGAGCTCATTTTGTGTGTGGCAGTGTTGTGGGATGCAGAAATCAAACATATGTAAAACACAATATGTAAAACAGCAAAGACATCACCTTGCCGACAAAGGTCCGTATAGTTAAAGCTATGGTTTTCCCAGTAGTAATGTACGGAAGTGAGAGCTGGACCATCAAGAAGGCTGATCGCCGAAGAATTGATGCTTTTGAATTATGGTGCTGGAGGAGACTCTTGAGAGTCCCATGGACTGCAAGAAGATCAAACCTAAACATTCTCAAGGAAATCGGCCCTGAGTGCTCACTAGAAGGACAGATCCTGAAGTTGAGGCTCCAGTACTTTGGCCACCTCATGAGAAGAGAAGACTCCCTAGAAAAGACCCTGATGTTAGGAAAGATGGAGGGCACAAGGAGAAGGGGACGACAGAGGATGAGATGGTTGGACAGTGTTCTCGAAGCTACTAACATGAGTTTGGCCAAACTGCGGGAGGCAGTGAAGGATAGGCGTGCCTGGCGTGCTCTGGCCCATGGGGTCACGACTGAACGACTGAACAACAAAAACACAATAACAGGTATAATCCAAATATGGTCTGAAGAATATTGCCATGGCTTCCACTCATCAATCAGTTATGTGCCATTTATTGGGTTCAGTTGGCTTTAAGTGGACCCAACTTTCTCAGTAGGAAATTTATCCAGATTTCATGTTAGCTGCCCTCTTAAACAAGTTCATAAAACCTTACAGGGCTTTAAGGTATGCCCTTAATTGTCGCGGTGTTTCCGTGCGATGCTCTGGTTTCCCAGAAGCGGCTTAGTCATGCTGGCCACATGACCTGGAAGCTGTACGCCGGCTCCCTCGGCCAGTAACGCGAGATGAGCTCCATAACCCCAGAATCGTCCCCCCTAATGGTCAGGGGTCCCTTTACCTTTTTATGTT
Source organism: Lacerta agilis (assembly GCF_009819535.1). Classification (NCBI taxonomy): domain Eukaryota; kingdom Metazoa; phylum Chordata; class Lepidosauria; order Squamata; family Lacertidae; genus Lacerta; species Lacerta agilis. Next base: position 27,975,986 of record NC_046323.1, read on the forward strand.
TGCTGTCATTTTCATCAAGCATCATTCACAAAAATACAGGGTGTGGTGCAAAACACTGAAAGGTTGACCATGCAATAGAACATCACATTGGGAATGCTTTGTCAAAAAAATAAGATTACTCTCCAAAGGTGAGGCTCATCAGGATATTTTTTCACTGGCAAAAGCCGGAAGGCAACTTTTGGATCACACTGGGATAAAACATATTGGCTAGCACTGAATTTTCACAGGGTTTGTTTTTCATGACCCTAAGTACATTTCAGGGGGTATTATTCTTTAGTCTGAAAGAGCAGTATTCACCTAGATCAGGGATGTCCAACAGGTCGATCATGATCCCCCTGCGATGTTTTGGTAGATCACAGTCGATCTTTGGCTCCCTTTCCTCTGCGTCGGTAAATCTGACTCCCTCCATTGCTGTTTGAACTGAGGAAGAGAAGACAGGGAGCTCCCTCTGTGTGGCTGTTTCCACCCATAGCAATGTTTTTGGGAGTGACTTAACCCAACTTCCCTTGCCTCCCCCCCAAAAAAGCCTGCACCTTAACCCCCCAAAACAGGGCTTTCCTCCTCCCCCAAAAAAGCTCAACAACTTTGAGCAGAACCTCTTAAAATGGGGGTAGATCACTGCTACATTTTAATTCTGAAAGTAGACCGCAGTCTCTTGGGAGTTGGCCACCCCTGACTAGATATACAAAACCTTTCTGTGCATCTATCCTGCTGCACTCTTGACAAAGTGCTTGCCAAAGGAGAGGGATTGCACCACAACAGTGCATATATTCATTTGGAGGGGCTCACAATTTGCTGCACTATGCTGGATCCAACCAAAGGCTATCTAGTACAGGATCTTGTTATCACAGTGCCCAACCTTCTCTGTTTTTGACCCCAGCAACTGCTCCCTCCCAATGTAGACAGAGAGCAGGAGCCCGACCTCAGAGAAAAGCAGAATTTAAATATTCCTGAAGGCCACATGCCACCACTTCAGACCATTTAAGACTTCTGTAATGCCACTCAGAAGTAAAATAACTACCTCTCCTGAAGTGCCATTCCATTAGAGAGCAAGCAAGCATCAGTAGTGAGATAAATGAGAGTACAGAAAATTGATTTTATACTCTGGTTGTAAGTGTGGTCAAAAAATTTTAGGCCAGTGCATCAAAGAGGATTTTTAAGTTTTTGCAGTGGCTGGAAAACAAACAGTAACATAATATATACGCTTGAATAAATGCAATTTAATATATCTTTTGATTTGGTTGTTGCCGAGTTTAGATTAAAATAGCCATTTGCTTGCAATGTGGTACAAATAGCCCTTTCCTTTTCATTTCTTCCCTTCCCTGTCAGCCATATGCTTGTAAGAAAGTAGAACCGCTGTTTCCTGTACCTCTTTTCTTCAAAAATACCTCCAAATGGCTTTATCATGTAGCAAAACCTCTCACGGCTTGATACTTGTGTGTGTCAGGCAAATAGTAGAACATATTCAATGCTACTGAGGAGACTGTAGGGGCCTGGAGACAGAAGGATACAAGATTTCATGATATTTCAACTTAATTAAGTTCTCCTGCAGGCCTGTTTGCATACTGAGAAGCAAAGAGCTCTCGGTTTTGAACAAGGCATGTGCGTTGCAAAATCCTGATTCGATTGCACCAGGTTTTCCTTTTCCTGCCATGCTAAGTCAATGTTTAATTGCCAACCTTTCCCTTCTTATTTTCAGATCTGCCTGCTTTGGATTCTTGCCTTACTGATGCTGGTTGAACAGCGGTACTGCTCAGTTGGGACAAGTCATTTCTTTTCAGGTGTTTCAGATCTCCTCATGGTTGAGTAAGGGCAAGGATGATTAATGCAACATCCTATTACTCTCCCTTCCTTGTCGCGTTAAATAGTCTCCAAGGTAGGTAGACAGCAGGACGGTGACATTTTGAACAGCCTCGGCGCTCTCTTGGCAGCTTAACGAGAGCACTTTGGCCATTATTTCCCCCCTCCCACTTAGAAATTAAGAGAAGAATCCTCAACAACACTGGCAGAGCATCGCAGACACATTATCATGCCAAGGCTAATGTCACTCAATATGGCTGTTCAGATAAATCAGTATTTCAGGGCAAAATCTTGAGTCCATTGCTGATTTTTGTTGTTGTTGTTGTTAATTTTTTCATGGGCAAACCAGAGTCTGGGGTGAGAAAAAGATACAATTATGTGTCTGGCCATTTACCAAATGGGCCAAATCCTTAGCTCATGCAAAGGAAGCCAGTTTGCTGATTTAGAAGTGCCCATATTCTTTTCTCTAAAATACTTCTGTGTTAGTAAAGTCACTTAAATAACACAGGTGGAGTCCAAAGAGAAAAGTCTTGATAACATTTTAATGAGGAAGCTGAGCAAATGAGTGTATAATTTGAGGAGAAATAAATAGCGAGGCTTCGTCTAACTTAGGCCTTGGATATAGCAGGGAGACATTCAGCCAAGCATACAGAGGAAAGCTCCCTCAGAACTATGCAGCTGCTCAGGGCACATGCTACCTCAGTGAAGATCATGTCACTCTGCCTGGATGCAAAGCAACGCCTTCACTTACTGATAACAACGTTAAACCTGAAGTTACACACTGAATGATCTCTGCTGTTACACTTCTAGTACTGGGGATGGGGGTGGCTGAAAATATGAACGCAAATACTGGTACATTAAAAAAAATCGCATTAGGTACAAGTGAAGTATGGTAAAAGGCAACAGAGAAAAGAATTCAACTCTTATTTTCTGGGCCAGTGTGGTACTTTCAAAGGCTAGCATAGAACAGGCCAGGAATTGTAGCCTTCTAGATGTCGTTGGGCTGAAATTCCCATCGTCACTGACCACTGCACATGCTAGCTGGGACTGATGGGAGGTTGGAGTGTACAAACATCTTGGGGAGCACAGTTTCCCTATCCCTGGGGTAGTCATTGCAGATGTGGTTGAGGACAAAGGGAACCCAAGTTCAAATCCCAACACAGTAATGAAACTCACCGGGCGTCTTTGAGCCTGTCACTTTCAGCCTAGCCTCATCTCAGAGATTGACTGTGAGGGTGAAACTGGGGAGAGCCTTGTACGCCACTTTCATCTCCTTGGAGAAAACACATACAATAAACCCATGGTTTTTTCATACCTATAGAAAATCAGGGTTGGGGCAAAACACAGGCGCCATGCTGAATAGTGGAGCTAATGGTGCAGGGGACAATCCATACCACCCACTGAAAGCAAAGTGGTTGGTATTATGGACCAGTGTGTGTGTGTGTGTGTGTGTGTGTGTGTGTGTGTGTGATATATTTAGATCATGAAAGGAAAATAGGAAGTATGTGGTAATAAGTCAGGGTTGTCATATTAATTGTGCAGAATTTTATGCTGGAATGGTTTCATGGGGGTTGATGCTGTTGGTTTCGTCCCAAACAGCAAACACTGCAAAATTTTGTGGCATCCCTGAAATAAACCTCTGAAACTTTTCAATATGTATAATGCATATGCAAGTGCATCTATTAAAATGATTAGGGAGAAGCAATAATTTTGAAATGAGAATGAACATCTGGGTTGGTTTTGCTGCCCATTCAGTTTCTATGGGTATTTTGCTCTTGGGTAGGGGGGATGTTACAATATCCTGACATTGCTGTTTGCCTGATTACAGTATGACCTGCAGATTTACTAGCTTTTCTCAGACCTGACAGATAATTATAACGTTCCAGCTCACATAATGCGGTGTTAGAAATGTAGTCTTATTTAACGCATTGTGTTTTTAAGCTTTAACAAAATGCATCGCTAGGACCTTGCTTTTATTCTTCAGAATAGCAACCAAAATGCTTGAACTCTAGAGAGAATACATACATTGTCAGTGGTTTTTTTGGGGGTGGAGGTGGGGTGGGGTGGGATGGGCGGGCTTTGACAGTGGAAAATGCTCCTAAATATTTCCCCAGATGGATTCCACTCCTCATCTTTTAGGTGTAGCCCTGGTTTCACTTGCTTGGCAAAAATAATACAAAGGTTCCATTCTGAGGAGTAAGGTCAGGGGAGCCAAAAGGGTTCCATGATGTGGGAGAGGACACTCAAGGGTGACCATGTCAAGGGCCTGAGCAAGTAGGATGGTTGGCCCGGGCCTCAACAGAAGAACCAGTCATATCATCTGGGGTGGGGTGGGGAACCCAGAATCTTCTGAAAACCCATTGGATCCATCAGCCTCCAATGGCAGACTATCTCAATAGATCCCCCACCTCTGCAGAGGGGGAAATGTGCTCAAAGCCTATAACTCAACAGGAAGTGATATAACCATGACAAGGGGCTGGTGTCAATATCCTCCTATGTTCAGATCACCCTCTTCCTTCCCTGTTGAGAAAACAAGGTCCAGAGTGTGGCCTGCTACATGCGTTGTGGAAAAGAGAAGGCATTCAGAGAAGACCATTGTATGGGTTAAAATTAGGCCACAACTTTATTGATTGCAGCAAATGGATGCGTTTGGCATTGCAGAAGGCAAGGATCCTGATCTGAACAGCCCCACCTTCTGTTTGAAGACATGCCCAGCCCATCTGCTGGAACACCGTAAGTTGGTGATCCTGCCCAATGTCATTCGCCTTCCACTGTTGTGACAGCCCTAACAATAGCAAATTATTCTTGTTGAGGGAAAGGTGGACACCTTGTGACCAGTAACCAATTGTGTTTGGGAGTAAAATTCCTTTCTGGCCCTGGCAATGCAGCAACCAACAAAGTCCTCAGCAAAACCCTTTAATGGAGACGGTTGTGGGTTGGAAGAAGACTGGGTCTTGTGATCAGGCCGACGCTTCTATATGTAGTGCCATACCAATCTCTGAGAGACCTCACAAGACCACACAAGATCCCAGGAAGTCTCCATGAGTCCACGTGGGCCAATGGGAAGTCCTGCAAGACCTGGCTTCCTCTGCCTGCGACCTTGCGCAGTCCACACAATGTGGTCCTTACTGGGGAAGTGTTGTGGAAGAACAGGAATAAGAATAAGCAGGACTTTTTTTGAGCTGGAACTCAACAGAACTCACTTTCGGTACCTCTCAGTTGGGCGCCATTACCATTATAAGAGAACAAGGGAAGCATTCATGATGAGTTCCGGCACCTCTTTTTCTAGAAAAATATCACTGAGAATAAGAATATGTGAGGGGGTAGGATTCACAAAGATATCCTTGGAATGAAAAATGGGGTTTTTCAATTATGTATCTGTTTTCATCTGGGAAATGTTGAAGGGTACATGCACACCCTTAATTTTAATTCTATTTTTTTAAATGCACATTGTTTTGTTATGTTTCTATTGGCATTATATGCTTCCCTCCTCTTTTAATGTGCTGTTATTGGCGTTTTGTTTTGTGGCATTCAGTATAAGGGTTTCTTGCAAATTACAGTCTTTTAGATAATATATTTCTGGCCAATGCAAACTGCAAGAAGGAGTTTTATTGATCAGAGCCTGCAAACCACATTGACTAAAAATGTCATCAATTAAACTCAGATTATAGTGCAGTCTTGCTGAACAATAAGCATTGGTAACATCTCAGTAAGAGAATGGTTCAGGGTTGGATGGGGGGGGGAACACTCTCTGTTCCTCCCATATTTGTGTCATTTGCTGGTAATGACTCTGCGCTGTTATTGACAATAATGCCACACTAATGAACATATAGCCTTTCGCTCACTCTAAAAACATACATTAAGTGGTTTAAATTGTTCATGTGGGTCAGTACAATTACTGCATCATATCACAGTCCTTGAAAATTTATGAAATAATGAACTCTCGATACTGGTCCACAGCATGCTTGAAAAAGGCTCTGAAATACAAGATAATTAACATCCATTGGTGAAAAGGCCCAAGTGTAATAAGGTGGATACTTTTTGGCAAATGCATAAATCTGGTTTATAAATAGGTTCAGCATTGCTAATCTGGAATATGGCAGCTATTTGCAGTGGGGAGTGCAGGGACGAGAAAGAAATGAGTGTGACGCTTGTGGGGTTAATCAGCCTTTCAAGATTCCACCCAGACACTGTTTCCGACGGCCAAATCCTGGCTATGTCTGGGAAATTCGGGACATATGGCAACCCTATCCTGAAACAAATCCAAAAATTTGGTCATTCCTTTAAAATGCTCTGTGACTTAAGGTCAGGATCAGTGCCGGATTTACGTATAAGCTAAACAAGCTATAGCTTAGGGCAGGCATAGGCAAACTTCGGCCCTCTGGATGTTTTGGCCTACAACTCCCATGATGCCTAGCTAACAGGACCAGTGGTCAGGGATTATGGGAATTGTAGGCCAAAACATCTGGAGGGCCGAAGTTTGCCTATGCATGGCTTAAGGCCTCACTCTCTTGCCCCCCCCCCAAAAAAAAATTAAAGGGGAAAAAACCCTGAATGTACATTTCCAAAATATAAGATAAAAAGCAAATAAAATAAAACCTACATACAGCAACAGTGTTTTGTGTTGTGTAGGCTCCTATGATGTAAGTAAAGGGCCCCGCCTGCTAGCCTGCTCCCTAAAATATCACTGATTTGCTCATTTCTATATATAGGGTGCCTGCATTTTGCATGGACCAGTTGCATGGCAACATGTGCAAATGGCTTTAGATACCTGTTAGGTCCATAAATTACCATATAGCATATATCAACAAAAAACCAGTGACAATTAGTTGTTGACAAAGAACAGCTGGACATATAAAGGGCCCCATTACCTTCAGTAGTTTAGGGCCTCATCAAACCTAAATCTGGCCCTGATCAGGATACTTAAGGACCACCTCCTCCCATGCCATCCTGTATGTTGTAAGTCATTCTGAGACTTCCTTTTGCAGCGGAAGAGCACGATGTACCTGCAGTAATGATGCTTGCGATGATCATATAAACAGAATAATGACAACCAGAGTGAAGGGGCTGAGATACTCTACTAAGTAGGAATAGGTAGATAGCTCTCTCCATGATCTGCTCTGCTCCGTAGTTCTCTTTGGGGAGCCAATTGACACTTCTATGTTTCCTCTTCATACAGATCATACAACATGTGTCCCAACTACCCTCTTTAACTAAGGACATATCCTATGTTCTTATCCATGTCCCTAGTAAATCATGATCTGCCCTCCACCTTTAAGGACTTTTTTGATTATGCCTTGCAGACTTGTGTGAACTTCTTTTCAATCTGTGCCTGAATTTTCAGCTGTTCTGTAATAAGTACAGTAGTACCTCAGATTACAGACGCTTCAGGTTACAGAGACTTCAGGTTACACACTCCGCTAACCCAGAAATAACGCTTCAGGTTAAGAACTTTGCTTCAGGATAAGAACAGAAATTGTGCTCTGGCGGCACAGCGGCAGCGGGAGGTCCCATTAGCCAAAGTGGTGCTTCAGGTTAAGAACGGAGCTCCAGAACGAATTAAGTTCTTAACCCAAGGTACCACTGTACCACAACCATGCCCCGTGTGAGTTTAAGCCTTCTGTAAAGCATGTAGGTGATGTGATCCTGTACACAAGTCTCATTGTGATCAGTGGGGCTTTCTTCCAAGAAGGAATGCTGGAAGCTTTTGTTTGGTTCACATTTGTAAGTGCAGCAGCCTTAGAACCATAGAATTGTAGAGTTGGAAGGGACCCTGAGGATCATGTAGTCCAACTCTCTGCAATGCAGGAATATGCAGTTGTCTCATACAGGGATCGAACCTGTGACCTTGGCATTATCAGCACCATGCTCTAGCCAACTGAGCTATTTTGTTATATAGAGCTAAACCCAGTGGTCCATCTAGTTCTGTATTTTCTACACTGACCAGCAGCAGCTCTCCAGGATTTCAGACATGGTCCTCTCCCAGGCCTACCTGGAGATGTTCTGCCACTGAGCTGCAGTCCTGCCTTGGGGAAATGGGAGGGCACCACCTTGCCATTGCTGCAGGCAGCAAAATGACATGGGCCAGACCAGACAGAATTGATACAAGTACAGAAGAATGTCCCTGTTTTCAGCTGTGAGTTATTGGATTGTGTGCCCTGCATGTAAGCTAGCACTTGGCTGAGTACATTCTCAAGAGGCCTGCAGAACTGGGTATACTGTAAACTTTGTACCTAGCCTACAGCTACAATAGCCCCTTTCTCAATATATTGAAGAGAGTCAAGCTACATAGCTGAAAACGATGTAGAAAAACCTCCACGGAATGTAGCACACACACACACACACACACACACACATTCCTGGCACTGTGCTTTTTTCAGCTGTATCTCCCAATGCACCCTTTTTTCAATTCGTAGACAAATGAAAACTCAGAGATCCTGTATGGCAAAAAGTCTGTCATTGAGAGTGCTCGCACGGTTTTGACACATTAAGTAGTGCAGTGAATGTGTTGAGTATTCATTGTATTCATTGTAAAAATGCTTAGAAGTGTTGCAAAAATAGTTTTTGGACTCCAGGTTACAGGAGCAGAAAAGATGGAGGAAATTCCCATTGACTCATATCACTGAATGACAGCTATTGGACCAGTTTTATCTCTGCGGGTTCCAAGAACATCTTTCTCTCTTGCACATAGATTAGTTTAATTTGCTTTATCTACTGTTTAAAGACGTTTTCCACCTACAAATCTGCCAGAATTCAACAGCTTAACCTCCTATGTAAAGAGGAATGCTTGTGTCATTCAAAACTGATAAGACAGACATTCTACTGCAGCTGTAGTTCTGTTTTAATAGTTGCCAATGAATTAGTATGAGTATCAGATTCTAATACTTTCTTTCTCTCTCCCTCCCTCCCTCTAAATACTATTGTTAATCCAGTGGCAAACTTTCAAGATTATTGTGTTGGGTATTATAGTGCTATGAGTAGTTTAATTGAATAACTAGGACCATATTATGTCTAAGGTACTTACTAACATACCTTTAAAAAGCCAGTGAGGACATCAGATTATTATTTTGTCAATTGAAAACATAATGAAGATAAAAAATCTTTGCACTTATATTTCTCTTTTTGGTATTGGCAGTGCAATGCTCTTTGTATCTACTCAGAAGTAAGTGCCATTTGCAGCAATTTGATGAAGCACTAAGCAGATTGATCCATCAATGCAGGCACTTCTGCTCTCCTCCCCCCTGGCTTACATGCTAGTTCAGAACTTCTCCCAATCCCCCCAAAGCATTTTTTTTTTTAGGGTGTAGAGGCACAGGGTGAGAGGAGAAGTGAGAAAGCCCTATTGTGTGGGCTTTGGTGGGGCTCAATAGTTGAATAGTTCAATGGGCCGTACTCCCTAATAGGTGTGCATATCAGAAATCATGTTGTTGTTGTTCAGTCGTTCAGTCGTGTACGACTCTTCGTGACCCCATGGACCAGAGCACGCCAGGCACGCCTATCCTTCACTGCCTCTCGCAGTTTGGCCAAACTCATGTTAGTAGCTTCGAGAACACTGTCCAACCATCTCATCCTCTGTCGTCCCCTTCTCCTTGTGCCCTCCATCTTTCCCAACATCAGGGTCTTTTCTAGGGAGTCTTCTCTTCTCATGAGGTGGCCAAAGTACTGGAGCCTCAACTTCAGGATCTGTCCTTCTAGTGAGCACTCAGGGCTGATTTCTTTGAGAATGGATAGGTTTGATCTTCTTGCAGTCCATGGGACTCTCAAGAGTCTCCTCCAGCACCATAATTCAAAAGCATCAATTCTTCGGCGATCAGCCTTCTTGATGGTCCAGCTCTCACTTCCGTACATTACTACTGGGAAAACCATAGCTTTAACTATACGGACTTTGTTGGCAAGGTGATGTCTTTGCTTTTTAAGATGCTGTCTAGGTTTGTCATTGCTTTCCTCCCAAGAAGCAGGCGTCTTCTAATTTCGTGACTGCTGTCACCATCTGCAGTGATCATGGAACCCAAGAAAGTAAAATCTCTCACTGCCTCCATTTCTTCCCCTTCTATTTGCCAGGAGGTGATGGGACCAGTGGCCATGATCTTAGTTTTTTTGATGTTGAGCTTCAGACCATATGTTGCGCTCTCCTCTTTCAGAAATCATAGAATCATATAATTGTACAATTATAAGGGACCATGAGGGTCATCGAGCCCAACCCTCTACAATGCAGGATTATTTTGTCCAATGTGGGGCTTGAACCCACAACCCTGAAATTATGAGTCTGATACTCTACCGACTGAACCATCCAGGGAAACTTTTTCAGCCTGAGGGTTGCATGCATTCCCTCCTGGACAACATTCTGAGGGGCCACGTGCCAGTGGTGGTTAGAGACAGGGGGAGAAATTTGATTCAGTTTGCACTTAAAGGTGAAGCCACCAAAAAAAAAACCCACCCCCAAACCCACCCTGCCATTTCTGAAACAATACATGAACTTTTTAAAATTGCAAACTGGTGTGGAAATGCGAAGGATGGAGACAGGAAAAATGAGACACTGAAAGAAACCAAAATGGACATATCTGCTAGTCCCTAGTGGTGGGTGGAACCAGAGAACCAAATGTGGGTGAAGCAGAGGTAACTTGTATTGTCGTATGAAAGGCTACGTTCCAGCCGCACAAAAACCAGATGTTTCAATATCCACCTCTCTGCTCTCCCCATCCAGGGAAGCAAGAGACATTATCACTGCTCAAGGACATATTCTAGCAAGGTGAAAATAAAATGAGGAGGGCTGAGGAGGTTTGTGGACTGGTGAATGTCTTGAGGAGTGTCCTAAGGGTTGGATAGAAAGGCTGGAGAGCTGTGTGGTTCCCCACCTCTGGAGTATAGGATTGCAGCACTAGTATACTAAAAACAATTGCATGGTGTTTGTCTTTGCCTTTTTAATAACTGAATCCACCCCCACCCCACCCCGGTGTTTTAATTGACAAGTGTGTTGCAGTACAAATGCTTCTCTCACATTCTGGGTACTTACACATCCCCATAGCTTTTATAGATCTATCGATTTCAGTCAAATTTGCTTCTCTCTGTGGGTGATGCCCATGAGGACTGAATGAACCATAAACTAACTGCATAGAAGTTTCAGGAAAGTTTTCCTTTCTTAAAAAAAATGTACATAAATTCTTTTTGCATATTCACCCCCCCCCCCAGTGGACTTAGGCAAAATGGACGCCTTCCACAGAAATATCCTCTGTTGTGTTTCTCTTCAGTGCCATTTGCCTTTCATTGCCCCCCTTGTGCATGATGGTGGCTGGTTATTGCATCCTGTGTACATCTCTGTGCAAACAGAGAAAACATGGACTATTGGGGAATGCCTTGTCTCTCGCTGCATGCTTTCAATGCCTTGTTTTCTATTCTGTCTTTCTCTTTTTGTCCAGAACTGAGTCCCTTTCCCTCGTGTTTGGCAGCTCAGGGCTATCTGCTGCTCTGGTTGGACCATATATAACATTGGGAAGAATAATGTGAAACTCTCCCAATATTATTTAATTTTAATTAACAGTTACAGCCATTCCGCATTCAAATGCAATCTCTTCATCTTCCCCCCCACATCTTCTCCCCACATAGCACTGAAACATTAAAAAAATAGAAAACCAGTGCCCTCTGTAATAAATAAGGTTATTTGCCTGCCTGTTTGCTTTGCTTTTTAAAGATAAAGCTATCTGGCTGGGGCTGTGTTAAGCATGAGTAAACCTGGACTTGTCCTCTTTCCAAATTGGATTTGGAATGCTTTCCTCTTTTATTGCTTTCCATTTTGCTGGCTGCCAAACCTCCCGCTAATATGCATAACATGGTTGTCATGGGAAGTACATAGCAACATGTCAAATCTATGGTTTGTGCTCCAGGAGGTGCTGTTGACATTGGAATGGATTCTGTACCCCCTCCCACTTGGCATTGGATACAAGGGGGGGGGGAATCACAGCTGCTAGGAAATCAGTAAAGGGAGGCTGGAAACAATAAGATCAGCTCAAGAGTAACCTTAATCCCCCCACCCTTTTAAAATACCTGCATTTTTTCCAGGATGGGGGCATAATTGCTTAGAGGACATACCTTGTTTGCCTAAAGCTGGTGAGCAAACCTTTTGAGGTAAATCTAAACTTTTGGAAAAGCCACTGTTGATGGTGGCTGAAAACATATTGGCCCAGAAACTGTCTCTGCTTCCCTTCCTTGTCTTCCTCCTTCCTGTCCTTGAGTTTCCGCAGGGTCCTTCCTCAGACTGGGGCATTGGGGGGACTGAAGTGAAATGGCCTCATTGAAGCACCACTGGATATATTGTGGTGGAGGCAGATAGCGTCAAAGCTGCAAAGCTGTGGTGGCGCAGCAACTCTCAAGAACCACCTCATCACTCGGTGCCTCATTCTGAAAAAGGGCCCTTCCTTGGATGGTTCACATTGGCTAATGGACCAGACCTGACCATAACCTTCTGTGATTTCCACATTCTATCCAAGCAATAAATACCCATCACTTAGACTTTTCAGTATCTTCTGTGTTCTGTCTCCATGTTGCCATTGCTTGTCTCAGCCATAGGACTAGAAAGGACCAAGAGGATAGAACAATTGCAGTTTCTTACAAATTCTTCTGATGTGCCATACTTGCCCCATCCCTCACAGATGAGCTTCTTCATGACGGGGTGCAGATGTGATCTCTTAGGGCAGAAAGCAAAGCAGTTGTAACTTCACCTATTTATTGCCCATACTAGCTTGGTCTGATGGGAGCTGGATTCTAGCAACATATGAGTGGCCATAGGAGGTTCCCCATCCCTAAATGCCAAAAGGACTATTCACTAGTTCCCCTCATTAATTCAGTGACTTCATGAGAGGAAGAGAGCACGCCATCGTGCGCTGATTTGGTTGTCTGTAGCTTACTGAGCTTGCCTTCTTCCCCACACACCTTCTTCTTTGTGTCTTTGGCGATCACTCATAGCCGAGTAAAATTGTCTTCCATAAACACAGTTTTAACAATGAGTCCATAAGTGACTGTGGATGCCAATTCTGGATCCACACGTCCTTCCACAGTGGGGACGTTGGTTTCCGGGCGGGAGTTGATCACGGTGTGGATTTGCCAAGCATGCCTTCCTCTTAGCAAGTTTCTCCCTTGGTTGTAAGTGCAGATAGTTCCTCTATGCCAGTGTTTCTCAAACTTTCTTCCGGCTGTTTTTGGACTACAACACCCATCTTCCTTTGCTAGCAATACCAGTGGTCAGGGATGATGGGAATTGTAGTCTTAAAAAAACAACAGGTGGAGACCCAAGTTTGGGAAACACTGTTCTATGTGACCAGGAATCTGCCCTACCCCAGGGTCTCAAATCAAATGGAGGAGCCCTATGCATGTATATACTCATAGCCCATCAACATTAAGTGTGTGGGTGTTGGGGAGTTGGCCAGTGGCCAAGCTGACTTCAAGAGTGTGGCTAGAAGTTTCCTTCATCACAAGTTCACTAAATATATGGGGGGGGGGTGAGTTAATAGTCCTGATGCCTGTTGAGCTTTGGAGCAATTAAGTGCTCCACTGCTCATGCAAAGTTGTATGTCATGCTGTAGCTCCCATATTTCCTCTGCTGTAGCTCCCATATTTCCTTTGCTGTCAATGCATGCAAATCCCTGACGATGAAGTGTATGGGACAGTCCTTGCCCGCAAGTGCTGTGCTGTGTGTACATGTGCAGCAGAGCCACTGGATTGGAGCAAATGAGTCTGAATGCACATCTGGTCAAGGGAATCGTTTTACGGACCCTTCCGTGCAGGAAAAGGATACCCATCACTGAAGAGAACTGGTTTTTATTTTCAAGTCATGCAGGCTATTTAAAACTCAGGAAATGGCAACAAGAAATCTCGTATAGCTAACAAGCCTACTGACTGGAAATGATTGGTCATTTGGAGGAGCTGATCTTTAAATAAATGTCAAATAAAATCGTACTACATCTCCTGGGAACACTTTATAAGGTGCTCTCACATTTGAAGATGGTTCGTACTATTTCCTGGTCTTTTAAGTGTTATTTATTACTGGAACCACCAAAGCAGCCAACGGGATGCTTTTTGACACCTGAGCATCAGCAGGAGTCTAAGAGATCCATTGTGCCTGAATGGCACTGAAATTGCTGGGGAATAGTTCCTATGTACCTCACCCAATGCCATTGTGCGCTGCTTTGGGTGTCTGTAGCTTACTGAGCTTGCCTTCTTCCCCAAGAAGAGGGGACTGGGAAATCACTCAAAGAGTTGTATCTGAATGGTAAGAGGGCGTTCCATTATTGTAACTTGTTTGGCCTCACAGTAAAACATAGCTGGGAAGAAGAATGCCTTGCCCCAGGCCACTGAATTAAGCTATAACTTGGAGGAGAAGCAAACATTCTAAGGAAGCCCCAACAGCCTTAAGAAACCCCAAAACAGACTAGTTGGGGACATTCTGAGTAGTGAAGGGAAGGGATGCCCGCTGTACGTTTGTTTCCATCTGTGAAGTTCAAGAAGCATGTAATGAAGGGCTGGAGAACCTCAGGCCCAGGGGCCAAATGCAGCCCTCAGCAACTCTCTTTTTAGCCCTCCTTTTCCTTGATTCTGCAATGTGAGTGCTTTTGCCTGGCTAGATTGCATTATTGAACTGTGATCATTTCTATTTCTTGCTGGATGGAGAGGTGTGTATGTGTGTGTAGGTTCTCCATGGGGCAATGCAGCCCTGGAGCTGAAAACTGTTCTTCATCAGCAATGGAAATGATGGTAAACATGCATCTAGGGTTGTTTGTGTATGTATAGATGCATGTAGGGGGAATTATAGAATCATAGAATCATAGAGTTGGAAGAGACCACAAGGGCCATCCAATCCAACCCCCTGCCAAGCAGGAAACACCAAGAGGTTGAAAACTTCTGTGATGCTCCAGAGTCTGTTCTTGTTCTTGTTGTTAGTAGTATTTTAATATTTTATTTTATTAATATTTTATTAAGAGAATTTCAGTTGTGGAAAATGAAGTGAACAAATATTATTTAAAATGGGCGCTGTCTTTTTTGGTGATGCGTAAACGGCTACGCGAATATGTAGGCATTTATTGTCAGACGTAGCAAGTTTTGAGATCAGTTTTTGCAGTTTTTATTTAGGGGTGTTGACACCAGGTGCCAAGAATGAATCAACTCATTGAGAAGACATTTGCAAGAGACGTATGGGGAGGGCGAAAGACTCCATGGAGATGTAATATATAACCTTTTAAAAGATTCATAGGCCAAAAGACATATGAAACCCCGGAAAGGCATTTCTTGATTTATTAAGGCGTCTGAGTAATCTTTTATCTGATCCAAATCTAGCATTCTAGAAAAGGAACCCATAACTCATTTAAAGAAAAATTAAGAGACGGTTAGTTTTTTTAAAAAAAGACTTTAAAAAAAATTAAAATCCCTATTATTGAAAAGCAGACATGCAGCCTGATGCTATCCATGTTTACTCTGTTGCAAGTCTCATTGTGTTCAGTGTGGTTTACCCCTAAAGAAGCCTTTCTAAGGTTGCAGCCCAAGTCTCAAAGCTTAGATAGGAAGAAGAAGAAGAGTTTGGATTTGATATCCCGCTTTTCACTACCCAAAGGAGTCTCAAAGCGGCTAACATTCTCCTTTCCCTTCCTCCCCCACAACAAACACTCTGTGAGGTGAGTGGGGCTGAGAGACTTCAAAGAAGTGTGACTAGCCCAAGGTCACCCAGCAGCTGCATGTGGAGGAGTGGGGACGCGAATGCGGTTCTCCAGATTACAAGTCTACCGCTCTTAACCACTACACCACACTGGTGTGGTTTTAAAAAGCAAGCCATCAGTTTACAGTGCTAAAATCTCAAAAGCAAAGTGAGATTTTGTTGTTTGTAATGATGGATGAGCCCCTTCCAACAATTCATTTTTTAACTGGTTCAGTTTTCTGAGCTTCCTAAGATAAAGTTTTTGTGGTGGTTTTAAATTTATAACACACCCTTCACTTTAAGGTGGCATTTTGAGAAGACAAAGTTTTAGTTAAACTCTTGTGTGTGTTTTTCTCAAAGAGGGGCTATAATAAACAACATTGTTTGTAATACTGGTGCATCTGGAGACAGAGATGGAAAAGAATTTCGTTTGGCCAGCATTTTTAAAGAGAACCAGCCAATTCTGAACCAACACACAGACATAAATGTTCTTCAAATTTCACACTTTTGTAATACCATTCTCTGCTCAAAAACACACAAAAATGCATGAAAATGCATATTTTAAGAAAAAAATGTGTTTAGAAATATGTACGTTGAAATAACATATGTATTTAAATACGTGGATAAAAATGTGTTTAAGTATGATTAAATACGTTTATTAAAAAAAACATAGATGGGAAAAGGGGTGAAATGGAGTTATGAATGAACACATAACTCTGACCTAGGCTAGAAATAGACTGAACCTTCCATACCTACCTGGAGAAGATCCTTGTCAAGCATTCCTGCTGGTCCTCCCCCTCCACAATTTCCCCAATGAACTTGCAAAGGGATGATGATGATGATTTATTTATACCCCACCCATCTGGCTGGGTTTCCCCAGCCACTCTGGGCAGCTCCCAACCAAATATTGAAAACACAATACAGCATTAAACATTAAAAACTTCCCTTCATTCATTCAGTCATTCATTCATATTTATAAAACACTCTTCATCACAAGATTTCAGGGCAGTTCACAAGATAAAAAGACAAGGTAAAAGCACAAATAATAAAATAAAAACAACAAAATAACCCACCCTCCCACAAACATATTTAAAAGGCCGTAGAATATTAATCAGCCAAAGGCCTGGTTGTAGAGGAACACTTTTGCCTGGTGCCTTTCTATCCCTCAGGAGAGCATTGTATAAATGGGGAGCCAAGCAGAAAAGGCCCACAAAGAAGGGCCTCAGATGATGAACACAGCGTCCAGGTTGGTTTATATGGGGAAAGGTGGTCCTTGAGGTATTTTACATAATAAAAACAAGAACAAACCAAACCAATAACCAATAACTCCCCCTCACCCCTCACTCCACCCCTTCCACAAACACATTCAAAAGGTGTTTTAGAAATTGGAGTGGAAGGGGTTAATTAGCTAACCTGTATATATTTAAGTATAAAAGAACTTTTTTAGTTTTGCCTTATGAAACCTCTCTGTAAAGCTGTGAACTTTGATCTGCATTGCACTTCTTCCTGGCAAGCTATGACTAAGAGTCTGGAGATAACACAGAGAGTAACTTCCTTGCACAGAGAGGAACTGACTGTGTAGTTCAGAGATAGGATGGCCTTGCTGGAGTGCGCATGAACCAACTCAGGGCTAAATGTCCTTTTGCCTTATATGTACAACAGGAAATGTACAACAGGAAGTGTTCCTTATATGGACAAGAGGAAGATTTCTGGGGTGGGAAGAGAGCCAGAGAACTGTCTATAAGAACTGTCTGAAAATTGACTAGTTTTGTACTTGCTTGGATGTCTGAACACCGCAGTACCTCTGCATGTAGAAAATAAATCTTTCTCTCTCTGAAGCCAGCGGCCTCAGGTGTCTTTTCTGCTCCCATGTTTTCTCACCGGGCGCAACCATGGGAACCCGTAGGGAGCAGGGTGGCCAAATTTTCCTACTGTCAGAATTGTTTTTCCCCTAAAAAGAAATACCAATACTCTAGATAACTAAGAACCAAACCTGGCCTTTGAATGAATAGAGGCCAGACTGTCTCGGAAACGTCTTGCCACTTAGAACTCTGACAAAAGAAAATCAGCCAGATTTGTTCACAGTTATTTGCATTTCCCCCCTCATTCAGGGACAGAAGTACATTTGTAATGGCTGCAGTGATTGAGAATATTCATCTCCTACTTTCAGCTGGCATATTTACAAATGGCATGCCCTTGTTACCAAGGGCAAAAATTCAGAGTGCAGCCTTCAACGTCAATATTTTGGA
The DNA here is from genome assembly GCF_009819535.1 of Lacerta agilis. Lineage (NCBI taxonomy): Eukaryota > Metazoa > Chordata > Lepidosauria > Squamata > Lacertidae > Lacerta > Lacerta agilis. The sequence goes on from NC_046323.1 coordinate 27,993,713, forward strand.
TAGAATAGAATTTGGAACATAACACTGGGATTTGATGCAAACATTGGTTCTCCTGCCTGCCCATTTTCATGTCCATCTGCTAGCATGGCACTTTGCCTAGCTACAGAGCTGTGGGCCAGTTGCAATAGATGTATTTAATAAGTGCAGGTAGTTTTCAGAAAAGACCTCTCAAATAGCAGCAAGAAACACATCCACTGGATTGTATGCACACCAATCAGAATCATTATAAAGTCTGTTGATGCCAAACTAAAGCTCACCAAATGCATTGGTAATCTTTCTGCTTTGCACTGATAATCAGGCAATTCATATGCTCTTTCTTTCCCCTTTCTTTCTTTCTTTCTTTCTTTCTTTCTTTCTTTCTTTCTTTCTTTCTTTCTTTCTTTCTAGAATCCTCTCCCTATGATCTTTAAAAACCACATATTTACATATTTATTCCGGCTAAAGTTAACAATTATTTAAACCACTGAGCCTAGGGCTTGCAGATCAGAAAGTCGGTGGTTCGAATCCCTGCAATGGGGTGAGCTCCCGTTGCCCGGTCCCTGCTCCTGCCCACCTAGCAGTTCGAAAGCATGTCAAAGTGCAAGTAGATAAATAGGTACCACTCCGGTGGGAAGGTAAACAGCATTTCTGTGCGCTGCTCTGGTTTCTCTAGAAGTGGCTTAGTCATGCTGGCCACATGACCCGGAAAAACTGTCTGCGGACAAACATCGGCTCCCTTGGCCAGTAAAGCGAGATGAGCGCCGCAACCCCAGAGTTGTTCGCGACTGGACTTAACTGTCAGGGGTCCCTTTACCTTTAACTTTACCTAAAATGAAAGAGAGTAAGGAAAAAGTATGGATTTTCCAGATGACTCTACTCTTGTGGCTGCTTGAAAGGGCTTACTAAACAACTGAGCAAACTTAGTTGGTCTTTAAGGTGCTACTGGAAGGATTTTTTTAAAAAAAAACAACTGAACAATATTAATGTTTATAATTCAATAAATCATTGACAACAGAGTCACACATAGAAATAAACACATGGGAATTACAACAATATGTTACATTGTGTATTCTCCCACTAAAAAGAAGTGCTCCTTTTCATGATTCCAGCCAGACATCTCCTTCAAGCAGGGTATTTTTCTCTTCTTTTCCTTCTTTCTGGATTCCATTTTTCCTTTCCAGCTGTTCTGATTTAAGCAGCTGCTGAAAATGCTGTTTGGGGCAGTTATGGGAGGTGGTGATTGTCTCCTTAGTTTTCTTTTTTCAAAGATTTGGTTTTTTTGGCATTTCTGCAAACCTTGGGCTTCTCCCAGATAAGAGAGCTTTCTCCTCTCGATTCTCTGTGGCCCCAATTTGGCTACGAAACAGTAGTTGCTCACTACTTGAGTTCACTATTAGAAGGAGTGGTATGTGAAAATGTGTGCACTTGTATATTCTATTTTTATGTAATTCCTCCCCCCATGGTTCTAGAACCAATGTGGGGAATATTTGGTCCTCTGAGTGTTGCTGGACTACAAGTTCCATCATCCCTAATAGTGTGGCCCATGGTCAAGGATGATGGGAGTTGTAGTTCAGTAACATCTGGATGGTCAAAGGTTCTCTACACTTGCTCTAGTATGTTTCCTACCAAAGAGAACCCTCCATGTTCATTGTTTCCCTCCATGCTTTGAGCCGAAATTTAGTCCAATGTCCACCTGCAATCTTTTCATCACTTCTTTGCCAGACAGGACAGAAATGGGACGCTGAATCGCTATGCATTCCTTCCTTATTCATAGAGTGAGATGAGAAGAAGGCATTTTCAGGCTCATTATTATCTCAGGTTCCAAGAAGGCTTCCGTACATGATGTAGCCCCTCCAGTGCACCTTCTCCAAAGCAAACTGCTATAAATAAACCCGGCTGTCATCGCATGAATGTGATGCTCAGCTCTGCCTTTATAGTTTTCACAGCACAGCACTTTCTATTCACTGGCCTTGTCGAAGGAATTGGAGTCAGAGCTAAAACATGTGCCTCCTTATAGCTGGCTCTTATATATGAAATTATAGCTTGGGGGGAAAGCTCCTACAGTGGAATAGGCATTCTTCAAGGGACAAAACCAGAGGGAACCATTGGTTTAGCCACTGATACAACTTTTTAAAATTATTTTTAGCAAGACTTAGTAGGCACATGTCTATTCCTGCCTTCACTCAGCGGTGGAGGAAACAGCTCAGGTGGCACGCCCAGGGGCGGGGTGAGCCACCCATAGGGGTGGGGCGCGCCTCTCATAGGTGTGGGGTGCACCACAGGGCATCTGGAGTCTGGCTGCCTCCTCCCACTCAGCCGCCCTACAGCTGGGGGGGGGGCAGTGGGTGGACTGTTTGGGCAGCGCAGAGCTTGTGTGCGACCAAGCCACTGCGTCTCTCCCAGGAGAGATGTGTGGCTCAGGCATGCTGCAGGCCCCACGGTGAGTGCCGCCTGGCATTCTGTCACCCCCCTCAGTGATGACACCCGGGCGCGGCCCACATCTACCACATCCCCCTTCCTCCGCCCCTGCCTGTGGTTTGTCAGTAGTGCTAGGAGAACTACATTTCCCCATGTTCCTGATGGCTGGCATGCAGCTGGAACCGAATGCTAGATGCAAGAAGGCAGTGAAGAGACCTCTTTCCCGATCTCCCTTCACCACCACTGCCAGGCATCAAGGCAAGTATCTGGGTGAGTGTAAGCCAGCAAAGTAGAACTTAAAACAGATTGGCTGGGGGAACTCAGCCCGATGGGTGGGTTATAAAACAACAACTTTGTACACCTCTCTCAGCAACATATGTATTTTTTTGTGCTTCAAAAAAATTCAGAAAAGTGCAAATTTTGAAACAGAGCTGTGCTTTGTTTTGCTTATAGGTTTGGGAAGCATGTATTAGACTGAACAAATTTCTCCCCATCCCTATCTGCTGCTATACAAAACATTAACATATAGATCCGAAACTTGGATCTCATACACAAACAAAATAAAACTACCTACATCATTATATATATATATATATATATATATATATATATATATATATATATATATATATGTGTGTGTGTGTGTGTGTGTGTGTGTATGTATATATATATATATATATATATATATATATATATATATATATATATAGTCATTTGCAACAAAGGTGTTATTCTTCACAAGCAGAGGAAATGAAAAACAACAACAAAAAAATTCAGACCTCTAATGTGGCTGGGACATCAGAGGAGGGAGTAGGGAAGGATAGAGCCTCTTACCAAAAGAGAGAGAAAAGACTGGGTAGGTGGGGCTCTCAATCAGGTCACTTTTGTTAACAAATTGAATAAAAGGAGACCAAATTGTTGTAAAATTATCAGCTTTGATTGCCCACCAGATTTGCCCTTCTCCTCTCCTGGGTCAAATTTCCATCCAAGACTAGTTGCCAAACTCTGTTGTACTAAGATTTAAGGAAGAGATGTTTTGATTCTCTCCAGTTCCTGGCAATTCCTGAATAGTGGCCAGAGTGAAATGCTTGGCAGAAATCTCAATTAAACACACACACCTGCATATACATAAAGCTATTTGGATGGAGGCAAACATTTAAACTTTTCATTTTGACATCCAACTAAAAGGCCACTTTTGAGTGCTAGGTTTGACTAGATGTTACAGATTTGACAAGTGAATAATCAGAAGCTTCACTTTAAGAGAAAGCTACCAAGGCATGGGTCTGTCAATGTTCTGAGAACCAATTCAGTCAGAATGAAGTCTTTTTTAAAATGGAAACGCAAAGGCCATCACACAGGCACAGCACTGAGGATGTTAACTCTCTGTCGCCCAGTTGATAGCTATAACAATTCCAAATAAGGCAAGAGAAGAGCTTTGTCATCTAAGAAATCAAAGAGCATACTGATTGAAATAGCTGTCTTCCCTATAGGCTAACAAATATGGAGCCCAGGAATGGGCGGCATCAAAGTTCAGCATGGCTGGACATCTGCTAAGGACTCCTATGCCAGCAAGGGACCCACTGACAAGTCTACGTGGTCTAAATAATCCATTTCACCACATTAACCTTCTTGGTAGCCCACCTTTGACTTGGGTCCAGACAATGGTGGTGTTGGTAAGGAAAAGCAGTCAATGTCATGGGGTACCCTCCAACACGCTGAAGTGAAATACTGGGACACCGTCTTCCAGGGCTGCACTTCTGCATGAGTCACATGACCCACACGAGATCGTGGCCCCCCAAAAGTGTTTTCCCCCCCAGGATGAGATCACCACGCCGTGTTCTCACACACAAAAACAGGATGTCCCAGCTTTATCGGGACAGTTGAGGGTATGCCATGGCCCACTTGCTTATTGGTTCTGTGCCTGGCAAGCAAGCCAATGGTAACAGTGATGTGGAACAGCAGCAACAGCTAGTGACAATTGCGGTGTAGAAGTACAGTCAGTAACAGAATTGGGACCATGTCCATAAGGGATAACTGGCTTGGTTAATGTGCACAATGACTGGTTATCTTGCACATTGACCACTTAACTTACATTCCACTTAGCTTGTGCAGGTGGAGCTGGTATGGGGTCAATTATTAATGGTCAGCATTGATTTCTTCTCAGTGTTTGGTGTTTGTTTCATCAATACTTTCTCCCTGGCTCTGCTGCCAAGGCAGGTGTTTGTGTCCCACTCAGATGAACGTGCAAGAGAAGCCACAATCACAGACATGCTTGATCACCCCATTCTGATGTAAGTGAACTGGCATTCATTGAACTAATACTCATTATCATCTAAATGAATAAGACTATTCAGAGGCTAAAATTACCTTACTGCCTTTTGCCATCTGTTAAATAAGTATCAATGATATTTAACTTTAGTCATCATATGGCTACTAACTATTTTGCTCACTTCCTCAATTGCCAGGTTGCCCCAAAGAGACAAAGGGTTGCTCCAGATGTGCTTCTTCACGATCATTTGTGATCATGGTGCTATTGGGGTGAGCATACATGATCCTGCTGTCAGTCCTGTTTGTGCCCGCCAAAGCTTTGGGGTGGTCACACCACATCATTTCCAGTCAGTGGATATATGTAATTTACTGCTGAAGTCCCATAACCTTTTATACCACAAATGTTCTGTAGTTGTTGTTGTTGCTGCTTTTGCTGTTGCTTTTGTCCTGCTTTCGTTGGGCTATAGCAGGGGTCAGCAACCTTTTTCAGCCGTGGGCTGGTCCGCCGTCCTTCAAACCATGTGGTGGGATGGACTATATATATTTTTTTTTGGGGGGGGGGAATGAACGAATTCCTATGCCCCACAAATAATCCAGAGATGCATTTTAAATAAAAGCACACATTCTACTCATGTAAAAACACCAGACAGGCCCCACAAATAACCCAGAGATGCATTTTAAATAAAGACACATTCTACTTGTGTAAAAACACACTGATTCCTGGACCGTCCACGGGCCGGATTTAGAAGGCGATTGGGCTGGATCTGGCCCCTGGGCCTTAGGTTGTCTACCCCTGGGCTATAGCCTCTCTGGACAGCAATTATGTGGGGGAAGCATTGCAGAACCTACTAAAGCAAAACAAACAAAAAACAAAAAAACAAAGTCCACCAACAATGCACTATTACTGTGCCAAGCAAGGACATGTTGTGGAATACACCCGAAATAAAACCCAAGTCTGGAAGGCCCACAGGCAACAGAGCTGGAAGTGAAGAGTGCCTGAGGGTTTGGTCAATATGTGTGTGTGTGTGTTGGGGGGAGGTATTTCATTCTCTTTTAGTGAACAGACAGTGGAACAACCTGCTCTGAGTGCCACTTAATCTACTCGTGCTCATAAAACTGGGTGCATTTAGCCACTTCCTTCTTTGCAGCTGTTGTGGGTTGTATTTGCTTCTTCTTCTTCTTCTTCTTCTTCTTCTTCTTCTTCTTCTTCTTCTTCTTCTTCTTCTTCTTCTTCATCATTATTATTATTATTATTATTATTATTATTATTATTATTATTATTATTCTGTGAAAGGTAATGGGACTCAGTTGGCTGCCCATGCTTCCAGTTTCTATTGAAGCCAGTGGGCATTTTGCCATTGATTCCAATTGGAACAGAATAGCATTCAGAGACCTTTTCTGTGAACATATCCAGGACAAAAGCTTACTGCTATAACATAGTGTTCTCTCTCTCTCTCTCTCTCTCTCTCTCTCTCTCTCTCTCTCTTTATCTACATGCACTTTTGACGTACTTTCGAACTGCTAGGTGGGCAGGAACTGGGACTGAGCAACGGGAGCTCACCCCGTCGCGGGGATTCGAACTGCCAACCTTCTGATCAGCAAGCCCTAGGCTCTGTGGTTTAACCCACAGCGCCACCCGCATCCCATGGCCTGTTGGGTAAACATAGTTTAAAGAATTCTGAGTGGAATTTTTTTTGCAAGCTACAGTACGTAGTTGGTTTCCCTTCTGGTTCCTTGGGTTTGAATCGGGACACTGCCAGTCCTCTCCACCATGTCTGTGAACATAGACCCCAGAATGTAGAGGTGGTCAGGCACCAAACTGTGCTGTGATTGACTAGTGCAGACACCAGAGCTTTTTTTCCAGCTGGAAATCACTGAAAGTCAGTTCCAGCACCTCTCAGCTGGATGCCATTGCCATTATGAAGAGAACAAGGGTTCATGGCGAGCTCTGGCATTTCTTTTTATACAAAAATATCTCTGGTGGACACTATGGGAGACAGGCACAAAAATCACCCAGCCACACCAGCTGCTCCGGAAATGATTGGTTTTACAATACATATTATTCCAAGAGAAAATAGCCAAGGAACACATATACAAGAGGTCACTGTTAGAACTGGTTCAGCTTATTACAATAACAGATGGGGCTGCAGATGTTAACCACCTTGTTCACACAAGCATTTTCCCTTGTGATCCTGTTACAAGGGAAGGTGTGTGTGTGTGTGTGTGTGTGTGTGTGTGTGTATAAAAGCAGGTTTTCTTGTCTGCCCTAAAGATATTCAACATGGGCCTTCAGAATTAAGACCCAGAACTAAGGCGGCAGTCTTAACCTGAATCACATTTATGCAAACCTACTGAATTTCCTGGAAAACTTAAGGATAAGCGAAAGGACAGGAGCACTGAGAAGAGATTTATTACATGGAAGACAGAAGAAATTACTTTAGGCCAGATTGTGTCCTAGCTTACACTGGTGTAAATCTGCAATATCTTTATTGACTTCACAATTATCGATCCGAGTTAGTCTGGATTTACAACAAAGAAAATAGGACCCACCCTTGCACTGCAGTGTGTTTGCAAGCTACTCTCAAAATATAGCCAGTCAGCTAGAGCAAAAAGTCTTCAGCACTGAATCAATTCTTTCCCTTTTTCCCATGCTGTGCAATTTTCCTTATGCCCATTGTAATATTTTTACTCTTCCCACCAAGCCTTTCCACAGCGGAGCTTCAGAAATGGTGATGAACTAGCAGAACAATGACCTTTCCTAATGAGAAATATTACAAGACTGCTTGTCTGACAGTATTTTAACTGTTTCTGCTGCTGGAAACTTAACTAGTGAAAAAGGGCTCCTCACTTTTTCTTTCCAAAGTTAACTGTACAAGTCTTCAGGCTATTCTGATTTGGTTTTCTGCTGAATTAAAATCTGACTGGCGTCTGTTCCTAGTGAATATGTAGCAAAATCCAGTAGCAGGTGGTGCGGTGGGAGAGCAGCACTTACCCAACCTCCTGACAGCTGAGTTGCTGATACTTGCCTTGTGGGAGATGATATGGGGTGGTATTGGTGCAGTGCAAACTGGCAGGAGTACTAAATTGGTTTCACCACAGAGTTTCACCATGCTGACCTCCTCCCTGCCTCCCTCCTCCCCCACTTCCTTCCAGTAAACAGCTGCAAGTCACCTATTAGGAACTCAAGGTTATGTACTGTCACTCCACCATGCTATCTATAACTACCAAAGTTCCTTCTTAGAATCACACATACAGAAAACAAGAGAAAACAAGCACTGCATAAGGTTAGCAAAAGATGGGCAAACCAGTCTTTTCCCAGTCTGTGTCATTTTCACATGTGATTACTCATATGCAGATCCCCTTGTGTTTCTGCTCATGTATACAAACGCTTTTAAAGATAAAAGAAACAGCATGAAAATTCACATTTAAATGCATATTTTAAAAAATGCATTCTATCTTAAAATGTACATTTCTAAAATATTTTATCCAAAAACACACATTTTAAACACACAGTCTGATATGCAGCCTGTGCCAAGATCAGCATCGCTACATTTGGAGAAAACCCAGTAGGTAGCTGCATTCAGATACTCCAGTGGTCTGGATCAGGCCAGTTCATAATGGAATTCACAAAGACTGAATTCTTCAGGAAGCCTTATTTCAGCAACTTCTGAAATTATTAAGCTTATGCTGATGAGGTATATCTGTTTCCTTTCTCCGTAAATTATGACAGTGTTGTTAAAATGTGTATATTCTCCCTCTCCTGCTCTTTGGTAGTAGCCTGCTTCCTTATGAACCTGATCAACCTTCAGAGGTACAACCCATTGCCAATGTAAGTTGCGTGATAATGGGGGATCAGGGAGATCTACAAATTAGAGGGCTAGATATCAGGGATGAGGAGCCTGTGTGCTTCCAGGTGTTGAACTACAACTCCCATCATCTGTTCCATAACCATGTTGGTTGGGGGTGATAGGAGTTGGAGTCGTACAGCGTACATTGTGCCACAGTCTCCCCATTCCTGATCTGGAATGATATATGGATATACAAAGATAAATAATGTGTTCTTTAGATCTCTGCATTAACCTTGCAGAACTATAGGTCTTGCCAATATTCCTGTTTTCTTTGGATTCCTTTTTGGAGTGAAAAAGTGTTCTGCTCTGGAAAAGCTGCTGAGGAATTGGATATCTTTAAGCAATCAGTCCACTGTACCAATCTAAATTGACACAAGATAGATTAGAAGCTTGAAAAAGAGTTTTGACCTTTTGCTAGGTAAAGTACCAGTGCAGTATCGTCTGTTGTAGTCTTGTTTTGTGATACATTTCAAAAAATGCTTTGGGAAATGCCAAGAGCTCCATCATTGTTGCTGAGATATTTTTCAGTTGAGGTCAATAAAACTGTTAAGAAAAAGCTCCATAAAATTAACTTGCCTCTCAGTGTGTTGAGTTCAGTATCTGAAGAGTGGCTTCTGTTGCTCTCTCTGCCCTCTTTTTTGTAATTCCTCCTTATCATTGCTTTCCATTTGATCCATCTCCCTGTTAGCACTCCCCACAGTTTCTTGTAAAATAAAACTTGACTCCCTCCCCATGCTACCTGACTCCATAGTGACTGATACTCAATCTCTTCATCTTTGCCATTTCTGGACTCTGATTAGTCATTCTTTTTTTTTTTTCTTTTGCTGGGGGAAGAGGTGTCATCATTTTTCTTCTCCTGGTGATTGTTGGGCGCATTCATATTCATATTTTTTTTAATGTACCCATCTTGTTTGTTTTCCAGTTGAGACCTGTATTTGTGCATGTGTGTCACACCAAAATGACATAAGGCCAATACTCCAATTGATTCCAGCCTATAATTCAGAGATAAAATGTTTTGGGTACTGAAGCGTCATCAGATCTCACACAAAGGAGAAGTTTATTCTTGGTTTACTTATGCCAAATCATGTAGCTTAACCAACATGCTTGTTTGGGATTCATAGCCCATGTTGATCTGTTCCTCTAGCTGTTGCAGGATGACTTTCTCCTAGTGGGATCCCTCTAATAAATGACCCACGGGCTTCTTTGTTATTATTATCCATGAAAAGCAAATAAAATAGTGCAGCTTGTATCCCTGAAGACCCAGGACTTAGGTGGATGAAACTAGCAAGCAAGGCTCAGTAAGAAAGATGTTTGATATTTGCACAGAGTCCCTCCAAGCCCATCCTGGGATGCTCTTCCACTGAGCTACAGCCTTTCCCCCAAGATTTGATGCTGGGGAGAACTCCTACCTTCTGTCATTCAGCATTGGCGGTATCAGGCAAGATGTTCCAGTGGCCTGACTTGGTATAAGGTAGCTTCCTATGTTCCTATTTATAAATAATAAAAGTGGCATGCATAAGAGATGACAAGCTGTATGCTGGCCTACCAATAATAATGCTAATGTTGTTATATTGGAAAAGTTTGTGAAACCATTGTGCCACTGTATGTTTGCAAAAAGAAGAACTGTGTGTAGGATTATGGGCAGTTTAGTTATTTATCTTTCCCTGCTGCTGCTACTGATGAAATGCTATGAGCTAGCCTATTCTTTAGGCATCTTAAGTAGGAATTGTGGATGCACATAACTTCCATGAATGCTAACAAAATTTATGCCAGACCTTCCAAGTGTCCCCATTTTCCAGGGACACTTCTGAATTTACAGAAACCATCCCAGTCTCTGATTTGAGCCTGGAATGTCCCATTTTCCCTTAGGAAGTCCCCATTGTCATTGGAGAAATGTTGGAGGGTATGGAGTTATACCAAGGAGATACAACCTTTAGAAGACATCTGAAGGCAGCCCTGTATAGGGAAGTTTTGAAATGTTTAATGTTCTATTATGTTTTTATATATGTTGGAAGCTGCCCAGAGTGGCTGGGGCAACCCAGTCAGATGGGTGGGGTATGATATAATAATAATAATAATAATAATAATAATAATAATAATAATAATAGAATAGAACAGCCTTATTTTCATAGGAGAAATGTTGGAGGGCATGTTATGATGTAGTGCTGAAAGTACAGCTTGCTCCATTCACTTTCAAGGGAATATGGTGGCTGAATGCTTTGAAAAACAGCTTTTGGTGCATCTATTGTCATTATAATTAACCTGAAAGATTCAGTGGTAATGAATATAATTTTAGACCTTGCAGGGTGTGGTTCCCGAAAGAACATGGTGCCTGAGAAGGAATGGATACAATGAGGAAATCTGTAGCTACCAGGAAGCTATGTCTACTCAGAAGTATTGTGAGCATAGTATTGCCTCCTTAAGAGGTTAAAAATGATTCTAAAAAGCAGCAGGAAGAAAATAATCAGAGAAAGTGTAGGAGGCTCTTCTTAAAGGTTGTGGTTGGGAGGATGAGTTTGCCCTCATGAACAGAACTTGGCTGGTGATGTGCTGTAGACAAAGGCTACAAAAAAACACCCCCCCCCCCAGCAATCATGCTCTTAGAGAGGAAGTGCCAGGGAAAAGAACTGCTCTTTTGGCAGAAGTGTTGACGTGGTGGGCAGGTGCGGGGGAGAAGGAGCAGGTTTCTAGAGATAAAAGAATTACATGAAAAACAAACAATAAATTGCAAGCAATAAGATGAAGCATTAAGCACACTCAAGAGTCCCATTGGACATGAACACGAACTCCCACATTTTATCATTCTGCTTTTTGCAGGATAGGATCTGTGTGCATGGAAAAAAAGTGGTGTGTGTGTGGGGGGATAAATTAATTAATACGTGTAACAGTAGTCCGAAACGTATGGAGGGCGCCAGGTTGGCTGGTGTTGACAAAAGTGAGCTAGATGGATCTGACTTGACACCAGCAACTTCCTAAAATTTGTAACTCCTGCCTACGAGTTTGGCAGAGGAACCAATGCCATCACAATTATACACCATACTCACAATGCCAGTCACAAAGGGAGGAGTCACTAGTCAGTAACCACCAGTCACACAGCAATATTGGTTTCTTCTTAGTTTCAGTTAGTGGGCAGTGGGGCTGTGTTGGTCTCCTGACTTCTTAGTGCTGTGTGACGCTGCTGGTTACCAAAGGGGAGAGGCTAGACAGTGAGCAGCACAGCATTCGGAGCATCCGATTGGCTGCACCTGCACTGTGCCAAACTCCCCACTGCTCTGTCCCTCATAGGAATTGACAGTGAGGTGTGACATTAGGAAATTAGGGGAGAATCCAAAGCTGCTCAGCCCTGCCCACTGCTGCTGCTTAGTGTAATACCTACATACTTCCATTTATTGTGCATTTAAGGCCAAGAAGAGGAAGTCATTGTTTGTCCCTTGTTTGCATATGTGTGAATTCTACACATACAGGGCTGGCCCATGGCATTTAGCTGCCTGAGGCAAAGCAGCAAAATGTAACCCAATACCCAAAGCTTTGAAGTCAGTTTGGCCTCTGAGGCAAAAAATCTCAGAAGTGCCTCTTCTTGGGAGTAAAAAAGATTCAAGAAAAACAAATCAAATATCTAAAAATTTGCTGATCTTTCTTGACCTGCAAAAATAGCAATCTGAAGTGGCTGCTAATGGTAGGGACTCTGCCTAAAGGTAGGGACTCAGTGCCTTGCTGTTACATAAATGTGCTGGGTTCCCCCCCCCCCAACTGCTTTATAAAATAAACGTTGCTGCACTGCTATTGGTGCAGTACTTCACCTTGGGAAAGTCTCTCACATTTGAAGAAAGAAATAATTCTGTTGTGTAAATAATGTTGACCACCAGTAGTAGGGAACCTCCATTATTCCCCTACAAATTACCTATGTTCGCAAGTAAGTGGAAAGGTTTTGGTGAATCTTTCTGGAAACCTCAATTCTGTCAACATGCTGGGAGGCAGTATTGAGAAGCCCGAGGCAAAATACAAGGGGAAATAGTGCCAGGACTCTCCATAGTAAAACATAGAAACGTTTCCCAGTGAATATGACATGCTACATAACTGAGGGATATATTGTAATTGTAACATCTGTCTTCTCTCAAGAAAAGATTGGAGAAGGGACTGTGACACAATTCCTACTTTGGAAGAAGGGATTTATCTACCGCTAGAATAAAAAATTAGCTGTAACTGAAGAAAGTAAAACATAGAAGTCACTGTAAAGAAGGTGGGGAGGAGGAGCATGGAATTACCCATTTGTGAGAAATTCCATGTACATGACTTTATAAATAATACAAGCTATATATCATCCTCTTTGTGTCACACTGTGATAACCGAGGATAAATTATTTTCTCTTCAGCACATTCCTATGGAATACTTTTATGTCTTTTGCAAGGTGCTTACCTCAAAAAAACCCATAAGCTCCTTTTGCGAAACAAAACAAAACAAGCCAGAACAGCCTTTAGATATAAATGCCAAGCCAAGCAAATGTCAGAGCCCCGGTCTGGTGAGGGGTATGCTATATGCAGAAATAATTTCCTTTGTACATGCAAGAGTCTGTGCTATCTTAGGCATCCAGAGAATTGTGTGTGCTTCTCCTCATCCCTTTATTTTGAAGAGAGGACCAGCACAGTCCAAGCATCTCCTTCTTCACTCTTGTCAGTGTTGCATTTCTCTAGGTAGGACAGGCACTGCCATTGGGCAGTGTGAAGCATCTGCCTCAGGTGGCATGTATTGGGAAGTGGGAAGGTTGCCTAAGCCTTCAGTCCTTACGGCTGCCTCATTAGGGCAAGATCTACTGGGAAGAGTCGCTGTGCTCACTAGGCCTGAGCTGTTTCTTTTTTCAATAAAAGAGTTAACTTCATTGACGCTGTGTGAGTTATTACTGACCTATTCCCGGCACCCACCCCTGACATTAGGGATGGGGGAGAAATTTAATTTGGTTCTCATTTAAAGACAAACTTACCAGATTCACATTTTTCAAAACAACATGCAAACCAAGGCACAGCCATTTTCTTGTTCAAATTTGCACTCTAAATTTTCCATCTAGACCTCCAGCCAAGTAATAGGTACCAAAATACATATGCTAGGGTAAAGCATGAACACAAATAAGCTTAGAAGTGCATATATTAGTGAAAATACAATACAAAAGTGCATTCTATTAGGGAAATTTTCTAGCTATTGAGCTCAGTGGTGCTAACTCCCGGGTAAATACATATAGGATTGTAGCCTTAAAAATAATGCCACTAGTGTTTCTTCAAAATTTCCACTGCAAATCCTCTTTTACTCAGCATCAGCATTGTGAAGAAATCCCCCCTCTCTCATTCTACATTTTCTTCTGCCAGTTTTTTGTTTGTGCAGGTCTGTTTTCTGTTTTACACAGCAATATGCAAGCTCTGTACCTGCAGACTTTTTATCTTTCACTATAGTTTGAGTAGTTGGTTTACAGTAAATTCAATAGTTGGTGCATTTCTTATCCTCTCACCGAGGGAGTATAGATGTTTCCTTTTAACAAGACAAGAAATGTTGACCGTCATATCAGTATGTGGTATCTGCTGATAATTCTGGAGTTGAGCTATATATCTATCTTGCATTACTTTATGGTTTGAGAAGCTGGACATTGTCTTTTGAAGTATGCATTTTATGTAGTCCAGCACTTATAATTTCCCCCTTCATGATTTATTACTCTCTATTTGCCTTATTTTGTTCAATTGTCATGTCCTGTTCTTGTTTTTCTTGTAACGTGTCACTTCTTCTTCTTCTTCTTCTTCTTCTTCTTCTTCTTCTTCTTCTTCTTCTTCTCCTTATCTTTCTATATCGCCCCTGATCTGAGGATCACAGGGCAGTTTACAGCATAAAAACACACAAATACATAACATAGTAACAAACAAAATCAATAACCCTCTTCCACAAACACATTTAAAAGGTCACAGAATATTAATCAGCCAAAGGCCTTGTTGAAGAAGAGCGCTTTTGCCTGGTGCCTAAAGATATACAATAAAGGCACCAGATGAACCTCTGGATGGAGAGCATTCCACAAGTGGGGAGTCATCACAGAAAAGGCCCGCTCTTGTGTTGCTGCACTCTGGACCTCACGGTGAGAAGAGCTTCAGATGATGATTGCAAGCTCCATGTGGTCTTTGAGGTATTGCAGTCCTAAGCCATTGAAGGCTTTATAGGTCGAAACCAGGGCTTTGAATTGGGCCTAGAAACCCATTAGCAGTCAGTGCAGTTGGGACAGGAATGGCATTGCATGCTCATACTGTCTTGTCCGGTTAGCAAGACAATGGTCCATCACATGCACTGCCACACCTGCAGATGTAAAGATGTAGAGCTGTGTGTCATCAGCATATTGCTGACAATGTACTCTAAAACTCCAGATGACTCCACTCAATGGTTTCATGTTAAACAGCATAGGGGATAAAATCGAATCCTGAGGAACCCAACATGGAAGGCTGCACTGGACTGATGAGCACTCCCCAAGCACCACCCTCTGAAAATGACCATCCAAAGAGGGCTGGAACCATTGCAAAGCAGACTTTCTGAGTTCCATTGAGTTTGGGCTGTGAAGAAGAAGAAGAAGAAGAAGAAGAAGAAGAAGAAGAAGAAGAAGAAGAAGAAGAAGCAGCAGCAGCAGCAACAGCCCTGGCAGTAAGTGAGAGAGGTGAGAGGAGGGGGGTCTGGAAGCAAGTGGGTGGGTTTTCTTCTCTGGCTCAGGTTGAAATCCAAACCAGGAAAAAAAAAACACCTCTTAGGCCATAAAGCTTAAACCATATGTGAGGTGACCATGACAAGTTATGCATCAATAATTATGGTTCTATATGATATAAAATTTAAACTGCTACTGTGTTTGAATACTGTACATGGCTTTTATTGCTGCTAGGACCCTTTTTCTAGGGCACCAATAGTTCTTCAAAACTGTAGCCATTGCCAAACTATGATGACAGTGTCATTCAGTCTCATGAGCTATTCATGCTAAGTAGTCATTTCTTCCAAAAATTGCTTATTTTAGCTAACTCGAATTTGTAACTTATGCTGACACGGTATGAGTAGAGATCTGAATAGACTTCCCGGAAGAAGAAAAATGCTTAAAAAGTGGATTCCATAGATTGGAGATTTACTTAAACTCTATCTTAAATGAGTATAACCTAATGCTAATGCTGATGGACTGAAAGAAGATTTACAATTCCTCCAACTGTAATGACCACACTGATGAGGCTGCAAGAATAAAGCATTCTTGTTTAATCAAAGCACCAATTTTTATTCCCTAAGTCTTCGGTCTTGAACGTCATTTGCATGCACAGTAGCCCAACATACAAAACAGTTACTTGGACTCCTGCACCATCACTCTAATAGCCAACGCAAGTGGGGCGTGTCAGTAGGACTGGAATAGACACACTGAAAAGAAGAGGAAGGTATAAGTGTTCTTGGGGAAAGCCCATGATTTGCAGAAGTGCAAGAATGTCATTTACAAAAAAAATACCTAAGGGGACAACCTCCCCCTGCAAAAACCAAACAAATGTCAAAACACCAGCCTAATGAGGACTAGGCATGCTGCATGGCTACAGAATACTGAATCATCACTCTAATAGCCAACTCAAGTAGAGAGTGCCAACAGGATTGAAACAGGCATTCTGGAAACACAGCATGCTTGAGAAAGCTCAATAGTTTACATAAGTGAATGTGTGTGTGTGTGTGTGTATGTGTGTGTGTGTGTGTGTGTATATATATATATATATATATATATATATATATATATATATATATATATATGAAGTCTAAGGAGGAAACTCCCCCCATTGCAACCCTTATCTAATGGATATGCTAAACTTGCTACATGGCTACAAAATACAAAATACTGAGTGTTAGCTGAACAATAAAAATTGAAAATAGAGAGATGGTGAGCTCAGGAATGCATGCCCTGATCAGACATGCTCTGGTTAAGAGGCAAGGTTATACTGTAATATATTGTTGCAGTTTCCTTTCGTTGCATGTTCATTTCCCTGGTTTTGTTCATGAAGGCACTCGCCATGTTAAACACTCAGTTATACCTTTAAAAAAAAGAAAGAAAAATAATAGTAAAAGTAAAGAGATCTACCAACTGGGAACAGCAATGACTTGTCTAAAAGTACCGGGGGGGGGGTGTATTTTGAGAGAAGATTGGAACAGAGATAGCTATCTAAGGGGAACAACTTCCACACTGACAGACTTGACACAGTAAAGGCTCTATTGCCTCTCAATGTGAAATGCAATGGCAGACGTTACGGTTTCTTGACGATGTCTCGGTTGAAAATATTTGTGATTTTGCCAAACATGACAACATACGAATTCCAGGATAAGAAGCAGTATGTCAGAGAGTTGGTGGTTTAAAGGTCAAACCAGCCTTAAAAACTTAGAGACCTTTTAAGGCAATGCAAAATTTGGTTCAAGGTTAGGGATAGGTAGATCAAGCTATTTCTGTCAGTTTCATATGTTTCCATGCATATGTCCAATCTGTCTGCATTCATCTGCAGTTGTTGTTGTTGTTGTTGTTTTTTAAAAAAACCAGAACAAAATCTGTTCTCTAATGTTTAAATATGTATTTTTATTTTATTTTATTTTTCCAAAATATGTTTTAAAATATATTTTTATCTCAACGAACTCATTTCTAAATATGATTATCCTAAAGTCCATTTCTTTTTTACGGATCTTGGTACATATCTGAGCTGAGAACTGTATTGTAAGATTTGGAGAAGTGAGAAATCTGAAAGATAATTGCATTCTGATTCACAGATTACCCATCCAGAAGGTGCGGATCAGGTCAGATCACACCAGAATTAACAGAAATGGAACTTTTGAAGCGTCCCTCATGTGTGCGTCTCCCCCTCCCCTCCCCTGCTCTCTGTGATATTTAATCAGCTGTACCTTCCCTCTATAATATTATTGTGTCAACACTGGTATCTTCTGAAAATGTCAAATACCTATTATTTAACAGGACGTAAGAGCTAGCTAGAAAGGATTCCCATTATCCACATGGGGATGGGAGAAGGGGGAGAGAAAGGAACATCAGGGTGAATTTTTTTAAGGCATCTGTACTCAGAACTCTCCTTTCATCTCTAGTTTTTATGTTTCTGTATCATGTTCTGCAGGAAAATGATGATGAAAGAATACTAGCACATCCATGCTCATTCTTTCCTGGTAATTTCTGTGTGTGCCAAACAAACTTTAAAGTACCTGTCAGGTCAGATCTCCCAATTACTTGTGAGGCCTACGGGTGTATAGATAATTGTTAAAAAAGACAATAGTATTTCTGTACACATGCTTTTAAAAAGATATCAGTCCCTTGTGTAATTGTGCATTTTCTAAATTTCAAGTGCCTCTGTTTTGAAAAGAAAAGCAGCCTTGTTTTGTCCCAAATGTGTTATTAAAGTTGTAGCAGTGGCTTGGTAGATTCTGGATCCAAGAAACGCTGTGACGTTTTGAGCAATGTTTATTGGGGGAACTAAATAAATCGGAGAGATAGAGCAATAACCTGCCAATTGCCTTTTAATCTTAAATGTTTGTTTGGATTGGATTCTATCCCATAAATGAGGCAATGAGGGCTGAAAGTCCATATGTATAATTGACAAGGCAGTAAAAAATAAATAAAGCCTCTTTAAATGCATAGTGGAAATTAGGAAGGAAATAATTCTCAAGGAAAAGTACTGGCTCCTTGTGTCTTACGAATTATGCCAGAATATAAGTCCAAATCTATCCATCGTAAGCGAGCAGTGACTGGAGGCAATTTATACAGTTTGGGGAGGATAGAAAGATAAGGAGTATCCACTGCTACAGTGCTACATCCTTTTATCTATAGCAGGGATAGTTTGTACACTATATGTTGTTGGACTACAACTCCCATCATCCATGACCATTGGCCATGCTAGCTGTGTCTCATGGGAGCTGTAGTCCATCAACTTCTGGAGGGCACCATGTGGCCTATCCCTAATCTGTAAGGTGTAGCTTCGGGATCCAGCAGAAATTTCCAACCAATTGTCGTCCTGGAAGAACGTACAAACAACCATCTCAGTTGCTCATCCCCATTCCCATTTTGTTCTTGCCTTGGAACAAAGTCTCCAGTTTGTCTGGAAATAATAGCTGGCAAGGGCTAACAAATTAGGTGACTATGCATTTTGCAGCTCCCATTGGCCCTCTCTGTTGCTAAGCTGAATCTCTGGTGCTTCCTAATTTATTTATTTATTTAATTTAGGGTCTCTGTGGTTTTTTTTTGACTGCCCAATCAACAACGAGTGGTTCTAACCAAGGAGAAACAATATTCAGTTTAAACAGAAAGAAAGATTAATTGCAACCAGAGAGACCCTACCCATCCAGTTTCCTGCCTAAAAAATCAACACAGTGCTATTTACCGTATTTTTCGCTCCATAGAACGCACCGGACCATAGGGCGCACCTCATTTTTAGAGGAGGAAACAAGGGAAAAAAATATTTTTCTGGTTTTCCTCCTCTAAAAGCCCTTTCTTGTGTGTGTGTGTGTGTGTGTTTTTTTTTTTTTTTTGAGGATCAGCTAAAAGTTTTGCAGCTTTTTTGCAAAGGGAAAAGCCCTGGCTTTTTTGAGGATCAGCTAAAAGTTTTGCAGCTGTTTTTGCAAAGGCAAAAGGCTTTTTTTAGGATCAGCTAAAAGTTTTGCAGCTTTTTTTGCAAAGGGAAAAGCCCTGGGTTTTTCCCCCCGAGGATCAGCTAGGTTTTGCAGCTTTTTTTGCAAAGGGGGAAAAGCAAAGCTCCTTTTGCAAAGGGGGAAAAGCAAAGAGGAAAAGCCCCATTTTTATGAGGTTTAACTCACATTTCTGAAAAATCTTAAGAAAAGGGAGCCATTTCTACAGTTTCCAGACAGATAATCTAATCAGCCAGTCACATGTCCTGGGGAAACAAACAACCTCCCTCTGCAGCACATTCAACAAAGGAGGGCGGGGCTGAAAGGGAGCCGGGACTCTTATCTCTCTCCCGATCTCTTGCTGATCAGCTGCTGAGCGGGTCCTTTCAACACTCCCTTTTCTCTTTGTAAAATAAAAAGCATGATTCTCTTTTGGCCCCTGGGCAATTCAGCTCCAGGGACCACCATTCGCTCCATAAGACGCACAGGCATTTCCCCTTACTTTTTAGGAGGAAAAAAGTGCATCTTATGGAGCAAAAAATACGGTAATACTTAGCAGACACAGTCTGTTCCATGGGGGTGGCAGGGACAGAGTGCTAAAAGAATAATAATCTGGTGCCAAAAGGATCTTTGTGTAGGTGTCTATCGAGTATGGTTAGGAAGGGGATTCCATAACTGGGGTGTCAGCACTGAAAAGACCTTCTTAATAACCACCTGCCCCAATGCTCTAGGCTACTAGAGAGGCAATATATGGTGTATATGTCTACTTGAGCCTTGAGGTCTTTATTGCATAAGAGTCTCCAATAAAGACTTAAGGGTCAAGTAGACATATATATGGTCCAAAGCAATTTAGGTCTTTAAAGGTTAGTAACAGTGCTTTGGACTGGGCCAATAAATGGATATCCATGAAGATGAGAACCTCTGCCCCTATTTACTAGCCTCACCACATTATTTTGGGACAGTTAGAGTTCTCAACAGGAAGCTTCACGCATGAGTTTCCACACACGAGGCATTACATAATTCCAACTGATTTTTGATAAAGAGCAGAATGAGGAGTGTCCTATATCATAGGGCTATTTGGTGCTGCTTTGCTTGAAACTGGACCTACAGTAAGTAGTGGAAGTACCAATTTGACATATTCAGGAGCTAATATAAAAATACTTTTATTATCAGAACATGGTGCAGTACTTGTGGAGATGTTCAGTTCGGAACAGTTGACATGAATTTTCCATTCATCTAAACAACCATTTTAAAAGCTGCCTTCCAGATCAATGTCCTTTGGAGCACTGTGGGAAGTTGTTTGAGTGACAAGACTAAATTTCATACACATATTTTAAGAGACTCTGCCATAGGAAAGGGGTCAGAGATACTGCATGGTGGTTGCAGATTTTATAGGAGTATGGATCAAATGTCAAATAAAAGTAGCAACGATGGGAATGGAATTTAATAAATTACACCCAGTAAAAAGTCTCAGGAAGGGTGAAAATTGTTTAATATGTTGGGGGGGGGGGCAGAAACTACTTTTTAAAAATCTAGATCAAACTAAGGCCCGGGGGCCAGATGTGGCCCAATTGCCTTCTAAATCCGGCCCGTGGACGGTCCAGGAATCAGCGTGTTTTTACATGAGTAGAATGTGTCATTTTATTTAAAATGCATCTCTGGGTTATTTGTGGGGCTTGCCTGGTGTTTTTACATGAGTAGAATGTGTCCTTTTATTTAAAATGCTTCTCTGGGTTATTTGTGGGGCATAGGAATTCATTCATATATTTTTTTCAAAATATAGTCCGGCCCCTCACAAGGTCTGATGGACAGTGGACCGGCCCCCTGCTGAAAAAGTTTGCTGACCCCTGATCTAGATTTATAATCTACTTATCAGGTGTGAGTTAAAAGTAAGAGTTGGTTTAGTTAATATTTGCAGATCTTGCAGATTTGTTTTTGAAACCGTTTGCTAATATTTCTCCATTTTCTATAACGAAATAAAAGAATAGTTTGGATGTGTGTGTGTGTGTGTGTGTGTATGTGTATGTTTGGGGGAGAGGGAAATCACAGTACTGGTATACAGCCAATAAGTCCTTTAATTTACTAAAAAGTATAGTAGGTAAAAATTAGCCTCAGCATTAGCATCAGAGCTCTCATTTCATGTGTTGTTTCCTACAACGATCTAGCAGTAGTTTACAAAAATTAAAAAAATCCAGTACAGATTACAATGCTGAAAGCCAACACAATGAAGACAGGAAGGTGATCAAACTATAAAACAAATCTCTCCACCACTAGCTTTGGCCACCCCCTCCTCTATGCTGCCTTATCTTCCCTCCCCCCAAAAGCATGGACATGTGAGAAATTGCAGGTACTGAGGGCCTGAATCAAATCTATACCATGACATGGGATTGGGATGATCACCACTGTCATTCCAATCTGAACTGGATCCTTCATGCAATTTGCCAGCATTTAAATGAATGAATCCTTCTTTGGTGATACAGATTGCAGATATGGAGGTGAGGTGTTGATCCAGGCATGGGCAACAGTGAAGGCAAGGGATCAGAGCCAATTCAGACTGGGGCCCAAGCCCCTGCTACTTGCTTTGGAAATGTGTGTTGATACTTCCCACTGGAGTGAATAAGAAGCCCCTGTCCACAGTGTAAATAGAAGGAAAGGACATGCGTGTTTCTCTCTCTCTGTGTAACCTCCCAGTAGCTCCTTGACTTCTCACAACATACTACATGAGTAGGGATTTGGGAGAGGGATTACAAACTGCATGACTTGATCTACGCCTTTCCATATGCAAGCCCATGGTTAGATCTCCATTGTGTATCCCAAAATCCACGTGGAGAAAGCACTACCCTATTGATTTCAATGGGTCTACTGTAAGCATGTAGACTCAACCCTATGTCTGCTCCACAGTTTTGCATCTTCTCCAATGCAACTAGATCCATTCCTAAAATATAGTGACAGAACTACAGGCAACCCTCTATGTAATGTCCAATATATCGCTTACATGGTAACTGTTTCAACTCCTTTGATTTATGTTTTCCCTCTAGCAGTACAACACAAGCAATGTCCCACTTGCCTTTAAAATAAAAAATAAAAATTGTACTGTTTTCCACAGATTGAAGACTGTAGGGCATTTCCTGTGTTAGCTATGTTATGTCTTTTCATCAGGTTGATCATCTAAAGATGCTATGTGAAGTCTTGGGTGCGCCCTCTCTCTCACCTTCCATTACATTAATATCTCTCAAAGAAATCCTTGGCAAGGCAATAAATCTGTGACCTATTAACCATCCTCTGTGTTAGCAAGTAAACTTATGGACCTGAGCTTTCAAAAATGGGGCCTAAAATTTGCTTTGCATGGGTGAGAACCAAATTCAGTGATACATGCAGCTAAGTTTTTTCTGTCTTCTTTAAATCTAACCAAAAGCAGCTTTGAAAGGAGAACACAAAGCTACTCCTTCCCTCTCCCTTTGTTGTTGTTCAGTTGTTCAGTCGTGTCCGACTCTTCGTGACCCTATGGACCAGAGCACGCCAGGCACGCCTATCCTTCACTGCCTCCCGCAGTTTGGCCAAACTCATGTTAGTAGCTTCGAGAACACTGTCCAACCATCTCATCCTCTGTCGTCCCCTTCTCCTTGTGCCCTCCATCTTTCCCAACATCAGGGTCTTTTCCAGGGAGTCTTCCCTTCTCATGAGGTGGCCAAAGTACTGGAGCCTCAACTTCAGGATCTGTCCTTCTAGTGATCACTCAGGGCTTATTTCTTTAAGAATGGATAGGTTTGATCTTCTTGCAGTCCATGGGACTCTCAAGAGTCTCCTCCAGCACCATAATTCAAAAGCATCAATTCTTCGGCGATCAGCCTTCTTGATGGTCCAGCTCTCACTTCTGTACATTACTACTGGGAAAACCATAGCTTTAACTATACGGACCTTTGTCGGCAAGGTGATGTCTTTGCTTTTTAAGATGCTGTCTAGGTTTGTCATTGCTTTTCTCCCAAGAAGCAGACGTCTTCTAATTTCGTGACTGCTGTCACCATCTGCAGTGATCATGGAACCCAAGAAAGTGAAATCTCTCACTGCCTCCATTTCTTCCCCTTCTATTTGCCAGGAGGTGATGGGACCAGTGGCCATGATCTTAGTTTACCTATCACCAAAGCTGCACCTCACCCCAAACCACCTCTCCTTCATCCCTTTAGTCCTCACCAAACCTCCACTTTCTGGCCTAGGCCTCCTGCCTGCCTGGGCTACCCAGTTGCTCACTTGCTGGCATGGGCCACTCACTCATATGCCAGCCTGGTAACCTTCTCACTCACTCTTAGCCACTCACCTGCCTTCTTTTGACTCGGGTTCCTTTCTCCTTGCCCTCTGATGCTTCTGCGATGAACCAGCAACTCTGAGAACCCACTTTGTCATCATACTGTAGTTTGCAGCACCACCTGTCAGTGGCCATGCAAACTGCAGCATAGCACCCTTAGAAAAACATGGATTAGGAGAGCATTACCACACAGTGATGATTTTACAAACAATGAAAAAGAACTAGGTGTTTCTTAAAAATAAAAATAAAAATGTAAAGCTGGCTGCAGTAACCAACTTGGTTCCTACCACATGTTTTTCAACTACAACTTTCATCATTCCTTGTTGGAAGTGTAATAGTAGGGATCACTCAGTTTGTAACTTAAGGGTTAATTATGTTACCAGTAAGTCATCTAACCAAGAGCTGTAGTGGAAGAAGAGGAGGTGTTGCTTAGCAACCAGCAAAGTGTTCACTGAGGTACCATGGTGCCCTGATTGGGTGCATAGTTCTGAAGGAGATTTCCTCTGTATGTTTGGTTCAATGTCTCCCAACTATGTGTAAGGCCTGAGGTAAGAAAGACAAAACATCTCTGTTTATTTCTCCTCAAATTGTACACTATTTTTGTTCAGCTTCCTCAATAAAGGATTTCCTTTCTCTCTGGATTCTGGCTGCATTATTCCAGTGACTGCTAGCATTTCTCAGCATTGGCCATGCTGATCTGGGGAAGATGGGAGTCCAATGATATCTCTGGAGCACCTTGTTGGCTATGCCTGAAATATGGCATCATTCTATTGGACACAGCTTCCCCCCCCAGCCCCCCCCAACTGCTGAGGAAAGGGAACCTACAGTGTTAAATTAAGGCATGTTGGAGTGTCTGGCTTTGATTGCTTATCTTGCTTCATAGCTTATTAGTTTTATAACTGCTTCGGAAAGGCAAGAGCTTATTAAAATAAAATATTATGTTCTGTTTATTGCATTGCAAGTAGTTAGAAAAATTCCAGAGACACATGTTTCCCCTTGCCTTAGTTTTACAGGTACTGTTAAGTGTCTGACAACTAATAATTTGGCACCTCTGCCTTCGTTATGGCCTTGTTAAGAGGGATAGCATTCAAGATGCTTCTAAATGGGTCTGTGGTCATTAGGTTGCAGAGATTATATCTGCTGAGGAGTTTTCTCTAATAAGGAACAAGAACTATGACTGGAGTGTACAGTATCATCGAAGCAAAGAAAGACCATTTTCAGTGACTAATTATAGCCCAAGGCGGCAAGGAAAGACGTAAATAAGAAAAATCCATCAGCAGAATTAATTTGGTTGTTGGTTTAAAAAAGAAAAGAAAAGAAAAAAAGAGGATGCTTTGAAAAGTGTTTGGTAACTGCTCATAACCTTATTCATTCTTTACAATGGCATCTGTGTCACCATATATATTAACAGCAGCTTGATTATAAGGAAGACAAAATGGTTCATGTGATAATATGGAGGTGTGAGTAATATTGTTCACTGGGCCTGAGAGGAAGTTTTATTTACTCAGAATAACTGCTTTAAAGACTGCAGTCTGGGCGCCTTGCATCCAGCTGTGAATGTGACAGAACATAGAGTGGCCTTAATGGGGTTGCAAACTGGATTTCATCTGAAATGGGATTCAGATTAAAATATGCATTTCTGCAAAGTTAGAAATATTTCTCAAGAGGGAAACTCACCCAGGTGCACATTTCTGTGATGGATCTATTCTACTGGTAAAGGCAACCATTTTAGCATACTTTTCACCATATAAGTGGTGTGCTGTAAATTCTACATCCCTTAGCAGTGTGGCGCATGTCCTCTTCATGGCTTCAAATGAACATATGGGGCTTTAAGTGTAGAGGGGGAGGAGTCATGCATGCAGGCCCCACCTCAGGGTCTTCACACTCACCAGCTTTTCTCCTGACCATCACATGTGCAGAAAAAGGCAGAGTCTAACCACTTTCAGCCAGAAACTTCCCTAGTATCAGGTATGTTGAACAATCAGGAATTGCAATTGAAGGGAGGTCTCTAACTGCATCCAACCATGCATGGTTAGGATCTCCCTGCAGACTTTCATGCATTCAGGAGAGGAGGGAGGGGGCTGTCATGCAAGAGATTACTTATCCTGCAGGACATGCCCCCCCTTACAAAGTTGGAACCCTCACACTTTCTTTTGAAGACTTGAAGGGGGCTACAGATAACCAAACTGGTCCAAGGTGAGAGGGCTTAGTCCTAGGTAGACTTGTCATCTCTATGGACACTACAGGATATTTGGCACCATTTCCTTGCTTTTGATAACAGAGCAGCAAAACGTTTACCATCTCTCATTATATGGTGTGGACCACCATTCAGAATGTCTTTTCTTTTTTTCTGCATGGTTTTAACCCTTCTTGCAACCAAACCAAACCAAACCAAACCAATACCTCTTTATGGAACTTTCGATTGTTAAGACAAAGGTTTCAATGCAGGTCAGTTGTGCAGTACAGTGGACAGCTCCCAGTAGAGGACAAAGATAGCAAGGCATGTCAAATGCTGAAGCACCATGGACAGCCCCCAGTAGAGCAACTTGCTCTCCCATGGGCTGGGAGTGCACTGAAGCCTTTTGAGACTCTGTTTCCAGCCCACCTCTCCAAGGCTCCACCTCATTACTGGGAACCAGTACCCTAAAAACACACACACACAAGCCTGAAGACAGGCACCTCTCTTGTACTCAGTAGCCTCCTGCTTGGTGTGCTCTCTGTGCTGTTGCACTAAAGAGGTAGTTTGGTTCCTCAGTCCCTGGGGAAGGTATCCACGAGGATCCTGGTTTTAAATACCCTGGTGGTGTAAGATATGGAACAGGGGACTCTTGCTCACCAGTCAAAGATTCAGTGGTCTTTGGGACACCAGGCTCAGAGTCAATAATGCAGCCTGACGGTACCCTTTGAGTCAGTGTCCTGGTCACTGTGGGTCTACAGGATAATGACACCCCAGTGCATTTGTCTGCTGCCTCAGCAGATCCAATGGCAGAGCCTCGTGTTAATTATGAGTACACACTGTCCTTTGCCATAGGCTCAGGGTGGATTAGAGGATCTTAAAAAGTCAAAGAAGAAAAAGCTGCATCCACGCTTCGCTCTAATCTGTAATTCCCATTAACTCTGGCAGGAGTCAAAATGAGCACATGGTTGATGGAGATACAGAGCTCGCAGAAGAACCAGTCATGGCAAACTTGGGGAAGAGAAGAGAAAAGTGCAAATACAGAAGGTATTACTGAGCATATTACTAAGACTGTCTTACCATTCCGACTGTGAATGGAGCCTACCTTGGAATTATCAGCTCTGCTTTGCTCATTTTCCACAGTCAACATTCTTTTGAATATTCCCCCCCATGCCCTGGGCAAACATTCTTGCACAGTACTTTCAATAGGGACAGCATGTGGTATAAAGTCTCTACTGTTACTAAGTAAATGTTATTTCTCCCCCCCCCCAAAAAAAAAATCACCAGCAAATATTGATCAAGAATTGCAGGTTCCTCAGAGACTTTCCATGCCAAAATGAATTAGTTTAAAGTAGATTCAGAAGTAGTGAAGATGAAAAGCGCTTACAGAATTATTCCCCTCTGACTTTTGCTATGGATTTGGGGGCTTCCAAATTGGACCAGCACATTAGTAATTTCCATTTCCAGCTTTTGTTTAGATCACCAAGTGTGTACAGTTTGCTGCACTTTTGGGTCTGTGCATCCCCCCCCCTTTAGAGGTTACCACTGTGCACAAATGCATGTTGCACATTGATCAAAACACCACATTTAGAAAGGGAATCCTGATGCAATTGCACATGCAGAAATTCCAAAATGAAATTTGGAAATTAAATGGGAAGACAGGTGGAGTGAAATGCAGAGCCGAGCTGAGCCACGGAACAATAATGAAACTGAACAGGTGGCAGCCATTCATTGCCCTGTTATTTGCAAACCATTTTTTCCATAGAAGCAAATAACATAAAACTGAGTACTAAACATGTGCTATATTCTGCTATACTGTATTTCAGAAAGCGCCTTTTACATGGTGTGAAATCTCAAATACAATGTGAAAAATAACTGGGAAATAGTGGGAAAACAATGTCGTGTGAATGCAGATGTAAGTACATGGGACTGTAAACTCTGGTTTATTCCAGTATTGGACTCTTCCCTCCTCCTCCTAAAAAACTGTAGATCAGATATTTTAGCAACTAACAATGTTTCAGTATTTTATATCTGTAGCTGCTGAAGGAGATCTCAAATTACGACAGACTATCATTGCTAGAAGCAGAGCTGAGGATGTACACTTGTCATTCTTCCCTCCTAAGGCAGTAGATAAAGGGGACTTGTTTTCTTCACTGTTTTCCTCCATTTCCCATTGTCTGGATGCCAGGAGCTTAAAGATAATTATTACAGTCTTCATGAAATGCTTTCTGCTGTGGAGATGAGACTCTGGGGAGTGGTAAGAAAGTAAATGGCAAGGAGGTAAACAGCATAACTAGAATTAGATTAGCTAGAGCAGTGTTTATCACTCCAGTTGAATTGCCTGGGAAACTTGTGTTATGTCTCATGCTGAGTTCAGGGTAGGTGCAATGAATGAGAAGAGGCACTGCTCATTATACAGCATAACTACTCAGGATGGAGCTGTTGAGTCTTTAGTCAGGATTTTAACCCATGGGGGGTTAAGGAAGGTTTAGGTTGGATTGTTTTTCATTTTTTACTTGAAGCTGTGTTGTACAGAATTTATCTGCCTTTGCCTCAGTATACATGAAGTATCTAAGTTTTTCCATAGCTTCCAAAAATCTGGGCAGTCCATGACAATGTAACAAAGGACCTAACAGATATGGAGAAATTGTAGGCTTCCATTTGTTGGTTCCAACTCCTATCAGCCTCTGCCGCCATAGCCAATACAGTGGTTACAAACACCTCGGGTTGCAAACACTTCCACTAACCCAGAAGTAGTACCTCGAGTTAAGAACTTTACCTCAGGATGAGAACAGAAATCGCGTGCCGGCGGTGCGGCGGCAGTGGGAGACCCCATTAGCTAAAGTGGTACCTCAGGTTAAGAACAGTTTCAGGTTAAGAACGGAATGAATTAAGTTTGTAACCAGAGGTACCACTGTAGTTGATGGGAGCTGAAGTCCTACAAGATCTGAAGGGGCATAGGTTCCCCATGCCTATTTTTGTTCTTTATTACATTGCCATCAACCATCCAGGTTTTCAAAACTGGTGGAGTATAGAAGACACTTCATGAACCTTGGGAAAGGAGGAGAAATGCTCAAGGCAAGAGTCCAGCTTTAGTGAGATAGCACAATAAAGGTATTTAGAATGGGGCCTATCAGTATCCCTCAAGGCTGCCTGACTGGGCCTAGGCTATAGAGCAGAGGTAGCTGACATGGCACTCTCCAGATATTGTCAGATTACAACTCCCACTGTCCCTGACAATTGGCCATGCTGGCTGGGGTTGATGGGGGTTAGAGTCCAACAGCTTCTGGAAGGTACCACATTAGCCACCTCTGCTGTAGAGGGACAGAGCCACAAGTAAGTAAGTAACCTGAGTTGGAGCAACTCAATTTTCTGGAATTCTAGGAATTCTAGGAAATATGGACTGATTTTTTTTAAAAAGTCCCCTAAACATTCTGGTATATTCTTTGTATTATTCAAAATAAGACTTTATTTCAGATTTTTGTAGGCTTTCAATTTGATACTACAACCTCTTCTTTCGTAAGTACTAATGTTTTAATGCTGGGCAGAATTACATGGACGTAAACCCCCGATGAATGAGCCCAGTGGGATTTACTTCCAAATGAACATGCCTTGCTGAGCTTGCACATTAAAGTACAAACAATCTCAAAACAATTTGTGGGAGATTTCACTAATTTATCACGATGAACCAGGCAATATTTTAAAAGGGCCATGTGGTTTGTTCAAATCAATTCCCAATAATCTAAGTTCAGTGGGTCTTCCACCAATATATAAAAGGGCCTATACAAAGCACTTTCACGAAGCACTTCCACTGGGGGTGAGTGTCGGCAATTTAATTTACATAGTTCCCTTCAACTTCCAAAGTGCCTACCCATATGATCATTTCTAAATTATCTAAAAATCTGCAAATAAAAGCATCATGGGTGATGTTTTATTGAGAAGAAGTTAGCTTTGAACCATTCTGCACTTCATTATCCCTCAATCAAGCAATCAAACTTCCTCACCTCTGGAATTCATGTTTGTCTGATTGCCATTTCCGCACTTTAATTGGTTACACTGTAATTTCTGGCTAGACCCTCGTGAACAAAACTGGAGCTTCATTCACAGTTTTATTCCATTTTAAAAAAATAGAATCAAAAATAGAAATAATAAAAAAGAATAGTTGGCTGAGATTCCCTCCAGATTTCCCTATCATCACCTATACAGCTCTCCCACTGGCTATAAAATACTGCAGCAGCTTGTAGGTAATTGATCAGACAAGTGAACTGTAAAATATTCATTTTCTACTTCAACAGCTAGATAATCCTCCTGGGAAGTGGATGAAAATATTGCTTATGCACATCAGGGTCGACAGAGTAATAGCAAGGTTACTGATAAGCAGGGGTCTGCTACAGAGTTCAGGCTTAATTCTGCTCCATGCCAGAGACAAGGAAGCATGTGGTCTCCCCTTTGCCTGCAGCGAGAAGTCTCATTATATACCAAAGCTGAAGGCATCAACACTGATGGGCACGTCTTGCTGCTTTGGGATTGGTACTTCCTCTCCTAATTAATCAGGTTCCATCTCGGCATGCCAAGGAACCAATTAACACTTAGCTACTGTAACCAACCTGCTAAACACCCAAATACTAATGGATACAAAAGGAAATATAAGGAAAGGTGACAGCAGAAAAGGTGCAAAATGATTCTGGTTTGCCCTTTTGTAATCCCAAATAGTGCCCCCACCCCACCCTATGTGCTTTTCCTTTCAATTCCTTTAAGGCTAAAACTACATATAACAGTGGCAAAAGGGTCTTCTCGGATCCTATATTTTAAGAGACAAAAGGGTTTGTGCAGATGAGCTGAGGTCTCCTGCAGATCACCTCCTTTCTTCCAAACCCCATCCTATGCCCATATGCTCCAGCCCTCTCTATTTACCAGTCTTTTCCCCCTGGTTCTTACACATAAGAACATAATAAGTGCCTGTTGGATCAGGCTAATGGCCCATCTAATCCTGTATCCCATTCCCACAGATAACCAGGTGCCTATGGGAAACCCTAAAGCAGAACGTGACCACAAGAGCATTATCCCCTTGTCTAGCTTCCAGCAACAGGTATTCAGAAGCATTTGCTGCCTCCAACTATGGTGGCAGAGAATAGCCATAATGGCTAGCATTCATGGATAGCCTCATCCTCCATGAATCTCTCTCACCCTCTTTTGAAGCCATCCAAGTCGGCAAAGATCCATAGCTTATCTATGCTGTATGTGACGAAGTACTTTCTTTTATCTGTCCTGAATCTTACAACGTTCAGTTTCACTTGTCACCCTTCACCATTAAACAATCTCTGAAGGGCCACAAGTACCCCATGCATGCCTGATCTAGAGATATGAGAGGGGGCAAATCTAGGAGGCAATTCTGTGGTGGAAACAAAAACTCTTCAGAGGTTCAGGGCCCCGATTCTTAGTGGTGACAGCTATCACATTTTTCATCTGTGGCAATGGTGAGAGCGGAGCCCTTTTTAGAAGCTGTCAGCTGCTATTTTTCTCTACAGCGACCTGGATGTAGTTCAGGCATGTCCAAAGTCTGTCTCGGGGACCTAATCCAACTCGTCGGCCTGTTTAATCCAGCCCCTGTGGCAGTTTATTTCCTGTGGTAAAATCCTAAAAAAAACTCAACAACTCCACCCCCCCAAAAGCTCAAAAACCTCAATTCCAAAAAAAAGGTAGGCCCCCCACGGCCCTTCCACTTCATCAAATCTGCCCCGTTTGAAAAAAGTTTGGACACCACTTGTGTTTTCCTGTCTGTTCATGGGTGGTGGTGGCTGCCAGTGGGGCCTACCTTTTTAATTATCAGAATGCCCCAGAATCTATCTACTCCCAGAGCATTCTGGGAGGAAATTGGCAGAAGCCAGCCAGCAAGGAGAACTCTGTTGCCATCCCCAAGGTGATGTCAAATAACTACCGGTATAACAAAATACCTGGGCTGTTGCAGTAACAAAAAGTTAGCCCCCTTGAACCTGTTAAGAAATCTCTGAAATGCCTCAAGCGATGTAGTGCCTACAAACAAGACCAAATTTTCTTTTTTTGCCTAGGATGAAGGGTGGGATTTGTGTACAGCATTCTTTTTCTAGCACAGCTTCCCTAAAGATTCACTGTCTCATTGGGTTTTAAGTCCGTGGAGGATTGCTGATGGCAAAGCGAATGACTGTAGCATTTAGTCAGATGCTGAAGGTTCTTCATCTGTTTGTACAAAGTAATTTGGTATGAGAATAGGACCTTTACAACCATGCCCCTATTTGCACTGGTGAAATATTTGAGGTTATATGGGTCCCAATATTGCAAATGACAAAAATGTTTGGGGGAGATAGGATGTGTGAGAAGGAGAGTAGACAGTGTTTCACATGCCCCCTTTATTCTGTAACTCAGTCCTCACCATACACCTTATGACTGGGGTAGATCCAGGTTAAGCAAATGCGCCTGCCTCTGTCAAATGTCATTTAAGCCTAAGTTTTCAAATAACTGCCAAGGTACTTTAATTGAAAGTGGTTAAAAGTAGTCTGCCTACAGGGCAGGAGTGCGGAAAGCAAGGAACAAGTAATTCTTTTCATCTTTATCTCTCCTGGTTGCTATAGCAAGAGGTTCTGAAGGGAATTAGGAACAGCTTTTCAGTCCGTCTAATGTTTAATGTTTCTTAAGTAACCTTTCCCAAGCCCAAACTGTACTAATCAGAAGATACACACAGCTCCTCCATACACTTTATTCTGACACAGGCAGCATAAAAGCAAAGCTTTAAAGATGAATAACAGGATTATACATACACCCTCCCGTGTTTATTTTTGAAGTGGCAGAGGGCATGCATTAGGGTTCTCTTTCTCTGGAGTAAGATATTGGGGGGACTGTCAGTTAATATAAAGAAGATGCATTGTTGGAAGTAAAAAAAAGAAGTTAAGAATTTGTATGCCACAGTCAATATGAACAGTGGGGCAAGATAAATGATGACTAACCATTTTGCAAGAGTATCAGAGATAGGACACTCTATAATATATAATATTCTGATCCTAGGAAGTTCGATTTACTTGTCAAAACCTGTATCGCCTATATAGGCTCGATATATGCCATACAGATTTTGACAAGTGAATCGAACTTCCTAGGATCAGAACAGTTTGCTCAGTTAAGAAGAAAAGCTCATTCCCTGTTTCTTTCTTTATCAGTAAACTACCAATGATTTAAACCCCATCCCAATAAAATGATGGCAATCAATCAGTCACACAACTCTGGCTGCTTTCTAACACTGGCAAAAGACATTAACTTTGTTCTGTGAAAGTGAATAGCCTTGTTCTCAAAGAAACCCCTTTTTTGTGAGATAAAGTGCCATTTTGGGACCAGTCACATTAGCTTTAAAGCGCTCTTCACCCCAAGGTCTTTCTGCAAAAACTTCCACTCAGCTGAGAAACAAATCATCCCAAATCATGAGAATTCACTCCACTGGCCCCACACCTGATGCGCAGCTCCATTCTCTGGGTACTTGATATGAATGTATTTGAGCTTCTAGCACATAACTGTTGATGAGAAAACTGCTTTTCGGCTATTTTTTTTTAAAATAGGTTATTTATTGAGTAGAAGAGATAGGTACTCATGCTCTAAGGTACCAGGATTTCGTTTCTGCTCTTTTGTGGGGAGCAAGAGTCTTGCAGAGCCTTGTTGAGGGTGTCTCTGCGACAGCATTTGCCTTTTGAGCTTAATGAGATGGCAAAAGGAGGCTCTCCTTGACTGTGAAAATCCTTAGGGGGAACCCTACACATGTTCACAGTGCTGCAGAGCAATTTGCAAGTCTTCCTGGACTGGCTATGTGACCACATGGCATCACATGGTCACAGGACCATTGCAGACTGAGATAGAAGCTGCAAGGAAGCCCTGCGCCAGTGCAAGCAAATGCTTCTCCACACTGTGCACCAATTTCACTTACATTCTCTCTCTTTGTCTCTCTCTCACACCTATGGTGGTATCCTAGGAATGGAGGAAGACACTGCAGAATGTGGGTGTGGATTGCATCACGTGGAAATAACAGAGGTGGCACCAAAGGTCAGTTTGGGGAGTTGCAGTTAGGGAAGGGGGAGGAATAGATTTAACATACCGACAGACATCATTTTATTTGTGGTTCTTCCCATCTGATCTTGCCGTTTCCACATTGTTCCTCTATGAACAATGACAGGGATGTGGCTCTCTTGCATTGGCCAATATCTGTGTATAGATTAGATGAGCAAGCATAGTCAGCAGAAAAGAAAGGGGAGGGCTGTAGCATTTAGCTTACATACAGATTAGTCCCTGGCATCTCCAGGCAAGGCTGGGAGAGACCTCTGCCTAGAATCCTGCAGAACCACTACCAGTCAGTGTAGGCAATGCTGAGCTAGATAGGCTAGTGGGATGCGGGTCTAAACTGTTGCTCTGACCCAGCTTCTGCTAACCTAGTAGTTCAAAAGCATGCCAGTGTAAGTAGATATATAGGTACCGCTGTGGCGGGAAGGTAAACAGCGTTTCTGTGCATTCTGGTTTCTATCATGGTGTTCTGTTGTGCCAGAAGTGGTTTAGTCATGTTGGCCACATGATCCGGAAAGCTGTCTGTGGACAAACGCCGGCTCCCTTGGCCTGAAGTGAGATGAGCATCATACCCCATAGTCACCTTTGACTGGATTTAAGCATCCAGGGGTCCTTTACCTTTTTTCTTCCTTTTTTATTTTTATTCTTAAATGTATTTATTAACTTTTTTCAAAATATCAACAAAACACATAAAATAAACCAATACAACAACTACAAACACACCACAAATACAAAAACAACAACTATACAAACTACAAAATACAAACATACAAAAATAAAAAACAAAAAATTATTGTTAAAGACTACTTCTTTCCTTAACATTGTTGCTTGACTTCCTCACGTCTGCCCTTCCTGCACTCATTGTCCTTCATCTTTAGTAATTTCTTTACATTATACCAACCATATTTTCCAAACAATCTTATCCATTTCTTAAATTATTTTCCCAATTCATTATTTCACATTTCATTAACACTTAACATAATTCTAAATCTGCAGTCTAACATTTCTTCCAAGTTCTTTCTAAATTTCAGTCTTACTATATTTTTTCAAATACATTTTATATTTCTTCCATTCTTCTCCCACTGCGTCGTCCCTCTGGTCACTGAGTTTCCCGGTCATCTCAGCAAGTTCCATATAGTCCATCATTTTCATCTGCCATTCTTCAATCGTTGGTAGTTCCTCTATCTTCCAGTTTTTAGCTATCAAAATTCTAGCTGCTGTTGTGGCATACATAAATACAGTGCTATCACATTTTGGGATTTATTTATTTATTTATAGATTGGGTAGTGGTCTGAATCAGTGTAAGGCCACTTCCTTTGTTCCTTCAGAGTGTGTATAAGAGCTTTCTTATAAGAGCCAGGCTATGGAATGTGACGTATATATCCACTGTGGAATTTAAGTATTGAAAACATTCCACCAGTAGGATAAGCCATTCATTCAGCTCCTATACTAATTCTTTAAAAAACACATTTTGAACCTCTCCAAGTCTGTGCTTCTGCCTTGAGTTACTTTTCACAAAGAAAACAGTTAAGTGCTGCTTCATTATTTTGATTGCTCTTTTACCCCTTTCTTCTACTTTTTGTTTTAATCTAGTGGTTGGACTTCAGGCTTTTATTCTTTAGACTTTTCATACTCTCTGGTCCCCCCACTTTCCTTTCTTTTTCTATGTGCCCCCTTTTTCATAATCACCCTAGTTTCACCACACATTGGCATTAGTTGTATATAATTCATTTTTAAATACTGATAAACCTTTGCCTTTGTCATACAAATGTGATGTGCCTGTTTCCCCACACAGTGCTAAAATATAGCTCTCTGGGTGAAGATAGTCCCTTTGTTCTGTTAATCATCTGCCCAGCTCCCTATAAAAGACTCTCTCCCACTTTCAACTCAACTATTTCAAAAGCTCCTTTCAGGGCTTTATATATCCTCTCATTCTGGCCGGTTATCAGGGGATTTATTGAACAGCCATAGTAAATGATTTTACAATCCGAAAGTTCAATTAGTCCAGTTACTGCCATTAATCTAGATAATTTACAAAGATCAATTAAGAAACTTCTTCCTAAGTTCTCCTACTTTAGTCTCAACAGGACTCTCGGCAGGAAGTATTAGGGCTTGTTAACAAAACTGACCAGAAGCAGTGGGACTTCCGCAGAATATCGGGAAAGTGCTTAGCCTTAGCTTCCTCTATTGTTAACTAAGAGAGGAGTTTGTGGTAATTTTGTTATACAAGTGTGTGTGTGTGTGTGTGTGTGTTGCCTGAATGTGTTGCTCCCCCACCACACACATTTATTTATTTATTACATTTATATTCCACTTTTCCTCCAAGGAGCAAAAGGGTCTATACATGGTTCTCTCCCTACATGTTGGTCAATGGGCAGGGAGTTCCAAAGCTTAGGTGCTGTCATAATGAAATATCAATTCCTTGCAAATACAGAACAGAGATCACGTGACCCTTCTTAAGAAAAAAAGGTAATGAAACATTTGCAGCAGTTAAGGAAAACAGTTATGTCAATATAGGCTATTAGAAGCATGAATATTCTGTACACAATACGGTAATTCCTTATCCTGGGCATTTCATTCCTGAAATAATTTTTGCGTTTATATGTGAGCTTCCTGTGTTCGGATGTGGTTGAATTCTAAAGTTAATATATCTCATCCAATGCATACCCTCCAACACTTTGAAGACAAAATCCGGGGTGCTGTCTTCCCAGATTCCATCTACCCAGTTTTTATGAGAGCATGGTGGCCATTTGGGTTGCCATGATCTCGTGCGATTTTGCACCACGGTTCCCCCCCCAAAAGTGTTCCTTGTTTGGCATTTTGGGGCACTACACAAGATCGCGGCCCCCCAAAAGAGCTTTTTCTAGGGAAAAAAATCATGCCATAAAATCACAAGAGATCACAGCAATCAAAATGGCCGCCATTCTCTCATGATAAGAAATGGGATGTCCCGGATTTTCCAGGACACTTTGTGGGGTATGCCAATGTGTCTTGAGTAGATATTCTTGAGTAAAGGAGAGTTCTACTGCTCCCTATAAGTCAATAGATGGTAGAAGCATTTATTTAAAGGGAAGTTTCTGGAAAACACAGTCAGCAATATAGCTGAGTGACTGACCTTTGTGACCACCTGGGTCCAGGTCCTTGTAGAGGACCCCAGGAACATCACACACTGACAGCACTTTTTCTAGCTGCTGTGCTAGAAATCAGATATATAACAGAAGGCTGTAGCGGAAACTTGCGGAAGATCTTTGTAATCACGAGGAGTCAGGTTGCATATCCTCCTCCCTTTTCCATCCTCAGTCTTGAAATTAGCAAAGTAAAGTTGCTGGTGAGGAAGATGCAATTAGTTGAGAACACCTTCAGCTGCCAATGACCTTAGCCAAGCCACACCCAGGTGCCTGACCAGTCGGGAATGGTACCTGATAGCCAGGTGGAAACAATCAAACCTATTAAGTTAACTATATAAACGAAGGAATGGAGGGGACTGATTGGGCTTCGCCACAGACCAGGTACCGGGTGCTGTGGGTTTCCTGGCATGAGGGGTCTCTCCTGCCGCTCCCTTGGGGCCCCGGGCGGCAGAAGAGGAGATTGTGCTTGGGCTTTTATCAGGTATGCTACATTTGTCTGCTGAATAAAAACATATTTCTTCTTCTTCCATTGGTGTGTTCATTGGATCCAGATCCCAAAAGAACCCTGCCCCTTGGCAGAACAAAGGCCTGTAGCTCAGTGGCAGATTTTCTGCTTCATGTGCAGACGGCCCCAGCTTCAACCTCTGTGGGGAGGGAGTTCCACAGGTTTGGGGCAGCTCTCTTCCAGCCTCCCCCACCCCCGGTCTGCGTCTCTGGGGTGGAGAAACCACTAAGTTGTCCAGAGAGAATTAATATAGGTAAAGATCACTTCACCGATTTCTATTTCTCACATTGCGCATAAACACACCTGTGCATGTTAAGAATAACGGGGTGCATAAACACCAGCTTTATGTCACAACCTAGACACAGCATTTCTGTGTATTTCTGTTTCAGTGAGTGATCTGATACTGGGCCCTCTCCTCACCCTCCTTTTCATCCGCCACTTTCCTTCATCAGCTCCATTTGTCCCTGGAGAAATAAAAGGAGCTGTTTCGCACATTTCTCATTATGGGAATCTAATGAGAACTCTAATTAGCATCATGAATTCTTCCTGTAGTTCTCAAACCTTACTTTGGTCTGCACACTTCTCTGTCATGGTTCTGCAACACACACACACACACACACACACACACACACACACACACAACAATGCAAATTGTGGTTCCTGCATCCCCACTGGCTAGCTCACATGAGGCAAGTTTGATCAGGATTCTGCCTTTTAGGCTTCCCATAGTGCCAGATATAGAACAGGCATGGGAAACCTCAGAATTGACAAATGCCGGGCAAGATTGACAAACAGTCTGATCTGCGCAAGGCAGTATTCTGTGCTCCTGCCAGCAGTGACAAAAGCAGCTTCTTCTGTCACGTCCTCATTTACACAAGCATGAAAGGTTCAGGGGTCTCGCCCTCCTATGGATCTGGCTCAGAGAAAGTCATACAGTGACAGAGGAGCAGGCCAACTGAGACTTCATTGGGCAAGAGGGCATTGTTAGAGGAAGGGGCAAGGAGGGAAATAAAGAAGGTCAGGGAGGCGTCTGATAAATATGGACCTCTAATGAATAGGACCGAAGGCAATTCATGGAAGGTAAACAGTTCACTGGGTATAAGCCGAGTTGAATCAGCAGCAGACAATGCACGGCTTGTCCCAAGCTTTTAAAGTGAATCGTCATAATGGCCATCGCAGTGGGGAAAATTACATGCTTCCTGTAAATGATGGTGATAATTCAAAATTCATATTTTGTAGAGAGAGCTTAAACACACACACACACACACACACACGAATCACAGACTTCTTTTCAATTTCTCTTTGCAAATTAATTTTCTTGTATTCCAAAAATAATGCAGCTTCAGATGGGAAATGGCTGGCAGGGAAGAAAGGCAGGTCCCTCCCTCCCTCCCACCACCAGCCCAACCTTGTCTTCCTGTGCAAAAGCTCCCGTTCTGGAAGTGTTGCTTAATGTTGTTTGCATTGCTGATAATAGAGGGGGAAATGGATGGCAAATGGTTAAAAGTGACGCTGAAGGTGGCACGAATTCAGCTGGAGACAGAGAATCGGTATTTTAAAAAGACAGCCGTACAATGTGTCGGTTCATGCTCGATCTGTATGCTTATGTTGCCTGAAATTGCATTTAACATACTGCGAGACCCTGGATTATTTCCTCCCTTCTCGCTTTTAGGAACCTATTATGAGACAATAGTGTGTTCCCACTTTAAACATGGAGTACCTGTTTAACAGTCCATGAACATCAATGCTGCATTGCTCTAAATGTTACATAGGCTTTGAGCAAGTGAGGGTGAGAAGGGGATGCATATTGATTGATGCAGTAGAAGAGGCAGGCTTTGAGCAGTTTAAATAAGAAACAGTTGGAAAAATGAAAGAGTGTGCATGGTGTCTGAAAATTGTTATGTCCAATTACTAGTAAATGTTGCTCTTGTCATGTGTGGATATTTATTTATTGCAAAAAAATGTATATCCAGTTTCTTTCACTATGCATCCCGATATGGCTTACAAAAGCCCCCATACGATATTAAAAAAATAATTAAAACATAGATGAAAATGCCAGATATAAAACATTAGAACAACATTCATGGCACAAAGGCCTCCTGAAATAAATCTGCTTTGTTCAGGGATCTGAAACATAGTAGGGAGGCACAACTCTTTGTGGATATGTGTTGTGCTTCTGGTCCATGATGGACCCTTACTAGTACTTTCCCAGATAATCCCAGCGATTGACTTGAGAAATGTTGGGGCAAGGCGGTCCTTAAGGTGCTGGGGCCTAAGTTGTTC
This sequence comes from Lacerta agilis, assembly GCF_009819535.1. Taxonomy (NCBI): domain Eukaryota; kingdom Metazoa; phylum Chordata; class Lepidosauria; order Squamata; family Lacertidae; genus Lacerta; species Lacerta agilis. Next base: position 28,033,335 of record NC_046323.1, read on the forward strand.
AGGGCTTTGTACACTAGTACAAGAATCTCGAAACTGGCCTTCTATGCCTCGATGGCTCGCCCCTGCACGGATCAGCGTGGGGATGGGCAGAGGAACTGGGTGCTATGCACTTTGCCTGATGTGAAACCCCCCTAATCGCCATTGGATGCAGAGGCTCTCCTTATAGCTGGGTTTTAATTGGTATTAAGAATAGCCATGCACCAGAGATAGATAACAGCCAGCTGCATGGAACTGAGGTTTTAAATTGGAAGAAGATTCTATCTTGTGCTGGAAGAAGGAGAAGAAGAGTTTGGATTTGATATCATGCTTTATCACTACCCAAAGGTGTCTCAAAGCAGCTAACATTCTCCTTTCCCTTCCTCCCCCACAACAAACACTCTGTGAGGTGAGTGGGGCTGAGAGACTTCAGAGAAGTGTGACTGGCCCAAGGTCACCCAGCAGCTGCATGTGGAGGAACGGGGACACGAACCCAGTTCCCCAGATTACAAGTCTACCGCTCTTAACCACTACACCACACTGGAGGTGGGTGGAAGAGAGGGGGGCTCTCTGTTATATTTTATGGAAGTTTTCCCATTTAGAATTTGGCAACCCTCTCCTAATGTTGAATTTTAAGATATGCAAGTGAGGATAGTTTGATGTACAAAGTAAACACTGAGATTTTAAAGAAGATGCAAAGCTGTGTGAGCTTTACTTTGGCCACCTCATGAGAAGAGAAGACTCCCTGGAAAAGACCCTGATGCTGGAAAAGATTGAGGGCTCAAGGAGAAAGGGGACGACAGAAGACGAGATGGTTGGACGGTGTTCTCGAGGCTACCAACATGAGTCTGACCAAACTGTGGGAGGCAGCGAAAGACAGGTGTGCCTGGCATGCTCTGGTCCATTGGGTCACAAAGAGTTGGACACGACTGAACGACTGAACAACAACAAAAGCTGTGTATAGCTTGTAAGGAGTAAAGGGGGGAGGAGCCTGGTTGGAAGGATGTCTCTGGGAGTTAGAGCCCACTTCCCTAAAAAGGACTAAAAGATTGAAAGAGATCATGGAGATGTCGAGTTATAATCATTCTTTTTTTTTTTTTAAGTAAAATGCTAAGGTAGCAGTGAAAGGAAAGCAGCTTGAGGGCTTTTTGGATGTCAGAAGAGGAATGGCACCACCCTTCCCCTCCCTTCCCAGCCAGAGAAAGAAATGTTGAATCTCTGGAACTTGTTAGTTCTCAGTGCCAGTGGAAGGGAGGGGTCTGCTGTTGTTGCTTTGGAACTGCTCAAGTATTATGGGAAGGAACTGAGATGCTAACCTTGAAGCTGCAGCTCCGCCCCAAACAAGCTGGAATACAACAACAGTGGGAGTAAAGAGATAGCCCCAAATGCCGCAGGAAAAAAGGGAAATCATCAGAGAGACATTTAAGGCCAAGAGACTAACAACTGACTTTTGGATGTGGCACACGAAGGATGAAAAGGAAAAAGCTATGGTTCCTCCCTTGAAGCCTTTTTTTGGGAAGTTAAATAATATAATAATAACACAAATAGGAAACATTAAGACTACAGTTGTTAATTATGTGATAATTTTGAAAAATTGAATGTAATCGAAATAAATAAGAATATGAAACTTGGCAATATTAGATCATAAAGATCCACCAAGGAAGCCTCTTAACAAAATTGTATTAATTTGGAACTAATTTGTGTAATTGGGTTTATACTGGAAAATCAATAAAAATTATTGGCGAGAGAAAAAACTGGCCTTCTAAAGATGAAAGGCGAAAAACTCAGGAGGGTGGTTCCGTGGCATCCCCCCCACCACACGAGACACTCCTGAAAACAGCCATGTATAGCATGTATTATTACCATTATTTCTATCCTACCATTCCTCCCAATGGAGTCCAGGGTTGCAAAGAAGCAAAACAATGCAATCAATAATAAAATAAAAATATTAAGAACATCTAAAGCATCAAGAACATCTAAAACAACCTTTAAATACAGACACATATTCTCTTAGCAAATAATTTCAAGGCTTCTGGGATCAGTATCTTTCAGACATCAAATGCCTGGGCGAAGAGATATATTTTGAAATGCCCCCTGAATGTTCATAATGAGGGAGACAGACACATCTCACGAGGAAGGGCATTCCACAGATGGAGAATGGTCATAGGTCAGTGCCAACCAGGCAGCACTCAGTGGTGGCACCACCAACAGCTCTTCCACTGCTGATGGTAGGACCAAAGGCGATTGATATTTGGGAGGCAGTCTTTTAGATACTTGGCTCCCAAACAATTTGGAGCTTTCAGTTACAGGTGGGTAGCTGTGTTGGTCTGCCGTAGTCAAAACAAAATAAAATAAAAAATTCTTTCCAGTAGCACCTTAGAGACCAACTAAGTTTGTTCTTGGTATGAGCTTTCGTGTGCCAGTTTGGTGTAGTGGTTAAGAGCGGTAGACTTGTAATCTGGGGAACCGGGTTCGCGTCTCCACTCCTCCTCATGCAGCTGCTGGGTGACCTTGGGCTAGTCACACTTCTCTGAAGTCTCTCAGCCCCACTCACCTCACAGAGTGTTTGTTGGGGAGGAAGGGAAAGGAGAATGTTAGCCGCTTTGAGACTCCTTCGGGTAGTGATAAAGCAGGATATCAAATCCAAACTCCTCCTCCTCTTCTTCTTCTTCTTCTTCTTCTTCTTCTTCTTCTTCTTCTTCTTCTTCAGATACCAAATTTGGAGCTTTGTATGATAGTTCTAGCACCATGAATCAGGCATGGAAACTCACTGGCAGATATAACTTTGTACCTTCCTAATGGCAGGTTCCAAGCAAAGTTGCATAAAATTGTGCTGCAATTTTGTGTGTGTGTGTGTGTGTGTGTGTGTAAATAGATATAAAAATGTAACTGTTGTTGCTTGCTTGAATAACAAACATAATTTATAAAAATTACTGTTTCCTTTAAAAGAATGTAGGTATACATTTGTATAATAGCGTGCGCACCATGAATATGCTTAGAATTCTTGCCGGAAAGTTGTAAAGGGGATTTCCCCCCAACACTGTTCCTTTTGTGAATATGCTTGTGGGTGTATGAATCTTATCAAAAATACCCAAAATACATACCATTTTTCTAAACCATGTTTGGCATTTCAAAAGTTGAAGCGGAGCTAGAGATGGCTTCACACTGGGATGCACTTTCAAAACAATTTATCCACTTTCAATGTAAATTTGATAAGTGACACAGCTACCCCACAGCTTTCAAAAGATTAGGCAGGAGCAAATGAGTCCATTTTTGTGCTAAGAGCTTACACCTGTTAGAAAAGGCTACCGAGTAGAAATCGTGTCATGGGGGAAAATGGGGCGGATTCTTTCAGATTTGACCCCATAATCATTTCACAAAGCATCTCTTGATAACAACGATGCATAATGGGAGATCCATGAACAGGAATACCACTGTACAAGATCCATGAACAGGAATACATACTGTACAATACTGATTGGGGCAATAGCAGAAATTTTCTCTTCAATAAAATTCCAAGCTGGAATTTTAAAAATGTTTTCCTCAACCAATTAGCTCCCCTACCTGCTATTTACTATGGAATAAAACAAGGGTGGGGGAACTCAGGCCAAGGGCCTAAATGTTGTCCATCAGGCCTCATTATCTGGCACTGAAACTCTTCCTAGGACCACGCCCTTTCTTAGGCCACACCCCTCACTAGTCCTGCTTTCCATACCCAGAGTTTTTCAAATGTGTGGAATGTGTCTTTGAACTCTGATAATACTTCTTGTGTGCCGGGATGGAGAACAAAGAGAAGTGTTTGAACATGTGTAGAAACTAGCCTACTGTACAAAGGTAACATTTACATTAATGGCTCTGCATCATTTTGCCTCTGGTCCTGCGCAGCACTGGCATGTGGCCCACAGAAGTTTGTCTAGAAGGGAACATGGCCCCCAGGCTTAAAAGAAGAAGAAGAGAGGATTCCTATCCATGAGATAAAGCACACAGGCAGAGCTTTTTTCAGCTGGAGCTCACCAGAATTCAGTTCCAGCACCTCTGAGGTGGGCATCATTGCCATTATAAGAGATAGAGGGAGGCATTCATGATGAGTTCTGGCACCTCTTTTTTGCATGTTTAGACCTTTAACCCTCCCCAAATAAATTCACATGAGAGACAAATATTTGGTTTGGTTTTTGGCAGAATTTAGGCCACAACCTGATTGATTACAACCAAGTGAGTGGTTGCATAGGTTCTGGTTCGACTATCTCCCTGCACCCTTGCAGGCGGCAGAACTGTCCCAGAACCACGATCGTAGGACAGACAAGGATGAACACCAGGGTCAGCTGCTGGTAGGGGTACCTATCAGCTGTCCTGATGTCCGTGGGACTCGGGCACCGTCCGGACCACTTTTGGGGACTGACAAACCAATGAGTCCCTGGATTCCTGTACCGGAATATCCTGTATTTCCATAGGCATGGCCACATCACGTGCCACGCCTATCACCTGAACTAGAGCCTATCCACAACTTACAAGTTGTGACGATTTGCTACCTGGCAGGCGATACCCAAGTGGCACCAGCCAATCAGCCAAGTGGGGAAAATTCCTGCCGTGCCACTGTCCCAACGACAGATGACATATGATGGCATAGCAAGGTCAAGCGCAAGCTCTAAATATAGGGAGAGGCGGGTGGGTGTTCTGATGCGAAAGGCCCCAAAGAGGAAGCTCAGCAGCCTTGCATGGGCTTAAATAGGTCCCGCGTTGCTGTATTTTACAACGCCCCATTGGTCAGATTTCACCCCAGCAACACGGGACTGACCTATCAGGGGTTGTGGCCATGATTTCCAATTACCCCCACAGCACTGGGTCGGGTTGCCAGTCGCACCCCAACACGTGCCCTCTTTTAATGGAGGACCCGATTTCTAGGAAAAACAAGACAAGACACACTGCACACAGGTTTTGCCCTTAGAAGGACAAATGACTTTGGGGTGATTTAAATCAGGAAAGTGTTGCAGGAGCAGAATTGGCCCACCTGTTAGGCAAAGTGAGGCAGCCTGATAGATGAGGAAGAGCTGAGGAGAGTTGCTGCTGGGGACAGTTCCTTGTAAGTTATAACTGAGGAGAAAGGGAAGGGGTGAGGCAGAGAGGTGCTGAATGAGGTTTTAGTTGAGCCAAAGTCTGGCAAGCAGAAAGTGCTGGCAGGCCATGAGAGGAGGTGCGAGGCCTCAAACTGTACCCAGCTGATGGTCCAAAAAGAATCAGAGGTGGCAGATAGTGTGTGATGTAGCAACCCTCTCCTAATAAAAAAAAACATAAACTGAACAATCCAGGCGTTGTACTTCTTTGTGCACAGGAAGAGAGGGACTATAGGTGTGGACACTGGGCCTTTTGATATAACCCTGCCTATGGAAGCCTATTAACAGTAGCAGTAATAATGTTAATAAAAGTAATATACAATTAAAATATGAAGATGCACTGCAGTCTTGTAGCTCCTGGTGTATTCTTGAAAGAAGCACTTTATATGTGACCAAGCAGCAGCAGATCACATACTGATCTTTATAGAGAGCTTCGTACAAGCGGACACTTCTGATTATTCCTCAACACATACCTTGAGGAACCTTCTGCACATACTGAGTGTCTCCTGCCTTAGTGAGAAATGTTTTCATGAACAACAGTGCACACTTGGACGTTCTTTTGCTTTGTGCTACTCTGCGTTTCCTCTTTGCTGTGGCTCTCTCATTTTTGTGCTTGTTGTTTCCAGAGCAAACCCAGTATAGGTGGGGAGGGGAATGCAATACCTTTTTCCACACACTGTCTCACAAATTCAGCTGGGAAGCAGACTCACTGTTCCCCTTCTTTGTCTAATAGAATATTGGATTTTTTCCCCCTCCAATGGTCCCTGTACAGAAATCAATGATCTGCTAGACTGAGTGAAGAAACAGTAGCAAAGGAGATATTGTTCCAAAAACACTGATACACCATCAGTTCTTAGGTCTCCAAATTACTCTTTTCCTACAATGAAGAGCAGAGGATTAGGGGAAAAGAGCAGCTTCTGTATTTCTTGAAATGAAACGAATTATTCAGATTCAGGAAGAGGTCAAAGAATTTTATTTTATTTTATTTTAAAAGGAAACCCAGTAGATCTATAGCCAGCTTTTACAGATGTGAAAAATAAATACTTCTGTTCTTTTTAAGATGTAGTTCAATAGTAAATGGGGGCCATATTCTTAAACAGAAGTGGCTTGTTGCATAGAGTGGGGCTGTTAAACTAGCTTCCTGGAAGGTGGTTTACCAGGAGGGTGAAGGATTGACCCTGCTGATGTGTTTGCACCATACAGACCTCCCTATTATTTCACATCTCCCCATTTCCCTCCTGGTAAACCACAGTGACTCTCCGAGATCTTCTGGGACTCCAACTCCCATCAGTTTCAATGAGCATGATCTGGAGGGCAATATGTTGTTGCGTGGCTATATCCCTCCCTCCCAAGTGAATAATGACACAGGACACATTGAATCGAATTAAATGGGCGAAAAAGGCCACAACTTTATTGGTTACGGATGTTGAGTGGTATTGGCTTAGGCATTGGATCCTAACCACTATATCTGATCCCCAACCCGAGTGTTGGAGGTCCGTGAAGGGTTAACCACCAAGGACAGCACCCCTGATGTTGATCAAGGGGAACTGCCCCTGTGATCACCGTTGGGGCATGGCTTAGGCCCTGACCTCCCTAGGCTTCGGACGGGACCATGCCCCCGGAAACCTTTAAAGGAATACCCTTCCAATGAGGGGCAGGTGATGGCGCTACCTCCCCTTTTCACCTCTATTGATGTTATCCAATGCCTAACCGCCAAAACCAAAGTTGTGACGAATTGCTACGAGGTAGGTGAAAAAACCCGATTTGGCTAGTCCAATGGGGAAAAGTCCTACCCGGCCCCCCAGCCAAGTAAGACGACCAACCGGAGTCCATAGCAAAGTCAATACCTAACCTAAAGGGTGGGTGGGCGGGAGAACCGATGCGGCTGGGGGCAGCAAAAAGAGAGGGGGAAGGATTCCCGCCGTCTCCAGTTAAAGGTCTGCTGGCCCCTCCCCTCAGCCGACCGGATTGGTCGGCCGCTGGGGAGAAGCCCCCGGGAATCCTCCAATCGTGCAGGGGCTGTGCATCAGCCCCTGCACGCATGCTCGGGTCGTGATGCCCGCAATGCCACCTCCTGCCGATAGGCGGAAGTGGCTTTGTTGTTGTTGTTGTTGTGGTTGATGATGATTTCTATACTGCCCTTCATCCAAGGATCACAGAGTGGTTCACAATATAAAAACACACACACACAAAATAACACAGCAACAAACAAAAACGATACCCTCCAACAATTTAAGAGGCCATATATTGCTTAATTAGCCAAAGGCCTAATTTGGCCATACATTCACTGTACCTGGTCCAGACCTGACTGAACCCAAATCTCATTACTGAAAATGTATCTCTCTTTTGATCCCTAATCTCTGCTTCCTCTGCCTCCCTTTTGTCCTTCCCATTTTCTTACTATGTTCTTTAGATAGTAAGTCTTCAGACATGATGGTTCTTTTAAACTTAATCACTGTGTGACATATGAGGAATCTTCATCATAATATACATAGCTTCCTAACTTAGTTTGAATGTCAGGTGCATTCTCATGTCGGAAGCCCCATACCTAGGGCAGTCACAGGGCTTTCAGGAGACTGTTAGCTCCTCAACTAGAGAAGGGGGAGAATTTCAACTCAGTTCATGTTTGAAGGAGAATTTCCAAAACAATACGTGAACCAAAACACAACCATCTTTTGAAATCCACACCTCTCCATTTTTTGCTGTGCTTTTCTCAACCCGAGTAATGTGTACAAAAATGCATAGACTAAAGTGTGCATAAAGATGCATATATCAGTGGAGTTGGCATCAGCATACAAGAACTATTAGATAACACGGCATTTCAAAAATGTGTAGATTAGGCAAAATTGCCTACATAAAATGTTGTGTTAGGGGAAATTCTCACAAAAATGAGGGTGAATTTCCACAATGGCTTTAAAAATAAAATAAAATTCAAACTGCTGTGGAAATGTGGAGAGCTGAGTTTAAGATTGGAAAAATAAGAAATGGAGAGAAACCAAAGCTGAGAGATTCACCCTTCCCTTCCCTCAACCATGTGGAAGAACGTCTTGTATATCTCAGTAAACCTCACTGTCGTATCGAGTATTTAAGAAGACTGGAGGACAATCTAATCAATGTATTTGCAACATAAAGACTATCTACAGAACATGAGCTCACTATTTTGATAATTAGAATAAATGGGAAAGTTGTACACGGGAACAATCCCCCAGTTGTTCCACTTGTATTCAACTGACCACAAGGTGGTAGCATTTCAGAATATTATAGTTATTGCTAGGCATTCTAAAGGCATGCTTTCTTAGTATTTCTGAGCATCAAGAAAAAAGTGCACCAGAGACCCAGCATAAGAGAACATGAGATGCTGCTTCCTTGCCTACTATTGAAAAAATAATAAAATTGTAAATGCAGGAAGCAAAGTTGTTTCATTGTTCTGGTCTCTAGGAATATGCGCTTTGGGCAAAGAACTTGATCATTGACAGCAAACTCATTTGATTGATCAATCCTTACAACAAAGACTCTATTCTCCAATATCCCACAATTTACATAAAGAGAGATTGATATTAGAGACTGGAAAGTGCATTTTTTAAATGGCTCTACAACCAGGTTTTCGAAACTCTGAAGTGTAACAGTATTTGAAGTAGTGTTCTGCCAAACATTTATACTGTGTTTCTTTAACCCTCACCATTCTCCATCAATTAATGAGGTGTGTGTGTGGGGGGGATGCATTTGAAAAATGAAAGTGGAGAGAAAAATTGTGGTGTTTTTTTATGATGGACTTATTTTACTCTTGAGGTTGCTGAGAGGCATTGTGGGTGTCCTTTCTTACTTTCTACAAGCCATATCTGGTAGGAATATAAGAAGGCATCATTCTTTTGTTCTGCCCTCCATTCATCACATGCAGCACAGTTTCTGTTTTGCTGTTATTCATCTTGCTGAAACTATGTAATTCATGTAATTATAGTAAATACCAATCATACTCCCTGGCTTGATTTCTGTTCTGGACATGAGGCAAATAAACAAACATTGGCAATTTCTGTTTCCATTTCTATTGTGATTCTCTGACATCCCTGCTCTCTCTTGATCTGAATTCTGCAGGCTTCCTGGGTGCCTGAGCCTTCTTAAAACCCTATGACATGCTTGACTGGGCCTTTCCCTGTAAGCAGGAGAAGGCAAGAAGGCTGTCTATTGTGCACCCAATACCTGTCCATTGTTATTTGTGTTTTAATGTTGTAACCTGCCCTAGGACCTTAGGGTGAAGGGTGGGGAAGAAACAAATAAACCAACCAGTGTGGTGTAGTGGTTAATCGGGTCCTCCCTTAAAGAGGGCACATATTGCGGTGAGACCTGGAAACTGACACCCTGTGTTGTGGGTGGGTTTGATTGGTCACCCACAACACCCAATTAGAAGGTCCCTTGGTGCTGGGTTCAATCTAGCCAATGGGGCACAGTCTAAGTGTATTGAGGGACCTATATATGCCCATGACGTGTTCCAGAGCTTCCTCTTTCGGTGTGTGCATTGGAACACCCACTCACTTCTCCCTACTTTTAGGGCTGTTGTGCTTGACCTTCCTATGCCATCATGTGTCGTCTGTCATTGGGATAGGGGCACGGCAGGAATTTCCCCCACTTGGCTGATTAGCTGTTACCATTTGGGTTTCGCCTGCCGCATAGCAAACCATCACAACTTGTAAGGTTGCGGATAGGCTCTGGTTCAGGTGATAGGGATGGGAGAATGCTCTCACCATCCCTATGTGAAGGGTATTCCGTTAAAGGAATCCAAGGACTTGATGGTTTTGTCAACCCCTGAGAGGGGGTTTTGCCCGTGCCTGAGTCCAGGGGAACATTTGGGTGGCGGGGATAGCCTGTTCCTGGCTTTCCGCTTATCCAGGTGTTCACCCTTGGCTGACCTATGCTGGAACCTGGGTCAGCGCTACCTGCCTGGCAGAGAGCTAGTCGAACCAGAGCATATGCCACTCACTTGCTGTAATCAATAACGTTGTGGCCTAAATTCTGCCAAAAACCAAACCAAATGTTTGAGTCATGTGTGAATTCTTTAAGGGGAGGTTTCTGGGTCTGAACACGTAAAGAGTGCTAGACTCGTAATCTGGTGAACTGGGTTCGCGTCTCCGCTCCTCCATATGCAGCTGCTGGGTGACCTTGGGCTAGTCACACTTCTTTGAAGTCTCTCAGCCCCGCTCACCTCACAGAGTGTTTGCTGTGGGGGAAGAAGGGAAAGGAGAATGTTATCTGCTTTGAGTCTCCTTCGGGTAGTGATAAAGTGGGATATCAAATCCAAACCAATACAAATGTAATCTTTTGTACTTTTAAATAAATTGGTGTGTATTTTAAAATTTGAATGGAAGAGCTTCCATTAAAAACAAAAACAGTGGGCTTGTTCTTATTGTTTGCCATTATCCCTGGCTCTCCAAACTCCAATTAAAGCCCAAAGGAAGGCAGCATGAGGTACCGTGTTTCTCCTAAAATAAGACACCGTCTTATATTTTTTTTCCCTCAACAAAACTCAGTATGGCTTATTTTCAGGGGATGTCTTATTTTAACCGCATCGCATCAGTACGCTGCATAGCCACGCCTCTCCAGGCTGTTTTAATGGGAGGTGCCGCATCACTATGGCTTATTTTCGGAGAACGGCTTATATTTCGCAAATGCATAGAAATCCTGCTATGGCTTATTTTATGGCCATGTCTTATTTTAGGAGAAACAGGGTAACTATTGTATTGGCCCAAATATGAACCGCACTCCCCCCCCCCAAATTCCAACCGTGAAAAGTTAAAGTGCGGCTTAAATTCGCGACCTTACCAAAATTGGCTTTTACGATATCATTGTAGGATTTTTTTTCTATGTTTGCCATTTGCGGGTGTGAGTGCCATAGCTGTCAACTTTTCCCTTTTCTTGAGAGGAATCCTATTCGGAATAAGGGAATTTCCCTTAAAAAAAGGAAAAAGTTGACAGCTATGGTGAGTGCCTGCAGAATTTTAAGGGAGTAGCTTATATTCAGGTATTGTCTTCTTTTCTCTCTCCCCCCTCCCATGAATTTTAAAGGTGCGGCTTATTTGCGGGTGTGGCTTATATTCAGGCCAATACGGTAAACCCCATGCAGCTTTTTCAGATCAGGATGTGTCATAGCTGGAGAGACTGCAGAGTACTGGAGGAATGTTTAATGGAAAGAAACACAACCTGCTCAGTCACCTTTCAGTGACCATGTAAGCTATACCCCACCCCACCCTACTCCCCCCCCAAAAATCTCCAAATTAGTTCTAAAGAGAAACAAAATTCGGATTTCTTTTTTTGAGAAATTGGAGGATAGGTTTTGACATAGCACTAAGAACATATGGAGAGCCCGGATGGCCCCTGTAGTCCAGCATCCTCTTCTCATTGTGGCATTGCAGATGGCCATGAGAAGCAGAATTTGAGCCCTGCAATTCCCAGCAACTAGCATTCAAAGGCATTCTGCCTCACTAATTCGAACATCTCTTCTTTTTCTAAACTAATATATCAGGTTTGTCTCTATCTATCTATCTATCTATCTATCTATCTATCTATCTATCTATCTATCTATCTATCATCTCTCTCTCTCTCTCTCTCTCTCTCTCATCTATCATCTATCTATCTATCTATCTATCTATCTATCTATCTATCTATCTATCTATATCTAACCACTGAGCCTCTTGGGCTAGCCAAGTGGATGTCGACAGTTCAAATCCCCACAACGGAGTGAGCTCCCATTTCTCTGTCCCAGATCCTGCCAACCTAGCAGTTCGAAAGCACGCCAGTGCAAATAGATAAATAGGAACCGCTGTGGCAGGAAGGTAAACGGTGTTTCCGTGCGCTCTGGTTTCTGTCACGGTGTTCTGTTGCGCCAGAAGCGGTTAAGTCATTCTGGCCACATGACTCAGAAAGCTGTCTGCGGACAAACGCTGGCTCCCTCGCCTGAAAGCGAGATGAGCGCCACAACCCCATAGTCGCTTTTGACTGGACTTAACCATCCAGGGGTCCTTTACCTAATTTTTGTATGCTTCGGGAACTAGGATTAATCTTACCTTCTCATTTTCACTGAACCTTCATTATAATATTATGTTCCTGGCATATATAACTGTTCTTTGAGTACTTCCCAAACATAAGATCCTTTGTATTTTGAGTGTTGCTTTGGAGATCAAAAGAATCATCTTGCAATATTGGAAGTCCCATGCTTCTCTCTCGTTGGACCATTGGGTTAGCAATGATGCACTTTTGTACTAATACAAAAATCACGTATAATTGGCATTGCACCTCTCACACCTCTACACTTTACAACTTCAACTCTGCAACATGCCCTTTTCTCTTTTTGAGCGGTTGCTCAGAGATGCCTTGAAGATTCTATGGTTGCTTTCCCCCTTTGTGCACCCTTTGTACGCCCTTTCCCCCTTTCTTCTATTTCTTCTGCATACAGCCTTCCCATTTATCTCTTTTCCTATATCTGGCTGCAAGCAGCCTGCAACTTTATTCTTCCTTTTCCTTTGTTAGATGGGGGAAAGGTGTGGGTGGATTGTGTAGGCCAGGGATAGTCTACCGGGTTCCTTCCAGATGTTCTGGACTATGACTCACATCACCTCTTGGCCATGCTGGTTGGGGCTGTTGGAAGTTACACTTCCAGAATATCAGGGTGATTGCAAGGTTGTGAACCATTGGCATAGGTCATTTCTGTTCTTTAAATGTTCTCATTTTTGTTTAAACCACTGGCGATCTTAATAGGGACAAAAATAAAATGTAATAACCTAAAATTGTAAAGCACAAGCTACAACTGTTAGTATACCAGGCAGACCATTTCAGTTCTAGACTTCAGGTTTTAGTCTTCAGCTATCAAGTGAAATAGAGAAAAGATAAAGATAAAAAAAATACACCCAGATTTTACACAATGACAAATTTCTGGATCATTAGCAAGCACTGAGGTCTTAAGGAAGTATCACCCCTGCAAAATTCCTCAATGAGAAACGAATTGAAACATATTTTGAGCCATTTCCCATGAGTTAAAAGCTGAACACAATTACTTGTGCAACTAAGATGTTACCTTTACTTTCCAGCTAGGAATATGTGCAATACCTGTTTCCATGCAAGTATGGGGAAGGGCTGTGACTCAGTAACATATTTTAAAAGTATGCATTAATTGAGGGTTTCCCCAGCCACTCTGGGTGGCTTACAGTACTGTACATATAAAAAACATAGTAAGACCTCATTAAACTTTAAAAGCCTCCTGATACAGGGCTGCCTTCAGATGTTTTCTAAAAGTCAGATAGTTGTTCATTTCCTTAACATCTGATGGGATGGCATTCCACTGTTGATAATTCCACTGTTGGCATTCCACTGTTGATCAACAGTGGAATGCCATCCCATCAGATGTTAAGGAAATGAACAACTATCTGACTTTTAGAAAACATCTGAAGGCAGCCCTGTATCAGGAGGCTTTTAAAGTTTAATGAGGTCTTACTATGTTTTTTATATGTACAGTACTGTAAGCCACCCAGAGTGGCTGGGGAAACCCAGCCAGATGGACAAGGTTTAAATAACAGCAGCAGCAGCAGCAGCAGCAGCAACAACAACAACAGCAACAACAACATTTACCCGGTAATAAAATAGTAATAGTAGTAGTAGTAGTAATAATAATAATAATAATAATAATAATAATAATAATAATAATAATAAACAACTACTCACTTCCAGAGGAAGTAGACCTGATGCCTTTACTAACAATAATATAAATATTTAAATGATTTGACTTTGATAGCTTGTGTACCCGAATTTGTCCAGCAAGGCAATATCCTTTATTTAATTTATATATTTAATGACTTTTATACACTGCTTTAAAAAACAAACAAACCCACAACTCTAAGCAGTTTACAACACTGTAAAAGAAAACTAACATCCTAAATAAAAAACAGTTTTTAGAAAGTATTGAGCTTACTTGAACAAGGTTTAAAAATCAACAGTAGCTAAAGAAAGCAACCCACGTGTAATTTTACATGTCTGGATAGACTTGCGTAAAGAAACATGTTTTAAGAAGGCGCCGAACAGACAGCCTGCCTGATGTCAATAGGCAGGGAGTTCCACAGTGCCTGGATGATGCAACGCTAAAAGACTTGTTTCCTACATGTGTGGAATGCATATTATGTGGCACCTGCAACAGCACCAGTTCCACAGACCAATGTGGTCGAGGTGATCTCTCAAGTAAGGTGATCTCTCAAGAAAACAGATCCAAAGCCATTACAGGCTTTGCAAACTAATAGAAACACCTTGAACTTGGCCCAGAAGAAAATAGGCAACCAGTGGAGATCTCTGAGCAGAGGTGTTATAAGCTGCAAACAGCAGCTTCCAGATCAGGCACAAGCGAAAAGTGCATTGCAGTAACCCAACCTTGAGGATCTTTGTAATCCTTTTAATACAATGTTTTCAGCCCTTCCTGCTTCTCCTTCTGCTGATTTAAAATGAATCACCCCCCCTTTTTTTTAAAAAAAACCAACTCATTTTTTGCTTTCAACACCAAATATCATCTTGGGTGATATACAACGCTAGTCCTACTCGGAATAGACCTATTTATGCATAGTGACTAATAAGTTTAATAAACAATACTTTAATAATAAGACTAGATATGACTATTTTAGGTTCATTAATTTCAGTAGGAGCTAGTTAAATACAACCCAGTATTCCTTAGCTCACTTCGAATGTAGACTAGTCGACCTAATATTTTCACGCCCCATTTTCTCTCTGTCTTTTTTCATTCAGTGTTTTTAGTTTATTTTGGATGAGCCAGATTTAAGAAACAAAATAATTGTAGGGAGAAAGAGAAACAAATGGGCATTTCTTTAATCATCATCATCATCATTATTATTACTGCCACTTTTTTAAAAAAAGTGACCCAAAGTTTGAGTTCATTCCCTGCCAGCCTTGAAAGGCAGGATAGCATCTGCGGATACACAAGGAAGCTTTGGTTTGCCAGCAAATCTTAAACGAATACCAATTTTTACTCCTTTGAGCTGTAGAATTCTTTTGAACTCCAGTTGGATAGAGGGATCACAGGGATCAATCAGACGACTGCGGGCAGGATGTGTTCATTCAGTGCAGCAGCTTTGGCACCGACAGAGGATTGTTAGAGCCTATTTTCCTTTGAGCAGCAGGAGTAAGTACTGTAAAGAAACAGGACTCAGTGAGACTGCCGGATGCATAAACAGTATGTAATCCTCTGAATGCGCAGGGAATTATATCCGAACGAGGGACAAGAACAAAAATCCGGTCGCTGCCTTCACAACCGCATGGGGCTCAACATCCTAGGTTAGGCTGAGCTACTGGAGGACTCTTGTTTTGTCTTGGAAGGTGGGGAGGGAGGTGTGCCTGGAAAACACACACACACACACACATACACACACTCACACACACACAACCCAGCATTTACCAGCTCCCTCCATTCAGAGCCTTAATCTCTGAAGTCCAGAAAGTAAACTGATCTGGACTTAGCTGTTTTCAGCTCCACAGGTTTTTGGTTTAGTAAGGCAGATAAAGCACATCACTTTATAGATTAGCTCGAAGCTATAGAGGGGGACAGCAGTGATGGTGGTGACATTTATTGGATTGGCTTCTTTAAACAATGCGGGGATAAAACTAGCCTTTTTTTCCTTCTTTTGGTAACAGCCGAGGGAAGGAAAATTCCAATCGGTCCCCTAGAAGAGGCCAGACTCTGGAAATAATTTTTAAAAGCATTCGAAGTGAAGCTTGCCTTCATGGCCAGCTTGCAGCCTAGTTCCTTCTGAAACCCTCATTGGACCATGTTTGCAATACATCCAAGGGTAAATCGCTGCATGTTTCGCTCCTTATTTTCCTTCCCGAGACTACTAATGATGCAGTGATCACCAGGCAAAGAAGCTCAAGCGCAATGCCTAAAAGGTGTACACAAACATGCAAGGACGCACACACAGACACACACACATGCCCGCACAATCTGTTGGGGAGAATCTTCCCGCTAATTATTTCTAAGGATGCCAGGTGAACATAGGGACACAGAAACTAAAACGAAACGAAAAGATCAGCAGCAGAAGGGCTCTGCCAAACACAACACCCCCAGCTATGTTTCTGTTTGTGTGAGAGATTTGATTTGACATTGGTTCGGCTCTGGCATTTGAAGGGAGTTTAAAAGCCTGGCAGATGCTTCTGTGTATTTTCCTCCCACAGATGGAGGAAGTGTTCGACAATCTGCTAGACCTCATTAAATAGCACACTCATGGTGGAAATGGAAAGTGAGTGGTGGCTTTCACTTTCGTCAGAGGCCAGCATTTAACAAGTTCTTCCCTTTAAAATGCATTTGTCCCCTGCACTTTTTTTTTTAAATGATCAAGTGCCCTGGCATCTTAAAACACAAACAAATGAACTGCGGCCCAAGCATTCATGGAAGTGTAGAGCTCACTGTCAGCTCTCCTTCTGGAAATTGTTTCCTGGTGGGCAGATTTGGCTAAATCCTTTTGCCACCTCCAGCACAGTGATAAGGTGGAAAAAAAATAAGATTTAAATAATAAATATATACATCCAATTAAATGCAAACCTGGGGCACTGGTTAAGCACTTCTAAGTCCCATTGATTTAAGCATATTTGAATTGACCCTAATTCTCCCTGACATCTCCAGAGCTAGAGTTCAAGTAGATGTGTTTAGAATCATGATGAAAGGAAGAGAGAACCCCCTGGCTTTTTCTCCAACAGAGCAGAGGCTGGGATACTGTCCTCAGAGCCACTACAGAGCCGATCCTGTGATTTCAGTCAGTGATAATGTGCAGTAAACTCTGATCTCAAGCAAACTTTTGTTGTGTACAGATAGTGAGCTTATCATTACAGTACTTGAAAGAAATGGTTCTCTAAAGCACCATCATTGATGGGCTGACTTCAGGTTTCTGGGTTCTGCTTTGAACCCCAAGGTCCACCAACCAGAACCAGGTTCAAAGCAGTGGTTCAGGGAGGCTGGATATTTATTATGGAATTAAGTAAATGGGTGCCTCTGAGGCTGAACAGCTACTCAGCCCAGGAATTAGTTTTAAGTACCAATACTGAATTCACAGTCCTCCCATTTTCTCCCTCCTGGTCCCCCCTCCAATGTTGTTCATTTCAGCAGCCTAATTTAGAGGGAGGGGAAGCCTTTTAGTTATTGCTATTCTCAAAGAATTGGTTGTCGGGAACCCTTACTGATACACTTCTAGTGATGGGGGGAGAAATTCAATTTACTTTGCATTTAAAGGCGGGCCTACCGAATTCAAATTTTCCAAAACAATGCAGATCAAAACACAGCCAGCCTTTGAAATCTGGACTTCCCAATGCTGGTCTCTCTATCTGGCAAAATCAAACATTGACTGCTCCCTGCTCTGGTGTTTCTTCTACCTTCTCCCACCATCAACTGTGGCATTATAGTAACATACCCTCTAACATTCCTCAGATGAAAATAGGAACATTTCTCACTCCCCCCCCCAACACACAAATGGCCTTCCTCGACCCCCAATCCCCCCATAGAGCCTTCCACAGCCACAAACCAACTGGACTCGGGGGGGGGGGGAGCTTAGCAAATACTAAAAGAAAGCAAACCATCTAGTGCCTTCTAGCACTACAGTATATATATTTTACCACACAGTAGTTCAGATTGTAAGGTTGTGGCTTGCAGCACATGCTGTTGACAGTGAACATCCGAGAAGAATATGAGTGCCTATAAAGGTGAGCTTTCACACAAGCAGGTTTATCACTTTGTGGCTGCAATGGCAAGTTATCTATCACTTGCCCATGGAAATGAGCTTTTACAGATCAATCACCACAGACGTGAATTTGCTATCACTTGAAATCACCTGAAAGGAAAGCAGAAATGTTTGAAAGTTGTACAGTAAATTACCTTACACCAGATATGTGGTATACTTTTTTCGTAGTACCAGTGTTTATGACTCATAGAGCTGTGAGCTTCTTTCTAAGAACACTGTTGCCCTAAAAATCATTGTGAAATTTTCCAGCCCTTTGTAACGGTCCTTTCTTAAGCCCATTGTTATTATTAAGCAATTCTTTATTAATAATCAATGATAATGTTTAAGCTTCCCCCCCTTTCAAAATATCTCTGGAATCTCCTCTTATTAGATTTTGAGTCAATGTACCTCCCTTCCCCCAAATCTCTGCATTTTGTTAAAAATGAATCCCATATATCTTTCGATAAAACCTACAGAGTTAAGTGCCTAATAAAATACTACACGACTAAAATGACTATTAATATTTTAGCATTGTGCCGAAGCATGAGCTCCCCCCCCACAAAAGGTATGAATCACTGGTTTCTTCATTTCTTTAATTCTTTATTAATTGGTACTCGAGGCAATAAACCATAATATATAACTTTGGCATCAGATAAGGTTTAATGAGTGCCTGACCTTTGCGTGGATAAATTCTCCATCAGAGAACTGGCACAAGATAACCCCTTTTGAGCTGGAATTCTTGTTACTGAACCCTGCTTCCTTTCCACTGTCCTTGACATAGCCAGTTGCTTTTTTTTAATCTGTAAAAGGCAGTCATTTTGCAAGACAGCTTCCTTTCTGAGGGGCTAATTCAGTGGAAATTTAATAGGGCTGGGGACATTTTCCTTTTTTTTTCCTTTTGGCTCTCTGTTCCGTTAATTATTCTGCATGGGAGCAGAAGTCTGATTATAGCCATCACCAAACTAAGGATCAGGCAAGTACCTACTGCACGAAGCTTAGCTGCTATTTAGCTGTCATAAAAACTCCTGGTTGGTTGGTTTGTTTTTAAGTGAAGTTCCCTAGGCTAAATTTACTACTAAAATCCTGATCAGTATTTTTATTTATTTATTGCATTCATATCCCCTCTTTTTCTCCAAAGAACTCAAAGTGGTTTACATGGTGTCCCCTCCCCCCCACCATTTATTCCCCACAACAACCCTGTGAGGTAGGCTAGGCTGAGAGGCAGTGACTGGCCCAAGGTCACCCAGTGAACTTTGTGGTTGAGTGGGAATTTGAATCCTGGTCTCGCAGGTCTTAGTCCTCCTCCCCATTTCTGGTGAATACCACCCACTCCCCTTCCGATCTTCATGTGTATTTCAGTTGAAGCTGGTGGACGTACGCTGAATCTAGACAAATCAAAGAAGTGTTTCTGTTAAACCAGGCTTCCTCAACCTCGGCCCTCCAGATGTTTTTGGCCTACAACTCCCATGATCCCTAGCTAGCAGGGCCAGTGGTCAGGGATGATGGGAATTGTATTCTCAAAACACCTGGAGAGCCGAGTTTGAGGAAACCTGTTAAACGCATCCCAAACTTTGTATGAGAAATTGGGTTAGCAAAAAACAGAACTCCACAGTGCCATCTGGTGTCACAGTGTTGCCAATGTAGCTTAGTCCTTAGGATCTCTTGAGGTTCACTATCTGTTAGAGATACAAATGGAGGCTACCAAGAAAGCAAGACAACCTGTTGATCTTTATTGGGCTGCTGCAACAGGGTCTCTCCTTCCCTATTTTGCAAGGAGGTGAGGAAGAGCTCCAAAGAAAAGTATGTAACATCTTTTAAAACCCCAGAAACCTCACTGCCCCTTTGACAGAAAGACCACCCACAAGACCATCACCAATCCCACAGATCCCATTGCCCTATTTTGCAGGTCTGTCCTGCTTTTAATAAACACATTTCAGACCGGTTTCGCAGATACTTGAACCATCAAGGAGTTCGTGCCTACATGACTGGAGGTTGGCCAGGGTTTAAACATGGCCACTGTGTTGTTTTCTGGCCCTTTGTACTGCTTCATTGATAATAAGTACTATTTCACTGATAAATTGTGTAAAACTAGAGGTGGAGGGTTTAATTAAGAACTTCCTTTAGACACACAATAATTGGCTCCCTACTGTTTATGGGTAAGGTGTAGATGAGGTCTTTGCAAAACCCTGCAGCAGGGTTTGCAAGCAGCGTTTCCAAACATTTCAGTGGAAGCTCCAGTAGGGGCCGCTGTTGCAAAGGAAAATATGGGTCCCTTTAAAATTTAAAGGTGGATGTGTATGTGCATTTATTTTATGGGACTTCAGTTTCTAATATCAATGGTTTGACTCCTCAGTTGAAAGTCCTACATAGCTGGAATACCGGAAGGGAGGACTCCAATGACATTCAATGGGACAAACTTAGACTCTCCCTTCAGACATTCACAAAGGTTGGATGAGCAAGGGCCATGGGCAGCATTTGGATTGGGGCCAACATATACACACCCATCCAATTCAGTTTCATTTCCCCACCCAATTCTTTTGAATGCCTTAAGAGGGTTCTGGTTCATACACTATCTTGGTAGCATGGCAGGATTACTGTTGGCCTAAACCATGTTGTTGATCCTTAATGCAAAACACCAGCAACACAGCCAGGGATGGGAGGAAAATTTGATGCAGTTCACATTAAAGGTTAATTTGCACTTCCTGAATCAATACAGGAACCAAAACACAGACATCCTTTGAAATGCGCTCTTTTCTAGATTCGGCAGTTAATGTGTACCAAGTAATACATACAAAGATGCATATTGTAAGATAAACTGTGTCTACAAGTGCATATGTTAGGGAAGATAACGTACCAACATGCTTTACATTAGGGGAAATGGCTTTGCAAACATGTGTGTATTGGGCAAGATTGAATACAAAGCTATGTATATTTGCACCAAAACGCTGACAAATTTTCATGCGTACTTTGAAAAGACATTATTGAAGTGGTGCTGAAATGTGGAGACGTGAACTTAACAATGGAAAAACGACATATTGACATTGACAGGTTTCCCAGCACAAAGCAAAGCCTGTGTGATGCTTGAAACTGTGCTGCCGTGATTGTGTGTGAACTGCTTCATCATTGAGGGCTTCCTTCAAATGTGCCATCTGTTTGCTCCTCATCCATGAAGGTTCTCATTTCCTGCTGGTGAGAGTGTGATTAGCTGCTTCCATACTCCCACCCCATATAACTGCATCGGGTCCTCCTGTACAGGATATTCAGCAATACGGACCATGCCTCTGTAAACTTCACTTCTCATATTGTTAGTCATTTGTGCAGGCTTCCAATAAGAAGGCTCACATGTTGTCAAACTCATATAAGCTAATACTATTTTTCCCCCTCAGTTCTCTGATGGCTGATCCACGTGGAGAGCCATCAGACACATACAAGGGGGGGGTGTATCCTTAGGCTATGGGGATACAGCCATCCCTCCAAACATTCTCATGGGTACTGAGCAAGCTCAGTGGGCATGGAATGCTGATTGGCTGTTGTGGTGGGGGAAATGGAAAAATGTGGAGAGGGAAATGGAATGGAAAGGCTGGAATCCCAAACAGGAACATATTGCCCACTGCAACATTTTGTTGCAGCTCCTGCCTCTCACCACATTTCGCCCATGTGGCTCAGGCTTCTGAAACAGGAGCAACCTGGGCAATAGAAGCAGATCAACTCAAAGCTAAGGAGTAAATTCCTGTGGAAACAAGCTGCCACCTCATGGCTGAAATAATATATACCAATTGCGGAGAATTAATTAAGCTCATTTCCAAGAAGGACTGCCCTTGGTCCACTGAGAGTCAAAGGGCAGCTGGAAGACTATAATTACTTGTGTTAAAGAGAAATCACCATAGGAGGTCATCCAGTTTCGCAGTATGATTTAAAAGAGCAGCGTGACTTCAGGGTATTTTTAGCTTAGATGTGGGTGAGTTGCAAAGATTGTGGTGTGTGTGTGTGTGTGTGTGTGTGTGTGTGTCTATATGCAACATTACTTATGGGATATAAATGGAAACACTCTTTCCAATTTTTCATTCAGAATAACAAGGGGGAAGTGTTGATAACATGTCCAGCTGTTGCAATGAATGCATTCTGATACAGTCCTATTTCCTTGAGCTTATCAAGATAAAAAATAATTTTGCAAAATCCTGAATTGAATTGCTAATTGCCAAACATCTTGGAAGTAACAGGATACCTAAATGGTCCCTTTCTTAAATCATGCATGTTAATATTTTCTTTTCTTTTCTATTTTTACCTACTCCATTCAGTAACATTCAGTGAAGTGTAGCAGGTACTTTAAATCTCTAGAAAAGGAGACATTGACCTTTAACTAAAAAAAGAAGTAACAAGCAAAGGTAGCCATGATAGCCCATAAAGGGGGAGACCCCTCCCCAAAAATCACATTAGGGCAATACTTTTTTTAGGCCAACCATAATATTGACAAAATAGAGTGCAAGGATTCAGAACTGTTCATCAGGATAGATGGTAAAAAACAAAACAAATCAGGGAGTGGGGATTGGCTAATGTTGAAGCTATGGTTGGAATTTGCATTTTATCGAAGTTTTCAAATAAAAGGGCAAAGGAGGTTGTACACATTCTGATCAGGGCCTGTTATATGCTTTGTAGGTTTCAAGTTGCACCCAGGGCTGCTTGAAAGGAGAAACATACAATGGTTGGTTCTCCATGTTTTGGAAAAAGAAAATCTTGTATTTCCCAAGCCATACAAAAATCATACAAATTGTGAGTTAGCACAATATTGTTGCCCTGTGGTACACTCTCCCATCAGATGTCAAAGAAATAAACAACTATCTGACTTTTAGAAGACATCTGAAGGCAGCCCTGTTTAGGGAAGTTTTTAACGTTTGACGTTTTATTGTGCTTTTAATTTTCTGTTGGGAGCCACCCAGAGTGGCCGGGGAAACCCAGCCAGATGGGTGGGGTATTATTATTATTATTATTATTATTATTATTTCAACCAAAGTGATACAAAATAGCATGTGGGCTTTCACCGTGGTTGCCAATGATTTCAGATAAATCTTAGTCAAAGCCCATAGATGGAGGGTGGTTTATCCATTTATTTTTTTTATTTTTTTGCTGTGATCCAGATAAATGCAGGTTAAGACATCTCAGATGGTTTTGTATAGTTGCATTTTTTAATATTGTTTACATAGTTAAATTTTCTGTAGGGCATTATTGCCAAATAGGTTTCTGTTGAGATACTGTCAGCATCTAAATGGAAGAAAGAGGGTGTCATCAGGAACCAGAGGCTCTGCTAGGATATGTCAGTTCCTGTTATTTCACTTTCATCTGTATTTTTGTCATGCAATTTTACAATGCGCTATGGAGCACAGAAGTCTTTACTTTAACATACCTATCTGGAAATGGTGGTTTTCATCCATTGCTCAACCATCCTAACACATTGCCTGCAACAAATGCTGTAATATAATGACCATCATAGAGTATCCATCCACTGGCAGCTACCAATTATTACGTGTTGCTGTGCATTATTATATGTTGCATTCAGGAAAGGAGATAAGCAATACACATGAATTGCATTTGTTCTGAGGATGGATTAGACTTTGCAAGAAACTCATAATTAGCTACCCAGCTAAACCTCTTGATCTGTGGGGAAAAAAACAGTGGAGTGAGATCATAGATTATCAGTGTTTGGGCTATGCTGTTCAAATATATTTTATTGCAAATATAAAAGTTGGTCTACAATGAAACCTCCCCGGGTCATCCCTCAAGTGTAGCTCTGAACCAGATGTTTCCAGACATAATGTTCTTGGTTAGCTGGAGAGCACAGCTGCCTTATAAATATTCTACATCCAGGGTGAATGTACTGCTGAGAAGTTGCCATTTCAACTCTTCATAATTTGTGGAGAAATGCAGAAGAACATCTATTCATAGCAACCGAGATCTTCACACTAAAGTCTCTGTGGTTGATCGTTATGATGCTGTTTGCAAGGGTACTCACTGCCATCCCAGTGTTGTCATGTTTGTACTTACAAGACTTATCCCTTATGAAACTCTCAGCTCCCAAAGTTCCAGAGCACCTGAAACAGAAGCTAGTAAGATGCCAAAGAAGAGTCGAGACAAATAACTTTGGGGAACGGATTATTTACCCCACTGTGCTGTGTGTCTCCCAGACTGCATGCCCACACCTGGCTCTTTGTACTGCTGCAGGAAGTGGAATTGGGACATCGCTGTGTCACTCCACAGCCCCCTCCTAACACTGAGCCCGGTTGGACCACCCAGTGAGCTGTGCAGAGGCCACTCCCAGATATGACACTCTACCAACCTGCACACCCACATCACATATGTCACATGCACTCCACACATCCTGCCTTTTTGTTGAGGGTGGGGCATCACATTTTCTGAATGTCCGAAGCTCGGTACTTTGTCCGTATTGTATAAAGTACCCCATAAGTCCACTGCAGCACATTTGTTGCTCTTGTGAATGCTGAATGGAATCCGGTAGACTGAACGGCAAAAGCACTGATTGGATATTGTTTGTGACATAATCAGGGAGAGCAACACAACTCCCCTTGCATTGATTTCCCCTTTCAAAAGGCACTTATTTATTTATTGCAGGCTGTGTGATCTCCTACTGTATAGCTCCTGCATGGTAACACACACTTGCAGCAAAACACATTTTTGTCTTGATTTCCTTCACGGTGCTTCGTCTTTGATTGTTTGGAGGCTGTGTACTTCTCTGCTGTCTCAGCCCTCTATGGGAGATGCCTGCATGCCTAGCCATGTTGCTGGTTGCTTGCTTTTCCAAAAGGGGCAAGTATAGAATGACTATCAGCTCCTCTGTCTGATGCACAGCCTAAGGCTATCTCTCCATTATATGCACATGAGATATTGTGTAATGGCTTCTGGTCACTTGCAGAAGTATCACGCAATGGCTAAAACCCACTACTGGCTTACATTTGGTGCTTGTGCATTGATTCTTATCACTAGGGTGATTTAAGTACAGGAATAAACACTAGGTGGGAGATTAGCAAAGTCAGTGCTGTGCCCTGTTCACCGCTAATACCACCATAATTCAGGCATAATGCTGCACCCAAAATTACAGATTCAAGACCCTTTTCATCTGAACATTCCTCCCTAAATTAGCTCCTCAATTAATTCTTTAAAAGGCCTTTAATTACACCAAGAATCCCCTAAAGTGCCTTCTTTCCTTCCCCATCTTTCATGCAATATATTCTATTAAATGTACATTAGTTAAGATTTATTGGTGTAACTGATGCTGGAAAATTAACTATGGGGGAAAAAGAACAGGTCAGCAGCATTGGTAAGCTGCAGCAATGGAACTGGGCTTGATTAACAAAGAGCAATGCAAAAAATACCTACAGAGGATGTTCTGCAAATGGCAAGCTGCCGTTTTAAGGCTAACCGCAGCAGATGTAAGAAAGGCACCCTTCCGCTGACCAGACAACAACTGGACTCACTTCCACTGGAGAGTTTATTACAGCTTTTTGGATAGTGATTAGTTCAGTATTTCACCCTAAATGTTAGTCATTTGAAACAAATAATAGTGGAGAGCAAGAAAATAAAGATCATGCTGAGTGACAGAAATTCAGATGTTCTTTTTTTTTAAAGCATTGTCAGGAAATTTGTAGAAAAAACAGTATTTTAAAAAATCAGAGGGAAGAATACCAGAGGAAATGTGTACTTTTAAAATCCGCTGATGGATGGGTGAAAGTGAAAGGCAAGTGACAGAATGATTAGCTGGAATATACTATTGTCAAACAATAGTGATAAATTGGGGCAATGCAAAACACAAAACTAAACTAAACAAAATAAAAATGATGAGAAGGATTATCAGCAAGAAATACTATGATTCTCTTGAATTGGATCATGTCCCTTTTGTGGAGTAGGAGGAAGGAAGACATTTAAAGGAGAAGGGGAAGAAAATAAAACGAATCTGTTATTTGTCCATCTGTTTATCCATTTCTAAATGCCTCTGTGATTTAGTGCATTCGAATGCTATACGTTGATGAACTCGTTTAGGAAACTAACAAAGGTGTCATTTGCAGAAAAGACTTACAGCCCCCAATGGCAGTGTATAGTTTAATAGCCTGTGCTTTTGATTTCATCTGTTCCATGGTGGCAATGAAAGCTTCATCGTCACTGCCAACAAGCTGAGCCAAGCTTGCTCTAATGTTGCCTATTGCCTCAATTTTCATTGTGAGCCGAATACTTTTATCAGGACAGCAGGAGAGAGAGAGAGAGAGAGTGCTCCAACATATTATGCCACTCATGAGGCCACCCATGTGATAACTAAAGGACTAGAGATATGCATTAACGTTATGGGAGACCACTTCTGCGCATTTAGTGTCTAGATCACTGGTATTTAAAGATGAAACATAGGGGGTATCCAAAACGAATCTGAGTGGGGAACTGCAGCTTTCATTAAACAGGTCCAGGAGAAAGATGTGCAGGGATTCCACTGTGGCCAGTTACAGATATTAGAAGAAATTCATATTTGGAGAAAGAAAACGCACACTTGCACATGCTCAGTGGAGGTTTTGCATAAAATCCTCATGTTTCATTGGGGACGAGATAGGAGAGGAGCAGCTGCTTAAAATTAAAAGGAAATATTCCTTTAGGGTAATTAGGCAGTAAACAGCTTGGGCTCAAGGTTCAACTGGAGGTGCAGGAAGTTTGATTTGAATTTTCCTTGCTCTGTAGAGTAAAGCTCACATCAGATTAGAACATTTTGGTTTGGAATTGGAGTTCTATTTCTTGATGGCTACTAACACTGATACCTCCAGTCTTGGAGACAGTGTGCTTGTGAATAACAGCTGCTGGAAACTGCAGGAGGGGAGAGTGAGTGGTGTTGTACTCAGGTCTTGCTTGTGGACTTCCCACAGGTGTCTGGTTGGTCACTGTGAGAACAGGATGCTGGACTAGACGAGGCAAAGGAACAGCTGACACCCTGCTGGTAGGCCTCCATGTATTTGATGGGCCACTGTACAAAACAGGATGTTGGATAAGATGAGCTTCTGGTCTCATCTAATAATAATAATAATAATAATAATAATAATAATAATAATAATAATAATTTATTTTTATACCCTGCTCATCTGCCTGGGTTTCCCCAGCCACTCTGGGTGGCTCCCAACAAAACATTAAAAACACGATAAAACACCAAGCATTAAAAACTTCCCTAAACAGGGCTGCCTTCAGATGTCTTCTAAAAGTCAGATAGTTGTTTATCTCTTTGACATCTGGTGGGAGAGTGTTCCACAGGACAGGCGCCAGTACCAAGAAGGCCCTCTGGCTGGTTCCCTGTAACCTCACTTCTCACAGGGAGGGAACCACCAGAAGGCCCTCAGCGCTGGACCTCAGTGTCCAGGCAGAACAATGCAGGTGGAGACACTCCTTCAGGTATACTGGGCCGAGGCCGTTTAGGGCTTTAAAGGTCAGCACCAACACTTTGAATTGTGCTTGGAAATGTACTGGGAGCCAATGTAGGTCGTCTCATGTTCTTAATGTTCACTTCATACTACACACCCAGGAAAGGTGGAGGCAGCACCAGAGATGTGCATGACCACCACAATCCAGTTATAACGCCTGTATTTAGTTTTACCACAGGCCATTACTGACTTGAAACATACACAGGGCTTTTTTTCAGGGTGAACTCACAGGAACTCAATTCCGGCCCCTCTCAGGTAGGCGCTATTGCCATCCTAAGAGAATGAGGGAGGTGTTCATGGTAAGTTCTGGCACCTCTTATTCTAGAAAAATGGGATTGAACATACATACATACATACATACATACATACATGACATTTGACTTCCCCTTTCTGATCTTACATGCCTTTGAGTAGGAGGTGAGCCTCCCTAAAGCCTACAAAAAGAAAATGGATGTTGTCCAGAATGGTTCACATCCATTTTCTTTTTGTAGGCTTTATGGAGGCTTGCCTCCTACTCAAAGGTATGTAAGATCAGAAAGGGGAACTCAAATGTCATGTAAAATAACCAAACAAGTGTTAGAAACCACCCCAGAATGGGTCTTACTAAACATCTTCCAAGACAATAATGCCCACTTACAACACAAAGAACTCATAACCCACCTACTCTCAGCAACCAGAAACATCATAACCAGACACTGGAGAGACCTGTCAGGAGTAAGCATGGACCAATGGTACCAAGTAGTATGGGAAACAGCCCTACTAGAAAAATTAACCAGCAACCTAAAACTAGCACGAGGACAAACAGAAGAAGACACCTTCACCCCTGTATGGTCCCCCTTCATCACACACACAGCCCAGCAAGACAACGACAGCATACAAATCAATATGGCTAACCGGATCCAAAACACCCACCCACCCCACTCACACAGGAAACCAAAGATCACCACAGCCAACCACAAAGGAACAATCACACCCTACGCCATTCCCAACCTCTCTCACCGCCGAAGGAGCACAAGCGAACAACAGAAAACCTACACAAACAACGCTGACACCAAACCCTACACATATCAAGGAAAATAGAAACATTGTCACCCCACTTCACCAATCCCCCCCATCCAACCCACCTCTTTCCTCCTCTTTCCTCCTTCTCTCCCTAAATGTCTCAACAACCAAAACTGATTTGTAAAAATATTACATGGAAAAAATACGAGAGAGACATTGCACACACTTTTGTAAATCAAGAAAACCTTTAATAAAAAAAATAAATAAAAGAAAAAGAAAATGGATGCTAGTTTCCAATGAAGCTTGAAAGGAGCCCAGTTTACAAATACATGCTTGTGGACCGCAGCAATATAGTTATCACAGCAGCTGTGTGTGTGTGTGTGGGGGGAAGTTGCCCATTTATATAGCTATAAGCAAACAGTATTTCCGCATGCCTCTTAATCTGCAAAAATTGTGGTTTCAGTAGGAGGCCAAAGAAGCCAGTTACCGGACCAAACCTCAACCTCCCACTGTGTTGGAGAGAGAGAGAGAGAGAGAGAGAGAGAGAGAGAGAGAGAGAGAGATCGGTCCCCAGTATCATTAGTATGTAAGAGAAAGGATGAACATTCAATGAAAACTCCTTCAGCCAGTGCTTACTCCAGAAATCACATACATTAAGTCATTGTCCCTGATGGTAATGTCCATCGTGTGGGTAATTGCAGTTCATGTCACCCTGTTCATGAGCTGCTCTGCATTGTTGACACATGCTCCCCTGGAGGGCAGCCACACTTCACCGAACTGCTAGATAGTGGTTCAGCCGTGTCATTCCTGCCTAAATCCATTTGCTGGTGCAGTTCTCCAAATGCACAGCTTACTAAATGTGAAGTACATTTAAGTGACCTATTTGAAGAAAGCAATTCCTGTGCTTGGGCACCTTAATGCGCTGACGACACATGGCACATGGACGTACAGGATCCCTATACCGTGAACAAAAGGTGGCACTAGGTTATTGAAATCCTTACTCTACATTTGAAGCAGGAGGTTAGGCAGAGCCGCATCACCGACAATGCAGCTTTTACACATTGCTAAACAAGTTGTCTCTCCGGTAGGAGAAAACAATTCCGTCCATCCCGACTACCAATTAAATTAAATTAGCATTGTGGCAATAAGAAGCTGCACAACATCTTGAGATGGAAAAAACATAGATAATACAGTCAGCCAGTATAATGCTAGTTTTATTTTTTTTAATTTTTTAAAAAATGCTTCAGGACAGGGAAATGTATTCTTCCGTTGCACTTTTTTTTTTTTGTCTTTTGGATGGGAGGAAATAAATTCCTGGAAATAGGAAAGGCATTTTTGTTAATCTTGTCAATTAGTCTAAGTCAACTTAGTTTTTCATGGAGAATAAAGCTATCAGTGGCTGCTAGTCATGATGGCTATATATTACCTGCTGCTTCAGAGGCTCTGTGCCTTTGAATACCAATTGCTGGGGGTCGCAGACAAGATAATCATTCAGGACTTACTTGTTGGAGTAAAGTCCTTTAGCAGCCCTCCCTGGAATAAGCACTCTCTCTATCATAATCTGAGCAAGAAGTCTTTTCAACTTGCTTCCTGGCCTTTAAGACATAGAAGGAGACCTGAATCCCATTTTACATTTCGGAAATCCTTACAACATACATCAAGTGGCTGCAACTGAGAGTGCGAAGCCCTTCCTTTAGCGATAAAAGCCATTTTGCCTAGAAGGTATCAGCTCAATAGAACCAAATGATGCATCCTCCTCCGCACATCATTTGTCTTTGTCATGTAACGTGCTTGAGGTTCTTCCTCCTTGAGGCTGATGACCCAGCAAACCCCCACCCTCACATTTTCTTTCTGCTAAGATCTCAGACTCTTTCAGGAAGAATATTAAAAAAAGAAATCATTAGTGATTACAGCTCGTTTTTGGAAATTGGATCATTCCGTCTCCTGGTCCCCAAGGATAACTGGTTAATAACTTCAGAATGGCAAGGTAAAGAAGACAGTTTAGAAAAGAAACCTGAAAAAAACCACCCTGAAATCACAGGCTTTTATCTGTTTTCCAACAATGTCACTGAATTTTTCCTGGCAAAACTAATAACTTGGAGAATACTACCCTATAGTTTCCTGGAAGACATTTTAAGTGTTTTTTAATCAACAGAATTTAAACTGTTTCTTCCTGTCCTGGTATCAAGGCTTTAGATGAGACCGCAAGTCAACTGTTTTAAAAAGTCATTGTGGTAGGTGAAAGGGACTTCAATTTTAAACACCACTTATTATAAGAAGGAAATATCTCCCCACAGATATACAGTCCCCAGAACTGCTGTTGGACTGGCTAAGGAAAGAAGGTTTTGTTTCACTAAATGCTCTGAGATATAATGTGGCACAAAAATCCTAGAAGATAATTTGATTTTAATTTCAGTGAAGCTGAATGCACTTATTTTGAAAATGGTACTTAAAAGAAAAATACAATTAGTATTTAAAGAAAAGAAAAGAAAAGAAAAGAAAAGAAAATAAGCCGCATATTGTCTATTGCTTGGCACAATTGATTTTATTACTGGTTTTTCAACAGAGTTTGAGGGTACAAGGGTATCTATAACTACTAGAGTCAGTGAATGTTAGAAATTAATAAAAGGGTAGCGTTTATCTATTTTTTTTCAGTATTGAAGGGAAGATGCCAGTCCAGTGGGGTCTGTACAAGCTTTCCAGGACAAGGAGTCACCTGGAATAAAAGCCATTAAGCACGACAAAAGATGTTAATGGCCCATCACAGGGAAATCGTTGAATGTGTGCCAACGGAGGTTGCCAAGGTTATGCTTAGCGATGATGTAGGTTACAGGAAAACTGTCACTTTTTAGAAACTAGGGATGGAATGGCAAGGAGAAGGTGGCAAACAGAAGTTCTTCTATGACTTGGAATGCAAACTCAGCTTCTCAGTATACACAGGTCAACAGTGAGTCCTTATGGATGTGAGGTGCCTTGGAAACAACATACTCCAAGGCTTTTTTGTTTTTGCATTGTATAGTTTACAGGGCTGCTGGTGCCCCTAGTGGAGCGTAAGCAATGTGGTACCTCCTAGATATTGTGGCCTACAACTCCCATCAGTTGTAGCTATCAATGTCAGTGGTCAGGGAGGGCACATGTTGGCTACTGAAACATATCAAGACAGGGGCACCAACCTGGGCTTCACACTGTGGGTACCCAACGACAGCACGCACCATGTCACGCCATCATGATGTCACACCACCATGACGGAGCAGCTCCAGCCCCACAGCGGTGACTGGACCGGGGCCTCTTCGGTCACCCACCATGGCAACCTCCAGATGCCACCAGATGCTTCTGGGAAGCCTCCAAGTAGGCCATGAGAGCCACAGCACTCTTGCCATTTGATTCCCAGAAACTGGTATAGGATACTGCCCACCTCCAGCCCCCCCCAAAAAGGAGTCAGGGCTCTGCGTACACACACACACTATCAAGATGATTCAACATTCTTTGTCTACATGGATTGATTTAAATCTGTGATGTGAAACATTCCTCAGAATGGAAGGACTGGAATGAAATTTAAAAGGATCTTAAGAAATGAACAAGTTAAAGAAAGGGTTTTCCTTTCTCCTTGTTAGGCAAACTTTCAGAGATGCACTCTCAACAATTTGCCAGCCCTCAACAGCTGCACTTTGTCTACATTAGGAGCTACTTAGCTAGCACTTTGAGTTCATTGGATAGGCACACAAATACAAACTCATCTACACAAGCTCACTCTTGGCTCTCGCTTATTTGCAACCAATTTTGAGATAAAACACAGTCTGCCCTTTCCTTCCCTAAGAGCTGTTATTTGTTTCTTTCCCTCTAGGAATTGGATGTTGAGCCCACTGCCCTCTCCCCACACTGACTGCATGCGCTGAAGGGGATATTGTAAACACTTCTGCTATGTGACTGCTTATAAAACACATATAACATTTCTACACTGCTTCCTCAAGTTGGGGTGTTGGTTCTCTAACACAGGTATGGGGAACCTTAAGCCTGGAGGCCAGAATGTAGCCCTTGCAGCCTTTCCATCAGGCCCTGGGACTCTGTCCAGGCCATGCTCTTTCCTGACTGTTCCTGTTCCATGCCTTTTTCAAGTGCTTTAGTCTACCTGGACGGTGTCCTTGAACAGTGATTGTGCCTCTTGCTTGCCCGAATAGACGTGTGTGCATGTGCATATATGCATGTGTATCTACATGCTCATAAGACTGATTTTTGCGAATTGGAAAGGAAATAAAATACCAACAATAATTGAGTGGCAAAATAAGTTTATTGAATACACGGAAACAGCAAAATTGACAGCAGCTATTAGAGGACAATCAAAACAAAGTTTGATAAAGAACTGGGAATGTTCAATTCAATAACCTTTATTAGGCATAACAGACCAGACGATTTCAGAACAGACATTGTGTATAAAATATGTAAAATATATAAGATATAAACTCAACAAAGTAAGGCTTCTATTAATTAAATCTTTAGCACGAAAATTCACTACTAATCCATAAAAAATAACTTCAGACTTCTCATAACAAACCTTAGTTAAAACATCAGTTGATATGAATAATATAACAATATATATATCAATTTCGCATTACTATTTAATTAAGATCCCGTAATCCTCTGTGACGGCTTAATCCAGGGGTCACCAAATTTACTTGGCCTCTCTTTTTCCGGGTTGGCGTGGCACCGGAAATAGCTTGTGCGCATGAGCAAGCGTCATTTCTGGTGCACTTCTGGCGCGGTGCAGCACCGGAAATAGTGCGTGCGCACGGGCCTCCACATACCCGGAAGTGCACAGGAAATGACGCTTTGCACATGCACAAAAGCTATTTCCAGGGCTGCGCCATGCCAGAAGTGCACCGGAAATTATGTTTGCACATGCGCACAAGCTATTTCTAGTGCCGTGCCGACCCAGAGATGGGCTGCCGCACCACACCGCACCGGTAAGAGCGGGTGGCAGTGGCAGGCCACAGCGGTCATTGGGGGCTGGATGATTGGCTCACGTGGGCCGTATTTGGCCCACGGGCCTTAGTTTGGGGATCCCTGGCTTAATCTTTCTACTATTCGACTACTATTGAAGTGATTTTATCATTACTATCCGATAATAGTATTTGAATAATTGGAAACGTAGAGGTAGGCCTGTCCATTTGTAAAGCATTTAATAATTGATTTCTAGCATTAGTGCCAAAATTACAAGAGAAGAAGATATGGTCCAATGTGTCAAGTTCATTCTTACTGCATTTACAGAAATGTTCAGATTTTGGGAGAGCTAAGTACCTTCCTCTTACCATCATGGAGGGAAACATATCTAGCTAACATAAACAATCTATAGGGATTCGTGGTTCTTAAGATTTGTAATATATCCCTTTTGGAAATCTCTGCACAAAGGGAGATTTTAAAAAAAGTGTGGAGCAAGTGATGTACTTAGCAACATCCAGAATGGAGAGAACACTATTTTCTAAAAGCTTCTGAACTGGGAATGTGTGAAGGAATATACAATGAAACACTGTTCCGATACGGATATCATGATATGTATATGACAAAGTTTGTAAGGGGGAAAGGAATAAAATAAATAAAAATAAAATATATCTATAAAACAAAACATAATAATACAACAATAAAGATAAGAATGTAGAATAAGGTCTAACATTGATGCAAGGAAGTCATATTTTAGTTTGAATTATGTTATAAGTATATGACAAGGTGGTGGGTGGGAAGGGGGGATGTTTGGTTTGGTCTGTGAACTTTTATTTGTGTTTTTTTTTTATATCTCTGTAAAAAAAGGACTGATTTTTGCATGATAAGAGTGTAGCCAACTCATAAAGAAAGTGCCAAATGTTGCCTCGGCCACAGTTGTCCCCATTCATCACCGGCTACCCACAAGGGGCTGAGGCTCTTGGGCTGAAGAAAGGTTCCCACCTTCCCATAAAACAGCTCTTGTGCTGTATTAGGAATTGCATCCCGAGCTACAATATAATGGAGCATTTAGTTAATCTCAACGTACAAGGCCTCTAGGGCAGACCCTTTAAAATGCATGATTTCACTCATCACTCTCAACCACAGAACAATATGAATCTTTGTAAGTTTCTCCAAAAAAAACACCCCAACTAATATGATGATATCTTATGTGTTATCACTGAAACACATCAAATGTGTCTTGTTATAGCATAAGATGTGTTACGAAGCAATTGTATAGAAAAGGCTTTAGGGCTTTGCTAATTAGAACAATGACAGATACTATAGAACAGCAAGTTACGCTGCTGAGAAGAGTAGACAGGGAACAATGTATTTAAATTAGCACTTTAAAACAATAAAAGACAATGTGTTAAGTATCATGCTATCTTTGACACAAATCTCACTAAACACTGACAGAGCACAAAATGTATTCTACAAGTAGCTAGGTCAGTGAATAAAAGTGAATGAAGCAAGGCCATAGATGGAAGCCACACCAGTCTTACAATATTCACGAACACAAAAAGATTACAATTCTTTGAACAGATGTCTATTGCGGGCCTTGGGGCCTCAAATTCCAGCAGTGCCCTATGTGATAAATTTGGTGCCCTCACCACTTGCCCTCCATTCTGCATCACAGTCGCAGTGCCTCCTGGTGTGTCCCTGAGGCGCTGTACCCAGTTTGACTGAACCAGTTGTGCTTCCCTAAATCTGTCTCTGTACATGTGTTCAAGCTGCACATATCTTGGCTACATGATCAGGGAGGCCCTGCTTTGGACAGTATTTCTAAAAGTGTGGATAGAGTCTTCCTGATTACAGGCTGATTGTAATCACATCAGGGAAGAATGCTTGAATAGGGCTATATTATTATTATTATTATTATTATTATTATTATTATTATTATTATTAATTTTACTAGTTTTCAATTACAAAAATCCAATGTAAGCCTTATTATATCAATACCAAATTACAATATCAATTCAAATACCAATCAATCATATAGCCAATTACACAATTTAGGTGGCCCGCTGCATACTAGATTTCAAGGTTTAATAAAGGTAAAGGTAAAGGGACCCGTGACCATCAGGTCCAGTCGTGTCCGACTCTGGGGTTGCGGCGCTCATCTCGCTCTATAGGCCAAGGGAGCCGGCGTTTGTCCACAGACAGCTTCCGGATCATGACAAAGCCGGTTCTGGTGAACCAGAGCAGCGCATGGAAACGCCGTTTACCTTCCCGCTGGAGTGGTCCCTATTTATCTACTTGCACTTTGATGTGCTTTCGAACTGCTAGGTGGGCAGGAGCTGGGACCGAGCAACGGGAGCTCACCCCGTGGCAGGGATTCGAACCTCTGACCTTCTGATCAGCAAGCCCTAGACTCTGTGGTTTAACCCACAGCGCCACCTGGGTCCCAAGGTTTAATAGTTCCCTTTAATTCTGCTTCCAAAGTGTTATTCAATCCAATTACAATCCAGTCCTAATAACAATTCCTTATACAACAGCTACAAATATTTTTAAACTTCAATTCGTGTTGACACATTTAATAATTTATTCTGTGCAAGTGAAGTTCTCTTTTCTTCTTCCTAGGTGTGGTATTTATTTTAACCATATTGTTCCATATTGTCTTGGGTGAATATTTTGTCTATCTTGGTTATTCCTGATCCCATCGTGCCTCGTGGCATTTTTGTCTCAATGTCCTCATTTTAAAGAAATCTCTCTTCCTTTGTTTTCAGCCTCTGGCTGTAGCTGCAAAACTCCGTCCCTGCTCTTTGTCATTTCTTCCCGATCTAGGAAAGGGAGTAGCCTGGCACCCTGCAGAAGCCCTGGCAAGCTTCCTTATACCGCATCAGGCCATTGGTCCATCAAGCTCAGTATTGTGTGCAATGACTAGCAGGATTTAAAACAGGGCTCTATCTCTCAGCCCTAACTAGAGATGACAGGAATTGAACCTGGGAACTTCTGTGTGCAAGGCAGGTCCTCTACCATTGAGCTATGGCCCTCCCCCCATAAATGGTGGCCAAATGCTGGCACTCAGAAGAACACTGCGGAATGTTCAGAAATATATCTGAATTTGGGCAGATTTTCGATGTGGGGTTCTTTGAAATCCTGTTCTATGATATTCAGTACCATGGAGGAGACTACAGATACGAAATCTCAGCTATTTAATTATAATATCCCCACCTTAACTAAGTTCTAAATTGAGTGGTGAATCAAGAGACTTTACATTCCAGATAATGTGCATTTTAAAATTTTGAATATTTAAATGATTTGTACTTCTGGACTTGTGTGAATATTCCCTTTTGGTCAACAAGCTGTTTCTGGGCAATGTGATGTGGGCCTTGTAAAGTTCTGGATTTTCAGCCATTGACTTTCAAAGGTAGCATCTTCTGCCTGGGTAAATACAGAATGGTCAAAATTTAAGCAGGCGCATAAGCCCCCTTTCTGAATTCATTCTGTTGCATCAGAGCTCTTTAAAAGCATCCAGTTTCAAAACACTCACTGGTTCTGTGAGACTTGGCAAAGCATTAGGCTTTAAGCAGGGCTGACTGAGACAAAAGCATAAAGACGTTATCGAGTGGCTTGTTGAAATATAGCTCCAGTTTGTAAAACCCTCTTTCAGATTCAATAATAAGTGCTTTATGGCAACAATAAATACATTTTAATCTCGCTTAATAGTGACTGCCATAATACATGAAATACAATTGGAAGGGAGGGTTTTTTTTATGAAGTCTCTGAATTGGTTGAAACGAAGTTCTAGTGGAATTCTAATGCAATGGTTCAGTCAAAATCAGCCATACAGAAAGAGCCTGCTGGATAACATCAGTGGCCCATCTCAATCAGCATCCTGTTTTCAGAGTGGCCAAATGGATGCCTATGGATGCAAGTAAAATTTGAGTACAACAGCACACTCTCTGCTTGTGGTTCCTCAGGAAGTGGAATTCAGACGCTGCTGCCTTTGACAGTGGAGGCGGAACATATCCATCAGGATTAGTAGCCATTGATAGGCTTATCCTCCATGAATCTGTCTAATCCTCTTTTAAAGGCATCCAACTTGGTGGCCATCACATGTGGGAGAGAACTCCATAGTTTAAGATACAGCAGGCCAAGCTTTCCTCAGCCTCAGGTGTCACAGTGATTCCATGTAATACACAACACAGACCATGGTAAGTGACAGGGGAGAAACTTGCTTCGCTTTGCGTTTAAAGGTGAACCTACCTAATCTGCACTTTCTGAAGCAATGTGTGATGGCTAAAATATAGCCAAAACAAAATCGAAAATTCTTTCTAGTAGCACCTTAGAGACCAACTGAGTTTGTTCCTGGTATGAGCTTTCGTGTGCATGCACACTTCTTCAGATACACTTCTTCAGATAAAATATAGCCATCCTTCGAAATCCATACTTCCCTGAATTTTGCAATGCAGTTCCCCGGCCAAGCAACATGTGCAAAAATGCATGTATGACACATGCATAGAAATGCATGTATCGTTGAAGATAATACAGTCATGTATTAAGAAAACTTTGCTTTGCAAAAGTGTTTCCAGCAGGTGGGCGGGTGGTATACATTCTTGCTTGAACATAAATAAAATAAAATAATATATGTAGGGTTTGGTGTCAGCGTTGTTTGTGTAGGTTCTACCTTCCCCCCCTCTCCCTAATGTCTCAACAACCAAAATTGATTTGTAAAAATGTTACATGGAAAAATACGAGAGAGACATTGCACATACTTTTGTAAATCAAGAAAATCTTTAAAAAATAAAATAAAATAAAATAAAATCTAGTGCTTGTTTGTATCCTCTAAGGCAGACATTTTGGTACTCCAGTAAAAAGCCTTAAGGTAAAGGGTAAAGGGACCCCTGACCATTAGGTCCAGTTGCGGATGACTCTGGGTTTGCAGCGCTCATCTCGCTTTATTGGCTGAGGGAGCCGGTGTACAGCTTCTGGGTCATGTAGCCAGCATGACTAAGCCACTTCTGGCAAACCAGAGCAGCACATGGAAATGCCGTTTACCTTCCCGCCAGAGTGGTACCTATTTATCTACTTGCACTTTGACATGCTTTCGAACTGCTAGGTTGGCAGAAGCTGGGACCGAACAATGGGAGCTCACCCTGTCATGGGGATTCGAATCGCCAACCTTCCAATCGGCAAGCCCAAGAGGCTCAGTGGTTTAGACGCTTACAGCCTTACTGGTCCTCTAATAACCTTTACAATATGAGTCTGTCTAGAGTTCTGTGGAGTTCTAAAGAGTTCAGTTTTTGTTAAAACATTTTTTTAATAAAAAAGCACACATCAAAAACATAAATTAAGCTTTTCACTTAAAAAAATTAATTGGCTGCTATGCTCTAACAAAAATAATAATCAAGGGTTCTTCAGGACCGCACAGACAACATTTACGATTGTCTCACTTCTTGAAAGACCACAGAACTAAAGAAACCCAGAGACATACAAAAATATAGAGCTATTCTGCTCATTTAATTAGAGTAGAAAAGCTGAAACCCCCTGACAGAACGAGATGAGAATTTGTGGAGGCCCCGATTCAACTTGGGTGGGTATTGATATTACATTTCAACTCAGAAGGGGTGGAAGTTCCCCAGTTATTTGAATTTACCTCATAATTCACCCTCCATACAGAACCAACTGTGTGCATTTGTGTGCATTGTACTATTCAGTTGATAAATCCACTTGATCAAGAGTATAAATTTGTTTAGCAGTTCTAATTATATTACTTGGAAGTCTTTATTACAAACTTCAGAAGTTCATTGTTTCCTTGCCCAATAAGCCTTCACCCGGCAGTGCTGGTCGATTATATGGCAAAAGCATCTCTCAACAACTTGATTTTACAGAATCCGTACAATAATATTTCAGTGGCTATATTTCAATGGACAAAAAGCTCGTGTAATCCTACATTTCAGTAGGAAAAGAAAATCTTTCTTACAACCCTCTTAAGGCTGATCTTAGGATTTTATTTTATTTTTAACCATTTTTGCTGGTTGCTGAATATGGTGTTGATCAAACAACATTTGTATTGCAAAATGACATAATGTGCAGTGTTTTATAGAGGATTTGTTTTATGTCATTTTTTAAAGAAGCATTGTATAATTTGCTTTACAGGCATCATTTAAATATTATTATACTAAAAGATGGGAGGGGGGATACCTTAAGTTGAAGAGGGTGGTCTGCAAGTTAAATTGTATTTATAAATGCTCCACTGAACAGAATTTTTCAAATATAATTCAAGTACAGTAATCATGTTTAAAATATAATTTCTCATAGTTATGCCCCATCTGCTCTGTACTGATAAGGGGTTCAATAAGCCAGCCTATAAAAATCAATGCCATTAAATGTTTATTAATTATATTACAGATTGTTTAGCCTCACAAGCTCATTTAATACCACCAATGGGTATTTCAGGTCTCTGCTACAGGTCCAGAAGATACATATTAAGCATGTTTAGTCTGCGCTTTGTTCCCCTCAATTTATAAGCAACATGCTTATTATTTCATTAAATCTGTTTCTATATTGAGCGGGTGGTTTCAGTCAAGGCAACAGAAGATAATTTCTGGGTTCGGGGCAAATGAAAAACCAGTACATATTAAAAACCAGCGAAGCATGTTGGTTAAAGCTGCATACAAGCTGGCTCCTGGTGTTTCCCCCAAATTATCAGCAAATTCAAGACTCGGTTTTTTATTTTTTTTTATTTTCAGAGCCATTCTTTTTCGCTATAGCCTCAATGCAAGCTGATTTATTCAGCCAGGGATGTGTTTTCCATTCTTCTGGGCACCAGAATATTTCATGCTATCCTCAGGATAGCATTGAAAGGAATTCAGTGCATCTGTGGTATCTTATGACATTAAAGGTAAGTACGAGTGCAAAACATATTTCAACATAAAACAGAGAGGTAGAGTTAGTGATTGGTAAGAGAAGGGAACCCCCAAATGCCGAATTTGCACCCATTTCTTTCTTGTCAGAGTGAGACTCATTTTAAATCAGTTAAATAAATGATGCTTCCATGTCCCAACCAGCCAACATAGTAGGTCAGAGTGGCAATTGAGGGCCATTTTCAACTAGAGGACCACGTTTCCTTCTGAGCAACATTCAGGGGAGTGGGGAGTCACACATCAGTGCTGGGCGAGGCCAGAAGAAAGAGTGGGAAGAATGATAAATGGAAATTTTACCTTTGTGCAGTAGGCTAGTTTCTGCATACAGTAGCACCTTCCCATATCCCCAGCCTGCAACCATGCAAACCAAGAGACATTATCAGAATTTGAGGGCACATTCCAGCCAGGCAAAAACACTAAAGGAGGATGCAAAGCAGGGGGGACCTGAGGTTGGGTTATGCTGTGAGGAGAGGCAGGATGGGTGGAACTGTCAATTTTTGGTTCTCTCAGTATCTTGTTTCTTTCTGGTCTTATATTCAGTTCTCCCCATTTCTGCCACAGTTTGCGAATTATTATTATTATTATTATTATTATTATTATTATTATTATTATTATTATTCCAAACAAACATCTTCAGTGTTTTAGTTCAAATTTCTCCTAATAAACACATTTTGTATGTAGTTTTAACAAATATGCACATTTTTTTGCAAGCAGTTTCCCCCTCATATAGTGCATTTTTGTTTCTTATTTTCACAAATATATGCATTTACATGCACACTTTAGCCTAATATGTACAGTTTTGCACATTCTATATATGCATTTGTACACATTGATTGGCTGGAGATTTGAATGGCAAAATTCAGAAAAGTGAATTCAAAGGGTTTCTGTGTTTCTGTTTGCATAAGGCAAACATGGTAATCTCACCTTTAAATGTGAATGTGGCTCCCCATTCGTGGAATGGAGGTTTGTCTGGCACCTTCATTATACATCTTTAGGTGCCAGGTGAAAACGTTCCTCTTCAACCAGGCCTTTGGCTATTAAATGTGGGGGGGAGGGGGGCTAATTGTTTTGCTTTATAATATATATTTATTTGTGCTTTTATCCTGTATTTTTATCTTGTGAACCACCCTGAGATTTTCGGATGAAGGGCAGTATATAAATTAAATAAATGAATTTAATAAATGAATTTAATAAATAAAATAATATAAAATAAATATAATACATTTCTCCCCCATCTGTAGGGGAGAGTCCTAAAGGACAGAGAGGCTTGAAAGTTCACAATTCGTCCTTTGGCCTAAGATTCTCCATCTTTAGATTGGAGCGTCAGACTCTGGGCAGAGACAATGATCTATAGAGGCAGCCGGTCAGCTGTCTGAATGGCCATAATGACTGGATTGGGGGACGGACAGACCTCAGTTTCACTACTTGTTTTTCATTACAGATATAGTAATTGCAGGTATGGTAGTGACATCATACGGTAACAGAATTAGTCAAAGGGAAGCCACGCTGTATCAAATAAGAACGAGAAAATGAACCCTTGCTTTTTCAGAAATATTTCAAGTTTATTTTGCAAGTGGCTGCTCAATAGGTCATATCTGCCTCATCTGCTAATCTGAATACCTACAAAGCAAATAAAATTGTTGATAATATTGCTCCTCATTGCCTAGAGAAG
Organism: Lacerta agilis; assembly: GCF_009819535.1. Classification (NCBI taxonomy): domain Eukaryota; kingdom Metazoa; phylum Chordata; class Lepidosauria; order Squamata; family Lacertidae; genus Lacerta; species Lacerta agilis. The sequence goes on from NC_046323.1 coordinate 28,075,143, forward strand.
GAAACAGCTGATGGATGATTTTGGGATAATGATAGATGGATCTCATTCTATAGTCTGTCAACTAAATAAATCAGTAAGGCAATCAATATCTTCAATGCATTAGCCTTCTAGAGAAGTTGCATCAGTATGGTGTTGTTGTCCCCCCCTCCCACCCCCCCGTTTTATCTACAACTCCGTATGGTCCCACACTTAAGAAAGTTAAGAATACAAAAGTGACTAATTGAACTGAATGGCTTTGCTTTCTGTAAATAGGAACTGGGTTTTCTGCAGAATGACACATGTGCACATGTGGTCCTTCCATCTCTGGGATCATGTGATGTGCCTTCATGTGTATAACAAGTTGGATCTAGGATACTGTCTTTGAAGGAGTTACTGTTAGTGGTTCTCAGTGGCTTGGATGCGCAGCTCATATGCAGCAGGAACTGTGTGTCCAGTCTTGTGGGCCAAGTTTTATTGTGGGCTCTCTCCTTGACTAGGTTGTCCTTGCCTTTTCCACCCTGCACATGCCCCAGGTGAATGAAGAAGGAAGTGCTGATTGCGATCTTGGTATATGCCAACCCTGCCCAAACCTCCATTGTTGTGGCAGCTTCCATCTGTTTTCAAATAGACACACTGCAGGGTCCTGCAGAATATCAGTACCTGAATTAGCTATTGTAGGAAGGTATTCTGAGGAACTGATGGAACTGAAACAGTGATGATGAGAGACAAAGTTCTAGGCCTAATAGACAAAATAAAAACTGGCAAATCACCGGACGACATCCACATGAGCGTTCTCAAAGAACTCAACTGTGAAATTGCTGATATTCTAACAAAGATATGGAACCACAAAGGCCTATATAGAGCAGCATTCTCTTCTCACCATGGCCAACCGTGTGTCTATGGAGGCTGTAAGACACAAGGAGGACATGACAGCTGTAGCCCTCTCCTGCTGTTGCTCCCCAGGGATCTGACAGTGGAGCAATATAGTCATCATGGCTAGTACTCATTGATTGTGATTGCTATATTCCTCCTTGCAGCCGAGGCAGTATGTCTCTGAATGCCCACTGGTGGAGATCAGAAGTGGGAGAGCAGTACTGGGTTCACCTACCTTAGCTTCGCACACTAATAGCCTCCCATAGTGTTTCATGAGTGAGCTCAGCATGCTTTCTTGGGTAGAAAACCCACACAACTTTCTGGACGAGGAAACTCTGTTGTGGTGTTCCTAACATGGATGCTAAGAAAAGCCAGGGCACTTCTAAGAAAAATTAATGGGTCGAAAGAAGCTGTTACCAAGCACACAGCCCTTGATGTGATTTGAGTTTATGCAAATAATGTTAAGTGCATGAGGATGGGCCAGATACCTTAAGGACCTCTTAAAGAACAGAAGTAAACATGTCATGAGACACCGATTCCATTATCATTCCTCCAAACAAATACACGCACCATTTCTTTCTTATTTTCAGAGCGAAGTCTGTTCATTAACTAAAAAGAGCTCTTCGACTTAGCCCCTTTCCTTTTCTCATGCAATGTTTTGGAGGGGCACGGAATATAAAATGACACAGCCAGCTCTTATGGGCCTAGCAGGGCTCTGGATGTTTTTGATTGCCGATGTCAAATAAGTTGTTCCTGCTTGGTTAAACACAGGAGCGTCCCAGGGTGTTCTGTTGTCCTCACAACACAATTGTTGCAAGTGCTCAGTTTGTGTGCAGACAGTCAGAAGAAAAGGGAACCGCGGAGATAGGTAAATGTGTTATGCCCCCCGCCCCTAATGTGTTACAATTGCCATAGTAGTGCAGTGAAGGGAAATATTCCAAAGCAAATAAAAGGCAGAGCAAACCAAAGGGAGAAGGGGAGGGAGAATCTAAAACAGAGGAACGGCCAAATCTGCTGGCGATTCTTCCTCTCTTCCATATAGGAATATTTTATGTTGCTGACCACTGTTAGGTTCTAGACCAAGGTACGGTGGTCAGCAAACTCCCACCTCCCAGAGCTAATGAATTTTGCAAACAAAGGTGTAGGAGTCTGTTTAACATAAGTTTGTTTTTCCAAACCCCACTTAATGTTTTTCTTACAAGAGTGTACTTTGGTTCTACATAGGGGCTGAAAGAGGAGGAAAATTGGCCACTCCCAAGTCCAAACATGGATATCCCTCCAAGTCAGATCAAGGACCCCACAATGCTTTGTGTTGCCCTGTTTCTGTGCTTTGCTATGCTGCATCTCATATACGCTTATGTTTCTCAAGGTCCACCGGCCCTTTCAAGAAGTGAAACGGTCTCCCTATGGCACACTGAAGAACTAAAAAAGAGGCTACTGCCAGTGGGAACTCCTTCACATTAAAAGCCATCCTAAACAAAAACATTTTAGAGCCCCTCATCTCTACAAAGGAGAGGGCTGATTGTATATTCCAGAGGAGGAAGTTACAAAGCTCTGGGGCCACCACAGAAAATGTGCCATCCCTTGTATCTGCCAGCCTTATGTCCCTTCCTGGTGGGCATATGAACAAGGACACAGTACAGGTGATCTCAAATCCCTGGCAGATTCATATGACCATTGGTGGTCTTTTAAGTGGCCTGGACCCAAACTGCTGCATTTAAAGCCTTCAGGTTTACATCCCGTGTCCTACAGAGGAAGACAGAGATTTTGTAGCACAATATGTGAAGGGCATATAGCTCACTGGCAGAGAACATGTGCCACAGGACGTCCATGGTTCATTCACAGGCGTCTCCAATTAAAATGGGGTTTGGTTGCAGGCCAGAAAAGGCTCACTCATTAAAGTTTGTAAAGCTACAACCATACAGAGAAGACACTGGTGGGAAAGATGGCCCTGTGTATATGATTAACTCAAGTATGAATCAGCTTCATACCTTCAAATGCTTTCCGGCTGACTGTTTTCTAAAGGAAGTTCAGATATTTAAAATTTCAGGATATTTTAGAGTCATGACAAAAAACTTCTCAGAAGTTACTTTTCCATTTAAGGAATAACTGCCTCATTTGCAAATAATTGGTGTAAATAAAGGAGATGTACATGTTCTGAAACCTACTAATTTCCAATTGCCATGGCACCTAATGAGTTGTCTTAACAGGATTACCAGACATGTAAAAGGAACCAATTACGCTGCATTTAATTCCAAAATTGCAACTAGCTTCAAAATAGCCTTTGCAGCTGGCATTTTGCTGGCATTGCAAGAGGGAAATGAAGAGCTTGTTGGTGATCTAAGGACCATCCTTCTAATTTCTCAGGAAGAGTCACTCCTTCCTGCGCAGAACAGGAATTGAAATTAGTTTCCAGCCTTGAATAATTGGGGGGGGGGGGATTTAGAGGAAGTAAAAAATTATAGAGAATTTGTTTATAGAAATCAACGCTTAGGAAGTATGGTTCACTGTTCAAATATGTTTTATTGCTCCTGTTACCAATGATAATACTGGCTCAGTATGCAAGGGCAAGCAATTCCTTTCACTTAATTTCTCACAAAATTGTGACATTATATTTCCAGTCCCCATGATTTCCCTACCCCTGCTTTCAGGAGTGAATGGCAGGAGTGATCAATTGGCCAAAGTCTACAGCTTAGCTGAATGAACAGCAGTACAAATAACGTATATTTAATCATGATAGGAATAAATTGATGCATATTCCTGGAATCCAAATGCATTTAAAATGGGACAACATCTATACTCCTACAATTTCCTTCTAGGTTTAAAGAGTTTGCGTCTTGCAGTCACCCAAGACAAATGCGAGCGATGCTCATCCCAGTACTCCCACTGCAGCATATTTCCATTTACTAGGCAACAAAGTTATTATATAGTACCTCCTTTCTACAGGGCAAAAGAGATTTTCAACAGATGGTGTGCCTCCCAAGTGAGATTGCGAGGGCGACACTGCCCACTTTGGTTATTTTTTGCTCCTTTAATGTGTAGCTATAAATCTGCTCTGCGGGAGGAAACCCAAACGCCTGTTTTATGTAGCTGCATTTAGGGTCTGATAGCATGGGAACCTTGAAAACAATTCTCTTTATTCCTCATTCTCATTCAGTGTTAGTATGAAAGTCAGTGAAGAGATTTTGCATGTCGTCATGTAAATTGTTCCCAAGCATTTGCATGAACAGTGATTGGTATGAAGACTGGTGATAATTACTAGGGAGGCTGGGGATAACTACTAGGGATTATCTGAAGGTAATAGTAGGAAAGTGTGGGGGCCTTTAGAAATCATCAAAGTGGAAGTGTCACGGCTTTGGGGGGGGTTAATAAAAAGGTGTGTGTGTGTGTGTTTACCTCTCATGTACATTTTGTTTGTCTTTCTAAGAAACACATGGGAATGTTTAATTTCTGGCAGTCTGCACTTTAGCCCTATTTAGGTGTTAATTCTATGCATATGCAGAATTACAAACATGAGAGAGGAAGTAGAGGCATGCTGCCAAGCCCTGCCTTCTCAGCACATCACATTTCAGGGGTGGGTGTGGGTGTGGGTGTGTTACAACCTTAAGAATACAATACCCTTGTGAGATCAGGCCAAAGCCCCACCAGTTCAGCATCTTGTTCCTACAGCGGCGAAAAAGATGTCCACAGGAAACCCACAAGCAGAACCTGAGTGCAACACCACTCTCCTCACCTGTGATGCAGAGCAACTGGTATTCAGAGGCATATTGTCATGGACTGGTTGGATGCAGAGGAATAGTGGGAGGAACCAGCTGGGGAACCACCAAGGGAAGAAGGCTCAGAGCCTGGAGAGTGGTGGTAGCACAATGATGAGTGACTAGAGGGAGAAGAGAGAGAAGACAAGGAAGAGATGTCAGAAGCTGAAGGGGTAACAGGGCTTAGTGAGCTGGCAGAGTCTGTGGCAGAGAGCAGACCAGAACCAGAGGCAGAAGCTGAAATTGAAAGATGATAGGAGAGAGGCCAAGAGGCAGAGATGAGTCAGGCTGGTGAAGTCAGGGGTATCTCCTCCCTACTTCTATGAGAAGCTCCCCACACCTCCCAGAACCAGAAGAGGCATGAAATGGATGGAGCAAGGACAAGTATGCAGGTGTAGCCTCCAATTGCTTGGAAAAATCCAGGAGGGGACTTGGGCAGCTGTGGGGAGGTGGAACTGCTTCATGGGAATGGGGAGACCTACCAGAGATGAGCTGCTGTGCTTGTTATGCCTGACACTCTGCCAAACCTGTGCTGATCATGCTTTTGCTAATAAAGAGTTAACTCCAGCTTGCACAGTGTGATTTACTGCTGGCTTGCTTCTGACACGCTGTCTCACACAGTGAAGAAAAAAATTAGTCATCATAAACACAGCAACCACTGTGGAAGTCTGAAGCAGGGAGCCTCCTCTATACATGGTTGCTCCCTGTGACATTTATTACTGCTACTGCTGCTGCTGCTACTACTACTACTACTATCACTACTACACCTTGTACTCCAAAGAACTCAGGGAGGCATACATAGTTTGCCCCTCTTTGTTTAATCCCCACAATGATGCTGTGAGGTAGGTTAGTTTGAGGGGCAGTGACTGGCCCATGGTCACCTAGTGAGCTTCATGGCAAGCAAGGATTTTAACCCCACTCCTCCAGGTCCTTGTCCAAAACTCTAACCACTACACCACAACCCTGCAACATAATTAGAGCATGTGCGTAAACATGCTCTGGTCATGGTCTGTACCGTTGCTCATTTTCAGGAAGCTGTTCGACTTTGTGGCTGGAGCTTAGGCAGCCAGAAGTGCCAGCATTACATTTGCAGCAATTTAAAATCACTTGTGATATGAGAGGATTAATTAAAGAAGCCATTGACTGGAATGACCAACAGTGGGAAATTGTCCATTGTTACCCTTTTCTTCACATGCTAGAGTCATGTCTTAGTAGCCCATGCTAAAATGCTCTTCAAAATGTGATTAGTGTGCCTGTTTGGAATGCATGCAAATTAGTCTATAATTTCCATCCACAACATATAATGGCCGTTCGTTCTTTTAAAGAGCTGGTCTCCCCACTCCCAGGTATTAAGTGAACTCTTCAGCCTTTCTTTACAGAAACTATAACTGCTTTGAATAGAGTAAAAATTAAAATAATTAGGCAATTCATGGGACACACTGAAGAATGAAGGAATGTGATTAAGGGTTGGGTGACTACCGCAGCAAAGTCTTTATGAGCACACATTAGCTTCAAAGTCTAAATGTGCCTTGAATGTTTACCAGAACTCCTCAGATCTTTACCAAGATACATCTACAACATTTTGCTTTCAGGGATCATCTCTGTAAAGCTTCAACATCTCTCCATTCTCTCCAACCCCCCCCCCCCGCAGACTGATGATGTAGTTATTTCAGAGCAGCAATAAACTGATCAAACTGTTTGAATGAACTGGATTTAAATGGGCAAGAAGGAAGGCAGTGTTGCAACAGGTGGAGTTTTGATAAAAAGGGAACTTTGCTTGTAGCTATCTTAGATGATGGAAGGAGAATCCTGAAAGAAATAGCACAAAGTGTTCTGAGATTCACAGATTCCAGAATACCTAGTCAGATTTTAATTTGGAAGCAACATAGCAATGTTTATTCTAAATGCTTTTATTATTTACAAAACGTAGCAGAGTCTAGTCCTGAGATTCCGAAACTTTGGGGCCAGTGGGCATATTTAGAATTTTTGAGGCAGTGCCATGGGCACCAGTCACAGAATGATGGCTGCAGGATGTGGCATAGCACAGACTGGCCATGCTAGGGGCTTGGCTTCTACTGGGTACTGATGCCAGCCATTGGTAACAATTTTTCAAATTAAATTTTATACGTACTGTCAATGCTGCTGGGTTTACTTTATTGTTGTTACTGCATTTTTAATGGATTTCATTGTGCCTTGAGGCGTTTTCAATAATAGTACATATACATTTTAAAATAAACAGATGCATGGCAGGAACTGAAAATGAACTGGAAATATACTGCAATCTAGTGCAGAATTAGCAAGAGTTAATTTCATTTGTTGCAATGGGGGTTAAGTAGCCCAGTCTGTATGCTGGATTCTTGGGCATGCAGGCAAACCAAACCTTCCAGGAAAAACACTGGCAGGAGGAGAAGCTACAGATCATGTAGAGCAGCTCCAAGGTTACAAATGGCATTATGAATGGCCACTTGCACTGGAAACATGTATGAACTGGGCCAGCACTCTTGTCTCTGATGGAGCACTCAGGTGATTGCTTTGCAATGGATGAACCAGAAAATCCAGGTAATAAAACAATAGTAATTGGCACAGTCACTCAAGAGTCATTTGAATGAGCCCTTTGTGAGAAAGTGAGCCAGAGGATGGAGCAACTCAACTCACATTATTGTGAAGAAGTTAATGTTTATTATTTTTTGACCTTCTGTTCAATATCAGCCTCAGCTGCGCTGATGGCAGGTATCAGCCCAGGGAAATCAACACCATTGACTTCAATGCAAGCAACATCACACCATTAATCTTTAGTTTGTTGAGAAATATTTAACTGTCACAGGGTAGTTGATAGACAATGGCAATAGATACACCATGGCAGTGAATGTTTTTAATCCCTCTCACTGCTGCTTTCCTGAGTGACAATTGTGTATACCTTTGATTTTCTCTGGAAAGTGGGTCTAGGTGAATCCATTGTAACTTTCCTGTGAGGAGTATGTGCTGCATTTTATTTGTCCTTTCCCCAGCTTTTGCAGTGGCCTACCTCCCCCGCCCAAAGCAAAGATGATCCACATTAAATGAACGAAGACACTCTTTGCTTTAGTCAAAACAAATGGAAATATCTTAGTCTTGCTGTTTATTTATCTGCTGTTTGAGCCACCACACTTATTAATTGCGCCAAGGAGTGCAGGCTATTATGGAACACAATGCAGCTGATGATTCATGCAGGCTAATGGTTATCACTGTTTTATTATTATAGAGGAGGCAGAATCGTAACAGCAAACAAGTTTGTACACACAATCTCCCACTGTACCCTACATTTCCAGCAGAATATATAATTAAAACCACTTCAGCCGGATGATTCTATTAGCAGCACAGTGTTTGCTTTGCAGGAACAAGCAACCTGTGAGCACCAACATGTTGTTGAAAATCACATTCAAGTATTGTCTGCTTAAGGCTGGGATCAGTACCTGCCATCCTTGGACAGCTCCCACAGCTGCAGTACCTTGGCAGGGTCCACAGCTGGTGCAGACAGTGGAAGGTCCTTGGTTTCTTTTCCCCTGATCCAGCACTCCGGAAACAAGATCTAACTAGCATTTTACTCTGGGGGAATGTGGGAAATTAAAAGGGTGGGTCAATTCAGCCTGCTGGTACTGCTTGGAACCCTGCCACCATAACAGGGAAGCAAACCAGGGCCATGTTCACACCACACATTTAAAGCATTGTGGTACCAATTTGAACAGTTGTAGCTTCTCCCAAATAATTCTGGGAGCTGTTGTTTGCCAAGGGTGTTGAGAGTTGTTAAAAGATTCCCTTTACCTGCAGGATGTGGCATATCCCCAGACCTGCAATTCTTAGAGTTCACTGTGAAGAGGGATTGTTAAACCACTCTGCAAATTGTTGCTCTAGGAGGAAAATAGTCGTCTCCTGACAACTTGCAGCAGCTTTCACGAACTACAGCTCCCAGAATACTTTGGAGGAAACCACGGCTGTTTAAAGCGATATCATGGTGCTTGAAATGTATGATGTAAATGTGGCCCAGGGCTCACAATTTGGGAATGGGGGAGAAATTTCATCCAGTTTGAGTTTTAATACGAACCTACCTAATTCATAGATCCTGAAACAATACTCAAACGGAATCGTGGCTATCCTTCAAAATTTGTTCTGTGAATTTTGCAAATGCAGTTCAACAACAACAACAACAACAACAGAAAAAATGTTTCTTTTAGGGGAACATAAAATGCAAATAGTACTGAAAATAACATTGAAATGCATTATATTTGGGAAATGCATGCAAATATGTGTAGATTAGGCAAAATTGCATACAAAAATGTTCATATTGGAGAAAGTCACATTCAAATGCTGAGGAAATTTTCATGAGGACTTTTTTTTAAAAAAAAACAAAAACAAAAACAAAAAAAACCAGGTGTGCAAAATGTGGAGAAATGAACTTAAGCTCAGTAGAACTGGAAATGGCAAGAAACTGAAGTTGATAGATGTGCCCTTACTTACCACAGATGTGTGGGTCACTAGAGCAGCCCTGGTCTGAATACAGCTGCTTCAGATATAGATTTGAGGGCTGATTTTGTAGAGAGATGCTCCCAGACATTCAAAATCCCTTTCTTGTTCCCAGATAAAATATATGTGTCAGCAGGTGAAGCTAAAAAGGCAAAGGAACAAATGGGGGTATCAGTCATTGCTAGATCCTGTGTGCCAAGGCTTATAACATTAATGGTCTGTGTTCTATCCTCTCCTTTCTTAAAGTCCTTGCATTTCTCTGTGTCAGGTAAACACAGGCCTCCAGATGTGGCTGGACACTGACTCCCATCAGCCCCAGTCAGCAGGCCAGTGATCAGGAATAATGGTAGCTGTAGTCCAACAACATCTGGAAGGCCAAAGATTCCTCAAAGATTTTCTCTTGTACCTAGAAGAGCCAGTGTGGTGTAGTGGTTAAGAGCGATAGTCTCGTAATCTGGGGAACCGGGTTCGCGTCTCCGCTCTTCCACATGCAGCTGCTGGGTGACCTTGGGCTAATCACACATCTTTGAAGTCTCTCAGCCCCACTCACCTCACAGAGTGTTTGTTGTGTGGGAGGAAGGGAAAGGAGAATGTTAGCCGCTTTGAGACTCCTTCGGGTAGTGATAAAGCGGGATATAAAATCCAAACTCCTCCTCCTCCTCCTCATTTCTACTCTACTGCAAAGTGAAATATTCATGGTGGTACAAGTGTGTTGAAACTTAAGGTGACCACCAGATTATGAATAGTGAAATGACCGATTCCATCATAAATATGCACCACACATATTTTCCTTTCATTGCCAAAAATGTTATTACAAAGGAAACTTCTGTTTTAATCAAACAGCTATGTTTTGTCTTGTTTTAGACCTGGGGATTCCTCCCCAAAAGGCACGCATTTCCCTTCTTTCTCCTGCTATTTTAATTTCCTTACCCAAGCACATGGTGTGCAATGTATATCTTAGGAAAGCTTACACACCGAGCAATATAATTTATAGATTTATCTTAATCATTTACTTTTGCCAACTGTGATCTTTTCAAGACTCCCTTGGCTCTGTGTGAAAGACAGATGTCAGTATCGATGGTTAACTATGGTATATGACTCCCCTCCTGCCCTTGAAGGTTTTCTAAGTATGCATAAAAAGGTTCCTCAGTGAGAACAGTTCTGCTATTTAAGAGCTTGTCATTTTGTTCTTGTCAAAAGAAGCAGTCTATGTTGACAGTGGTAAGTCTGCCTTAGGTGCCAGAGACTCTTCTTCCTTAGAATTCATTACAAGATAAGAAGTGTATCATTCCACTGATCTTGGTAGTCTCGGAAACAAAGAAATCATTTGCTCAGAGCATGGGAAGGGAAGATCTTCACTTTTATAAAAATCCTCATACTTATAACACTTCCCCCTCCTTATTCAGAAGCCACTATGCCCCTTGTGGACTGAATGCTAAGATTGCAAAGTCCATTCTGATCTACTTTAATGCTTGTTTCAAATCAAGTACATAATGATGCGCTGCTGAACTGTAGGCCAGGATCCAAAACGAAAACGAAAACAACCCAAATTCAAAGTACCTGTAGGTTTCCACTATGCTGTCTTAGACATGGCCATACAGTTTGTTGAAGAAAGATTCCAACAGCTACAATAATATAATACCTTATTTGGCTTCTTGAACAACAACAACAAGGATATGTGTAGTATCAACAAAAAAATCTACTGAAGATGTACTTAAGGCCTGCAATGATTTTTTTTTTAAAAAAAAATCATTGATGCACAATGGAAACAAAGATATCTGACGCTGAAGATCTGTGCTGTGAACTTATAGCAGTATCCTCAAGACTTCGAAAGTCTATGTTGCCATAAGGAGTACTTCTCTTCTTACTGCAAGAAAAACTCCTGGAGAATGTGGCTAATATTGTTGCTCTAAGGATCCTTCTCATACTTCCAGTGTCAGTGGCAAGTGGTGAATGTAGGTTGCGTGCTTAGACCTTTTACCTTTCCCCAAAATAAATTCACACAGGAGTCAGATATTTGGTTTGGTTTTTGGCAGAAATTTAGGCCACAACTTTATTGATTACAATCAAGTGAGTGGTTGCATAGGTTCTGGTTCGACTATCTCCCTGCACCCATGCAGGCAGCGCTGTCCCAGAGCCACGTTCGTAGGACAGCCATGGATGAACACCAGGGACAGCTGATGGAGGGAACACCAAACAGATGCCCTGATGTCCCCTGGACTCGGCCACGGGCCAAACCCCTTCTGGGGAATGCCAAACCAGTGAGTCCCTGGATTCCTTTACCGGAATAACCTGTCATTGCATAGGTGTGGCCACGTCACATGCCACGCCTATCACCTGAACCAGAGCCTATCTGCCACCAAGAGCATAAGCGCTTGCCACCAACCACTCACCCTTGTAACCACTCCCTCAACCCCACTGACATGGAGGTCAGCCATAAATCATTCCCAAATACAGACAGGTCGACACCATCAGGCCTGTAAATGGATGCATTGTGATAGGTGATGCCTGGGTGGCAATTGAGTGCTCCCCCCATGGACAAAACCTTTCTGGCCACCACACTCTGGATGTGTTTCCTGGCCCTTTCAGTGGCAGCTGGGCTACGAGTCCCTCTCCATGCGTGCCTCTGTGTTAGGTGGCCAGGTCGCACTGCAATATGTGTCCTCTTTAATGGAGGACCCGATTTCTCAAAGCTCAAACATATAAAAACACTCAACAATGTTGCAGAAGAGACCAGTTGGCTTGGCAACTATATCAATTGAGCATGCTGAAGCAACAGCACTGGACCTGAAGGAATTGGTGACAAAATTTGCAAAGAAAAAGCTACACAAAGTTAGATGCTGATGTGCCTGGAATTGAAACTCTGGAGTGACTTAAATTTTAACATCACAATTCACAACATTATTCAAAACGATTTGTGTGCTAAAACATTTTTTTCTGCATTTGAGAAAGGTAATCAAAAATCGTTGTACTACTTAGTTTTGCAATTTAAAATAAATTTAGCAGTTTCAAGTTTTGTGCTTTGCATTTTTTCTTCTTCAAGGCATCTGTTTTTGAAAATTAGAGTTAGCAATATTCTTTTTGGTGCAAGTAGTTAGCCTTGCCTAGGGTGCAAAAGAAATTGGCACTGGGGCCCCTTTTAAGTACCTCTTGAATAAAAGGACAGAAAGCTTCCAGAATAGCTTCTGGGTCCTTGACATACTTCTTTAAAATGCTTTAAGTATTATCTTAATTAGGCAGAGGGCCTTCTCAGTAGTGGTGCCCGCCCTGTGGAACGCCCTCCCATCAGATGTCAAGGAAATAAACAACTATCTGACTTACAGAAGACATCTGAAGGCAGCCCTGTTTAGGGAACTTTTTAATGTTTGACATTTTATTGTGCTTTTAATTTTCTGTTGGTTTTTCTTTATTCCTGCACTTACACATATGCAAAGGATCTATATGCACAATTGCAGACCCTGCAGAAAGTCTTCTCAGTTGTGCTGGGACTGAGAGACCTTACATGCATGTAGCATGTATGAACATACATTTTGTTCTCACAGAACTGATCAATGTTTGAAGGTCATAGACACCATCATATGCTCAATGTCTGCATCATATAAAATGTTTGCAGAGGGGCAGGATTTCAACTGTTTAAATGACATCCGGTTTTAATTTCTTGTTTGGGCAGTGGAGAGGTGTCGATCGTTACTGTTAATTAAACTGAGCTCATAATTAGCATTGGTCAGAGCTATAGATTAAATATAGCAAGCACACTATGTTGGGTAGGAAGATTGTTATATTATTGGTAGGCAGAGCAGACAATCCATCATTATAATGATTCAATAGCCTGTAGTAGTTTAAATTCCACTACTTCACTTGCTGTGAATAGCTTCCTTGCATAAGGCTCTTTCACTTTGTTTTAACTGTTCAAAGCAGTCATTTGTCTTCAAAATGTCCTGTCAGATTTGTTATACTTTTTCGTATGCAAAGTTGCTGGAAAAATCATTGTGGGCCCAAGAAACTACAGTGGAATGACTTTAATGTTGTGACAAAAAGTGGCAATGGGCAATGAAATACAGCAAGCGCTTGTGCTGCTCAGAAGTTGTTTTTTTTAAAGGGAAAAGAAAAGAAACAAAAAAATTGCATTTGTATGAGCATGCAATGCCACGTCAGCCTCATCTTTGAGTTTCTTCCATTCTGCTACTTTTGTGCAAAAACTCAAATTGCATTTAAAAGCTTAATGTTTCATTTCTTGGTGCCGATTGCTATGAGGAGAATGGGGAAATGTGTGGCCATTGCTACTAAATATTACGGTAAATAGGCACATAAGCCCCAGATTCCGTTTTGATCTTTCCATTGCTTTAATTAGAATATCTCTTCTCTTCAACCTCCCTTATGGGGTAAATGGCCTCCAGTTGAACTTAAGAGGAAGAACAACAGAATAAAATGATTCGGTCAGAGAACTCACACTCTCAAACAAGATGTTAGGAAGAACACCTTTTGCACAGAACTTATTTAATGTAGTAAAATGCGTGCAAATCTGGTCATATTTATGTTTAGCAAGCAAGGGTTCATGGTTGTCCAAGGATCTTCAATTTTTACACTAGGAAGTGTTTATTTCACAAGATTTATTTATTTGACTTGATTCTAATAAAACCTTCATTCTGCCTGATGGTCACGAATGTCCATCCACTAGAGTGCCATGAGAATGTTGTTCACCATATGAAATCACAGGGTAAGAGAAGTCATTGTAGGCCATAGGAGGAGAGCTAGATCTGGGTGGTGGGCCAGATCTTTATCTTTCCCCCTTCCATGGGTCACCTATCAGTCACATGACATCATAATTGGCAATGCAGGGCACCCTGTAGGCAATCTAGAACTAGTACATTCTCAAAGACTTCCAGCGAGGGAGAGCCCACCTCCTTAGGCAATTGGTTCTATAGTCAAACAGCTCTTATCATTAAGAAGTTTCTCCGAAAGTTCAATAAAATTTAAGTCTATCAGATCCAGTCCATGGCAGCAGAGAATACAAGTCTTTGCCCTTTTTTATGTGAGAGGTCCTTCAGGTATTTGAAGAGTGCTGCCATGCCCTACCTCGTCCTCTTCAGGATAAACAGATTGAGTTCCTTCTGCCTTTCCTCATAAGACGTCTTTCCCCTCCCTGGCCATCTTTGCTGCCCTCTTCCGAACCCTTCTGAACTCTTCTCATGTAGAAGGTCTTAGGTTTGATCCCTGGCATCTCCAGGTAGGACTGGGGATGTCCCCAAAATCTGAAACCATGTAGAATCACTGCCAATCAGCATAGCCAATACTAAAGCTAGATGGACCAATATTCTCACTCAATATAAGGCAAATTCCTGTGTTCCTGTGTAGGTCCAGGAAGCTCAGATAGACTGTGCGACTGTGCATGTGGAGTGATGTGGCTGTACTGCTCTCTGGAAGGCGTCCATGGCTTCTCTATTCCAAACAGTGAGTTCAATGGGATTTAAATGTGTCTAGACCAGCTCTTGAAGTAGGGTTAATATTGAAAACACTAATACAATATGAAATAAATTAACCAACATGTATAGAAGTGTAGGTCTGCTGTCTCATTTATATTGCTTTGCGCGCTCTCTCTCTCTCTGTGTGTGTGCATGCATAAAACCACACACACACCACACACTATATATGATATTAAGGTTTTCTGACCTTCTGCCCTCTTACAGTACCAATAGAACTGTGGTATATACATGGTGGTTGAAATTGCCAACACAGGCTTTTTCAAGAGATTTAGTGTATTATTATGGTGGCTGATGTGATGGTGAATGCTATGCCGAAGTCTGTTGAGCATTGGCCGTTTTATGTTATTGTGAAGACCTTCCTTTCTTTGGCTCAAAGTGACAGCAGCATTACATCTGTTGGATGGGGAGGCTGCATGAAATGCACATCCTCAATTAAAGTGAAGCTCACATTCAAGTTTCCAATAAAGAAACAAATTATACTTGACAGACACTGACCTTGACATGTTCAGTCACACCGTGGAAATTCATAGCCAGTTGGGAGCGTTCAGAGAACACATGCAGAGTTTTGCACAGCGAACACTTTGGAAAAAATGTTTCCAGCATTTGGAATACATTGTTAAGAACAATGGAAACTTTAACAGAAAAAATATGCTTTTGTGTGTGTGTGTGAAATAATAAATGCCATTTAGAGATGTGAGTGCTCTCAGTGTATATGCAAAGTAATACCAAAGTAAAGCAAACATAATTATAGAGTAGGCAATGGATAATTCAGCCAGCAGTAATCTCTGTTCTGGGATTTTGTTGCCTGCCCAGAACTATTCATTGGTAAAGAGTGGTTCAACTTATATTTATAAAAGCTGTACTGGGGTATTTTTATTTATTTTTTAATATGGGTATTTGCATATTGGATCACTGCATCCCTTTGTACTAACTGATAAATGATTAAGTTTCCTTTCTGAATCCTGCATATTTGTTGGTAGCTCACTGGGTAAGAAACATGCTATGCTCCCAGTTTTAGATTCCCATCTGTAAAAAGCACTGATTAATTAAATGAGAATATAACCCTTTGCCCACTGGTAAAGGTGCTATAATAGTAATGAGAGCTCATTTGTTCTATGCAGGCAAAGCCTGTCTTCCCAACTCCAGATTGACTACTCAGTTTCAACTTCAGGGTATTTTTTTTTGGGGGGGGAGAGCAAAATGCAGATTTTGAAGGACGGCTGTGTTTCAGTTCATGCATTTCATGAAGTGGATATTAGGTGGGTCCACATTAAAATGGATAGAATCTCTCTCCTACCCTTAACCGACAGGGGGCAAATGGTGAACAGTTACAAATTCTGTGTATGTTATTTCATTTATATATTTAGGATTGTATCCATCGTGACACTAAGTAGATCATTTCACCTGTGCAAGCATCTCTGTTTACCCAATGGAACAACTTCCTCTCTTCCTCATCCTGGATGCTGTTCTGGGGTTCTCCTGGAACCCCCCCCCCCAGCAGATATGGGGTGGGCACAGTAGGTGCATGTGGGAGAACAGAGAAGGAGTCCTGCTGTGGTAGAAGGAATCCTTATGCTGGCTTCCACTAGGAGTGCATTGAGCTAGTTGATATTTATATATTTATATAATTTATTGTATCTATAATCCACTTAATATTTTAAAAATTGCAAAGCAGCATGCCACAAAGAAAACCAATGCCATAGAAAGTAAAAATAAGACATATAGTCAGGAAAACAGCAGCATAAAAGTGTACAAAAACAACAAACAGCAGCAGGAATTTGGGAAATTCAAACAAATAAAAATGTTTCTCCATCGTTGATGCCCAGATGTAGCATAACGGTCCTAGCCAACTTCCCAACTACTTAATTTCCCACAGCTATACATTTGCTGGTGTCAAGTATTATATTTTCTTTAGGTCACTGTGACAAGCCACAATTTCAACAGACTATTAAAATACAAGGAGGAAAGCAGATGACTAAACACTGCAAAGCAGGAACTACAGAGAGGGAAGCTTTATAAAAGAGTGTTTGAAGCGGAAACTGGGAAGATTTCTAAATGAAAGCAGAACTGATCTCATGCTTTCAAGTTATGGTTGCTATGGGTGACCTAGAAATGAAACCAATCATGGCACTGTAATTTAAAACTAAAACAGCTGGCAAAAATCTTTCCTCTCAGAACATGTTGTCTCCAAACTAAATGAAAAGATTGGGAGACTTTTCATTTACTTCTGAGACAACATGGACTGCCTGAGCTAAAGAATGCATTAATGCTCCCTCCATAGCTTTCTATTACATGTCAGCCACTCCATTCCCGAATATCACAGTGGAAGTGATGAAAAAAGACAGGTGATAGAATGAAACACTTGGTCCTAACACAAAATAATCAACCCATCTTTATATTTCCACTTTACATTATAACAAGAATCCTGATTACCTTCTTCAGCTGGTGTTGGTGGTGTTTCACCTAAAAATGCCAGCATCTTGAAAATGTAATTACCTTCATTGCCTTTATGCCAAACCAGAAAGCACGTTGTTGTGATGACATGTTGCAATCAATAGCTAATGCCATGGGAAGAAGTGGTATCACATTCCTGGAAAACTGTCCGGTTTAGAATTGGTCCTTGGCAAATGTGTAAGTGATCATTTGTGGCAAGTTCAGCACCTTGTGCCCTGACAAATGTTGGACTACAACTTCTGCATCATCCCAGAATGAAGTGATGGGAATCAGAGTCCATTGACGTGTGGTGGGCCACAGTTTCCCCCAACCCACCTTACTGGGATGTCAGAACTTAGGCTGTGCGCTGGATTCGGCTGAGACCCAAATCCCAAGCCAAACTGAGCCTATTTAGAGGGATCCGGGCCTTGTTCAAGTCTGGTTGAAACAGCTCTGGACTGCTAGAGATCATGTTGGTTGGCTCAGAGGCAGAGCCATCTGGGTCTGGCAGGGGATAGGGTGAAAGGCGGGAAGGAGATGCAGGCCTGGGACAGAAGAAGCAGAAACCGCAAAAATAATGGACCCACTGGATGGCTGTATCTTTCCTTCTTCCTGCCCCCTGAAGCAGCACCATGCAAGACTGGGAGGATCCTACTCCTTTGCTTCCCTCATGAAGGAGCAGCAATAATGCTTAAAACTGAAAGATGAATTTAAAGTTGCCCAACATTCCTTTTCCCCCGCTTCAATATCATGTCTATTATTAAAGAGCCTGTAGCACTGACTCTGTAAGATTTCTAAGAACCCAGTGGTTTGGATCCTGTGGACCATGAGTGGAAAGAGGTTCATAAGAGTGGGCTTTCTAATACTGTCCTCCTCATGTAGCTCTCTGAGACCTCTCAATACTTCTCCAAGGAGTTGGGGGACCGTCCTGAGTAGCGCCTGGTAGGGAATTGGGGGTTTATCGTGGAGGGAGTAAATCACCCCAAATCGAGTAGTGGTATGACTCTGGACCTCAGCTCACTGAAGGTGCCACTGTACTATTTGGGGATCATTCTTCCCCACTCCCAGCAATGCCCAGTGGCCATCTCACTGCTCAGAAGGCACCCCAAAGCTCTACTGTACACATGGGGAATCTGAGGCCTCAAGCCCATATGTGGCCTTTGGGGTCGCTTAGGACTCTCCCTAGATCAGACCCTTACCACCCACACTCCTCCTCCTTGGGTGCTTTCCTTGGGTGTTTTGCCTGTATGCAATGCATCTTTGAATGCGGACAACTGCTGCAGATGGAAGATAGAGGGTTTGTGCAAGTGTGCGTTCAACACTTTTCAGGGCTTCAGGGAGAAGAAGGGATGCTTCTGTTGCTCAAGCTCCAAGGCACAGTTTGTGCTTCTTTCACATTTTCTTTCCTTCCTTCCTATTATTACCATCAGAAAATATGTTGATGCCTGATGCAGTGATGCTCTGTGGCAGAGTTTCCCAAATGTGGGTCTCCAGCTGTTTTTGGACTACAGTTTCCATAATCCCTGACCACTGGTCCTGCTAGCTAGGGAAGATGGGAGCTGTAGTTCTAAAACAGCTGGAGACCCAAGTTTGGGAAACTCTGCTGTGTGGGATTAGAGGCATGCTATACAACACACACACACACACACACTGGTACCTTGGTTTAAGAACATCTTAGTTTATGAACAACTTGGATTAAGAATGCTGCAAACCCAGAAGTAGGTGTTTTGGTTTGTGAACTTTGCCTTGGAAGCAGAACATGTTTCGCTTCCTGTTGAGTGTGTTCCATTTGTAAACTGAGTCCTCTGCTGCTATGGGAAAGCATGCCTTGGTTTAAGAATGCTTTGGTTTAAGAACGGACTTCCGGAACGGATTAAGTTCGTAAACCAAGGTACCACTGTACTAAAAAGAGTCTCTTGGCTGTGTCTCCAAAGCGCTGATTTTCCTTGGGTTGCCATTATATGCAAGGGGATTGCAATGAAATAGCAATGAATGAAGTCCACAGAGGCATTTAACGCTCGCTGCTGTGTTTTCAGTTGAGGCTAACCACATCTTACTGTTGTGTATTTTCACTACAGGGCACAAGCCACTCTACAATGCATCTTCATTAGGAACACGATTTTTGCCTAGATTGCCACCAGGAAAGCCTGACATGGTATGGAATGTTAAAAAGCCAAAGCGACCCAGGTCCAAAAGGCTGCCCATCCATAGTCAGACCAAGTGACATGTGAGTAGAGGGAAGGACCGGAACTCCAGCAGAACCACAGCACTCGGCCATCAAAGAATGGAGAGCACTTCCTCTGGTAATTATCTGAACGTTAGCCACAAGCAGCCAGAAAATAGCAGAAAGTGCTTTTTCTTCATAGCTCTAACTTCCAAGGCACACTGCTGAGTGCTGTGGCTTCCAAACTTTAATCAGAGATATGGTGATGAATGGCCTCCTCTGCTAGCTAAGATCAAGGCAGCAAAGATTAGCAGACATGAAGACATACTATGGGAGAAAGCACAACATATACTGAATGATAAAAGGAGCCCAACTAGTGACTCCTTAGGCAACTCTGCGGTTTGCTTTCCCTAGACATGAAACTTGTCAATTTATTCCTACATTTTATTGTGAATCTTATTCAAAGTATCAGGCTGGGACTTGGGAGATCAGGATTCAAATCCTCACTAAGCCATGAAGCCAATTGGGGTGACCTTGGGTCAGTCACTGCCTCTTCAGCCTACCCTACCTTACAAGGTTGTTGTGGGTATTTAATGAGGAATATAAGTGCTATAAATAAGTAAATAAACCCCAGCCTTACTTCCTTAGGCATAAGCCCCATTGAACCCAGTGGGACTCATCTCAGGTTAGACACATATCAAATTGCTGCTGTTAATCTTCTTTTTGAAAGGGAGGGGCAAATGTGCTTTTAACATCTGTCTTCATTCTACATTACTGTCTATCTCACCTATTCTTTTAGTGGGTAGAGTGGAGGGCTGGCTATTTAGGAAACCAGTCCACTAAACACACACACACACACACACACACACGTGCGTGTGTGTCAGAAATTAACAGTGAATTAAAACCACAGGTAAAAATAGTGACACTGGCATATTCCTGTCACTGATCTTGACAGCAAATTTATTTTGCTGCAGCCAAGAAGTAATTAACCTCCACTGAGAGAGAATTCTATTACTAGCAGCTATTCTGCCATACAAAGTGCACTACATGGAAATGTTACAGACCATCAAGCAGAAAAGGCAGATTTGTCTGCATTTTAAATGAAAGTTCCAGGTCCTCTGTCCCCTCCCTTGCTACCTTCCTCCCCCCCCCTTTTTCCTGGTTGTCATTGGAGCCAGAAATTGAAGCTCGTGTGGCAAAGGGGAGTATGGGATTAAGCTGAAGGGTTTTTATTTTTTTATTTTTGTAAGGTTTAGGTAAAGAGTTGATTTTGTGAGTGCTTGCAGGCCATGGAGTGTATTTGTGACTCTTTTTTAAATGACCAACACACCATTTTTATGGAAGGAAGTCCCTGTGATGCTCTAGAATGACATTCAGTCATGAATAGTTTCATTGCAGGAATATAAGAAAAGGTCAGTCTTGCAGCCTGATGGCTTCTTGTCGATGATACCTTGTGCTGTTTTGGTGATGCTCGCCCACTTGTGAAAATATATACAAACTCAGTAGCGGGGGAGTTGGAAGCCTAAATTTAAAAAAAAAATGGTGGGTGTCTTCAGAGATTTCTAGCCTTGACTCAGAGTTTATTAGACTTTGCAAACTGAGATAACAAGGGACAGTAAACAGGCAGTGAATATTCAGACCTTCCTTCAGTTGACAAAACAATTAGGAACATATACTGAGTCAGACCATTGGCCCCTCTAGCTTAGTATTGTATACCATGATTGACACTAGTTTCCTGGGGTTTCAGACAGGAAGTCTTTCCCAGTCCTTGCAATGCTGGAGATTGAAACTGGGATTTACATACAAGGCAGATGCTCTGTTTCAAGAAGAGTAAGAAATGTATATACTCCGTGTAGTTAATCTTTGTGGTTGCCCACATTTTTGCTGCTAATGTAAAAATTGCCCTTCATTGGAAGTCCAACCCTCCTTTGCAAAAAGGGCTTGGCTTAACAAAGTGTGGCAGCTGGAATTGTCTGGAACAGCTAACTCAATAAAGTAAGAGTAACCTGGAACATACTGCAATATGGCCACTTTGTAGTTAATTGGTTCTTCTCTATATTGCCCATGAAAGGTAGTGAGGACAATGAATGTTACTGAGATTACAAAAAAGAAAGAATGGATACTCCCCACCCCACCCCAAACCACCACAAGGTAAGTAGTCAGAGGTTAAGAATAATAATAATAATAATAATAATAATAATAATAATAATAATAATAATAATAATAATTTATTATTTATACCCCGCCCATCTGGCCGGGTCTCCCCAGCCACTCTGGGCGGCCTCCAACAAATATCAAAATACAATACAGAGTCACAAATTAAAAACTTCCCTAAACAGGGCTGCCTTTAGGTGTTTTCTGAATGTCAGGTAGTTGTTTATTCCCTTGACTTCTGACGGGAGGGCGTTCCACAGGGCGGGCGCCACTACCGAGAAGGCCCTCTGCCTGGTTCCCTGTAGTTTTGCTTCTCGCAGTGAGGGAACCGCCAGAAGGCCCTCGGCACTGGATCTCAGTGTCCGGGCTGAATGATGGGGGTGGAGACGCTCCTTCAGGTATACAGGACCGAGGCCATTTAGGGCTTTAAAGGTCAACACCAACACTTTGAATTGTGCTCGGAAACGTACTGGGAGCCAATGCAGATCTCTCAGGACCGGTGTTATGTGGTCCCGGCGGCCACTCCCAGTCACCAGTCTAGCTGCCGCATTCTGGATTAATTGCAGTTTCCGGGTCACCTTCAAAGGTAGCCCCACGTAGAGCGCATTGCAGTAGTCCAAGCGGGAGATAACCAGAGCATGCACCACTCTGACAAGACAGTCTGCGGGCAGGTAGGGTCTCAGCCTGCGTACCAGATGGAGCTGGTAGACAGCCGCCCTGGACACAGAATTAACCTGCGCTTCCATGGACAGCTGTGAGTCCAAAATGACTCCCAGGCTGCGCACCTGGTCCTTCAGGGGCACAGTTACCCCATTCAGGACCAGGGAGTCCCCCACACCCGCCCGCCTCCTGTCCCCCAAAAACAGTACTTCTGTCTTGTCAGGATTCAACCTCAATCTGTTAGCCGCCATCCATCCTCCAACAGCCTCCAGGCACTCACACAGGACCTTCACCGCCTTCACTGGTTCTGATTTAAAAGAGAGGTAGAGCTGGGTGTCATCTGCATATTGATGAACACCCAACCCAAACCCCCTGATGATCTCTCCCAGCGGCTTCATATAGATATTAAAAAGCATGGGGGAGAGGACAGAACCCTGAGGCACCCCACAAGTGAGAGCCCAGGGGTCTGAACACTCATCCCCCACCACCACTTTCTGAACACGGCCCAGGAGGAAAGAGCGGAACCACTGTATAACAGTGCCCCCAGCTCCCAACCCCTCTAGCCGGTCCAGAAGGATGTTATGGTCGATGGTGTCAAAGGCCGCTGAGAGATCCAGCAGAACCAGGAAACAGCTCTCACCTAAGAAATATGTGCTATGATGGATGAGTGTCTCTGGCCTACTGGAGATAACTGGCAATAAAGTTTATGTGTATTTGACTTATTGAAAATAATAAAAATAATTAACTTGAAATTTCAAGAGAAATTGACACTGAATTAATCAACAGCAGATGAAATGTTATGTACAAATATAGGATGGTGGAGACCTGGCTTACCAGTAGCACATGTGAAAAGGATCTAGGGGTCTTAGTAGACCACAAGCTTAAAATGGGTCAACAGTGTGATGATGCAGCAGCAGTAGCAGCAAAAAAGAAGAAGAAGAAAGTTAATATTATTCTAGGCTGCACCAACATAAGTATAGTGTCCAGGTCAAGGGAAGTAATAGTACCACTCTATTCTGCCTTGGTCAGACTACACTTGGGTGCAACAGACCACTTCTGGGCACCACAATTTAAGAAAGATATTGACAAGCTGGAATATGTGCAAAGGAGGGCATCAGAGATGATCAAGGGTCTGGAAACCAAGACTTATGAAGAACAGTTGAGGGATCTGCATATGTTTAGCCTGGGAAAGAGGTTACTGAGAGAAATATGATGGTCATCAAATACCTAAAGGGCTGTCACATGGAAGATGGAGAAAGCTTGTTTTCTCCTGCTCTGGAGGGTAGCACTTGAACCAATGGACTCAAGTTATAAGAAAGGAGCTTCTGGCTAAACGTCAGGAACAACTTTATGGCAGCAACTACACTTTAACATTGGAACAGACTCCTTCAGAAGGTGGTGGAATTTCTTTCACTTCAGGTTTTAAAGCAGATGTTGGATGGCCATCTGTCACGGATGCTTTAGTTGAGATTTCTGCATTGCAGGGGGTTGGACTGGATGGTCCTCTGAGTCCCTTCCAACTCCACAATTTTAGGATTCTGTGAAAGCCTTCTATGCAGGAGTCCAGGATCTATCAGCCATTGCCATTTGGGGCAGAATCTGCTTGGCACCTTGCTTACAAGAACGTGGTTAGTAGGAGTGTGATTTGTCTCTGTGTGTGGACAGAATAACAAGGCAAATTAGGGTGATTTGTTGGTGTCCTCCCTCCTTAGTCAAAGTTCAATGTGATCTAGGCTAGTTCCAGGTCAGCCAGATGCAACACAATTGGAGCAATTGCTTCTTCGGTTGAGCCATGTTTAAAGTGAACATGGCTTTCTGTACATCAGAGATAGTCCTCCAGATGTTGCAGGACGTCTGCCCGCAGCCAGCCTGGGCAATGGTCAGGTCGTGTGCTTCCCCACCCTTGGTCAACTCTCACCTATTTTGAAAGCTAAAAGTGGTCACGATCTCTATTGAAAACCATCAGCGTTATAAAGGTTGAACATTACAGCCGAATTCCTGGCTGCTTTTCAGCTGTTTTGTGAGGAACAGCTCTGCATTAGCAGCATGGTTTCTTCCTCCTTCTCATGATAGCATGTTGCAGATGTGAAATGATTTCAGCCTAATGAAGGACTATGGGGAACAAAAAAAGAAAGAAATCTACATGTTAAAGTGACAGTGCACTCTAGGACCCCCAATTACTGTTATTAATGAGGAAATGTTTAAGACCTTTTTAGTAGGGGTTTCTGTCTGAATCATATTCCATTTAAGAGAGATTTTCATTTCTTTCTACTAAAGAAACGTTTCTGAGAACAAATAATTGAAGTTTACAATGTACCACCAAGGAACCTATTCAGAAGGCTTTTATTCTCTTTTTACAAACCCTCTGTGCTCAAAAGTCAGAGAATGTATGTGCTAAAAATGAGTAATGGACCATAATTGGCCATCCTAATGGGTTCTATGCTAACACCACCTCCAATCCACCCCCGAGCAAAATCTCATGTAAACAGTTTACCTCGGAGACACATAAACAAAATAAGCAAACAAAAAGCCTGCGTAAGATGGCACACTCCAGGCCTTACACACTCATTTTTAAAAGCGGGGTGAAGTTTGCCTACAAAATGAATAATTCACGCTAGTGCCATGGGGAAGTGGGTATTTAGCCATGCCATTAAAATAATTCCATGTACAAAAGCAAATGCAAGTACACTGTGTGTGTGTGTGTGTGTGTGTGTGTACACACACGAAAAGCTTTATCAAATGTAAATTCCATTTTACAAATCTCAGAAAATTGGTAAGAACATAGAAGGACAATGAAACCAGATAACACATACATCTAAAATAAAATGTCTCCACTTCCATCTCAAGCATTTGGGGGGGGGGGTTAGCTTTATTACATCTGACATCTGTTTGGTGAATTATCGACACATTTGAAATATCAGCCACAACAATGATAAAATGAACATTTAATATATCACTGAAAAACAGGGAACAGCAAAATCAATGTACCAGTAATTAATGCTTTCAATATGTGTTTTTTTTTAAGCTATGGTTTTATAATGTGTTGGAAGATGCCCATAATGGCTGGGGCAACCCAGTCAGATGGGTGGCATATGTTGTTGTTGTTGTTGTTGTTGTTGTTGTTGTTGTTACCACCAACCAATCAACCTCTGTTTAATTTCCCACTGATTATGCCTAAATTTTATTTGGTTTAGCAATGAATAGATCTTGGCTAATATACTAAGGCCAAAAAGAGTTCTCCAACCTTGCTATAACCCTTCAGTATAAGGTTGCACCCTAAAGGTCCTTTTGTTTTGTTCTTTTTAATGACCACATAATTAATACAACCAGCAATTTGAGCAGGATACCTCAGGGAATCAAGCCCTATTTAGTCTAACACCAAAGTTCAACTCTCTTTCCTTGGATAAAAACTTTGTCAGCATAAATGATAACATTTATTTCTGCTACAAATCTTCTAAAGTGACGCAACTTTATAATTTCACACTGAAATTTCCCAAATTTTAGCACACGAATGTGCTGCACATTGAAATTTAGCATGGTCATGGGATTTAATTTCAAGGATTCGGGTATTTTTTCTGCTATCTCATCCCCCCCAAAAAGTCTGGTTAAAATGAGAAAACTTGCTCTCTCTCTCTTTTTTTGTAAACCAAAGTCTGTTTACTGAGCTCTGAACATCAAGACTCTCTCTCTCTCTCTCTCTATCACACACACACACACACACACACACACACACACATCTTACAAATTTTCATTGCTGATTATTAATAGCTGAAGTTAAAGATATTGTTTTGCAGCCTTGCCTGTAATACTGGCTGCTTTTGATGGCTATAAGGGCAGCAGCCATGGATCCTCTACTGGTGGTTGCCTGTGATGGATGTAGTAAACAGAATGAGTTCAATTATATGAGGATGGAAGCTTATTTTAGTAATGAGAGTACTTACTTTCTATCCAGAGGTTTTCTTATTCTATTCCTGGAATCCCCAGTTTGGCTCCCCCACACCCTTTAAAGGATAAATTATTATGAACTGGAAAAGACCTCTCTTTACCTGAAACTATGCAAAGGCACTGTCAGCCAAAGTAGAACTTGAAGTGGTCTTACCTGGTACAAAACAACTTTCTATGTTCCAGCCATCTGCGCCATCTTACATTTGTCCTTATCCAGTTTCTAAGTACAATTATTTTGCATGGCCCACAAAAAAGAGTACATTATTTTATTTTATTTTTATAATTTTTTATTTTTATTTTTCACATTTAAACATTATCATCATATAAACCATAACAATCAATAATTTCTTTATCCTTAATTATTTCCAATTTTAAACATTCTCCTTACTATTACAAGTGTTGTTGTTGGTTTTTTTTAAAAAAAATATGCTATTGTATTAACTTCTTTACAATGCTTTTGTAAATATGCAATAAACATTTTCCATTCTTTTTTTGTATTTGTTGTCTTCTTGATTTCTTAGTCTTCCAGTTAATTTAGCCATTTCAGCATATTCCATTAATTTAAGTTGCCCGTCCTCTTTAGTTGGGACTTGTTCTTCTTTCCAATGTTGAGCTATCAATATCCAGGTGGCTAAGAGTACATCATTTTAGACATATACCCCACTTTTAAAACCACCCTGTTCTTGTTTGCAAACACAATATACAAACATATGGGGATTTTTCTTGGTGTTAGGAGTAATCCTGGGAGTTTGATCCCCATAATTGCATTCTGATTCTCTTCTTCCCACTCTTGAACATCTAGTGCCTTTTGTAATACTAACCAAAAGGGATTTTTGCAATGGTACTTCAGGGACCAGTTGACCATAATGGAAGGAGGAGCCCCTCTCATTACATTGATTTACATGGGCTAATATAACCATCATTAATTTTTAGAGGCAAAGTGCAGAAATGATGCATGTTCCCCATGGTGAGGGATTTAATTGAATTATTGATCTTCATTTGCTTTAGATTTCCAACCTATTACCGAGATGTCTTCTGTTAACATTCTGCAGATCTTTTAATATGAGTCACTTTACAGTTAACATCAAATAGGGGGGATTAAGCAATACAAAGATATTATTGGTCTAAATTCCACACTAAATCTTTGATCAGAATCCCTAGAGTCGTAGATATAATAAACTACTCATCTTGATTGTACTTGATTTCTGCTTTGTTCCTATTTGGGATGATTTGGCAATGGAGTGATATCATCTGAAAATAAACAAGTCAATCAATCACTGTAGCAGGGCACAGTATGGGTGCGATTGATGGCAGGCATCAACTCCACCATTATTTTCTCCACTTGAACATATGGAAGCTGCATTATATTGAGTCAAGGCAATTGGTCTATCAATCCCAGTTTTGTCTCCTTTGGTTGACAGCACCTGCCTAGGAAGCATTTATGGTCCTTATGCTGATGATGCAGGGATTGAATTTAGAACACCCAACATACAAAGCACAGATGACGAACCTATGGCTCTCCAGATGTTGTTGGACTCCAGTCCCCATCAATCCATGGTCAGAATAGGAATTGTAGTCCAACGACATCTGGAGGTTCCCCATCCCTGATACTAAGCATGTGCTCCACCACAAAGGTTCTTCCCCCTTATAAGAGCCAATGAGTGGCCAAAAACTTCCTTGTCCTTTTTACAGTTTTAACTCTCAACATTGGGTTGTAGTCAATGAAGTCCTACTCAGAGTATACTCAATGGAATTGAGATTACTTTAGTCATGTCTATTAACTTCAATGGGCCTACCCTAAGTAGGACTGAATACCATGCCTTGCTTTGATAACATTCATGGCATAGGATAACCAATATCATATTGGGGAATCTGTGGTCCTCCAGATGTTGTTGGACTACAGCTTGTATCATCCCTGCCTATTGGCCATGCTGACTGGTGCTGATGAGAGTCCAACAACATCCAGGGTCACAGCTCTGTCACCACAGCTGGAAAGGAAAGCCCATAGGTGTCTGAAGATGCTGTATGATTAACTATTCCAAGCTCAATATAAATTGGCTATTCTTGGTTTAAAACCATGTTTGGACTTCCACTTCACATGGAAGTGTAAAGAAAAAGATGGCACCTTTTATCATATGCGGTGGGTTTTTAAGGAGGTGAAGGCCTTATGGAAAATGATATATAACAAACTGTTAAAACGTTGAAATATATGTTTCCAGAAGCCTTCTTATTAGGTATTGTAGGTAGAGAAATACATAAGCAAGATATAACATTGTTTTTATATGCAACAACTGCAGCAAGAATGTTATTAGCCCAAAGATGGAAGCAGGAAGAGCTACCAACGAAAGAAGAGCGGCAGATGAAATTACTGGACTATGCTGAATTGGCAAAATTGACAGGGAAAATTCAGAACTAACAGGTCCAGATATTCCTGAAAGACTGGAACAAATTTATGGTATATTTGAAAGACGACTGTAAACCATTGACATCGCTAGTAGGGTTACAAGAAGCTTTGTAGGGATAAAAGTATTGTTTATTATTAAGTGCAATTTAGAAAATAATTATATAAGGTTATGATTTAAAAGTAATAAAAACATAATAAAATGCAATATTTGAGAGTAAGTTGGAAAACCATCAGCCAGGGAGGAGGGAAGTCTCAGGCTTATATAGCCAAAGGTTTATTACATGAAAATGTAATTACGTTTGAATTTTTTTGTAAAAACTAATAAAAATTATATATCCTGTTTGGAGAGATAAATTTGAGTATTTTATTATTTACCATTGAATAGACATTAAGAGAACATCTCCTTTTGCATGCCTTCTTTAATCACTGCTCCAAAAGAGAGTACGGTTCCACCTTTACCACTTCTACTGCATAAACCATGTTTCCCCCCTGAAGCAAATAAAGAAAAAAAGAAAAGAAAATCCTCTAATTAACAAAAACCTGCCTTTGTTTCCATATTACCCAGCAGATGAACAGATTCTTCTTGTCACTACAGAATATCAATTGGATTATTCAACTGAAGAAAACCCACAGCAAACAAAAAAACAAAAAACAAAAAAAATTCCCCCTCCAAGGGCCTAAATACACATGTAACATTAATGGGTTACAAACATCATCTAGCTAATTATTTATTACTGTTTGAAAAGATTGTAATGTAACAAGAAGAGAAAAGAAAAATAAATAGTTGGTGAGAAAAATTGCCCAGAAGCACAATTATTGTCAATAGAGATAGGCTGGCAACGTTGGCCTGCATGCAGTCTATTGCCAGCAACAAGCCAGCTAGCATTTGATTAGTATGACATTGGCCTAGTGGGAGCCAGTGTTTCATTGTGCGTAAATACTGGATGGGTCTGAAAGATTGATAAGTGGCTTGTTAATGATTTCCAGGTTTTTACACCCTACTTTTCGGCCAAGATTGGGCCCCAAGGTGGCCTACAATTAAAATCCATACAGAAGTACAATATAATTAGGGATACATTGGTGAGTGAGGAGTGGTATCTCTTGGCCCATGACAGTCTTTATTTTTAGTTGCATTGGATGGCTCTGAGTTCAAGTTCTAGCATTTCGAACTAACAATTTCTCTTTCTCCACATTGTTCATAATTTAATAAATGTCTATGATGCTTTCATGTCCTTTGGTTGTTGGTCTTTTCTCTTTAGTCTAGTGTTTCCCAAACTTGGGTCTTCAGCTGTTGTTGGACTACAGCTCTCATCATCCCTAGCTAGCAGGACCAGTTGTCAGGAATGATGGGAGTTGTAGTCCAACAACAGCTGGAGACCCAAGTTTGAGAAACACTGCTTTAGATGGATTGCCTGCTCCCACAAGTACTTCCATTTTGTTATGATCTGATGGGGACATCCTTTTCACTGTGCCACATCAATCAAGCGTTCCTTGTGTGATGGCACATCAGAGGACATTATCAGTAAGGCCTCTCTGATTGTGGATGACCCACCCCTCTCAGGTTTAACAGGTGCCGCTCCGGAGGGCTTTTGGCACCAGTTAAATTTGTATCTTTGCACTCATGTCCTTTGTTAGCTTGTTCTTGCTGTAGACAGACATGGCTGCCCTGCAAATCCATGCATTTTGATGCTCTTTGTGTTTTATTTTATTTTATTTTTAAAATTATATAACATGTTTTAATAGTTTATTATATTCCACTGTAATATTATTCTCTTAATGAAAAACAGTTTAGAAATCTTTGAAATAAAGAACATAATGGACTACCTCAGAAGGTGGTGGACTCTCCTTCACTGGAGTTTTTTAAGCGGAGGTTGGGTAGGCATCTGCCAGCGATTCTTTAGCTGTGATTCCTGCATTGGGTTGGACTAGATGACTCTCTTTCCCCCCCCCCCACTTTTTATTTACAATACTTAAACTTACACTCGTCATACTGAATATAAAGAGTAATAATACAAAATCAGAAAGGAAAAAAAACAATAATGATATAACACGAGATACCGACCAAAAATAGCACCAATGAAAACATTAGCACATAACAACATATGAAAACTTATATAAAACAACTGATCAGTTATTTTATACACACCCACACCCACCAACATTATAATTCTTCTTTACTTCTTGACTTAAACGTAAGTTATAAACCTAAACTAAACCTTAATTTCATACTTAAATAAACACACATATACACACAAACACAAATAGACTTCCTGTCTTTCCTGATAAGCATTCCTTTTCTGCTCGTGAAAGTACTTAACATTCTCATTTGTCCTTTATTTAATTCCAAAACCTTCTACAAACCCAAACACAGCTTCGTTTTCTGACTTAGAGTATTTTCCTCCAGGATCATTCAAAAGCCACCACGGACTTTATGCCATTTTGGATGCCTTGCAGGTATTTTGTATATCTCTCCCATTTTTTCACAAATACCTGTGGACTAGATGACTCTCAGTGACCCTTCCAACTATAATTCTATGATTCCATAAACGAATAAATAAACTCCAACCTGAGTTCATGTTGTTTCATTTTTCTGTACCTTATTCAGCTCAGTTGTAATTTCTTTTGGATATGAGGCAATTTCTTTAGAATGCCACTTGTATCATAGCCCAGGGGCGGGGAACCTGAGGCCCTCTAGCACTCTCTGTCTGGCCCTCAGGACTCTCCCTAGGCAACAACCTATTCCCAAGACACAGACCTTGCTATGGAAACTGCTTTGTTTTCAGCTGACAGGGCAGCTGAAAGTCCCCCGGTGCACAGGCATCTCACAATCATAACAGTTTTCTCTCAGCAATCAAAAACAAACCCACACACATTTAATGATCATTGATTGCTGCGTTCTTTCCTTTGCAAAGAAAGTCCTTCTCCTGTTATGAAATCTAATGAACTGAATTCATATTGCTCAGCACCAGCCTGTTAGAGCCATAAGGAGGTATTTCTGCCACAGTGCAGGGGTGTGACAAAAACCAAACACAGAGACAAGTGTATGTGTCTACGTACAGACACAGCTTTTTGATCAGATAAGTCAATGGGAAAGGAGACAGTGAATCCAATTCCTGAAAGGACCCCTAGCCCCCAGTGCAGGTCCCCAAATTAATAATTATTTATTGTTATTGTTATTGTTAAAGATGGGGAAGAGGGCTAAGTTCTAATCTTCTTTACGACCTCACAGGATAGGAACTTAGCCCCTCCTTCTTGCTTCCACCTGCAAGAGAGAAAGAATGGGAATATCCAAACCAGAATTCCAAGTATTCTCAGAGGAGACTGTTTCCTCTTGCTCTCTTCCTTTGTGGGAAGACAGAATCAAGTGTTTGAACCAAGTTCCCCAACAGGATGGTTTTTTTTAAAAAAAACCCACACACAATAAAATAAACAACAAGCCAGAGAAAGCAAGTGTGCATTCAGTCCCATAGGCCAAACTAACTCATGACCACAAATACCTGCTCACATATAGAAAGCAGGTTTGGTTTAAAAATGCAATGTGCGTTATCTAGGGAGGGGGCTGATGATTCACAGGCTCAAGGCAACCAGACCTAGAGAGGGGATTTAACCACTATTGCAGTCCCGAGGGCTACGGCTCTCCTGAAGGCGGCATCTGCACTCTGCCTGTCTGCCCCTCTGTGATATTCCAAATGAGAGATTTGTTCCCACAGCAAACGCCAGTTTCAGAGCAGGCGTTTTCCTCAGGAAAGGGTTAAAGCTCTCTGTCCCTCTGCTGGTTTCAGTGAAAAACCAAAAACACCACAAGCAGGTTAGATGCAAAAGGCACACTTAGTGATGTCATGACTAGTTTGGCCCTATGAGATGAAGCGCGCCCACCCATTGCTTGCCTTCTAGCAGAGGAGCGATCCTTTTTAAGCAAAGAGAGTCCCTTGTCTTCCAAATGTGACGATTTGGGCATTTGCATCTGATAATATTATTGTGCGCTTGCTTTTGCTCAATCCCTTCACAAAGTGTCTTCACATCCACTTTTGAAGAATGTAATAATGTACTGTAAAGTTGCCGGTGGGGAGAATGCCAGCTTCCAGAACACTCAAAAGCCATTTCGCTTAAAAATAAATAAAAATGTCCTATTCATGCAACCTTATACAGCCTGTACCATTTAAATGTTTGAAGCTGTTAAGAGTTTATTGCAGGTGGACTCCAAAGAGCTCTAATTTCAGCCCAGGATTAGCTGAAAGTGATGGAAGAAACAACAATTCTCTAGATTGCCAATTCTAATGTTAATAACCCAGATGTTGCTGGTAGCTGCCAGCTGGGAACACAATGGCCTAAAGCTCTGCATATGGAAACTAATGATGATGAGTGAATCATTTGACCACAACTAGCATTCTTGGCTTATGTTATCATTATCTCTTGTAGCCTCATTCCTTTAGCCAGTGTCACAGGGAGCACTACGATATAGAATGTCGGATTTATGGCTGCTTTCTTTCATGTAAATTTAGCTCTCTGCAAATCACCATCTCTGTCTTACTCTGTTCACCATTTTAGACACATATAAAATCCCATCATGTCAAGTTCAATGCTGCATAATAGCTCAAAGAAAGCTTTCAGGAATTCTATAATAAATGTTTGTTGATTTTTCAAGACATAACTGTTTCCTTGAAAACACCTAGAAATTGCAAGAGAGAGGGAGGGGGGAGGGAAGGAAGGAAGGAGAGAGAGAGAAAACCCATCTCTGACATTCAGAAGAAATTCTGAAACATTTTAAAATAAATGGCTCATGCAGGAAAATGCAGCTTTGCTTTGCATTGATTAACGCAAGAAAGAACATATCACAAAATGAACAGAAGAACAGAAGGAGAGCCATGCTGGATGAAACAAAAGGCCCATCTAATACTACATCCTGTACCAGTGTGGTGCCCAAAAATAAAAAAGTAGTTTGTTAAGGGTATTGTGAGTTGCCAGGAGACCCTTATTCCACTCAGAGAACTACAATTCCCAGAGTTCCCTGGGAAGAGATGGGTTGTTGAACCGCACTGGGAATCATCGTGGTCTGAAGCTAGTAGAGGTCTCCTAACAACTCTCAACACTCTGAACAAACAAGGGTTCCCAGGATTCTTAAGGGGAAACCAAGACCAGGGGCGTCTTAGCCATAGAGGCTAGTGGTGTGGGGAACCACGGCACCACATTCTGGAGGGCGCCATGGGAGAGGCGGAGGCTGGACACGGTGCCTCCCGGCACCAGCTCGCCGCCCTCGTCCGCCTCCGCCATGCCATGCTGTGCCCAGAGCCTCCTCCCTGCCGGAGGAGCCGACCTCTAGCTGCTGCCTGCCTGGAGGGAAACGTGGGGGTGGCGGGCGCCGGAGGGATCCTTGCACCACAGCGCCAGATAAGCTTAATACGGCCCTGACCGACAGTTTAATGCATTATGATACTGCTTTAAATGTAGTGTAGATGGGGCCAGAGTTAAATGCATCTTCTTTTATGAAAAAGAGAAAGACTGTCTGAAGCCTGAAGCTGTTTTCATTATTTAATGAGAGGTTCTGTCATAATGCCAGAGCATTATCGCAGAACTGTGGCATGGAAATTCAAATTAAGCCACACATTCAAATGGTCTCCAAGAAGGTTTAAGAATAAATTGCAAAGTTGTGTATGTCATTCTATCCACCAAGAGAGTATTCAGGAAATGGGCTAGACATTTCTAACAAGTTTGCATGCTGGTTATGCATTCCCCACCCCCACCCCCACCCCCGCTATAAACAATAAGTAATTTACAAAGACTCCCAGTTTCAGACTCTCGATACGAAAGAGTAAAGGAGAAAACGACTACGAACCTTAACGTTTAATTTTATACCTTTTTCGTCAGCTTGTTTCGCAACCTTAAGACTGCTCTGCCCGACTTTGATATAAATAAAGAAAGGTGACTCTGGAATGAATAATGGTTGTCTGTCTAGTCTATTTCATTTCGGTCTGTTTCAGACTTGTCAATTTCTTTCAGCATCGCTAGCTCTGCAGAGAAATGGTTTGTGTAGTAAAACAGAGCACTCCACAAAGGTTCCTCTTCCATGCACTACTGATTTTCCATCAAATATTCCTCTTCATAATCTTAAGGAATCATATTCAAAAAAATAAAAAAAATATTTTTTTTAAAAACCCTCCCAAGTAGAACATTTTAAAACTTTAAGTGAGAAGATAAAAACAACAGCACAACTAACACAGGTACTTGCACTTCTATAGCAATTTTCTTGATATTTAGTCTCTGTTTATCATTCTCTTATGAATATGTTGCCTGCTCTAAGAATTATCCTCAGATTTTAACATTGTAAACATGAAGTGAATTCATGGTTTCCTGTTGTCAGTAGATAAACTTATGTATAGGCAGCGAACAGCGATAAAGGAGAACTTCATTCAGTTCACATTTTGAAATGAACATAGGTAATTTGCCAGTATTGGACTTATATGTAGATTGCAATTCAGCTACCCATTGGATTATGCCCTTTCCAAATTTTGCAATGCAAATTTTGCATGGGTTAAACACACACCCAAATGAAGGGAAGAATGCATACAAAATGCATGCGTTCAAAATGCATTTTGTATGCTCGTGAAACACGGACCACTCCTCGAAAGATCCCATCAATGGTGTCTCTGAAAATTGTTACACATCACTTGGGAAGACAGGCGAACTAATGCCAGTGTACTGGAAGAAGCAAAGATCACCAGTGTTGAAGCAATGATTCTTCAACTTCAACTTCAACTTCGTTGGACTGGTCATGTTGTGCAGATGCCTGACTATCGTCTTCCAAAGCAACTACTCTATTCCGAACTTAAAAATGGAAAGTGTAATGCTGGTGATCAGCGAAAGAGGTTTCAAGACTGTCTCAAGGCAAATCTTTAAAAATGTAGTATGAACACCAACAATTGGGAAGCACTTTCCTGCAAGCGCTCCAATTGGAGAACAGCCTTTACCAAAGGTATCATGGACTTTGAAGACACTCAAACTCAGAATGCAAGGGAGAAACGTGCTAAGAGGAAGGCACGTTTGACAAACCCTCACGGTGATCAACTCCCGCCCAGAAACCTTTGTCCCCACTGTGGAAGGATGTGTGAATCCAGAATGGGTTAAAACTGTGTTTATGGAAGGCAATCTTACTTGGCTACAAGTGATCGCCAAAGAAGCAGCAGCAGCATACAAAATGTATACAATTCAAATAGGAAGTTTTAATGTTTTTCTTTATAACCTGCAAACATTGGGAAAGAATGGGCATGCAAAAATAACAAGGCAGTCTAAGGACCAAACCACATGTGATGTCACTGGATCTCTCTTGGAGCTGTGTGTTGGGAGGTCAGATCAGATTAGCACCTTCATGGTGGGAAAATGGGAGTTTTAATCTTTTTCTGCATGCTTTTTTTTTTTTTTTTACATTCCAGAGTTCCTTGGGAAGAGGGGTTGATGTATCCTAAAAGTTGAGTGTGCCATGCAATTCCATTTTAGCATAACAGTGCAATACCAAATTTAGCCTTCAGTGGATGAACCTGCCTTGCTGTAGTGAGATTTTCAATTCAAAAAGCCCTAAAACCCAGCTCATTTGTCAGTATACAAAAAGCTTTTGGTTAATTCTTACACCTTTCTGTCATCTGTATAATCACCCCAAATTGCCTGTTTATTATAAATACGTTTAATCACATAATTAGAATGCAATTATTACACAGTTTTATCTGATTTGCAATCACATAATTGCTGTTTGTGATGTCAAAAAAAAAGATATTTATGCAACGAACGCTAATATCACGAGAAGGATGTACCACAAATGACAACTATGGGAGAGCTGACAAGAAACATAAAAATGACATGAAAGGCAAAACAATGTGAGTTATGATTCTTTCCAAAATTATGCAGTTCTAATGAAACAATGAAAGCATTGATACATAACAGAAGGGAGAAAATATCTGAAAAACAACATCTCAAAGTAACGGCGCTCACAGTGCCTAGGATGTGTGCAAAACAGCCAAATTGGTTGAGGCTGGTGGGAGCTAGAATAAGAGCTAGGCATAAGGTTCAAACTTTAAAGCTCTGTGTCTGAGCACTTTATTTTCCTTCCAGAGCTTTCCCTGCAAACCCTCACTCTGTAAAGCTGAAGCGCAACAAACAGAAATTTGTTTTTTCCTGCAGATTACCATTTGCTTCAATTCAGCTTTAAAGAGCAGGTTTTCACAGGGAAAGCTCCGGACCAAAAAAGCCAAGCAAAACAACAACAAAACAGAAACAAAATGGCACTCGAACACAGAGCTTTAAAGTGTGCACTATGCCTGGAAGAAGAAGAAGAAGAGTTTGGATTTGATATCCCGCTTTATCACTACCCAAAGGAGTCTCAAAGCGGCTAACATTCTCCTTTCCCTTCCTCCCCCACAACAAACACTCTGTGAGGTGAGTGGGGCTGAGAGACTTCAGAGAAGTGTGACTAGCCCAAGGTCACCCAGCAGCTGCATGTGGAGGAAGAAGAAGAAGAAGAAGAAGAAGAAGAAGAAGAAGAGTTTGGATTTGATATCCCGCTTTTCACTACCCGAAGGAGTCTCAAAGCGGCTAACATTCTCCTTTCCCTTCCTCCCCAACAACAAACACTCTGTGAGGTGAGTGGGGCTGAGAGACTTCAGAGAAGTGTGACTAGCCCAAGGTCACCCAGCAGCTGCATGTGGAGGAGTGGAGACATGAACTCGGTTCCCCAGATAACGAGTCTACCGCACTTAACCACTACACCACACTGGCTCTCCTGGAAAGCACGGAGTAAAGGTAAGTGTGGATAAGTTCTAAAGTGCTTGACCCGGATTCTCTGTGTTGGAAAAATGCCATGCATACATTGGCTATGAGGTGCTTGTGGAAATTCATTGTCGGTTGGATCCAGACCGTTAGCTGAAATCAATGGAACTTCATGACTAACTTGTCAGAGGGAACGAAGTGCAACTAACCTAATTCCATATGCTTCCCGTAACTTTTATCAACTTCATGTGAACCGGTCCGCAGATTTCCACTTTGAGCTGTACAATTTTGCTAGCAATCGTTTGCCTACTTTTGTGTCTTTGTCTTTCATAGCTGGGTTGTGTAAGATTTTCCTCTGCTTTCTTTTTTTTTCCCATAAAATTTATTAGAGTTTTCAAAAAAGGAATTTCAAAAAAGAAAATTAAAAAATATGCAACATATAACAACAAACAACTACATACAATACAAAATACATAAGAAAAAATAAAATAAAAAATAAAAAAATAAAAAAAAATACATCGAAATATAAAAACAAAATTATCACCATTTACTAAACTTATTCAAATCCTTCATATGGACTTCCTCACACCCTCTCTTCAGCGTTCATTTCAAATATACTATAGTAACTTTATAACCACTTTAATTCTTCTTTAAAACTTATCTATCTCATTATCGAATCTTACTCATCTTAATCTTATTTTAATAATACAAAACCTTAATTCCAAATTCTACCTACATACGTCCTATTTTAACATTAACCTTTTATTGCTATCACCCATCTTTCCATCTGTTCCGTTCAAATCTCTATCTTTTCACGTTTTTTTAGATAGTCCTTGAATTTCCTCCAGTCTTCCTGCACCTTTTCCTCCCTCTGGTCACGGAGCTTCGCTGTCAGTTCTGCGAGTTCCATGTATTCAATCAGCTTAATCTGCCAATCTTCCACCGTTGGTAAATCCTCCGTTTTCCAATTTTTGGCAATCAAAATTCTGGCTGCTGTTGTGGCATACATAAAAAGGATTCGGTCTTTACTGGGTATCTCATGGTTGGTCATACCCAGCAGAAAGGCCTCTGGTTTCTTAGAAAAGGTGATTTTCAACACCCTCTTAAGTTCATTGTAAATTTTCTCCCAGAAGTCCTTAACCTTTGGGCACGTCCACCACATGTGATAGAAGGTACCTTCCACCTGTTTACATTTCCAACATTGGTTACTCACATTGTGGTACATCTTTGCTAATTTAACTGGTGTTAAATACCATCTATAAATCATTTTCATCACATTCTCTCTTAATACATTACATGCAGTAAACTGGGTACCTTCCCTCCATAGCCTTTCCCAATCCTCCATCATTATATTATGTCCCACATCTTTAGCCCAATCTATCATAACAGATTTAACCATTTCATCTTTCGTGTGCCACTCGATTTTCCTCTGCTTTCTAATTGTATTTTCTTTATTATTGTACCATGTTGCCCTTTCCCCTGACAGGTCCTGAGGCAACATTCATCCCCTGGCCTGAAGCAGAATATTTGAAACACAGACTTCCCAATCAAAATCCATTACTCTACATGTTCTGTCAGTAATTCTGCTCAGATCTTTCTTGTGGAATCTGGCTGGCCACTGGGAGAAGAGGATGCTAGACAAGATGGATCATTCCCTTGATCCAGTAGGGATCTTTTTTCATCCTTGTATTTCTCCTTTGATTTTGATTTAAGAACCACAGCTTTCTTCCCTTCATTTGGCTTCTCTGAATTCTTTCACTTCCAGTCTATCCAAAAGCAACCCCCGCCTGTATGAAGTCTGGCTCCAGCGCTATTCACAGTTTGTAGGTCTTTGCTGCCAATTTCAAATGAAGCTTCGCATTTCACAAGGAGAGAAAGAGCTGACCTTTAACTCAGGTGTGTGAAGCTCAGCCCAAGGAATTTTTAGAGAACTTCCCTCACCTTTAGGCCTCCATGTGATCCTTTTGACTCTGCAGAATGAAAAACTGACACTCTGGTACAAGCATCCACTGTACCAGTTTGACAGTATTACTGTATCTCTTAACCTGATTTCTGAGAACCAGGAAAGAAAATATTTTTGTCTAATAGGACCTTTGAACAACATTATAATAACTAATAATAATAATTTCATTATTTATACCCCACCCATCT
This sequence comes from Lacerta agilis, assembly GCF_009819535.1. NCBI lineage: Eukaryota > Metazoa > Chordata > Lepidosauria > Squamata > Lacertidae > Lacerta > Lacerta agilis. Next base: position 28,114,398 of record NC_046323.1, read on the forward strand.
GGCTGGGTTTCCGTGACATATTAATACATAATTTTAAGCCATGAAGTAGATTTGACCACGAAGGGTGGATGGTTGTGAGTGGCCATTGAATTTGGCTTCTGAGGTGCACACACTATGCAATAAAAACTGATTGTATTCTCAGTGCAAGGGAAAGGACTGTTGCCCAGTGGTAGAGCATCTGCACAGGTTCCAAAGTTCAATTCCTTGCATCTCAAGGTAGGGCCATGGAAGGCCCCTGCCTAAAAACTTGGAAAGTGTAGCCAATACTAAGCTAGATGGACCAATCTGTCTGGGTTTACCAAGGCGACTTCCTGTGTTCCTAAGGCTTGTCTCCTTGTTAGCTCACAATGCTTCCATAATGACTTTTTCTCCTGTTCAATGTGGTCATTTTTAAGACCTTCTGCTCCTTTTCAAAATGCTGTTCAAGTCTTACTGTTTGTGTATGTGTGCCCTTTTTGTGAGTTAGGCAGACTGAGGCTAAGTCTGGAAATGCTTGAAATGGTGACAGTTGGTGAATTTTAAGAATAGGGATTTCTAATTTGTATTCATTTTCCATCCAGACCTCCTGGATTTAAAAACAAAGAAACGAAAAGGTCTGTAGACATCATAACAAATAAAGTAGGAGGGCAACACAAAGACAGTCTATAACATGTAAACCACTGGAATTCTCCTCTGTGCACTGAGAACATGGAATCCAAGTGAGCTCACAATCCAAGCAGAAAGAAATCCATGCCTGGATTGCCAGCTCCCAGCATTTCCCTTATGATAAAGGGGAATGGCTTTCTCAATGAACATAGAACCCACACATCAGCTCCACTTCTCAGCTGCCTGGGGAAGATTGAAGGGAGAGGGAGGCTTTACTCTCCCCATAATGTCAACTCCTCAGCTGTTGGCAAAGAAGGAGGTGCTCCATCTGGTTTCCTTCACCTTTGCTGGGAGAAGTGGCTTCTGGGAAGGGGCATTGGCTTGGGCCTCAGTGGGCCAGATAGGGTTGTATTGAAGGATAGATCTGGCCTGCAGGGCAGAGGTTCCCCACAACTTATTTAATAGATTCAGTCAAGCAGCCTGTTGCGAATGGAAGTTGAAATGCCATAACTCAAAGCACAAGTTGTCACATAGTTCTTACACAAGCCCTTAAAAGGACTAGAGATTTGTGTGCGGAAGCAAGTTTACACACATGCCCCTGCTATGAATTGCCCTGACCTGGTGCTGTCAGTGTGCTCCTGTGGTACAAACAGTGAGGCAAAAAAACAGCTCCCAGAGAGCGTCTTTCTCTGGCGAAGTCTTGGAGTAGATGGAAGGATTTTACATTCCCAAGCTTGTGACACAGGGAAAGTACACTTCAGCAGAAACACTTACTGGCAACAGTGGAGGAAGCCTCTCGGGCACCTGGGGTGGAGTGCCCAGGGGCAGGGCGAACCGCCCATAGGGGTGGGGCACAGTGCCCATAGTGACAGAATGGGGAGCTCAGCATCCTGCGCCGTCCCTATGGGCGCTGGCCCCTGTGCTGTGCCGTCCCATCCCTATGGATGAGATGCAGCTGCAGCACCCATAGGGACGGGGCAGCGGCGCCCATACGGGACAGGCTCATGCACGCTGCAGGCCCAGCGGTGACAAGTGCCACCTGCCATTTTGTCACCCCTTGTCAGGGTGGCACTTGTGTTGGACCGCACCCCTGCACCCCCCTTCATACGCCTCTGCTTACTGGTTAGTCCTAATCAGGTCAGGTAAAGTAAGACAAAACAGGGGGTAAAGGTAAAGGACCCCTGGACAGTTAAGTCCAGTCAAAGGTGACTATGGGGTGTGGCTCTCATCTCACTTTAGGCCAAGGGAGCTGGTGTTTGTCTGCATGGAAACACCATTCCTTCCCGCCGCAGCAGTACCTATTTATCTACTTGCACTGGTGTGCTTTCAAACTGGTGTGCTTTCAAGCTGGGACAGAACAATGGGAGCTCACTCCATCGTGCAGATTGGAACTGCCAACCTTCCGATCAGCAAGCCCAAGAGGCTCAGTGGTTTTAGACCACAGCTCCAGCACACTTCCAGAGGTCTGTTATCTCAGCAAACTACAGAAGCCTTCTGAAGTCATAAAGCGAAGGTTTAAAAGGGGTGGGTTGTGGCTTAGAGCGTAGTGCTCCTGCTTTCTGACAAGTTCCTCCAGGTTTGTTGATTATATTAGATGGAACAAAATAGGAGTGTGGCAGTTCCTTAGGAGGTTCATACTCTCATGTTATGGGTTCTGGCAGGGGTTACTGAATCAATGGCCCCTAATTCAACAGGCTCTGGCACAGACCTTGACAACATGGGGCGAGAGTTGGTTTTCAGCACTTCTCTTTGGCCTGATGGATCTGGCTGGCTCGTCCTAATGCAAGTCATAGCCCAAGACTCGACTGATGATCTTGACCTTAACATGTGTTTAAAGCTGGATGTGTACCCCTATTTGCACTGTGGTGTTCCAGCAAGGGGCACTAGTAATTTTCTTTTATTACTTATTTAGAAGTGTTTATAACATGGTTAATATTTTTAAAATCTTTAAGTGATTTTATTGCACAGCGCCATTTGTGTATGACTAAATCCAGCCTGGTGCCTCCGTGTATTGATGATCGACTTTGTTCAGCCAATGGTGACCTCAAATATGTGTAGGACTGGGGAACCTGTTCCCCTCCAAATGCTGCTGAACTGCACATTTCATCATCCTGAACCATTGGCCATGCCTGCTGGGGCTGATGGGAGTTCTAGTTCAGCAATTTCCAGAGAGTCGAAGTTTTCCCATACTTGACATTGGCACTCAGCAGCTTAGCTTTCAGAATAAAAATGGAAACAGACACACTTTGTTGTTTACTTTTCAAAGGACTCCAGTGGACTCCCCTTGTGCTTGGTTCTGACTCCAAGGAAACAAATACAATGGAGCTTGCCTATTAGCCAACACTGATTGTTTTTTTGTTTTTGTTTTACATATGATTATAATTATGAATAAAACAGCAGGAGTGTTTTACCTGGGTATTTCCCTCCAGGCCACATCTTAGTGTAAGTGCTCCTCAATTGCAGTGCAAATTCATTAGTTATTCATTCAGCAGCCATAATGAATTCATTTGGTAGCGATGCAACTGTCATGTTGACTCGTGTGAGGGTGCCACTGTAACTCAGCCTTGGTTAAACATTAATTAATCAATGGATGCAGACCGGAGCTAGAATTTGCACAAAGTAAACCTGCATGGCACTTCTGATCCCATCATGTTCAAAACGCTGCTTTCTAAATATTGATCTGGCAAACAGATACAGAGGAAGAGGCGGAGGTGGAGGGAAAACCCTTTATTGTTAAATATAAATGTGACAATTAACCTCCCATATCCTTTCTATCTCAGGCACAGAGGGTTAATTGAAAAAAACTCTTAGCCAAGCTTACCTGGCTTCTTTTCTTTCTGCACTTCTTTTTTAAGAACATTTGTAACTTAATTAAATTTGTGGGTGAGCACTCAGGCAGATTCAGAAAGGAATTTAATAGGCCAGCTTCACCTAGGTAGCTAGATATTTTAGCAGCCTTTGTTGTGCTCATCAGGTAAGTGGGGCGGGTTCCTTTTAAATATATTGTGGGACGAGCATATTCATTTCTGTGCATTACGGATTTTATCTATTTTTTATGCCTTGTTATATTTTACCGTGCAAGCCTTTTTGAAGACATTCGAGTGCCAAAATGAGACTGATAATGAAAACAATAAAAGGTTGTAAATGGGAAAATAAAATGAATTGTTTGGATAGCCGAAATATGGGGTATAACAATTTAGAAGGCTCTTCTTTGCGAAGATGGGGATACTTCATGGACATTGTGATGGGATCTTTCTAGCTTGTTAAGTATCTATCATCACCTTGATTACAATATCACCGTTTCCAGAGGTTCACCAATGCCAGACATGATAATAGTCCTGAGTGACACCCAATCAGTCTGCTACCATCCACAATTTAAGTTACTGCAAAGTTTCAGCTTTGTGCTGTGAGTGCAACAATCTGTTAGCACACACCTCTACTTTATGGGTTTTCTCACCAATTGAAAAGTCCCCCTGCCACAGTCACTCTTGACAGACATTCAAGTCATGTTATCTGTAAGGGGAGTGCCGTTCCCATACCTACATTGTAAGTGAATTGCCCCTATCCCTTTTGAGGAGGAAGTCTCTCCACACTTCCTCATGGAAGGAGGGGATGAGTGAGGGTTGCTATGGCCTGGTGTCACTTCAGCTGACAAAAATGGGGTTGGGCCAGGATGGAGTGATGGCAAAGTCAGGGGTGTGCACATATACTGGTGAAGCAAAGCTGGCACTCCTGTCAGTGTGTCTCCACAAAGCGTGTCCTCCATAAAAGAGGGCACGTGTTGCGGTGCGACTGGCTATCCGACCCAGGCTTGTGGGTGGTTAATTTGAAGATAGCCACAACCCCCGATAGGTTGGTGCCGTGTTGCTGGGGTGCAATCTGGCCAATGGGGTGCTCCAAAGTAGCAGCAACACGGGACCTATTTAAGCCCATGCGAGGCTACTGAGCTTCCTCTTTGGGGCTTTTGCATCGGAACACCCACCCACCTCTCCCTATATTTAGGGCTTGCGCTTGACCTTGCTATGCCATCTTGTGTTGTCTGCTTTTGGGGCGGGGGCATTGCAGGAATTTTCCCCATTTGGCTGATTGGCTGGTGCCACTTGGGTTTCGCCTGCTGCGTAGCAAATCGTCACAACTTGTAAGTTGCGGATAGGCTCTGGTTCAGGTGATAGGCATGGCACGTGATGTGGCCACGCCTATTCAAATGCAGGATATTCCAGTAAAGGAATCCAGGGACTCATTGGTTTGGCGTTCCCCGAATGGGGTCCTGCCTGCGCCTGAGTCCAGGGGACATCAGAGCGACTGGTTGGTACTCCTCCCAGCAGCTGTCCCTGGTGTTCATCCTTGGCTGTCCTACAAATATGGCTCTAGGACAGGTCTGCCTGCAACAGCACAGGGAGCTAGTGGAACCAGAACCTATGCAACTACTCACTTGATTGTAATCAATAAAGTTGTGGCCTAAATTCTGCCAAAAACCAAACCAAATAGCTATCTCCCATCTGAATTTATTTGGGGAGGGTAAAAGGTCTAAACACACAACTCAGCCCTTGCCACAGCTCTATCCCAGCCCCATCAAGGTGAGTTGCAATGATGTCAGCATTTGGAGGGTAGCTCCGTGGCTCTGTCCCAACACACCAGCCACTACTGCCAGTCTTTAAGCTGGTTCTGCAGTATCCTTTTTTTTAAAACAACAACAGCAGCAACCAGCAAACCTCTAAGGCTCCTTAGCATTCTTTGTTATATATAGGAACAAGGAGAAAGCCAAATGGAAACAGCTAGGAGCCTCATGCCTGGCATTGTTCAGGAAATATAAGAAACGCAAAAATCAGTGCAGTTTTGAGATCAATGGTTTTGAAAGGTTCAGTCCGCCACCTTGATTCAAAATGGCATCCAATGGAATCCAAACATGTATGAAAACCTGCTTCGTGATGTCAGAAACCATCGTGCAAAATTTGGTTACAATATCTTAAAAGTTATCCAAATGCAAAGCAAACAGACAGCTTTCCAAAATATATAGCAGAAGTCAACTACTATAGAAAAGGGAAATGCATTAGTTAATTAACTTTTCAAAGAAGTAACTTTACTAGTCAGCCATTTTTTCTTCATTTTTTAAAAAAACTATACATCTTACAAGGCTTTAAAAAAACGAGTAATGTTGGAACCCTTGTCCTCCAGAGGGATAGATACAGATGAATGAGCTCCAGAAAAAAGACTTGAATATGCATTTTGAACATAAAGTGCTTAACATGATGAGGCATGAGGATGAGAAGAAATGCCACTTAGCTCCTAGTTCATGGGATTGTGTTTGCTTTCACAGTTATAAGCATGCATGAATGATCCACAGGGACAAAAAGCCATATTAATTTTATTTTATAAAGAGCCTGTTCGTGGATGTATTTTTAGTAAACCATTTCATCTAAGAGTTCTCGGGTTTCATGCACTATCAATATAACATATCATGCCTGGTTTCATCAGCACATTATAAAATGTCATTCACCAAATATGATCACCTCAGCAAATTATGAAGGCCGCAATTCACTAAACCTCTTCACTGAGGCTTTAGGGAATGTTACTCTTTTAAAAGGTCTGTGGATGAAAATGGTATAAACTGCAAAACACAAAATACCCTGCTTTCCAAATGCTTTAATAAAATATTTTGGTACCCCATATTCATATGCCTCAAACCACATTTATGTCTTTACAAAAGAGATTGCTTTATTCTGTTTAAAATTGTCCTTAGATGTTTGTATACATTACGGTCCTTTTCATATAGATGGATAGGTTACATCTATACTGAACCATAACTACACATTGTCAATTGCCCACTAAAGCACAACAAGCCTGTGAATTCGCAATCCATACCCCTGATGCTTGAGCATAATGGTATATCTTATTGCAACTTTTCTCTAACTCTCCTTTCAGGTATAAAACTTGTACAACTCCCCTCTGCACACACCTGTTTAAAACCTGTAGTACTCCAGATGGCAAGTATTTTTCTACAATAGAAGGGTAGGTCTTTCTGCAGTGTTCCAACCTTGCCTCTGTTGTGGCTTTTCGTTTGGTTTTAATTTGTGATTTTTCTTCAAATGGCATTGCACTCAATTAGACCCCAATTAAATTGAGTAGGGGAAATGAATCATTGCACCTCCAAGGTATTGTAAGGCCTAAATAAGCAAAAGCATGGCAAAAAACTACACCCTTATTATTTAACAACGTAGCTGTTCTGTGTTGATTCAACATCTAAGGCAAGGAAGATGCAGAACATCTATTACTGTATCTAGTCTTTTCATTCACAAAAAGAAAAACCCCACCCCACCCTCCCATTATATATAAAGGTCTGGTGACTTTTTTTCTGTGTATTTGAAGAACTGTTCATGCACACAAACACAGAACAAACTTAGTTGGTCTCTAAGGGATGCAGGTGGCTCTGTGGTCTAAACCACAGAGCCTAGGGCTTGTCAATCAGAAGGTCAGTGGTTCGAATCCCCGCAACGGGGTGAGCTCCCATTGTTCGGTCCCAGCTTCTGCCAACCTAGCAGTTCAAAAGCACGTCAAAGTGCAAGTAGATAAATAGGTCCCACTCTGGTGGGAAGGTAAACGGTGTTTCTGTGCGCTGCTCTGGTTCGCCAGAAGTGGCTTAGTCATGCTGGCCACATGACCCAGAAAAACTTCTGTGGACAAACACCGGCTCCCTTGGCCAGTAAAGCGAGATGAGCACTGCAACCCCAGAGTCGTTCGCGACTGGACTTAACTGTCAGGGGTCCTTTGCCTTTGCCTTTTTAAGGTGCTACTGGACAATTGTTTATTTTATTTTTTTGTTTACAAAAAGAGCAGTGATTGTGTGGCAGCTTCTATGGCAGGAAGAAGAGAAACAATTTTAGCAGATCTCTCCAGTCTGAAGCATCAATTTATAGGGGGCACAGATGGTTGTAAGGCAAAGGAGACATTGGCAATAATACACCCCCCTCCAGAATGAGCATCCATTGAGCAGAATTTCTTTCATTAGCACTCTAAATTTTAAAAAGACAGTAGTATGAAAACCACCATGGTGTTTAGCGTGATGGAATGTTTTCAAATGGCAGTTTTAGAAACCATCTGAGATAGGCAGGCAGGCACACACACTTCCTTCTCTGACTGGTCACTTTGCTTCCTGGTTCAGGTAGGTCTGATGCAGTCGAAATAGTAACAAGAACAACAACAACAATGTCCAGTAGCACCTTAGAGACTAACTAAGTTTGTTCTGGGTATAAGCTTTTTCCGACTTTACTTCCTGGTCATTCTGCTCCATAGTTTGGTTAATCCAAACTACCTGGATTGTAGAATGATCAACCCCTGTTTATTCCAAAGTGTCCGAACTAGCTTATATTCAAGTACTTTAGCTTAACTGGCTTGTGGATGAGATAAGTGATGTTTCCCTGCAAATCCCAGAAGCAGATAGATTCTACAGAAAAAGCCATTAACAAGGATTTTGGATCAGTCTGGCAAGGAACAGATCGGTGATAAAGCCAAAGGGGGGTGACTTGCCAGCCTAGTCTGTAATCCCCAACAATGCCTTCTCTAGAGGGCCTTGTTGCTATAGTAGGTCACTGATCTGTTAAAATTCGGCTTTTCCTTTGTTGCATGTAACTATCCCGATGCTCTAATTAACTTCTGAGCGATTGTACGGTGTGTTCCAAGTTCTTGCAACATGTAGCGTGGTATGGTACATGCTTTCCTAAATGGGTTCCCCCATTCTGGTTTGTCTTTGGATCAATTACCATAACTTTGGGGATAGTGGTAAAGTCAAAAGAGATGAATCCCTATTCCTTTTTCTTTTCATTACTAAATTGCAGAAAATGCCACTCATAGTTGCATTGGGACATGAAAAATACACCCGAGTATGAATCAGGCTGCATACATACTCCCCTTTACTTTGGCGCCAGTGTGCTCCCACTGCTGGTGCTCAAAGCCAGATACACACGATGCTAGCCACAGCCCAGGCCTTTGTCCTTTATGCAGACCCTCCAAGAGTCCCTATTTTCCAGGGAAAGTTCTGGTTTTATGAAAGCTGTCCCAGTTTCTGATTTGATCCCAGAATGTCCCTTTATTCATTATACACCTTCAGGAGCCAGGCAAAAATGTTCCTTTTTAACCAGGCCTCTGTTTGATCTGATTGACACCCTACAGCCTTTTAAAATGTGGCTCTTTTGGGTGTGTGTGATTGAGTTGTTATTTTTCTTTTGAATATATATATATATATATATATATATATATATATATATATATATATATAGTGTTTTTTATATTGATCTTTCCTGTGAACTACCCTGAGACCTCTGGGTATAGGGCAGTATAGAAATTCAATCAATCAATCAACCAATCTCCTTAGGATGTCCCTTTTTCAGAGAAATGTTGTAGAGTATGGAGTTAGGCCATTGCTGAGCCAAGGAGATAAGTAACTACACAACCCTTAGAAGACATCTGAAGGCAGACCTGTATAGGGAAGTTTTTTTTTAATGTTTAATGTTTCCTTATGTTTTTATACATGTTGGAAGCCACCCAGAGTTGCTCTGGCAAATGATGATGATGATGATGATGGTGGAATAGAACGTCCCTATTTTCATCAGAGAAATGTTGGAGGGTATGTTTTAAGCCTGACATGTACATGGTGAATGCCAGGCAGCAGGGCTGTGGTGCACACATTAGGTTCACAAACCATATTAGGTTCACAAGCCAGGAGGGAATATTTTGCTTCAAATGCTTTGCTATGCAGTCAGAGACTGTGGCTGTAAACATGCCCTGGAGACTGGAGAGGTGCGTCCCCAGACCAAATTTCTACAGAACACCACCTACCCCCTACTTCTGGAATTTTCTATTTGTTATATTGAATCAATGTGCAATTTTCTACCAGTTCATTGATTCTCTAATCTTTATGAGTGTGGAGGCAATAAGCCTTGCATGCCTTTCTATGTTTTATCCCCCCCCCCTGTTTCTGCCTTAAAATAAGAATAAAACACTTGAGGCCAGAAAAAGGGAGTATGTAAAAGCTTAAGGTAAAGTTTACTGAGGTAGCTTGGTGTGAAAACCTTGTAAATGTATTGAATTTAATTAATACAATATTTAATGAAGAGATTTGCCATTATAAAATGGGAATGGGTTTAGCCTCTCTCTTTTTTTAAAAAAAAATTGGGGCTTTAAAAAAATCACCCCATGAGATACAATTGAATGCAGATGATTATAATAAGTATAGGAGCATGTATTTCAATAATTAAAGCCATGATTTCAGCAAGTGCTTCTTTGCCTGCTGTGCAAGATTAGAAATGTTAGATGTTTACAGAGTCACTGAAGCAGTTTCTTCTGTAGCGATGGCTGTTATAACTATTCAGGGAAAAAATAAGATAATAATACCTGATGAAGTTATTACTCATTTTATTTATTTGTTTCCTTAAATGGCAGCCACTTAAGAAGCTTGGCTGTATATGAAATCAATAATAAGTAGGAAACGGCTGTGTATCCTTGAAAAAGCCTGCCAGAAGCCTCATAAGTTTCCATTCTACGAACCTGAAAACAAGAAGTTTGAATCCTTGTAGGGATGTATTGGATAGCTTTCATTCTGTTATGGTTAGGGCAGAGATTAATATTTATCGCTCACCCATGGTTGTCCAAAGAGGCAAGTCTGGAAGCATCCAAGCATCTATAAGCTTTTCTAGAACATACATTGCTATCACAAGATGTAGTGCTGGAACACCAAATTGGAAGGCTTTAAAGGGAGCTTAGATAAGAGGATTCATGGAGGCAGCCAGTGTGGTGAAGTGGCTCATGTTGGACTTGGACAAGGGAGACCGGGGTTCAAATTCTCATTCCACTATGAAGCTCTTTGGGTGACCTTGGGCCAGTCGCTCTCTTTCTCAGCCTCTCTAACCTCACAGGGTGAAATGTGAGGGTAAAATGATGAGGGGTACAACCATGCGTGCCACCTTGAGCTCCTTGGAGGATAAGCGGGATGTCAATGTATTGAATAAATAAGGCTATCTGCAGCTAATAATCATGTGGTTATATGACCCCCCACCCCAATAGACTCCGACATTAGAGTGATGTCCCTCTGAGTACCAATTGCTGGGGATCACAGCCAGGAGAGGACTATAGCACTCAAGTCCTGCTTGTGGGCTTCCTGTGGGCATCTGACTACCCACTTTGAGAACAAAATGCTGAACTAGACTAGTCAGACCTTTTCTCTGGTCTAGCAGGGCTTACGCTGGATCTAGACACATCAAAGAAGCGTTTCAGTTAAATATATTGTGAACTTTGTATGAGAAATCTGGTTGGCAAAAATGGGACTCCACATTGCCATCTGGTGCCACGGTGTTATAATGTATATACAACGCATATAAAGAGCTTTTTCTTTGCCAATGTAGCTGAATCCTTAGAGTATTAGCCACAACCCAATCACATTAACGGGGAGAGAATGAGATACTTACCTTTAGATTTGTATAGCTGAAAGATGCTACAAAGGTTACCCAGTCCAATCCCTGCAATGCATGAATCTTCTGGCCAAATGGTGCTCAAACTCATGATCGAGATTAAGTTTCTCGTGCTCTGCCAACTGAGCTATCTACATTCTTTACTTAAAAACACCATGGAAAGGATGTGTTTCCTTTCAACAATGGGAATGTTGATATGTGTATAACATATAAGGAGTGCAGGGGCGCAGGTGGCGCTGTGGTCTAAACCACTGAGCCTCTTGGGCTTACTGATTGGAAGGCCAGTGGTTTGAGCTCCCGTTGCTCTTTCCCAGCTCCTGCCAACCTAGCAGTTCGAAAGCACTCCAGTGCAAGTAGATAAATAGGTACTGCTGTGGCGGGAAGATAAATGGCATTTCCATGCGCTCTGGTTTCCGTCACGGTGTTCCGTTGCGCCAGAAGCAGTTCAGTCATGCTAGCCACATGACCTGGAAAGCTGTATGTGGACAAACGCCGGCTCCCTAGGCCTAAAAGTGAGATGAGCGCCGCAACCCCACAGTCACCTTTGACTGGACTTAACCGCCCAGGGGTCCTTTACTTTTACCTTTTGTAAAGAGTGCATTGTTCTTATTTGCAATTTTTTTCTCCAATAGTATTTTCTCTTTATGATCTTTATGATCTTTATCACAGATCTATCCATTTTTCTAGGTCTTGCCATCACTACTGATAACTGAAATGCTACCCATGACCACCTTAGTTTGTTTCTCTCCTACTTTTTTTGTTTTAAATTAACTTCTTCCACCTATTTGGGGAATGTTGCTTTGTGTCTATAGCTCAACCACCTGATCTTGCTCTCTGTCCCCTCCCTGTTCTCACTATATTCTTGTTGCGTGGACAGAGCTAAGGTGAGAAGTTCTGGTTCCCAACGCGTCCCATTTTGCGTTCATCCCAAGTTAGCAGGATCTTCAGTTAGCACACGGTGATTAAAATATTTTGGGCTGAAGAAAAGGAGAACAGAAGGATCATTCCAAAGGGTCATTAGGCCACCCTCCTCTTTTCACAGTGGCAATGCAGATATTTATGAGAAGCCTGCAAGCAGGAGATGAGTGCAAAACCACTCTCCTCACTCACGTTCCCTAGCAACTGGCATTCAGAGGAATATCACCTCTGATACTGGAAGTAGTACACAGCCATCACGGCTATTAGCAATTGATTGATTCCTTCTCCCTGAATTTGTCTAGCCCCTTTAAAACCCATTCAAATTGGGAGAGAGAGAGAGAGAGAGAGAGAGAGAGAGAGAGAGAGAGAGAGAGAGAGAGAGAAGTCAATATGCGTCCCATCACCAGAGAAGGGAAAGCCCTGGAATAAATAAATATATATATATATATATATATATATATATATATATATATATACACACACACACACACACACACACACACACACACACACTTTTTTTTGCTTCACCCCATTTTATTTTATTTTATTTATTTGAAGGTAGGAGGAATTTATAGTGCGCACAATAAATATGTTTTCACAGCATGATGGGGTGTTGGGGAGAAAGTCTGTGTAGAAACAGTGTATGAGGAGATTAATTTCTGGACTAGAAATACCTGGGCAGTGGGCCACCCAATGTGTTTTTGATCAATTAGGCACATAGATGGAACCTTTTCAGCACACATTGACTGTCAGATTATGCTGCTTAATAGTAGTTGTGGGATTTGTAAGTGCAATTAATTAGTATAGGTTTACTGTTTCATTTCTGAATACTGGTTTCTTGCTTTCCGTACAAATTTATCAGATGAAGCCCAAACATGCATCTGTTGATACAGATTCTTAATTCGAATAACCAAATAAATATGGGCATATTGTTTTTAAAAAGTGGGGGAAAGGAACGGAACATATGAAAGGTTCTTTGTGGTGGGGATATCTTCGTCTTATTGCACCAAAGCAACATTTTGGGGGCCTAGAGACCCAGGTCTTTGTGCCCCTCCCACACACCGCAGAGGCTAATTTTGACACGGGAGTCACCCACCTGTCAATCATCTGACAAGACAGTCCTGCCCACCTGTCAAAGTTGACCCATGGGGTAAGGGAGAACATGTTAGCTTTGCTAGCATGTTCCCTGCAGGATGTGCGCTGGCAAAGCAGCACCCAGCAAGATTGAACCCCTCCATCAGTTGATGTCAGCTGAATGACATGTGGTCATGGTTGGGAGAAATGGCCTTTGGGGCTAGATTGGACCCCCAGCATGCCAAGATTAGCCCATGGACTAGAGGTTCCCCACTCCTCCTTTAAACTGTAGACTCTACAGCACCATGATGGTAAAATACAGGCGTGGCCATTCAGATGGACATTCGCTTCCATTGTCCTGGCTTGGAATGGTGCGAGGCTGGAGTTCAACAACTTCTATTGAATCATGGGTTCTCCATTCCTGGTGGACTAATACTACTATTTTTTTCTTTCTTCCATTAATACCCTGCCTTTCTTCCTTCATGGAATCCATGGAAGCAAACTTGTAGTTTCTAGATAGTCACTCATTCGGACACTCACTTGGCAAAGGCCTGCTTAACCTCAGCTACATGGCAGCCTCACCCTGTACCTTTCTAATACTACCAGTAGTAGTAATATTTCCTGACTACATGTTACTTTCAGTTATGTTTTTGGCAACAGTTGTTCTCTAATATAAATTATTGGCCTTAGAGGAGAGGTCATGGTGGGAACAGAGGGAAACACTATATGGTTACTGGTTGGCTAGTCCTACCACCCTGAGCTCCAGCTGCTAGCATCCATGAAGGTGCAACCATGGAATACACAGTGCTGCATCAGCATGCCCCTACCACCATCTTCTGCCTGTCTCTGGTAAGGACAGAGACTCCCAAGCTCATTCAACTAATTGTCTTGCATCAATGACCTTGTAAGCTTGCATTCCCATTTAATAGATGGGGATGAGAGGCTGAAAGAGCAACAGCATCTCACTGACCCACCTCAGAACACACACACTTTTTTTAAAAAAAAATCACCCCAAAGGGCCAAGAACAGTCCTTAAAATAAGCCTGATAGGTAGAAATCTGTAGGTGAAGTTTTTATTGGCATGGAGCTAAACATATTGCTAATGGACACAGATGAAGCTGCTGTTAAAGGCAATGATACAAAAGTTGGCACAATGAATGAGAAGTGATGATAGCAATTGTCAAATAATGAAAGGGCTGTTAAATAGAAGATGGAGCAAGCTTGTTTTCTGCTGTTCCAGAGTGTAGGACCTGAACCAATGGATTTAAATTTAAATAAATGAGATTTTGACTAATTAGGAAGAACTTTCTGGCAGTAAGAGCTGTTTGACAAGGAACATACCACCTCGGAAGGTGGTGGGTTCTCCTTTATAGGAGGTTTTTAAACAGAGGTTGGGTGGCCATTTGTCAGGGATTCTTTAGCTGTAATTTCTGCAATGCATAGGGTTGGACTAGATGAATCTTTGGTTCCTTTCTGACTCTACAGGTCTGTGATTCTATAGTTCTGTGACTAGGCTGTGGAGGCTAACAGTGTGTGTGTGTGTGTGTGTGTGTGTGTGTGTGTGTATTTAAAAAATCCTACACTGGCTACTAATTGCATAGTCCAGTATGCGTCTCTCCAAATTCAGAGCTGGAACCAAATCTGCCCATGCAGTTTTACCTAAACCTCTGGAAAAGAGTGGAAATGTTGACAGGTGCTGCCTCAACAAAGCAAAAACAACTCAGCTTGAGATTCAGCAAAGCAGGTGATTCCTGCTGAGTTATAAATTGAAAAACCAAATTGTTCTGACCTGCTTAACTTAACAAAGAAAACAAGGAAAAGTGAATATTACATCATAGCAGTTTCTACTTGGTTTACCAAGATGGAACCCTTAACTTATTGCCCTCTCCTTGTACTCTTCTTCTAGAGTCTTCAGTGTTTGTTGTCAGTTTCTGTATTTGAAATGACCTGCAGAAGTCTCTTCTCCTAATGAGCAGAGAGCAAATTTAGCCTATATAGTGCCTTAAATTAAACCACACATGACTGATGAAAAAGCCCAGCCTAGCTTTAGTTTTGTGTCTCACCTCAAAGCCACTGGGAATACAGAGCAGGGTGTTGTAAAGCAGGCTTTTGTCTCATCTCAAGGAAGACAAACTGGGCATTTGACTTACGGTTATCATCAGCTACTACTTGTTACAACAGAAGCAAGGAGGAAAGATGAAAGAGAAACTAAACTCCCAATTCAGGAAGCTGCTCAACCCAGCACTGCCCTGCTTCAGGTATTAAAGGCTGTTGCTTACTTATTCCAACAAGGGGATGTGGTGAAGACTCATAGCATGATGACTCCAATATATATGTTACTTCCAATTGTTAGGGCAAAGAAGTGAATCAGTACAGAAAGGTTACTGCTATTTAAATCTGTGGAATAACCAGCCTCATATAACCAACATGCTTAAGTCTAATTAATGCATGAAGGGGTTAATGCCATAGAGTAAACTGTCCTGCCAGGATTAGGTAGGCCACTCCCCCGCCTTGAGAGGAAGGTAATCAAGGCCTTTGTTCACCTGCAGCCTAATCATCAGGCTCAACAGATTATTAGCTACAACTCCCATTTTCCCCTATATTGGGTAGGGCTGAAAGAAGCTTGGAGTTAAACAATATCTGAAGGCCCACATCTCTGACCTAGTTAGTGGGTGTAAAATGATAGCCATGGAATTTTGGGAACATAATCTAGGATGTTTTAGTCATTTGACTGGAGGTTAATACTTGAATTTGCAACATTTCTAAACAGCCAACATGAAAATAGCCTTTGTGAAACTTCTACCTGAAAACCTCCTTAAAATACTACAATGCATTTAATTTATTTATAGAAACAAATTATTTATCATTCATAGTGCCATAAATAGTAACTACTATATCTGAGGACAAGAATGCTACCGTTAGTCATTTCCCCACATTTTTCACTCAGTGATAGTAATGCTTTGTGAAGTAGAGTGGATTCATATATCATGTCTGACTAATCTATTGTTGGGAAAAGTTACAATAGCAAAAATTAAATGCCATTTCAATCCAGCACCACAGCTATCACCAGCCTATCCAATGTTTCCAAAGCTGAGCAATATTTCTTCTTCCAAGGATGTCAGAATGATATTGAAGTCATCAAATCAATTGATTTATGGCATTAGCCAAAGGCCATAACATTTAATGATAAGAAAATATAAAAACAGTTAAGCTTCAGATACAGCAATGAATGTACCCATTAACTACAGCTCATTCTCCTTAATAAAATTAAGTTTGATGCTTGCAGCTACACGTACAAAAGAAGAAACTTTCTCAGTAATTCTTATGTTTTCAATGGAATAGAGTATCTGAGCTATTTAAAATGTCAGGACATACATCAGTCTTGTATCATGCATGATGTAAAGGTCATCAATTACTCTGTTTGCAAGCAACTATTGGAGTGGGTTGTTGTTTTTTCACTTCTCTATGTAGTTAAAAGTGGCAGAGAGTATCTTAGAAAATGCTCTCCTTGGAAATGTTGACTTAGGTGTTACTGAACGAAACTCTGTTTGTATTAGTGGATTGGGGAATCAATGTGCTAAGAATGGGAAGGGTGGGAGCCAGGCTTGTTGCTTTCTTTACTGATAGTAACATTATACTAAGCAATATTGAAAACTGGATACAGTGTTCCCCCCAAACCCTTCACCTTCTTTTCAAGCAGCAAATTTGAGTATTTGCAAAATATTTGCCAAATATTCTTCCCTCAATAGTACACAGGGGTTTTGAGAATTGCGGGGGGGGGGGGGGAGAGATATCATCCTCACCTCCTCATACTGTTGTTCAGCTTGCTTGCTTGCATGCTTAACTCCCTTTGAAGTTTTGTTGAAGGCACCAAAATGCTTTGTCAGTTGGAGCCTCTTCCTTAAGCCTGGAGAGTTGAAGGCACATTGGTATCTTTCCCCACTTTTTCTTTACTCGTGGCTAGTTTCCTCAGACTACTGCTTCTCATGTTGTTGTTGTTCAGTCGTTCCCGACTCTTTGTGACCCCATGGACCAGAGCACGCCAGGCACGCCTATCTTTCACTGCTTCCCGCAGTTTGGCCAAACTCATGCTAGTCGCTTCGAGAACACTGTCTCCAACCATCTCATCCTCTGTCGTCCCCTTCTCCTTGTGCCCTCCATCTTTCCCAACATCAGGGTCTTTTCTAGGGAGTCTTCTCTTCTCATGAGGTGGCCAAAGTACTGGAGCCTCAACTTCAGGATCTGTCCTTCCAATGAGCACTCAGGGCTGATTTCTTTAAAGATGGATAAGTTTGATCTTTTTGCAGTCCATGGGACTCTCAAGAGTCTCCTCCAGCACCATAATTCAAAAGCATCAATTCTTCGGCGATCAGTCTTCTTTATGGTCCTCATACAGGTGCATAACTCCCCTCTCTGTTTAAGTATTTCCCATAATGCTGTGCCACACGGATGCTTTATCAGCTGAAGCTAAGAGGACCAGATCAACTACAATGAATCACACCCCATGTTGGGCCAATAAATTCTCACACTTTCTGGAACACCTTCCCCAATGTGTATGTTGGGAGAGCACAATAGGACAATCAGTCTTAAGTAGAGAAGGACTTCTTTGATCAGTGTGATGTGACATATTTATTGGGACTGAAGCACAGTCAGAACACTTCTGTTGACAGTGGTCTTAGTTGCCATGCAAATTAGATACTGAAAGGCTAGATAGGCAAAGAGGAACCTAATTAGGACTATCAGTCCATGTATGCAGGAAGTACAGGAAGTCTGATTGACAGGATGGAATGGCTTAAAGGAAATTTTATGTAATGGATGTTAAAGACTTGAGGGTACTACACTGCTGACAAGTCGTGTCTAGTACTTTAACCTTTTTGCAATTAAACAAAGGTGCCTGCAATCAATTTTGTATATGTTAACTTTGCTCAAAGGCAGTCTCTGTTAACTTCAATAATAGTCTATAATATCCTATATATGCTACTTCTAGCAGAATCTGGTTTTTAAACAAAGGCATTGTAGCAGTCACCATTTCCATGCTTCAGGATTATGTTTAGGGATGGGGAGAAATTTGCTGAATTGGGATACCAAAGTGGACTCATCTGAATACTATGTAGACCAGTACCAAATCCTGCTTGGGAATTATGACTCCCTTATTTATTTTACAAGGTAGTGCTGCTTGGAGGAACATGAAGGTGGGAAGAGGTTGCTGCAAATGATGAAAATGGGGCTGCAAATGAATGCTGGAAGTGATGAGCTTCTGAGCTTTTCAAGGCATCCTGAAATGCAAAAGGATTTCCACACAGTATTACACGGACACTATGTGTGGAAAAGATGGCAGCAACCATGGATCTAATGGTGGGTCAGATTATTACCTCTCTCATCCCTTGTGGGTCATATTTAACAGGTGAGTGGAGGTTTCTAGTGTGATTTGTGTAAATAGGTGGGTTGAGAGAAAGTACTCTAGAAGTCATCTTATTACTCCATCCAATCCAGTAAGTACCTCTTACTGTCCAATCTGTGCTCCCCACATGAGACTTTCAAAATGACCAAGTGGAGGAAATTAGGCTCAGAAGACATGTGGTCTCTCAGCCTACTTTCACTTATTCCCCCTGCCCCAATCCCTTTGGAGGTGGAAAGAGTCCTGTGGATCTGCCAAGATTATGGTTTGAAAGAATGGAGATCAGAGAGATGCCTCCTCTGAGCCAAAATGTTCTTCCCATTACTATCCATTTCCTGCCACTACAGATGTGGATTAGCAAACATGTATTTTCTCCTGCTGCCAGGGATATTCCTGGGTAATACTGAGGAAATGCCTTATCAAATTTACACCTGTAGATCTATTTAGGCACAATTCAGGAAGTCTCCACCATGGCTCACAGACCTTCTTCTATTTTTGTCATAGATAGGAAGATAAGACCTTTCCTTACCATGACCAACCTCCATAATCCATTCCACACACAGATGCTAGGATTTGCAAAAGTAAAGAGGCTGAACATAGTTCTTTGCACAACACTGAACACTAAGACCTTGCTTGCTCTTAGAATTTTAAGGAAAGTAGGCTTCAGGATGGGCAATTTCACTGCTGTGCCTCTTTGTCTTTTAATCCTGTTGAATCTTCATCTAGAACCTCCTATGGCACCATCCTTGAATAATGCATCATCAGCCTGCTTCACTAATGATTTACTAGGCATATAAATCACTGGAAAGACTACTCAAGCTGATGATGTATTTGAGTAATGCATCATCTGAATGAGGAACTGAAGCGATAGATCATGCTGAAGATGGCGCTGTGCAGAAAAAGAAGCCAGGACCACAAACCCTTGCTTTAAAATGTGCTGCACTCTCTTCAGCAGCACATACAGTGAAACTGGAATGATACAAAAAAAAAAAAGTACTTAGTTAACAATTCTCCCCACATACCAAGACTTTACCACTGGAATCCCCAGTGTAAAGTTATCTTGCAAACAAAAACACAAAGACAAAATGCATGCCATTGAATACTAGGATTCTCTCTCTCACACACACACACACATTTCCCCATGGCGTTTATGTTCCTTTTGTTGTGATAACATAGAAAATGGAAGAATATTCAATTCGTAAAATCTGTTATTTGAAAGAGTAAGGTCTTGAAGCTATGATCAGCCTCACTAGCACAGCATCATTATTCGGATCACTTTGCCACCATTATGAACTGGCTCAATACCCTGATCACAGCAATCTGGATCACAGCTGCTGGTGGTCTGGTGCCTTGTCACCATCACAAGATGGATTGCAATGCTGCTACATGGGAAAATTATTCAGTGATATACAATCTTAGCATTGGGTGCTGACAGGTATGTGGCTTGAAGAGGGTGGGTCTGTTCTGGACTGGATCCTATTCCCTACTCTTGATCTACTTCCTTGTTCGAAACCTAAATTGGCCAGCCAGAACTTGTTTTTGGTTCTCCACTAAGAGCAAACATTTTCTGAGAATAAATGTTGCCATCATGGCTGTGCATCTATCAAAATCAAATAAATTAAAATGGCACCCTACTTTTCTTCCATGTAGTTCAGTGTGGTGTACCCAAGGTTCCCATGCATTGATATGTGCTGTTAGACCATGCCCTGAAACTAATTGTTTTGTGACATCTCTATAGGTAAAGAAATCTGTATCTAACAAAGAAGGTGCTAAGTGTACATGTGGTTATCTGTAGAATTCAATGTAAAATGTTCTCAATTCCTATTTGTATTCTGTTTGTAACCTATAGAGGAGGCAGTAGGTTTGATATGCTATATGTCAAGATAATCAATAGGGTTTTTCGTAGGTAACAGGAACATTCCCCCCTTTCAGGTTACCATTCCCTTAAAAAAACAAAAAACAACCAAGTAAACCCTGAGTATTGGTAATATGATTGTTGTGTTATAGACTTGACATTTGTATTTTCCATAATATGAAAACATCAATAACTAGAAAGTTTAAAGGAGCTGAATTGTAGCATATGGATCAAAGGTTGATCCAATAGTTTTGAGAAAGGTGCCCTTCTTAGGAATTGTACAATTTCAACCCAAAAGGCTAATGCTTAATTGGAAAATTCATTTTTTACCCAAAGAATTGAGTTGTTCGTCTTTTAGTTCATCACTCAATATTTCTCCCCCGAATGCAACAGTTTTATGATTTTCCAGAGGATATTTCATTTAATTTCCATTTGGATTACCTGGTTCTCTGAACTTGAATTTGAAGTTTAAAACGAACGATTTGATTTTAATAACATTTGTGTGCAGTGCTCCATTGAGTTTGGATTTTTTTGGACCTAGAACTACTTTCCCATAAGGTGATTTTTTAGCAAATCCCTGTGTGTAAAAGTAAGATAAACACACATCACTGAGTTTGTTATTGCAATTAAATTATTGGATTTCCTTCCTCCCCCCACCCTCATATGAATATAATTTGAGCATTTGAAAGCGTGAAGAGGCTGTTTTCTCTTATTGGTCATAGACACTTTTCTAACACTCCAAGACTTGGAAATAAATCTCTCTGTATTCTTAGATCTCAGAGAATATTAAAATGTCATGCATTATACACAGCAAACCCAGGAAAGCAAAAGTTCTTCAAAGCCAATGCCAGATGAAACTTTTACAGCATTAGATACTGTATGTGTGGATAAATACAAATTTGATTTCACTTCTCTTATAGACAGAAAGTTCACAGTGCAATTCTATACATGTCTACTCATCTCCCTATATTCTTTGTCTTTATCCTTCAGTTCCTTTACTGGTTTTTCATTTGCTTCATGAGAGTTCATGTTTATTATCTGATGCTTAGATCCCTATTTTTGAGTCTGAAAATACACATCATATACTTGGAGAAAAAAAAGTTGAAAACCGTACCTGGGCATTACACTGAATCCATTTGGACTTACTTCAGAGTAGACATTCATAGGATTTCACTGCAAGATATAATCTCTTCACTTTAGTATCCATTCTGAACTAACTTACAGGGTTATTGTGAAAAGGATGCTGCTCCTACTCTAGAGTTGGTGGTGGATAAGACCAAAGGTCTCTCTAGACCAGCATAGTATTTCACATAGATGCCTCTTGGGAATCTGAAAAGCATGACATGAGGGCTATAGGCTTCTCCTGCAGTTGTTGTTGTTGTTGTTGTTGTTGTTGTTGTTGTTGTTCAGTCGTTCAGTCGTGTCCGACTCTTCGTGACCCCATGGACCAGAGCACGCCAGGCACGCCTATCCTTCACTGCCTCTCGCAGTTTGGCCAAACTCATGTTAGTAGCTTCGAGAACACTGTCCAACCATCTCATCTTCTGTCGTCCCCTTCTCCTTGTGCCCTCCATCTTTCCCAGCATCAGGGTCTTTTCCAGGGAGTCTTCTCTTCTCATGAGGTGGCCAAAGTACTGGAGCCTCAACTTCAGGATCTGTCCTTCTAGTGAGTACTCAGGGTTGATTTCTTTGAGAATGGATAGGTTTGATCTTCTTGCAGTCCATGGGACTCTCAAGAGTCTCCTCCAGCACCATAATTCAAAAGCATCAATTCTACGGCGATCAGCCTTCTTTATGGTCCAGCTCTCACTTCCGTACATTACTACTGGGAAAACCATAGCTTTAACTATACGGACCTTTGTCGGCAAGGTGATGTCTTTGCTTTTTAAGATGCTGTCTAGGTTTGTCATTGCTTTTCTCCCAAGAAGCAGGCGTCTTCTAATTTCGTGACTGCTGTCACCATCTGCAGTGATCATGGAACCCAAGAAAGTGAAATCTCTCACTGCCTCCATTTCTTCCCCTTCTATTTGCCAGGAGGTGATGGGACCAGTGGCCATGATCTTAGTTTTTTTGATGTTGAGCTTCAGACCATATTTTGCGCTCTCCTCTTTCACCCTCATTAAAAGGTTCTTTAATTCTTCCTCACTTTCTGCCATCAAGGTAGTATCATCAGCATATCTGAGGTTGTTGATATTTTTTCCGGCAATCTTAATTCCGGTTGGGGATTCATCCAGTCCAGCCTTTCGCATGATGAATTCTGCATATAAGTTAAATAAGCAGGGAGACAATATACAGCCTTGTCGTACTCCTTTCCCAATTTTGAACCAATCAGTTGTTCCATATCCAGTTCTAACTGTAGCTTCTTGTCCCACATAGAGATTTCTCAGGAGGCAAATGAGGTGATCCGGCACTCCCATTTCTTTAAGAACTTGCCATAGTTTGCTGTGGTCGACACAGTCAAATGCTTTTGCATAATCAATGAAGTTGCTTCTTCACAAATGACATCCCGAGACACACTTCCTCAAAAACTGGAGGTAGATTACAGCCACTGTCATCAGCAGCCATTGATAAACCTGCACTGATAGTCATTGATAGACCTGATCCTTCATGGATGTGCCAACCCTCCCCTCAAACCATCTAAACCAGAGGCCATCACCACATCTTGTGGAAGCAAATTCCATAGTTTAACTGTGTACCATGTAAAGAAGTACTTCCTCTTGTCTTTTCCCAAATCTTCAACCTTCCTGCTTCCCAGGTTATAGTATTGAGAGATAACAAAAGGGGCTACAGCTCAGTGGTGCTTTGTATGCAAAAAGTCCCAAATCCAGTCTTTGGCATTTCTGGGAAGGGTTGAGTAAAGACTGCCATCTGTAAACCTGGAGACACTGGTGGAGGAAGAGGAATGCAGGGGGAGTGCACCACTCCCGGCAGCGTGATCCCAGTAGGGTGCCATTGCGGCTCCCCCCCCCCGCCCATGCTGGGCACCATGCCCCTGCAGGTGGCGTGCCCCACTCCTGGGACGCGCACCAGCCCCGCCCCGCCTGCTCTCCGCCCCCTGGTGCTGGAGCATGAAACTCCACTACTGCCTGGACAGTTACTACTAGACATTGCACTGAGTACATGGGCAGATGATCTGACTTGGTATAAGACAACTTTCTATGTTCCCAAAGAGAAATATATACCTCCATTCATCTTCATAGTATACATAATTTCATAAACCTGTATCATGCCTGCTCCTAACTTGCATTTTCCACCACCCTAAACTAAATATCCCTCTTTGAATAAAATAGATGTTGTCTTAGCATATGAAGGTTCCAAAGCTATGTAAATATAAGAAGAGCCCAGCTGGATGGCACCAAAGACCCATCTAGTTCACTGTCCTGTTTTCACAGGGTGCCTATGGGAAGCCCCACAAGCAGGACCTAAGTGCTACAGTACTCTCCTCTGCTTGATATTACCAGAACCTGGTTTTCAGAGGCATACTGCCTCCAGCAGTGGAGGTGGAACAGGGCCATGACCCAAGATGGGCCACCACTCTCGGGGCAGCAGATACCATAGTTTAACTATGCACTGAGTGCAGAAGTGCTTTCTTTTCTCTGTCTTGAATCTTCCAACATTCACAGCTTCATCAAATTGCCCCTGAATTCCAGCATTATGAGAGAGGAAAACCTATCCACTTTCTCCATAAATACTTTTATACACATCTATCATACTCCACCCCCTAAGTTAACTAATTATAGCAAAACATTTTACTTTAGAAAAAAAGGTTAACAGCAATTAGTTGAACTGTCTTCCAGAAATGTGTGTCTTTTGAGAAATTAAGCGACAATTCCATTCTCGGGTACCGGTGAAAATCACTTTTGGGCTTCAGATGGTTGTCACAGTGTTTAAAAATGTTGAAAATATTCGTAGTTGCTTCGCTGGAGGTCTACAGACCTTGTTGTGCATTTGAAAGATATTGGAAACAGAATTGTTTATTTTATTTCTCTAATTCAGATGCCATTGGCCAGATATCCTTAGCTCAAATGCACCCCCCCCCAATTCACACATTAACCAATGTTTTGCCCAATATGCAAGGTGGATAAAGTTGGCAATCTTGTCCAAGCTCCATTAGCTCCAGTTCTCTCTCAGCATTCGGATTTCACCAGTTTTTCCAAGCTTAATGTAAACCTAAATTAGACTGGAAATATGCTTCAGTTCAACATGCTTGATTTGCATGCCTCTCTGTTTATTCCTACCTTGTTTGGTGCTGTCATGATTCAGCAGGCAGCCTTTTCAATAGCCGAGGTATTTTGCATCCTATCATATTGTTCAGTGAAACACTCTGGACCTTTTTTGTGTTTGAATGGCACTCATGGGAGCCTAAGTGCCAAACAGCAGAAGATATTCTTTTCCTGGTAGCATCTGGCTTCTTGGCTGGCTCCCCAGATACTACTGGCAGCTGTGCATTTGCCTTCAAAACTGTCATGTACTTAAGTTCCCCAAAGGCTGTTAGCATCTATTCTGTGCCCTTGTATGTGTGATCAGTTGGACTCATCCTTGATTTTAAGCACATGTAGCAACCGTCTTGAGCGAGCGCACAGAATGAAATATAAATTTGATGGCACAATGTGACACGTGGGGGGGGGGACCCCAACCTGTAGATCCATACCAGAAACAACATTTCAATTATCAAAATGGAACTGAAGCATAAAATTCTCATCACGTCGCACTACCTGACTCCTTGTTGACCTTAAAAATCAAACCTGTTCAATGACAGCTTGGAGCCAAACTTACTTAAGTGACACTAGAGAGTTGGGTAATATATACAGGAAGAAAAGCTCTAAAGGTGCAGATCTGGCATTGAGCCGGTCAATTGTGTGTTAATTCCACCCAGCACTGGGATCCAGATTGCATCGCGCAACCCTAAAGGAGGCACCGTGGGATGAATCCATGCCTTTGAGGATTTTATCGGATAACAAATAGAACTCGGAAGTACACTTTATGTCAGAGGAGGATGGCGACTTCTCAATTGTACTTGTGGAAGATGTATTGAGTTGTTTATTATGTTTTTTTTTTATCATAGATGACCTGTAATGTGCATTTAATGTTGTACACCACCCTGGTATCTTCTGATAAAGGGCGGTATAT
The DNA here is from genome assembly GCF_009819535.1 of Lacerta agilis. Lineage (NCBI taxonomy): Eukaryota > Metazoa > Chordata > Lepidosauria > Squamata > Lacertidae > Lacerta > Lacerta agilis. Next base: position 28,139,818 of record NC_046323.1, read on the forward strand.
AAACTGAAATAATAATAATAATTTCCCAAGAAGTGTTTGTGTGGCAAATTTACCCTTGCTAAAGGGCAGTAACGGCATTAGGCAAAAAAAGTGCAGACTACACACACACACACACACACACACACACATACACACACAGTGGTACCTTGGGTTAAGGACTTAATTCGTTCTGGAGGTCCATTCTTAACCTGAAACTGTTCTTAACCTGAGGTACTACTTTAGCTAATGGGGCCTCCCCCTGCTACTATTTCTGGTTAGCGGAGTCTGTAACCTCAAGCGTCTGTAACCTGAAGTGTCTGTAACCCGAGGTAACACTATATATATATATATATATATATATATATATATATATATATATATATGGAAAGACCTATTAAAATCCAGAAGAATTTACATGAGGACCTGTAAAAAATAAAAATTGCTAATTTAAATGGGAAGATGGAGAACTGAACTTGAGATTGGAAATATGAGAAAGTGAAAGACAGTATTTGCCCATCCCTAGTGGTGGCAGAAAAGCTGCCTGCCTGGGAATCTTGTTTACTGCTCTTCTCATGGATGAGCTTCAGGTTTCTCCAGAATGCCATTTGAAAACCACTGTCCTATAGCATTACAATAGCAATACATTTTGCCACTATGTTAAGCTAAGCCCATCAACCTAGCGCGCTCCAGGTCCACTTTTCTCTAATGGCAACTTTCAGCCTGAAGTGAAATTTTACAGCTGAGTTATCAAGTCCTGAAAGAGGCAGTTCAAAACAGAAAACGCTAACAGATCTTCCTTAACTCTGCAAGTGGCAGAGGGGCGGGGGGGGGGCGGCGGGGGTGCACTGTATCATACACTCGAAAACATCTGAAGCAAGGACAGCTGTGGAAGCAACTACTTAAGGAACATCCGCAACACACGAAATGAAAAGCCTTTTGAAGCCGGTGGAAATATATAGCGCAATATTGAATACTAAGAGGCTCTTCTTGGGGGCTACAGGAGTAATGCAAATTGAACACTGATAGGAAACAGCAGGAGGATGCCAAGATTTAAGCAGCCCGGGGGCCATAAAATTTAGTTACAACAATCCTACCCAGCTCAGCCTGACAGTGACGTGTGAGGGACTAGTTAAGAAACAGGGGGGGGGGGTATGTGAAAAAAAATGCAGAATTCCAGTTTAAAGAAGGAATGAAAAGCTTTCGCTTCCACAATGTCTAATTAATTTGCTTTTTTACATGCCTTGAGTGGTTCTTTCTTTTTGCTTAGACAAGTTTTCCACATCGGTACTGGACCTCTCCCCAGCTTCAACATGGTGGCAAAGGAAGGATGCAGAGGTGAACAGGACAGAGAAGGAAGTGGCTAGGGAGGTGGGCACATGTTGAGCAAGAATGGGTATTTGCGACAAATCCATTCCTTGATTCAAGGTGGTATTTCAGAATGCCCAGAGTCAATCCTAGGCTACCCCGTCAAGAGGAAGGACTAGGGGGGTTTCTAGAAGGAAGAACAGGAGGTGTTTTGTGGGTGTATGTCAGAAAAGAACCTAAATACCAAATTGCAGCTGTTAAGTATATTTTACACTCAGGTTTTTATTCTCCAAAGAACTTCAGACAAGGAATCTGGACACTTTCTAAAACTAGCCAAGATACTGATAAGCCCCCCCCCCCTGCCTGCAAGATCCAAGAACTGGCCCCCAATTTCAGACCTCAGTTGCATACAAACACAATGATTTAATGCACATTTAAAGCACATTCCCACCTCACTCCCAAAGGATCCTGGCAACTGCAGTTGGCCCCTTATAGAGCTCTGTGTAGGTGTGTCCTTAACAACTCTCAGCACCCTTAAAAAAACTACACTTCCCAGAATTCTTTGGGGGGAAGCCATGATTGTCTAAAGTGGTATCATAGTTCTTTAAATGTATAGTGTAGATGTTGCTGCAGTAGTGAGGTGAATATAAAATATTTCATTTTTACTACATAGAACAAACAGGAACTGTGTCCACACTGTTGGCTATCACAACTCCCCCCCCCCAAATAAGGTTATATACAAACTGCATTAGAAAAAGGAAATAGAAACAACATTCCAGTACAATAATTGTTGTGTTTAAAGCACCCGTTGTTCATAACTGACACCTCATAGGGATGATGATGAAATAAAAATGAAGTTTTATTACATAACTCATCCTGGATCACTACAAATCTTTCCATTCAAATTGTTTGCTTAATGCTGTCTTCAGAATAGTTGCCCAAGGTAACGGAAATTAGCCAAATTTGCTACACATTTGAATCTTACGTTTCATTTTTGTTTGTACATGATAAATCAAAGCATAGGCACCTGTGCAATCAAAACACTGTTAAATTCCTTTGAACTTCTTTAATTTGAGTTTCATGCAGCACACTTGTTTGAAATGTTCAATAACTTCCTGACTAATTGCTTGTTTAAACCAACTTTATCTGCGAAGCAATCTGCTATAACAGATAAAATATAGACCACTCTGAATCTCTCTCTCTCTCTCTCTCTCTCTCTCTCTCTCTCTCTGTGTGTGTGTGTGTGTGTGTTGAGTGTAAGTGACATTTATGATTAATACAAAAGTAATTTGTTGGGATCAAATAAGAAATGTCTATTGTGTAATTTGTGGAAATGATTAGCTTGGGTCATTAATCAAGACATCCTTTCCCCTCCTTAATTCTATGCCAGATGAATGAGCAAATAAGCAGATGCGGCTTGAGTATTCTTTCCCGGGTAAATGCTTCACTTTTCTAATGTGAAAGCTCTGTGATGTGGTTTTCATCTTCAAATTTTTAGTTTCAGGCTTGCAGGTAACAAATGCTTCAAATTGAAGGTGGTGGTGGTGGGAGAACACAGTGTATCTAAATTCTTCAAATCACAAACTCTGCAGTGGCTAAAACCTTCTTGTACATCCGTTGTGGAAGATTGATGCCACTGAAATAGCACTTCATTATATATATATATATATATATATATATATATATATGTATATGTATATGTATATGTATATATATATATATATATATATATATATATATATATATATATAAAATTGCATTTATTTGGTTTTTCAGATTAAAATTTTATAGTCACATATCAAACATACAACATAAAAACAACATTCCAAGGATTCTCTTGAACTTCCCTCTTCCCCTTTGTGGGTCCCATTGTTAGTCATTTCCTCCTGCATCTTTTATGATAATCCAAATCTTTTACATCTCCATTGTGTCCAAAATTCACCATTAAGCTACAAGTGATATTCCAATCCTACTAATGATTTTAACTGTTTACAATGGTTTTTAAGGTAGGTTATAAATTTCCCCCGCTACTTATTAAAATTTTGGTCTTCCTGATTTCTGATTCTTCCTGTCATTTTAGCCATTTCGGCATAATCCATCAATTTGATCTGCCATTCTTCTTTGATAGGGATTCTGGGCCAATAACACTGAAATAGCACTTCAAATGAGTAGTATACTAATACCTGTATTGTGGGGCGCAGGAAGCAGATGACCTTGTGAGTGACCACCTCAGGTAGAAAGAAGCTCAGGACACCAGTATTGGGTAGAAATATGCTATAGCTTTTATTGATTACAGATGTAAGCAAGCTTTGGTAAAGGCAGTGGGCATGCAGCAGGTATCAAGCCACCTGCCTGTTGGTTGATAAGAGGTTGGGTCAACCGTGTTCAGAGGGTCACCCAGAGAAGAACACCAAATTGGGTTGAGCCCAACAGGGCCGCCACTTGGAAAGGCGCTATGGCCCATCACACCTGTGTGGACTCCTGGATAGTGACACCCCTTCCCATACCTCTTTAGAAAGTTACCCAATAGGCTAAATATCCAACCCAGTGCCTTATCTACCAAAGGTTACGACAATTGCTATGAGGTAGGACAATTTGCCTGCAGGAAAAGTGTCTCCCTGGCCCTGAATCTGACGACCAACTATTCTGCAGCACTTTGGGGCAGGATCATTCAGAAACAGGCTGGGAGGCTCAGTGAGCCAATGACAATTGGAGCAGGCTGAAGCCTGCTGGGGCCAGAATATAAAATAACTGGGTAGACGTGAATGCCATCACATGCCATGGTCTGTCATCACAGCTCCGTCCCTCTTTGCTCCTGATTGCCCCATTCAAATATGCTTTCGTGCCATATACTGGGTGACCACAGTGGGAGGCAGAGTAGACACATTTAAATTAATGGGCAAAAACAGTCCTTTTAAACCAGGCCTTTGGTTGATTTGATTGACATCCTATGCCTTTTTAAAATATGTGTGTGTGTGGGGGTGTTATTGGATTGTTGTTTTTATTTTGATTATGTATTTTGTGGTTTTATATTCTGATTTTATTCTGTGAACCGTCCAGTACAGGGTGGTATATAAATTATTAAGAATTAATTAATTAATTAATTAATTAAAGGGCTGGAGATGGTAGGTTGCTTGCCAGCTGACAAAACCCCTCCCAGTGACTAAAGATATCAAGAGCTGAGATTCTGGGTTAAAGAAACAATGCCCGCTCCCGATTTCTGATCAATTAAAGTCTGCCCTGTAACCCAGTTATGTCCCAAAATGATAAAATAAGGGTCTAATCCTAGGAAAACCTACCCTGAACTAAGCCCCATGGAATACAGTGGCACATGTGCATGAAATTGTGTTGCAAAATATTTTCTAGTTATTTTTCTTGATATATTTCCCCCCAATATTTCCAACTGTTATAAAAAAGGGCCATCTACTCATTCTGCAACTCTTCTGATTCCTCCCTCTGTTCAGCTTTGTTTTTGAGTAAGTAACGTGAACCCTGATGGACAGCACGTACTTTCAACGTTTAATAAATCTAGCTTAAGCGATCCAATAAAATCCCAGCCTCCCTGCTGAGAGTGAGGCCCATTATTTGTTAATGGTGCAGTTCACTTGTAGCCTTGCAATAATAAGGAGGGAGCACAAACCACATTCTTTTTCACAGCGGTGTGCTTTCATTCCAAGTCCTGTGTTTCTGTACCTGCATTCTAAGGCGATGGGTGTTCCTCGTGCACTGTCCATTACTTAAATGACAGTGAATTTTCGCAGTGTGAAGGCTAGCTAGGGAGCAGCAATGTATAGAATGTGATGTCATATCTCCTCCTGGCTGCAACCTTTGTGGATGGGTAAAAAAAAAAGGGAAACATTAAGAATAATTATCTCATGCCTCTATTCGATGAAAATGCATTGCCCGTGGTCTTTACTGCTTTGTGTGCTCTGGGTTGAGACCCATGATCAACTTAGACAAGGGGAAGCCAATATGGCAGTTGTCATTGAGGAACTACAATTCCCAGCAGCCCAAGTCAACAACTGAAATAGTCAGGGATGGTGGGTTGTGGAATCTAAGGACATCTGGAGGTAAGAAAAGGCCTTTGCACATCCAACCAGGGCTGAATGCAATTGAAATCCATCAGGCACCTTCTCTATGGTCTCTTCTGTGACTGCTAACGATGTTCCTCTTTCAATGAGACTACTAACTGAGTAGCTGGCATCTGTATTGGACTGGGATAGATTTTGTGTGGTGATGTTGTATGTGTATATATATATGTATGTGTGTGTGTATATATATATATATATATATATATATATATATATATATATATATATGTGCCCCAAATTTGGTTACGTCCCAAACCGTGAGCCAAATCAGGCCCATTTGCAGGAATTTGGGTGTAAGTTGAGTCGGACTGAGCTGTGGGTCAGGTTCAGGTTGGATGGCCCAGAATGGTGCAGATCTGCCACATTCAATGAAACTCAAATATACTGCCCCGAGTCACTTGGTTACAAATAGGATAGATTTGCATAATCCAAAACAGAAGCACCCAAGAATCAAATCATGGCAAGTGTATGAAGTTAATCAAGTACTGAATGGTGTCAAGCATAAATCAAAATATTCATCGCAAGGCTCGAAATACTTTCTTGATACAATGCTGCTCATTGACATTAGGAAGAATAATGCTAGTTCTCACATGGAAGGAAATCAGAGGCAATATTCCAGGACCGAGCTAATGCCTTCACTTTTTCCCCTTGCATTTCAGAAATTATAAACTTCTGTTTCTGTGACAGAGACACTGAACAATTGTTGAACATGCCATTCCAAAGGCAGAAGTATTAAAAGTGAAGGAGTGTGTGGATAACTCTTTTCTTCCTGCCTGGTGCTAAAGCTATTTTTAGATACTACGTTGGCAAGATAGATTACATCTCTTCTAACAGTAATTTACCTTCTAAAAGTAACAATATTTTATTAACCATAAGCCATTCAATTATTAATTTTAGTGGCCAGGAGTCAGCGGTATAAGTGGTTAGGTTCCAGCTGTAACCTTTCTTCATTGCCACCCAGACATAATGCTTCTCCCACGCCTGCAGAAATTCACCCTCTCTTTATAAAGTAGCACAAAATGAGAACCACAACCAACCAACCAGCCATTCCTATCCTAATTTTAGCATCCTACCTAGTGGCTCAGAGCAGCCTTTCATTTAAGTATTTACTTTGTACTGTAGATTAAATTTATTAACGCCTCAATGTTAACAACAGTTGCTTCAAAGGTTATACAGTATATTTTACGGGAGAAAAGTGAATGGTAAATACACATTCCAGAAGGAGTAAAATACTGCTGTTGTGCACTGCTTGTGTACTATCACACTCATTGTGGCCTACTAATCACATGTTGTTTGTAATCTTACCACTGTTAGGCATGCTTTGATCGTATCCAGGCTAGACTGACACGATAGTGGAAGCCAGAGCGGTACAGTGGTTGGAATGCTGGACATAGAGAAGGGAGACCAAGGTTCGAATTCCTGCTCAACCATGAAGCTCACTGGGTGACCTTGAGTCAGTCAATGCACCTCAGCCTGTCCTAGTGTCCTACCCTACAGGGTTGTTGTGGGGGATTAAATGAGGAGGGGGGAGAACCATGTATATTACATTGAGCTCTTTGGAGGGAAAGGTGGGGTATAAGTAGAATGGATGGATGGAGGAATGGATGGATGGACGAGCACTTCATGGGACTTCCTTTAAAGACTTTTCAGAAGCTACAACTGGCGCAGAATGCAATGTGGATGGAGCAATGTCAGGGGGCAGCTGTGGCAGCATATTGCCCTTCATTTTGTGAGCTGCATTGGCTCCTTTTAGCCTCCTGTCTAAAGATTTCTGGAAGATGGCCACAAACATTTCTATATCCACAGAAAAAGACTGAAATCCGAGTTTGAATTCTTCATGCAGTGAGAGCCAGGATACTTCGTAAAAGAGAGGAGTGTTGGGGTTCTGAGAAGACTATAAGCTGCATAATAATAATAATAAAAACTGTAAGGCCCAGAGGGGTGGAAAATCTCAGTGGGGAGTTTGTTCTCTAGTTTACTAGTTTGTCACTGGTAAAATGAGCAAAATGGGAGCAGGGCGCTAACCTGTTCTCTGGATGTTACTGGACTACAGCTCCCATCATTCCTGACCACTGGGCATGCTGGCTCAGGATGATGGGAGATGGAGTACAACAACATTTGGAGAGAGAGAAAAGGTTGTATAGTTGTGGGGAGAGGGTGAGCTCTCTCTGCTTATCTATATGCATATGCATTGGAAGCTATAGAAACATCAGTGACAGAAAGTACTTCCCCCTCCATTCAGTTGTGACTATTAATAGGTATTATTCATACACTTCAGCCTTTTCATATTTAATAACAGCTCCTTCTTTTACCAAATCTATTTTAAAACCAGAAATTGATCTGAATGGAAGAGTAGTGGGTGTCATAATGCAAATAGTGGATTAGAAATCTTGCATATTCACCATCGTTCCATATCTTTCCAGCAGAGTAGGTTTTGATTAGCCTCAGAAAATGAAATGGGAAGCATTTCATGAATTTCTTAAAAAAAATAAAATAAAGTAAAAGTCTGAGTGGCATCATACCCAATTGCTCGCTTTGTATTTTTCCTCCTGTTCATCTATACAGCTATAATTACAGATTCATTGCAAAACTGTGATGTCAGTCCTCATTACTCTTTAAATCTCTAATCACAAGCATAAGTAGTTTAAAAACTTCATCTGAAATCATGAGAGGTTGGTAGTTTTCCAAGAAGAAAAGATCTGTGGCTCAACTCTGCAGTGGTCTATTGACAACAATTTTGCCCAAGAAAAAAAAAAATATGTGTCAAGAACCCCTCCCCCCCCCAAAAAAAAAACTTTGCAAAGGGAAAGATCCATTTTAGTGCAATTAAAGTTGAATTTATTGGTGGGCGCAATAGCCATTACAGTAATACCTCATGTTGCGTTAAGTTCATGTTGCATCTTTTCAGCTTGCGAAAGTGGCAAACCCGGAAGTGTATACTTCCGGATTTTACTGTGTGTGTGCGTGCAGAAGCGTTCTGCACACTTTGCGCATGTGCAGAAGCATTCTGCGTGCTTCGCACATGTGCAGAAGTGCTCTATTATGCTCTGCGCTTGTGCAAAAGCGCCACTCTAGTTCAGGACTATTTGGGGTGAGAATGGCACCCCGGAACGGATCGTGTCAGCAACTATAGGTACCACTGTAATTGTACAGCCTTAGGAACAAGAAAAAGTAATAATGTTTCAACAACTGAAGTTGTTGAAGTTTCATCAAAATTTGACTGAGTCTAAGGCTGCAAATGTTTAAAGCACATTCCCTGTCCCAGGAAGCCCAGGAGCTGTAGTTTGTTGTTGTTCAGTCGTTCAGTCGTGTGCGACTCTTCGTGACACCATGGACCAGAGCACGCCAGGCACCCCTATCCTTCACTGCCTCCCGCAGTTTGGCCAAACTCATGCTAGTCGCTTTGAGAACACTGTCCAACCATCTCATCCTCTGTCGCCCCCTTCTCCTTGTGCCTCCATCTTTCCCAACATCAGGGTCTTTTCCAGGGAGTCTTCTCTTCTCATGAGGTGCCAAAAGTACTGGAGCCTCAACTTCAGGATCTGTCCTTCTAGTGAGCACTCAGGGCCGATTTCCTTGAGAATGGATAGGTTTCATCTTCTTTCAGTCCATGGGACTCTGTAGTTTACATAGCTACAATTCCCAGCACCATTAACAAACTTGGTGGGCTCTTGTTGGGAGGAATGTACTTTAAAAGTATGATGTGTATGCAGCCAAAGAAACCCCATGGAAAAACTACTTTGAGGAAGATCAGAACCGAGAAGAAACCACATTTTTAAAGTGTTTGAAATCAGTCTCTGAAGCTTAAACACAACAACCCCAAACTAAGCAGGCCTTTTATTTATTTATTGACTGAAGTATTTGTAATCTGCACTTGCATGTGGTATACAACATACAACAATATAATAATAAGACCGGTAAAAAAAATATCAGTGAAAATGTCAGTGAGAACATGAGTGAAAACATCAATAAACCATCAATAAATACTGGCTGGTTTAAAGGGGGGGGGGTCACATTGAAAAGACCTGTCTAGACAATACAACTTTCAAAAGATATGTAAAACAAAGCAGTGGTGATTCCTGCTGAACCTCTGCTACTAGGGAACAACGAGGGTGTGTGTGTGGTCAGATCAACCTTTCCCAATAGTTGAAGTAGGAATCAGAGGCTTGGGGTGGGGGAAGGGGTTGCTCTAAACCACAGAGGTCGGGGCAGAGACTAAGAGACTGCAGAGGCAGTCCCCCACCATTTTCTCCCTAGGGGTGGGATGAGACCAGCCGCACACTCAATTCACCTAGAGGCTGCTGTGGAGGTGACATAGGTTAGAGGGGGGCTTGCTGAGAAGGTTGGGGAGGTGGCTTAGATCTGATCTCCAAGGAGCGTACAGCTGCTGCTGTTGATGCTACTGTGGCAGCAGTGGGCGATGCATTACCTAGAAGCCAGATCTGCTGCCCCTATGGCTTCTGCAGCCCAAGGCAGTTGCTTTACCTTGCCTCATGCATGGGCCAGCCCTGGGGAACCACCAGATGTGCCCCATGCAAGGTTCTGAATGATTGAAGTGGAGCATGAGGCGGAGTTTGCATTGAAGTTTGGATTAACGAACTAACTCATTAATTAAAGGCATGTTTTCCTTTTTCTTCATCTGAGTAGGCTCAATAACAAGACAGTCTTTGATGACTGGCACAGAGTATAAAAAGAAAAGAGGGAAGAGGAAAACTTACAAGTTCAGGCATTAGTTCAGGCATACTGTATTAGTTCTTGTCAAGACTAGCTGGAATGGAAACAATCCAGGAGAAGCCAAATGGAGCTGGTCTCTCAGCAAAGCTGATGGAGTTGCTCTGCAGTCCCATCTTTCCTGCTGTTGTAGTCTGATGGGATGGCTGTTCCAGATAAGAGTTAAGAACATAATACGAATGTGCTGGATCAGTCCAATGGCCAATCTAGTTCAGCATCCTCCTCTCACGGTGGCCAACCTGATATCCATGCGAAACCCTTAAGCAGGACCTGAACACAAGAGCACTCTTCCCTTGTGTGTTTTCCAGAAACTGGTATTCAGAAGCATTTCTGCCTCCCACCATGGAGACTCAGCATCACCACGATGGACACTCAATGGAGCTGGTCTCTCAGCATAATCAGTGGAACCGTCCTGCTCTCCCTCTCTGTTGAAGCTTTTTGGATTTCCGCTCCATAAACCCGGGAGACTTCATTAATTGCAGCAGAGTGGAGTTCTGATCAGGCTTTCATCTCCACATATTCCCAGAATGCATCCCCAAAACACACACAGGAGGACTAGGGTCGCATGACTTAATCATGTCCTGAATATCCCCACCCCCACCAGCTGCAGCCTCAGATCTTCACGTCTTAGATGAGAAGGCCTGAAAAATGTATCTCTGTGTTCAGTTGAACATGCTTAGAATCTAGATGAGTGCAAGCCTTGCACAATTTGTGTTCCCAATCACATCAAGGAATTTCTGTGTGTTCAACTGAACATGTGAAGATTCTCCCTCCAGACCATGGGTAGGCAAACTAAAGCCCGGGAGCCGGAGCCGGCCCAATCGCCTTCTAAATCCAGCCCGCGGACGGTCTGGAAATCAGTGTGTTTTTACATGAGTAGAATGTGCCCTTTTATTTAAAATGCATCTCTGGGTTATTTGTGGGGCATGGGAATTCGTTCACCCCCCCCAAAAAAAAATAGCCTGGCCCCCCACAAGGTGTGAGGACCATGGACTGGCCCACTGCTGAAAAATTTTGCTGACCCCTGCTCCAGACCTTCTCACTCAATATGCAAAATGTCGGGGGGGGGAGGGGGAGCTAGCGCATGTTGCATTGCTCAGAAGCTCATAACTGTTTAGCAGCTCTTCTTTACAGGGTTTTGACTTCTAATCATTTCGGCTCGTACTTTTCCAGAAGTTAACTAGCAGCTTGGGAACTGCAATCTTTATACAATCTTTTGCAAACCTTTTTTTCTTTTTGGTGGCATCATGTAAAGCAAAATGGAAGCACCCCAAGCTAATCCAACTGTCAAGAAAAGTCCATCCCTTGCTGCTCCTCACAGCTGAGGAAACTGGCAGCTAATCCTACAGTGATATAGACTGAATTAACTAGCCCAAGAAAGAGTAATTGTTCAGAAGCCCAGTGGTGCCCGATAAAGCAAGTGTCTGCTAATTTTGTCTCTTGGAACTGTTAGTAGATAAGGGCCAGAATGATCTGGCATCTGTTGTAGCTGTCCTGAAAAGAATAACTAGTACCTGACCTTTAACTACTGAATAAAATCTGTAACTTTAATGAGGCTGTGGATAATGCTAAATATAAAAAGCTGAACCCATGATCTCCAGGCCCATGTCACATAGTAGAAGGAAGGGCCAATGACATCCTTCCAGTTGCCATCACTGTTGCAGCCACCTGTAGAGCTGAATAATAACTGTTCAGAGCCAAGTACAAACAAAGGCTCCAGTCTCCACTTTTTTAAAAAAAGAAGAGAAAAGAAAAGTAAAGCATTTAAAAGGGTCCTTTAACTCCTTTTTGTTTCTTTTGCTTAAGCTATTTACATTCCTGGCTGCCTGAGTTGTAGTTAGAGCCAACCTAGAATGGCATGCGCGTTCTTTGCTTAAATGCAAATAATAAATGCCCTCTAGACCTTGCTCTCTATTCCAAGGATCCAGAGACATTTTATGCACCCTGAAAACTGAGGCCTAACTCATTTTCTAACATGCTGGGGCTTGTAGTACTTAACCACTAGATCTCAGTGTAGCTTTTAATGATTGTGGGTGAGCATTGCTCATGCAACCAGTCCACTGATACATATTGTTGGCTCCTCCTGTCAGAGAACAGGAAATGCTGGCAAAAACAAAGGAAGTTTGGAACTTGTGCTCTTTAGAGAGAGGTACACATCTCTTTGGTTCTCAAACTGTGAAGTGTTGTGTTTTTCTCTTGCTATCTCTCTAATAGTCTCCCCAAAAAATCCAGGCAACAGAGCAATTATCAGGAAGGAAGGAAGGAAGGAAGGAAGGAAGGAAGGAAGGAAGGAAGGAAAATACAGACATAATTCCACATGGGAAAAACATATTTGTAAGTTATTTCATGATATAAATTATCATGATTTCCTTCACCTGAAACTCTGTTGGTTTATGCAATGGAAAATCCACCCTACAGATTGGGAAATAGAACTTTCATTTCTAATGCTTTTCCTTTGCCTAGATATTGTTCCTTAGACTTGCTTCAGGGTTTCAGCCCAAGCCTGTTGATGTTGAAACAAATGTTTGTAGAATCCTAGACTCATAGAACTGTAGAGTTGGATGGGAGCCTGAGGGTCATGTAGTCCACATTCCTGCAATGCTAAAATCTCAACTAAAGCATCCTTGGAAGATGGCCATCCAACCTCTGCTTAAAAACCTCAAAGGAAGGAGAGTTTACTACCTTCCAAAGAAGTCCTTTCCACTGTTGAACAACTCTTAGCATCAGAAAGTTCTTCCTGATTTTTAGTTGGAATCACCTTTCTTGTAACTTGATTCCATTGGTTCAGGACCTACCTGAGAGTTTGTTCCATCTTCCATGTGAGAGCCCTTAAGGTACTTGAAGATGGATATTTGAAGATATTTGAAGAGATGTTTTTGAAGATGGTCATCATATTCTTTTCAGTTTAAAAGATTTTCTGTATTCAACTGATGAAAGTCTAATACAGTAAAGTACAAAAGATTTCAGAGAGGAATAGTATCATAAAAAGAAGCAATTTTGATGGAACAAGTGGAAAAGTTCTGAACCTTTGTGGAAAGTACTGGAGAGGGGCTTCAGGCCTTATCCAGAGGGATGTCATTTAAGAAGCTGGATAATGTTGTATCCAAAGGTGTTACTCATGTTGATCTGTTTCTCCAATCCTCTGGAGCAGAATTTCGGGGTGCACAGGGGGCTGTAGGGTAGGGTGGGGGAACCAGTAAGCTCCTTGTTCTGCTCATGGAAGCTTGTGTGATGTAGTGGTTAAGAGCGGTAGACTCGTAATCTGGAGAACCGGGTTCACGTCTCCGCTCCTCCACATGCTGGGTGACCTTGGGCTAGTCACACTTCTCTGAAGTCTCTCAGCCCCACTCACCTCACAGAGTGTTTGTTGTGGGGAGAATGTTAGCCGCTTTGAGACTCCTTCGGGTAGTGAAAAGCAGGATATCAAATCCAAACTCTTCTTCTTCTTCTATTCTGGATCAAAAAGCCTTCTGCCCGGATGACAAATACCACTGGATAGAAGCCATAAATAAAAATTAATTTAAAGCACCTTTATCAGGTATAATAAGTAGTGTACAAAATGCAGTGCTGTCTTAAGCATATGTGGCACCAGGGTGCAAAGATCAGTCTGATGCCAGCTTGCCCAGTCCCAGGCATGCAGGAGGGCAGAGCTGGCCAGCCACCTCAGCATCTCGCTAGCTCGGTCACCCCCAAACTCATGGCACAGAGCTGCCAGCAAAAGAAGAGTCCACCGTGACGCTGCGATTGATGGGCGGACTCTTCCCTGGACTCAACTCTCAGCCCCAGACTCTCGGCCTGGCACCCCTGAGAGCCCGGCACCCAGGTGCCCCGCACCCCTAGCGCCTATGGGTAAGACGGCCTCATGATGTACACAGATTGTCTGCCATTCTGAATATCTGCAAAAATAGGAGAAACTTGCTGTGAATCTTCTTCCTGTGTCACTGAAATCCCCTTTCTTGGATCTGAAACAATTTTAGGCAACGAAGATTCTCCTCTATAGTCACCCATATGACCACAGTCACTACTCTCAGTACCTTCCATTCATTCACTACAGCAGTCAATATCGTGACTGCAATGCAAAGAAAATGTTCCATAAATGTGCCAAATGAGGGGCAATTTTTGAATCCTTTCGTTATAAGCTGCTAATGTTTCCACTCGCTCCATTGTGTCTCCCTCCAAAACATTAACCTCAATAGCTGGCAGCGACCTCACCACCCCTCCTCGGCTGTTCTGTTTGATGCTGTCAGGTCCACAGTCTTCAGTGTCTGGAAACTTCTCTTCTGCTTTTAATGTAGCCTTCTGCGTCTTTGTGACAGAGAGAAAAGGATAGCAAAAGCACCGAGGCACTTGTACAGCAGAGAGCACTTGGGCATTTTAATAAGGAGAAAGGGAACAGCTCTAGAAAGGGCAAATAAAGATGATTTGATATTCTTATTATATAGGTTGCCAGCATAGTAGGCAAATGATACAAGCTACAGCTATGGAAGCAGCAATTATGGGGGTGCTCTAAAAAGCCCCCATTACTTATTAAAAGTTCAGGTAAGAATGCTACATATTTTCCCTCATGCTCAGAAGAATGGCTGGATCTTGTAAGCTACACACACACACACACACACACACACACACACCAAGATTATTAAATTTGTGAGGTCCATGCCTTTACACAAAATACCATAAAACATTATTAAAAAGATAAACAATAAAATTATTAAAATAAGTTAAAATTCATGCCGCACTGTCCCAGCAAAGGAGACTACCCCAAACCCCCCACCATTCAGGAAAGAAGATACAACAACAGGTTAGGAGAACAATGGGAGGGACCTCACCACTTCATCCAGGAACCATACCCTAGTTTTCATAGCCTTCATCACAAAGACCGCTACCACGTGGGAAATCCGTGGGTCAGCGTCCACCAGCAAAAACTTTACTTGGTCCTCAGAGTTGACTATTGATTTGGGAATAGTTTGTAACATCACATCCCTGAAGGCCGAATAGATGGGACAATACAACATGTAATGTGTGAGATCCTCTTTGGTTCTCATATGACAAGGACATATACGCTGCTCTACCGGGATTTTTGCAAATCTGCCTGACAGATAGGCCGTAGGAATAGTTTGAAAACGGGCCATGGTGAAAGCTCTCCGAAGGGTGGGATCGGTGATATTCGCCAAGTAATTGGCGCAGGTTTTGACTGTTTTCAGTCGGGGAAACCAGTGGGAGGACCCTGAGTTCTGTATTTTTGTGATGTCTAACAGGGCGTCTCTCTCCAGGATCCATTCCTGAACTTTGTCCGGGCTCCACAGTTTGAGAGTATTAAACTCCGGTAGGGTGTATCTAACCAGGATCTCAGATAGGTTTTGACGCCACGTGGTGTTCTTTTGAAGAGATACAAAGGCTTGTTTGGCCAATAAGGTGTTCGAAGTATTTGCAAGGTTGATGTAAAATCGTAGGAATCTTAAGTGGGCCCTGGCAGACACAGAAGGTAATCCAACCTCCACCCTCAAGAAAGCTGCCAGGGTTCCTCGAGGAAGGCCTAGAATCCTCCACACACACACACACACAAACACACACACACACACGAAAGAAAATAAAGGATGTTTGGCCTAAAGGAGGAGAAGACAAAGTATAACTGAGTTGTCAGATTTTTTTTTAGAGAACTGATCTGTAGAGAACTGATCTGGTGAAGACTTGCCATTTGGAGTGTCTACTCCTCTGTGGGTGTTTAATCAGTGACATTTAACACTGAATCTTGCACACAAAAGCGTGAACACTCAGATTGATCGTGGTAGGAATGCTTGATGAATTTGATCTTTGTGAATTCCAACACCAGTTGATCCTGATATGCACCTCCTTGCCTAATGTACAGATTGTATATTAGTTATCCACTTGCTTTGCTCAAGCAAGTATTGTGGCTATTTAAGTGTATCCATTGTGAGCCACCTTATTTATCTTCTGTAAATAAATACATGAAAAAAGTCTGTGGAAATTGAATAATATATGCAAATATGTTTGCACAGAAGTGTTGGCTATCCAGCCTACTTTCCTTTCCTTGAACATCTACAGGCTAGGACTGGCTCAGACATAGTTAACTTACAGTGCAATTGTATACATGTGTACTCAGAAGTAAGCCTCTTTGTGTTTAATGGGATAGTCTAGGCTTTGGCTTAGATGTGACATTTGGGGGGAAATGGGGCTCCTGTGCCTTTAACAGCTGTATGGCAGGCATAAATTCAATAGGTTAAGCCTTTTCTAATATGGAAATACAATTATGGAACAAAGCTTTGCCATCAGTGTGCTGTCTAATTCTGTGTTATGCTATGTACCCCATGGCAGCCATGTCATGCCCCTCTATGGCAGCCATTTTGTGACGGGTACCCATAGCACTCTTATCAAAATTCAAAAGAGGTCCATTGGTCCAGAATGGTTGGCAACCCCTGCCCTGACTGCTTTGTTTACTTTTGCCACCAATTTTACTCTTAGTTTGGTGCACTGCCATGTTACCGTTGAGACATTGCAATGTGTATTCTTGGAATAATGCTTCACTTTGTCTTCTTTGCATTGTGACTTGCTAATTAGCCCTTAAGTGGCTGGTAAGTGGATTTTCATACAAAAGCATTCTGCAAACCCCTTACTTTGTAATTAAAGTGTGTTTGTTGTGAAATCCATACTTTTTCTATTTGAATACACAATTTTGAGGGTATAAATTGTATCCCTCAACCTCTTTCTTCTCCATTCCAGAAATGAACACGGGGACCCTAAGATATAGGGGAAAAGTTATCCATCACAAGCAATGAATAGTCTGGAAAGTATATTATTTTAGTGAGTTATTGGCTTAAAATGGCATTCTACTTTAAGTTGGCATTTAAAATGTCATTTCAGACATCTTGTGTGTAATTTTCAATACATCCCCCTTTTTTTGGAATTCTTTATTTACCAGAGCCCTGTCAACCTCAGTGGGTACAGCAGGGTGAAAAATCTCACCAGTGTCAAGTTGTTCTTATTTCCCACAATCCTTAGAGAGCACATTTCCCACCCTTACACATTCCAGTGTTCGTGTATATTAAATTTTGCCAGGGTACCTCTCCCACTGAGCCAGAGGCGGAGGCGGAACAGTTCTTCAGCTTTCCATCTTCTATCTGAGATTTCCAGTTGCTGAATTAAATTACATAGAATGATCCATAATATATGTTCAGTCATTACAATGGCTCTCTTAGGGCTCTGGTTACTAATGGCATGCGCTCATTTGCAAAGATTTTCACGCCGCTTGTTTGAAAGGCCCTCAGCAATCCACCACTTTTGAGCAAATTACAGGCCAGCAATATTGCTTGCCAAAGGGGTTACTCGGCATGGAACAGGTTATTTAGCCCTATTGGGTTGACTTGGCTAGGTTACCTCACAAAAGGGCGGGGGGGGGAGGGAGTAATGATGGGCGAACAATGGCAATGCAGTGAGCAAAAGCATAAATTAGCAATTTATGCTCCCACAGGAAGACAAAGCCGTAGCATATGTACACTGTGTCCAAAAAGAGCAAGCTTTTCTAATGCTATTTTGCCAAGGAACAGAGGATAAACAACAACAACAAAATCTAGTTTATGAAGAAAACGGTTTTGGGAGTGTACATTTTGGTAGAATTCACATCCAAACGAATGCCGTCTTTCAGATGTTTCGCAACCTATGAATCCTCAAATTCCCTTTGCATCAGGGCTGGGGAACTTGTGGCTTCCAGATCCTGTTGGACTCCAAGGCCACATTCACACCACACATTTAAAGTGCTAAGATTTCCCTGAATAATTTGGGGAGCTATGGTTTGTTAAGGAAGCTGAGAATACCTGTGTTGTTACCTGCACAGAGCCACAATTCCCAGAGTTCCATGTAAAGAGGAACTAATTGTTTATGGCCAGGAATTATGGGAGCTGTAGTCCACCAACCTCTGGAGGGCCACAGGTTCCCCTGCCCTGCTTTACAGTATTTCGAAATGCTAGAAAGTTGTGAGGGAGAGTTGCCCAGATCTCCTCCTTGGAGCCTAACTTGCACCAAGATGCACAGCACTGACTGTGGAGAACTAGCCCAATGCCAGGTAGGGGTTAACTTTTCTGACAGTTAGAACCCTCAGGGGCGGGCTTAGCCTGGGTATAAAACACCCCTCCTAGTGGTCAGTAAGGCAGTTGAAGTGTGGGCAGGAGGAGTTAAGTGCGGGGAGTTGGAGTTGAAGTGTGAGTCAAGAGATAGAGCTGGGAGTTTAGAGTCTTAGGTGGATGTTAGCAGAGAGGATAAAGAGATTGTGAAACGTGTTGTTATTGATATTTAGTTAACTATTAGAGGTATTAGGCCGGTAACATTTAGAGGTATTAGGCCGGTATAGGACAACTGTTTTAAGCTTATTGAACAACCTTTTATTTATCAGCAACCACAAGCTTTGTACGCAATAAACATCTTTTTAGTTCACAATATCCTCGTCTGTGGTGAATGAAGTAAGCAGGATCCAGCTAGTAGTTTGAAGGGCTGCAGCTGGGGACTGTTTGTCGTTGGTGCAGCACTCATAGACCGTAAAACGTCCGGGGGTGGGCTGTACAGGGCGAAGGGCCCGCGACATTAAAGTGGTGGCAGCGTCGGGACGAAAGATAGACATAAAGTGGTGGTCACATCAAGATCAAAGATAGATCTAAAGTGTTGGCAAGAAGTGCCAAGGTACAAGAAGGATTTAAGGGTGACGCATTGTGTGAAGTGTGAGGCTTAAAGAGGATTTAAGCAAACTTCTGTGAGACTCTACAATCTAGTCAGGAAGGGGATCGCATACACCTGGAAAGGGAGAAGGGGAATTCAGAGAGGAATTACCTGGCCCTAGGGTGTGGTGTGATAGCGCCTAAGACTGTGAGATTGTGAGAGAGTTACAAAGATACTTTGCGTTTGAAACTATTTCAGGCAGAAAGGTTTATAGTGAGAGGTCGGAAAAGTACGCTGGACAAAGTGCACTGAGGTAACTTTAGGCGTGACTTTGGACCTAAACTGTGGAAACTGAGCCTGAAGAAATAGTTTAACTGAAACATCCTTGATTTAAGTACAGAAATAATACCACCAAATAAATAGAAAATGCCACCTAGAAAGACTAAAACAGCTCTTAGGGACTCACAAGTAGAAAGCTCTGAAGAAGAAAATGGGGTTTCCCAGATTGAGGAAACCAGTACTGAAACAGTTAACAAAAATCCTACTGAGGGGACGAGTTTTAAAGCCTCAGAGGAATTTGAAAAATGGAAACTAGAACAAGAATATAAACTGAAGGAATTAGAAATGAGATTGCAAGCTGAAGCGAAAGAGAGAGAACTGAAAGAGAAAGAAATGACCTTAGCTATTGAGAGAGAAAGAGAAAGAGAGGCAATAGCACTGAAAGAGAAAGAAATGACCTTAAATATTGAAAGAGAAAGAGAAAGAGAAAGGGAGGAAAGAGAATATTTATTAGAAATGAAAAGACTTGAATTATCAGCTGTAGATAATAGAAACAACAACAATAGTTCCACACAAAATCCTAGCAGGGTGGATTTAAAAAGATTCCCTGACTTCAGAGATAAAGACGATCCTGAAGCGTTTATCATTTCTTTTGAGAGGGCTTGCGAAGATTTTGAAGTAAAAGATGAGGAGAAAATGCAAATACTGAGAGCTCGTATTAGTGGAACCTTAACAGAGATTTATTCTCAAATGCCATCTGATCAATCTAAAGATTTTGAAGCATTTAAACAGTTGGTTTATGTTAGATTCGGAATTACTGCAGAACAACTGAGACAAAAGTTTAGAACAATAAAAAAGGTGCGTGAGGAAACATTCGCTCAATTAGGAGCTAAAACAACAAATTATTTAAACAAGTGGCTAGAACAGGAGGGTGCTGATTCTGTGGCGAAAATAAAAGAGGTGATCGCATTGGAACAATTTTATGACACGATTAATAGTCATCTGAAGTATTTAATTAAAGAAAGACGCCCTAAAACCATCCTGGAAGCTGCTAACCTGGCAGATGAAATAAATGAAATCCGAGAACACGCTTATGATGCCCCAAAATTTAAGGACAAACAGTGGGAAACAAATAAGTTTAAGAGAATGCAACAGCCCACAAAGTTTACCACAGAAACTGCCAAGAAAATTTTTCCCGCCAATGCAAATGTTCCCCATAACACGCCTATGACAACGGGGGGGACTGAGGGAAAAGTAAATAAATATAGTGAGGGTAAGAGGCCTGAATTAATCTGTTGGCAATGTGGGAAAAAAGGCCATAGACAACTGGACTGTAGAACTGAACTCAGAACTAGGAGTGCAAATAATATCCCTCAGAAGCAGACATATTGTGTCCAAACTGTGGAGACAGAGCCAACTGCCAACATGGTTGCCACGGCAACCGAGGCCCAGTCTAGAGAACAGGCTGATGAGTTACCAGTGGCCCAAGTTGTGAGGTGCTATATAATTCAACAAGATGACATGCTATTACACAAAACAGGAGAAGAAATTTGGGTGAATGGTAAACAATATAAAGGCTTAAAAGACACAGGGTCTCAGATTAGTATTGTACATCCTGATTTATTAAAGCCAGAAGACTTTATTAAAGGCAAAACAATCAGTTTAAAAGGAATATCAAAACAGCCAGAAATCTTGCCAGTCGCATTAGTTAATCTGACATATAAACAATGGTCTGGAAAATGGCAAGTAGCAGTTTCACCAGAAATCCCAGCTCCAATGTTAATTGGGTGGGATCTACTTGACCATGTACAGAGTGCATTTGTGATTACTAGGGCACAAAAACTGCGACAGTTACCTCAGGAGGAAAGGCCTGATACAATTGTTGAACTGACACAAGATACAAGTATAATGCCAGTTACAAATAGTCAAGCAGCTAGTTTTGCAGCCAAGCAGAAACTAGATACAGATTTACAGAAATATTTTCAAGCCACAGCCTTGAATACAGTATTAACCCCAGAAAGCCCGGAGCGGTTTATAGTCAACAATGGGTTGCTATACAGAGAGATTCTTTTAAAGCCTAATAGAGGGGGTAATGAAATCCACAGGCAACTGATAGTACCTACTGAATTTAGAACCAAGATAATACAACATGCACATGGCAGTATCTTTGGAGGTCACTTGGGAATCACCAGAACCAAACAAAGGGTGTCCCAAAATTTCTTTTGGCCTGGGATGGGCAAGCAAATAAAGTTATTTTGTCGAACGTGCCATACTTGCCAATTACAAGGACATGGGCAAGATAAGACGAAAGCACAATTATGCCCCTTGCCTATAATATCACAACCCTTCCAACGTTTAGCAGTTGATATTATTGGACGACTGCCAAAAGCCAGTCGCAGGGGAAATCATTATTTGTGGACTATTGTAGATTTTGCGACGAAATATCCGGAAGCGATTCCGTTACGAAACATAGAGACTGAAACAGTGGCTTCAGCTCTAATAAGTTATATGTGTCGGCTAGGGTTTGCAGAACAGATCGTGACAGACCTTGGAGCCTCATTTACCTCTAAACTGATGCAGCGTTTGTGGGAGAGGTGTGGGATAAAACATATCACCAGTACCCTTGACCACCCACAGACCAATGGCCTTGTAGCGCGAATTAATGTAGTTGACTACCTATTTAAATTGCAGAACACTCTCAAACGATCACTAGAACTGGCAGGAGAACAGTGCAAGGTTGCTCAACACAAACAGAAAGTTTGGTATGACACAAAAGCACATGAGAGATCTTTTGAGCCAGGACAAGATATTTTATTAATCAGATCAGTAAACAGTGACAAGTTACAACTGACATGGGAAGGTCCTTGTAAGATCATTTCAAAAATGAATGATATAAACGATATAATTCAATATGGTGAAGGGAGGCGGGTCATGCATAAGAATATGATAAACCCAACCCAGTCACTAAACCATGAACCCAATCTAGACTACAGTAGTCACGTTGTTGAAAAAGCCTGTGATATTGGTAAAGGAGTGTCTACCTGCAATGTGACCAGTGACCTATCTGTGAGATCAGTTAGAACAACTAGTCAAATTTATGATAAACCATTCATCAGTTGGAAAGATAGAAAGAAAGACGTGCTAGAAGTTATAGCTGGCATGGGGTCCCATCGACTTTCTATGAAAGTGAAAGTGTTTCCTACACTAGAGATTGTGTGGTGGGAGGATGGGTACCCTGCTGCTCATGCAACACAAATAAATGTCCAAAATGAATGTGGTTACACAGCATCAACAGGGCTACCACGTCAAAGGCATACAAAAGTAGTCTTAAAATTGCTCGAAGTGGGAACTGATAAATCAATACAGACCAAAGATGAACTGACAACAAGGGAGATTGCTATGAGCAATAAGCAATCAGAGCTTTTTAGCCTACTTTCATTAAGTGATCATGCTTGTCTAGAAAGCTTCAGCAAGCTGACTAAAAAAGAAGATATCCACAAACTTCTGAAAATAGTTCCCAGTGCATTTAAAAGCCAGACAACCAGTTCTTATGCAGCTTATGATGACCTGGAGATGTGTGTACAAGTCCGCGAGCTTAAACATTTAACAGAGATCCTGAAGGAGGGAGAGGTTGAACTAAGAGAGCTTTTGACCCTGAGAAACAAGGACTCTACCCAGCTTGGGATCCACAATCGTTACAGACGCCTCGAGTGCAGGGATCGGCATGGGATTGTGTCATCTGGCCGAGGACGACAGCTTACATCCCATCACGTAGGGCAGAGAAAAGACTGGTGCCCAGAGAAAGATACTTCTTGCGACGGTTAAGGACGATAAGGAGCGTGAAAGGATCCTAAACATCATCGCAGACGCCTTATAATGAAGACCCAAAGACAAAGGTTAATGGACAGTTACGGTTTTTCTTGCAATAAAGGCCTAATGCTGCATGAACTATTGTATATAATGTTCCCAACTATATGTACTTTTACTGAAGAGGTAACTGATTATGCCATAGTTAGGGAAAATATAGGTAAGAGTTATAAAATGTTTGTTTATGTAATGTCTATAGTGATGTTTAAAATGTTGTTTGTATCAGAGGGATACTTTGGCTAGTAACTCCTCTGATACAAACCTAAAAAGGAGGGAGGTATGTGGAGAACTAGCCCAATGCCAGGTAGGGGTTAACTTTTCTGACAGTTAGAACCCTCAGGGGCGGGCTTAGCCTGGGTATAAAACACCCCTCCTAGTGGTCAGTAAGGCAGTTGAAGTGTGGGCAGGAGGAGTTAAGTGCGGGGAGTTGGAGTTGAAGTGTGAGTCAAGAGATAGAGCTGGGAGTTTAGAGTCTTAGGTGGATGTTAGCAGAGAGGATAAAGAGATTGTGAAACGTGTTGTTATTGATATTTAGTTAACTATTAGAGGTATTAGGCCGGTAACATTTAGAGGTATTAGGCCGGTATAGGACAACTGTTTTAAGCTTATTGAACAACCTTTTATTTATCAGCAACCACAAGCTTTGTACACAATAAACATCTTTTTAGTTCACAATATCCTCGTCTGTGGTGAATGAAGTAAGCAGGATCCAGCTAGTAGTTTGAAGGGCTGCAGCTGGGGACTGTTTGTCGTTGGTGCAGCACTCATAGACCGTAAAACGTCCGGGGGTGGGCTGTACAGGGCGAAGGGCCCGCGACACTGACCACATGTATATTCTTTGCTTATTCACAGGACCAGACAAAAAGAAAGGTCTGTTTGGCAGTAGTCCAGTTTTACCTCAGAGAAGGTACAGGCAGATGTGCAAAGAAACTCATTTTGAAATGTTACAGGGGTTGCAGAAAGCACAAAAGCTGCAACAAAACCTTTGCATTCTGTCCACTTTATTTGCATGAGAGCCTCAGCAAGCTCCCCCACCTAAAAAACACACACACCGGTTTAGCTAATTTTGTGTCTGGTTTGCCTTCCAAAATAGAAAATGTATAGTTTTAGGGAGTTGGGTGCTGAAATGTTTCAGGGGGGTGAGGAACTTATGATGGCTGCATGGCAAGGGCCATGTTTCGTCATGAACAACCTTTGGTGGCTTTCACATACCAGTGTAGGGTGCACAGCCTATCCTGGCACCACGGCTCTAACCTGCTGCCTCAGGTGCAGCAGAGGGTGCTGTCATGCCTTACCTGTACTCAGGTAAGACTGAACTGCCAGTCTGGGCAGCTTCTGAATGCCGAGTGGGGAAGGGACACCGGACCATATAACACCAGTCCTTAAAGACCTACATTGGCTTCCAGTATGTTTCCGAGCACAATTCAGCATCAGCCTAGTATACCTGAAGGAGTGTCTCCACCCCTATCGTTCAGCCCGGACACTGAGGTCCAGTGCCGAGGGCCTTCTGGCAGTTCCCTCACTGCGAGAAGTGAGGTTACAGGCAGAGGGCCTTCTTGGTAGTGGCGCCCGCCCTGTGGAACACCCTCCCACCAGATGTCAAGGAAATAAACAACTATCTGACTTTTAGAAGACATCTGAAGGCAGCCCTGTTTAGGGAAGTTTTTAATGTTTGATGTTTTATTGTGTTTTGAATATCCTGTTGGAAGCCGCCCAGAGTGGCTGGGGAGGCCTGGCCAGATGGGTGGAATATAAATTTATTATTATTATTATTATTATTATTATTATTATTATTATTATTATTATTATTATTATTATTATTATTATTGCCTCAGGCAGAAACATGTCTTGGGCTAGTCCTGCTAAACCATAAATGACAATGGCTTGGAACACGAGGCTACCTATTCCCATATGAACCTGTCCAATTAATATATCTATCTGATGTTCACACTTTCGAAGGTAAGGTAGGTGACAACTAGGGACTGGAGCTTTTTGCCCCTGACACCTCACATGTGGAGGACCTTACTCCTGTTTATTTGATGGATGTTCAGAAGTCAGCTGAAGCTGTTGGTGTTTCCCCAGGGATTTAATCACACTTCATGTTTGGTATAGCAGCTGTTTTAAAGAGGATTTTCTGATGCCTTACCCATTTTCAGCTTTACAAAAAGAAAAAAGAAAAAAATGTTTGATTTTAGTTTTATCGTTTATGATTTTTGTGTTTCGACATGAGCTGCTTGGATATTTTGGTTGGATGAAAACACATGCTATGTTAAAAATAAATAAACAGCCCACCAGCCCTTTGAATGAGTAGTGGTAGTCATAACTGAGCTCCCTTTCGCAAGTATCACTTTCATTTTGATCATTCAGCAACCCATCACAGAATATACCCACACCTTACTGTAAGGTTGCTTGCTTGTTCCAAGTCATTTTTTGCTTCTCCTTCTGAGCTCTCTGAGACAACATTAAATGTTGAAGCTGGATAGTTATAAAGACTCAGACCAAAAGCGTACATACGGTCTTTCATTGTCCATTAGCTGGGAGCAGAAGAGCCCAGGAGTGCGCAATTAGCTCTTCCATGTAGACAGTTCATCCTCTGCTTCAGGCCAAACAGAAGTGTCATTAACTAAGCTCCAAATGCAATTCAGTTCAGAGTTCAGTTCAGCTGTTCTGTCAGGCGGATTGCTGTGTTAACAGATGGCAGGTACTCAGGGAATGAGATTATGTCGGAGGGGGGGAATGTAACCCTATTCATAAGGGCACAGGTTCAGTTCAGAAACACTTCTGGCCATGAACTAGATTTTGTGGAGCTACCAGATTTCCCCTCTACTGGAAAACTTCATTAAACAGTTGATTTCCAGATGATATAATTCCTTCTGCTGAAAAAAAAGCTGTACAATGCATTTTAATGTTCATGCTTAAATATATTTAATTTAACTAGGCAACAGGATAGCTCAGTCACTAAAAGTATGGGGCTTTCATTCTCAGGTTCATGGGTTCGAGCCCCATGTTGGCGAAAAGATTCCTGAATCTCAAGAGGTTGAACTAGATGACACTTATGGTCCCCCTGTCATCTCTTCTCTTCTCTTCTCTTCTCTTCTCTTCTCTTCTCTTCTCTTCTATGAATTATAGCATGTGAACAATAATAAATGTCTTTGACAATAAATGGTGATTATGGAAATTTATTTTCTGATATTTATTCCCTCCTTTATTTCTGTCATGGAACTCCATTCACAAGTGGTTACCCATCCAGACAGTGACTTGATCGACCCAGAATTGGGTCTTCAGAGGGAAAGGGAAATACTTGGACTCAGCCACACAGTTGCAAATAAAATGTTTCAAATGTGCTGCAAGGTGAAATATATAAATGTGACACTTGATGGTGACAGTGAGCTATGCCAAATTCAATGTATTTTTCCAAACGCGCATACAGTATATATATATTCACAGCGTTTTTTAATGTTTGTAGATTCCACCTTTGAGTTCATTTAATGATTGTGCATGCTTTTCTCATAAGCAACAGTACATCCCAGAAGCACAGCCATCACATTACAAAGGTAAGGATATGTCTATGGAACTAAGAGTCATGTATGTACTTGGTAGAACTAGAAAACAAGTGCAATTTTAAAGTAGTCAGCAAAAAAGAAAAAGTTTGAGAACCATAGCTTTAAAGCAAACTTTTCTTTCTCATCTTGGACAAACTTGAATAACAGGAAATGGTTGTCACCTTGGAAAGAAATATCTACCAGTTATTTCTTATTTTTGTTTTGTTAAAAGAAAGACTAGCAGCTGTATAGCAGTAGGAATAGAAGGGAAACAGAATTAAAAATAGCTGGTTTTATTAAGGCACTTCCATTACAGGTGAAAGCACACCAGGATAAAATTGCTATCTTATCAACTACACATTGCATTTAAGTTCTCTCCTCCAGAGATATGATGAAATGGATGTCAACTGCCACTGCAAACAGCTGTAAAACCAAAAATGGATTTTGGAGAGAAAAAATCCCAAGAAAATGAAGTTGACATTGTACACAGAGTATTAAAAAACAACACTTCTAGGCAGAAAATCAAGTTTATTAAACAACATAACTGTTTTGTGTGCTAAGTGTCTATTATGAAAACTCAATGGGCTAGATCCAAACTATGTTATTTATTAATGCATTTATTTAAAACATTTCTGTTCTGCCTTTTCTAGTTAAGCTGATGGTAGATAATAACATCTCAGAACATCTCAGAAACATATAAAACCAACTACAGGTAGGTAGCCGTGTTGGTCTGCCATAGTCAGATAGAAGTGTGCATGCACATGAAAGCTCATACCAAGAACAAACTTAGTTGGTCTCTAAGGTGCTACTGGGTGGATGTTTTTTTAAAAAAATTGTTTGTTTTTTTTTATATATAAACCAACGTTAACTAAGGTACCAGAACACCAAAAACATACAAGGCCACCATTAAAAGAAGGAAACATCTTCCAACAAGGAAATCAGTTCAATGCAGTAATTCACAACACAATTTAGAACTTGCAACTATTCCTGACCCCAAAGCCACCCTAAACCAGAAGGGTTTAGCCATCTTTGAGAAAGCAATTAAGAAGGGGGGAGGGGGGGAGAATGAGCCTCCTTCCGGCCAGTGGAAAATTGCACTTGTCCCATTGAAATCTATGGGACACATTAGTTGTGAGTTATGACTTACGAACAATTGATTTCAATTGGAAATAAGCACCGGAAAAGCCCTTTTCAGGCATTCATGTGCACCCAGTTTTAATTGGCTGAGCAAGGAGATTGGGGATGCACACTTTTACCTCCTCCCCACTCCATTGCACTTCGTCCCATTCTGTCCCAGGGCTCTCTAAAAATTGAAGGCATTCTGCAGCCAAACACTGCATAGGTTTTCTCCATGAGCTGATTTCCTAAGCGCACTCCAATAGTGCTTATCAGATGTGGTCTCCCATGCTGGATCATAGTCATGTCAGCCCACAACGAGCTAGCCATTCAAATGTTGGCATGCCTTTAGAAACAGCTCTGGTGTTCATTTTGCCATGGCATGCTGGATCTGGACTGAATTCTTCATGATACTGTGTGCATGATTGCCATGTCGTAGCTGCTGCACTTGTATGCTAACAATAGTGCTGTGATGACTTTCGGGATGAAAATATTTTATTTTTATAAAATATTTTGCTATTCTGTACCATCCTGAAGGGTTCATGAACACTGCAAATGCTTATTTATTGCAATTATTGAAAAAAAAGATTTATATTATACTATATTATATAAGGCACCTGGTTTCAAAATCTTTTTCTTAATAAAACAAAGCTGCCACAACTTGTGAATTAATGCAATGTTTTCCAGAAAATAGGATATATAGAAATAGTCTGGGAAAGTCATCTGATTTGCTCCACATGCAGTTGCTGCAGTCTAAATGCATAATTATCACTGTTTCTGTTACACTTTTATTCAAATCACATTTTCCTAAGGAGTTTTGCCTATTGTAGTTGTAATTAAATCAAACTGTTTTTTGTGGAAAGGATTTAAACATTTTAGAGAACAGCGCCTATGCTTTCCTTCATTCTTTGTCAGCTAAAACCCTCTGTTTTTTTGTTTCACTGAAGCAGTGGGGGGAAATGGTTCTAAAAGTCATTTCTGCAAGGGTCCAAAAAGTAATGTGGTTGATCTGATGCATTAGCACAATCAACAAAGAGAAGTCTCCATCTGTTTGTCCACTGTTCATTAAGTACAGCAAGACTCACATTTTCTTTGGGGGTTTCACTTAAGTGCTGGACTAAATTCTTAAATATGAAGTGCTCAGTCCTTTACAGCTCTTATCCTGTCCTGGGCTTACATTCACAACCAGGCTCATTCTGCTTCTGCTTCTAACATGTTGTGATCCCAATGCAATTGGCCTTACCATTCCTAATCATAACCTGTCTTGTTGCATTTAATTTACTAAATATTTCACGGTGCTCGCTTGCCATTCCTTGGAGCAGTAGATTGATACTCCAAACACAACCAGGACAAAAGGAATGGCTACACAGTATAATAAAATGAATCCCAATTTGGGGCATCAGGACTCACAAGTTTATGTTTGGCGTTAATTGACTTGCATATATTTATTGTGTTTGCCTTACTTGAAGTAGGAGTTTTATCCAATGAAGTATTCCTCAGAATAGACTCATTAAAACTGATGTCCCTTAATTAGTCATGTACATTAGTTCTTTTTTTCCAGGAATCATTTTTAAAATGAAACTTTAAATTCTTTAGATATAAATTCCAGATTCCAAATCTGTTATACATTTCTCTTTAAACTTTCACTTCCCATCTTTCCATCCATCCTGTTGTCAATCCCATCCTATTTACATACTCTCAGGAAACCCCCCTCCCCACGGCAGGTAACACCCCAGGAACATTTGCAGTACAGGGAACCTCCCCCATTGTTTACCAGCTCGTCATCCCCCTCCTCAGGAGGAAGCGACCATTCTTCCAGTGGGGAGGGGGAGTTGGAGGCAGGAAGTCGGCGCAGGGGCTCTGAAGGGATCGTAGAGCCTGAGCACCAAGGGGGAAGTGGGGAACAGGGACAGTTTCCCGCGCCCCGAGTCTGCAGACAGAAAAGACGTGGAATGGGGAGGCGGGGGTTCAGGATCCCGCGCCTCTTTTGCTGGACAAAGAACTGGAAGGGTTCATTCCCGGACTCTGAAGAGGGATGAGATGGACGTTTGAACTTTTGCTCCACTGTAAATATCTGCACAATAAAGTACTTAGTTTTTAGAAGTACTGCGTTCGACTGCTTTCTCATGAGCAACCACTGAACGGCCTTACAGCTGCATTCTAATAAGCACTTCACCTAAGACCTATTCTTCTATTTCATATATTATCAATTTTATACTGCTGCTCATGTTTCAAGTCCTGCTTGCGATTTCATCTGATTATGATATTTTCCCATATATTTCAAAAAGGGCTTCCATGAATAGTCCGCCATGTTGGTTTCTTCTTTTTGATGTTAGTTTTGCCAGCTCTGCGCAATCCATTAGCTTTAAAATCATTTCTTCTTTTGTTGGTGTTTCCAGTTCTGCAACTACAATATTCTGGCTGCTGTTGTTGCATACATAAATAACTTAGTCATATTTTTTTTTGAGGTCTCTGACCTTATTATTCATTATTATTATTATTTGCTCTGTTCAGAACTAATGTTGGCTACAGCCAGATATATAAACACACACACACACACACACACACGCACGCACACACACACAATCTAATACATTTCTCATCTGTCTTGTGATATTTCACATGTACACTGATGAACCTCAGCATCCATGAAGTTCCTTGGATGCATATCTTAAATAATAACATTTATTTATGTGCACTTAAATACATTAATCTATAGGTCCTTGTGCAAAAAAATAATAATCATTGTTTGTTTCAAGCTGTTTAATTGAATGCTAATGGGATGTTATACATTTTCTAATTTCTTATTGGGCTCAAGCCCTCAGAATGGGATAAGCAATGAAATCTAATTTTCTATATGGATAACCCAAAGGCAAACCAAGTACTGTGTGCTAATCAGTTTGCATTAATATAAGAGTGGAAACACCAAAGTCGCAATGCACTTACATCATATGAAGTGTTGGTGTTAGACAGAGATCTTTACTTTGATGCTCACTTGTTATTATGCTAATGCTTTTATTTTGGGCATGAAGAAACAATTTAAGGGAAGGTATCCTGTTTATGGTGCCCAAGGGATCATGTTATTTCAATTGATTCCCTTTTTCTTGCCAACTCCCCCATGCAAGAGACTGAGGTTCAATCTATTTTCATCCTTTACAAAAATAGCCACAGTGCTGGATGCACTTTAACATTTCGCATCATCACCAAGAAATGCACAGCCCTGACATACAAGATAAATGAACAACAAACCCAAACGCTTTGCAGAAGGGTCAAATCCATTTGACTCGTGGCCGATTGTTGAGACTGGCGGGTTGCACAATCTTTTCTTTATGTTTTAAAAGCTTTCAAATTGAAAGAACCTCTTGTATGTTTCTGTGATTGTAAAATAAGCAAATATGTGCCTGTGTATGCGCATGTGTGCTCGCACACACATTGGGGGGCATTCTTATGAACTGATGGCAGGGTAAAGTGAAACAACCATTCTTTACGCCCAACTTGGTGATTCCCTTTGTGATTTTTGATTGATTTTGCAATGATCAACGGAAGCTGTAAGTGACCAGTTTGACCTCTGATTTGTCCTTCAATTGTTTTGCCATTTCTAAGTGATTTAGTTCCTGCTCAGCCAGCATTTTCTTTGGACCAAGATATACTTTATGGAGCAGATGTATACTAGAGCTGACCTGAAATTTCTCAGAAATATTTACCATAAAATTCTGAGGCTTTTCTTTTCCTTGCTATTCCCTGTCCCAGAAAAATGCAATTCTGTGGAATTTTATTCCAATGTTCGTTGCTTACTGCTTACTAGATGAATGAATGAATTAATGAATGAATGAATATTTATTTGTGTCAGCCATCGGCCATACCAATAAAGCAACAATACGATATACAAAGAATAGAAATAAAAAGTCTATTATATAAAATACATTTAGGGTTTTGAATCAATAGTCAAATTGTGCATCTTATTCTGATTGTGCCAGCTAAAAACCTTACAACCTGTGCTGTCACCTGCTCATCTTGATCTGCCAAGAGAAAGGACACTGTGGAAGTGGTTGGGCAACCCGGAATGGAGAATAAAAGATAATCTCATTCCTCAAGTCTTTATAAAGAGTGCAAGCCAGAAGGGCTTACTACATGCATTGTGAGACATTTTTGACACAATTTTCTGGAAAAGTGGAATATAAATACGCAGATGAGGATGAAGAAATTGTAGGCCATTGAAGATCCTTAAAGGTAAAGGTAAAGGTACCCCTGACCGTTAGGTCCAGTCGCAGATGACTCTTGGCTTTTGTGCTCATCTCGCTCTATAGGCCGAGGGAGCTGGCGTTTGTCCGCAGACAGTTTCTGGGTCATGTGGCGAGCATGACTAAGCCACTTCTGGTGAACCACAGCTGCACACGGAAACACTGTTTACCTTCCCACTGGAGTGGTACCTATTTATCTACTTGCACTTTGACGTGCTTTCGAACTGCTACGTTGGCAGGAGCAGAGACTGAGCAATGGGAGCTCACCCCATCGCAGGGATTCAAACTGCCGACCTTCTGATCGGCAAGCCCTAGGCTCTGTGGTTTAGACCACAGCGCCATCCTTAGGTATGCATTAAATAAAGGTATTGTTCATTTAAAACCCAAAGATCACCATGTCCCATTTTGGGAGCATGGATGCCACCAGTGGTGCTTGGTGTCCACTGAGACTGGTGAGGCAAAAGCCTGGGAGAGCCAGAAACAACTAAGTTCTGCTCCATCCTGCTCCCTGCCACGTTCTAGAAGGACAACACTGAAGAGAAAGTTGACAGGCAAAGCCACCCCACAGACTGAGATTTAAGCAAGAAGGCAGGGAAGTGAGGGCTGATTGACTAAGGGTTCCTCCAGATGACCTGCTCAGCATCCATCTTGATTTGTTTACACCAAGCTTATGCGATACTTAGACTAGATCTGGCCTATATTGAACATTTGTTCTGCTTTGTTTACAGCCCATTATATGACAACAAGCATTCATCTTTAATTGCTTGTGGGATGACTTTACACATCATCCCATTAATCATTCATTCATTCCACACATTTCAATGTATTTCCCCATCACTTTCTAAACAACAATTAAAAAATATGTTTTTCTCTCTCTCCAAATGGGTTTTATTGCACTAGGAGAACACACTTTAATCCACTTTAAGTGTGCAATCCTAAAGTTCTAGTACGCACTTGAATCCCTCTTGCAAAAAGATAATCTGGATACAATCTGAGCTTGGTGGGGCCGGGCCTCATTCTGCCTAATAGACCATCCTCCACTGGTGGGTGGGAATGGAACATGTAGACATTGCAAAACCAAGCATTGATGTCACAGCTGTTAAAATCATACAAATGTAACTTAAGCCTTTTCATGCAAGCTATTCATGGCAAAGAGCTACACCCCCTATCTATATGGGGAAAGAATAACAAGTTTTGTATGAGATGAACAATAGCAATAAAATATTAAAGCTTACTTAGTCCTGTTTTGGGGCAACTCAGAAACAATATCGCCATTCATTTACATTGGAACAAAATCTAGTTCTTAACTTTAATTTGAAGAATGTTTCCAATAGTGTACAACATTACAACATTTAGCTCATATCCCTTTTCTTTTGTGGAATGCATTATGATTCTAAATTTATTATGAGCTTCCAGTGAAAATGAGATATGTTTAGGCAATATAAATAAAGCTTATTGTTGTTGTCACCTACCTCCTTTGGGTTACTGTAGGAGTGTGTACATTTTATGCTGGCTTCCCCTGGATTTTGGTTTCCCTTTGCAACCACAAATAATTATTACTGGGTGTACAGCTATTGCTTCTGACGTTTCCCTTCACTCTTGTCTTCGCTGCATTACTATGGTAATTATAACATTTCATTCATGGGACTGGTTTCTCGTTGTAACTGGAATGCTTTCTTTCTTTCTTTCTCCATAATTCTGTGTTATGGAAAAGGAGAAACAAGAGTTGGGGCTCACTCACAACTAGCAGCAGTGGAGCCTGGCAGAATAATGGAGCTGCTGCCTCATTTGCTACTTGTGTTGGACAAGGTTGAAATAATTGTGTTGATATTTGCCTGACTAGCTTCAGATTGGTGCAGCACAGAGGCCCCAAAAGGGTCCATTTCTGGTAATGGGACCAGTTTAGGATCCAACAGATCCTTGGCCAATCCAGCTCTACCCTCTCCCCACTCCTAATGCACCTCAATTCAGGGGCTTCTACTGGCTGCCACCATGCTTTTAGCAGATGCAGAACCATTTGCAATGGAGGAGCCCCCCTCCCCAGAACAGTCAAGCAGAGGACAGGTA
Organism: Lacerta agilis; assembly: GCF_009819535.1. NCBI lineage: Eukaryota > Metazoa > Chordata > Lepidosauria > Squamata > Lacertidae > Lacerta > Lacerta agilis. Next base: position 28,173,700 of record NC_046323.1, read on the forward strand.
GGTGGAAGGATGCCCTCACTATATCCAACCCCCCTCCAGCATGGTGGATTGTGTGTGTGTGTGTGTGTGTGTGTGTGTGTGTATTATTTTGTTGGCCATCCAATTTTCTCTAAAGCAAGGAATTTGGAGAGGGGTCATGACCTGTGTACCCACCTCACTGTTATCTCTTTGCTTATCTCTTTATTTACATTTGTAGCCTTATTTTCTTCCATCGTGGAAGCCATGGTGCAGTTTCCAGGTAGGCACTCACTCAGGTACTGGCCAACCCCATACCTGTTTAGCTGTGGCAAGGTGGTGATCTTGTGTATTTTAGACTGTAAATCTTTACTGATTTTCTATACTTCTGTGTTCTGCAAGTCCCATAGTGTCATGACCCACAACTCAGGGATTATACACTGTGCAATGGAAGACTAAGAGGAAAACAAGATTCTGGCTCCTTCCTTGGGGGATGACCTTCCAGGACCTTCTTCAGAACTCCCCAGGCCAAAGGACACAGCCCTGCTACCCTCCTCTGATTCAGAGGAGGGGTCCTCCACAGTACCCCAACTGCTTATGCCCCACAGGAATCAAGGGCTATAAATAAGGTAAGGGTCCTTTAACAGCCATTCAGCAACTCTGATGAGATGTTGCTTCCTATAGTACAAATTCAGTCATAATTTATAGAGCTTCAGTTGGATATAGGCACTCCCAGAGGGCACAGTTTGGATAGATGGCCCAGCAGGACCCTGGGAGCTCTCCAAGGTTCTGCATACTATGGATCTCTGTTATAGGTACCGTACTTGCTTTGATTTCCTGACTCAGGCTATTGACTTGGCCTCTTTTCACAACACTATTGCTCTTCCCCTGTGAGCCTTGAGCGCTTGTAGAACAGGACCTGTCACTCCTCACAGTGAACACTATTCGTGCTACATTATGTTATACCATGCATCAGTCTATGTTGCACGTATCAGTCAATAAATCTTCTGTTATCACTGGAAATCTATATTTAGATTAACATTTAGGTCAGATACAATATTATCCTGGCTGTTTCCAAACACCCTCAAACAGATCTGATCTGTGGAAGATGAGACGGAAGAGCAGCCTTCCATAAAAAGAGAAGTTGACTGAGTTGAATGAGGGGCTGCAGTTGGTAACCTTCAGTGTTAGCAGGTGTGGAAAGCACTAAAGGGATCACTATTGAAACACAACATCCATCTCATGCTATCACTTTCCATCTACTTTAGGTGGTATTTTTGTGTGAAAAATCTTAATGATGACTTTTTTTTTTTAAACAGAATTTATTAGCATTTTCGTAATATAACACAAACCCAACCCCACACCTACAAATACAAAAACAAATACAAATACACATAATGTCAGGATTCTTCTTCTTATTTGTATATCTTACAAAAAAAAAATTTCTACTTCTGAATCTTGACGTTTGACTTCCCCCGCCTTTTCACCTTCGGTTTTAAATCAATATACTATTTCCTTAACAACTTTTCTCTATAAATTTTTTTTAACTTTACTTAAAAATAACACAATTATCTTGATCTTTTTATTATAACCTAAATCTTAACCATATATTCTTATAACTAAACTTATTTCTTCTATCCTTTATCATGCTGCTTTTGACTTAAGATTCAATATCTCCTTACTTATTTAAAATAAACTTATAATTAACAGACTTCACACTCCGATTTCGGATACCATGACAGACCATTTGGATTATACATTTAATACTTCAACCCACTCCCCCTCTGTCCATTGTCTTTTTCTGTCTTTCACCAGAACCGGATCTCCAATTATCTTCTTCTGAGTGTCCACAGATCCAGGCATTCACAACAAACCTAGCATCGAGCTTCAGGGTGTTCATCACTTCCTTTCTGGGCTCCTCCGTACCTTTGTACCATACTTCTTCTTCTTGTAGAAATCTTAATTCCATGTCCCTTGCCCCCGAGCTGCCACCTCGGAGTCTGGATATTATAAATTTTCCCGTTCCAGGGCTGCCACCCCCAGAAATCGGTTCCTTTTCCCGGAGTTGCCCAGCCATTTCGAACCATCCTTCAAGCACCCCTCCCAGCTCTTTGCCAAGGTTTGATTCCATTGTATAAAACTTTTGAAAAGCCTCCTCTGTGGAAAGTGAGTCCTTTTTATTTATGATTCCACTCAAAACTTGCAGTTTCCGATTAAGCAGTTCCAGCTTCAAGACAGTGAGCATTTCCTCATCCTTTAAACCAGAGTTCAATACCAGTGCACACACAAAGTCCAGCATTTTAGAAGGGAGGGTGAGTGTCAGATTTCAGTTCCTGTCTCTTCCTTCCTTTGTTTCAATTTTTTCCCACGACAGTCCAAGTCGTCGCCATTTCTCCGAAGCCGGAGTATAAAGACCAAAACTTCAAATGGAGATATTTTTTCCCCAGTTAACCCCCGAAGGGAAATCTCAGCAGTCTCAGTTTTCAAATTCTAGATACTTTCTATCGCTTGTTGTAGCAGCAGTCACTTAAACGGTTAATTTCTTTCACCTCCCGAAGGGAGAGAGGCGGGCTGCCTTTCTTCTTTCCCCCAGATCGTTCCAAAAATACAAAGAGTCAATCAAATACTCACAGCCACTGGGTTCTTATCAGCTCGTTAAAGACAGGTAGAACTTAGACGCTCATCACAGGCTTTGTCGCCGCATTTACATCCCGGTTGGGGCATGTCCCCTATAGCCCGGCTCCGTCGTCCCTTCACCCCCGCTCCCCCTTTACAGGGGGAGCAGGGGAAGGGTTCGGAGCCACAACGGGCACAGCCGGGGAGCCCAGGGTGCGGGACGCTCTTCCCGCACCCCAACCGGAGCCCCGCTTTGCGGTAGCAGGGCTCCTAACCCCCGGGATGGACTGGGTGCTTCGCAGCCGAAGCAGCCCACCACCACCCGCAATGGCGTCGCCGCCGGAAGTCCTTAATGATGACTTTGCATCATTCCCAGTTGTCAGTGGGATTTCAGTCTCAGATCAGAAACTTGCTGATCCATGCATTTCATCATCTGACCATCATAAAGGCAAACTTAAATCTGAGTGTCCCATGCTCCATGACCAGGATTCAACTTTAAAGTTTTCCAAGGCCACTCCCTTCTCACATCCCCTCAAAGCTGGCAATAAGAGGTAGGTTGAATAAGCAGGCATTCATCATCCAGGTGCCTTACCATGCTCAGCATGATATCCTAAGTCAGGCACCCCCAAACTCTGCCCTCCAGATGTTTTGGGACTACAATTCCCATGGTCCCTAGCTAACAGGACCAGTGGTCAGGGATGATGGGAATTGTAGTCCCAAAACATCTGGAGGGCCGAGTTTGGGGGTGCCTGTCCTAAGTCATCTTATTGTGTGCCTGCACTACCTGTTAATTCTGGCTAAAGATGCAATTAAATGCTTACTTAAGTAAGAATTAAATAAGTATAAGGATATTTAGGATTTTTCTTTTTTGTTGTTGTATTTTTGGTTTTTTAGTTTTTTGTTGTTAGTTAAGTGTAGTTTTTGTTTTTTCTGGATTTGTAGTGTTTGTATTTTGTATTTTTGTATTTTGTCTTTTTCTTTTGTTATTCTTGAAATATAATAAATTTTCTTTTTAAAAAAAGATGCAATTAAATGCAATCAGCCAAAGATGCATTAATAAATCAATCCCTAATGCCCCATTCTGCCCCTCAAAGGGCAACTAGCTGGTCCCTTATTGTTGCATAGGGTGGGTTGCACGTGCTTATAAAAGTGTGTTCTAGTCTGCTCATTGGCCCAACGTGCCCTGCATCAGAACACAAACATTATAGCTCATGTGTCCTGAAGAAGGGACAAATTTGCCCCTGGCAAAGGGCCATAGGAGAAACATTGTTTTGTAGTAGCTAAAGCTACAAACTGTTTATAACAAGCCAAGCAGAATGGGGTATGTTTGCCCTACAGCTATCAGGTCCATCATTGTTCAGTGGCTTACATGAGGTTACAAGACCGTACCATTTTATGCAGCCTTGCTGACTTCTCATTATGTCACAAGACTGGGGTCATCATTTTGCTATGTCTCATGCTAATGCTAGCAAAATATGGTACCTGTTTCATGTCTAATCTTACCAAACATGATGGGAATGGCAGTAATAGCATGTAAATTCTTTTCACCTGCCCTCCATTATTTCACAAGTGGCCTGTTTATGGTCAAACCTTGAACTGGGGCAATGTTCATCAAGAACATCAGCAGAAATCCACTGGTTCATTGACCATCTGCATTCTCCTCCTCTGGGTGGCTTCAGGAGGTCAGGAACACCAAACACCCCATTATATGAAAGCACCATTCATAAAACTGCCATCTTCTGTAACAGGGAAAACCTGGATGTTACCATAATGGGTTGTATGCATAGAGAATGATGAAACCTCTAACCGTTCATGGAAGAGTTTGGGTGTTATTTGGCCCAAGAATAAGGAGAGAGAGAGACACACACACAGAAAGATAACCTTTATTTAAAAATGCACAAGCTGCATTTTACCTTACCTTTTTATGTTGTGTGTGTGTGTGCCTGTTTCAGGCCGCAGTGCAAAGTGGCTGATACCTTCAGTTTGAGATATAGACTGACACTTTCTTCGGCAGCAGTCATGAGTGAGTTATTCCAATCTGTGCCAGCACAGCTGGAAAATTTACCTTCACATGGCTGGAATTCCATTTCAGTCTGTCATGATACACTACACTGAGCCTGTTTCTTCATGAGCTACGGCATTAGTGCAATGTGTTCCTTGAGATTTCTACCGTTGCCAAATACAGTCACTAAAGCTGGCTATTAAAGGACGGGTGGGGGAATAGAAAGAAGTTGGGATAGAACGCTCTGAGCCAGCAAATAAATTATTTTGCAATGGAATCTCAGCAACTGTGTCCCTCAGGGATACACAAGAAGACTTCTGTAACCACAAGGGTTTTACTTTATTTTTCTTCTTGAGCATTTACAATTCTTTCCCACATAGTTAACATCATTTAAAGCCAGTTCATACATCACATACTTTATGCATTGAGAGAATATCTGGATAGGATTAATTTGATGGGTGAAGCAAGAACCTTACCTTTGACATTTGCTGAAGTGCACCTCATAAGGCTTGTGATAAGAATTATTTTAGGTGAAGATTGCCTCCACAATCAAAAGGAAGAGTTGAGTCATGGGTGTGGTTGAATGGTCACAATTTTATACTTTCAGCTGTAGAGGAGCTACAGTGATAAAACCTAAAGCAGCCTGACTACATACAGACAACTCAGATGTAAGAAGATTGAAAGGAAAATCCAAAGTCTCCTCACCCCCACCCCCTCAGCTCCAGCCCCCTCATCAGTATTGCTCCTGATGCACATTTCTAATTGCAACTCATCATGAAGCTGAGAAGGGACTTCTGTAAAGCCATTCCACTTCCTCTGGTCAACATTCAGAAGGATGAAGGTTTCTGGACGAATATTGCTGCCACTGCTAAGAAGACAACATTGTTTGCATTTATGTGCCAATATTTTTTTCCTCCTTCCAGGCATTTTAAGTACTATTGTTTCATCCCCCACTATTATTAATGTTTTGCTGTTGTTTTTATCTGGTTGTTATAGTCTAAATTTGTGTAAACTGCCCTGGAAATGGTCCTTTCACAGGTACCAGACAACATTCATCCTGTTCTCTCATGCTTTTAGCAACGTCTGAGAATAGCTGCTGGTTTTTATCTGTTAGTTGATGTTTTATTCTTGCGCTTTTATTGCTTTGATATTGTATTTTTATTGTGCTTTGGTGCTTTATTCTGCTTGTCTCCTTGAGACCGTTTCTAGTGAAAGGCAGGATAGAAACCAATTAATCAAATAGATAACAGAACTTCAGGGCTTGGTGTCCTTCTTGACCAGGGATGGGGAACCAGCTGTCCCCTCCAGATGCTATTGGATTAAATCATCTCTGACCGTTGACCATGGTCACTGTGGTTTATAGGGTCTAGCACCATCTGGAGGACCACAGGTTCCCAACCTCCTCTCCTAGAGGTTCATGTTTAATGTTGCAATGAATCCTTTTTGTTTATTCACAGCAAGCAAATCCACGGGATTGCTCAGGATTGTGTGGATTCAGATTTGGATATGTGTGTTAATAAGCATCCACATTTGGCAAGCCAAAATTCATGGAGGATTAGTTCTGACAAAGTGAGTGATCTATTAGTCATGATCTGGAAGTAATACAAGGGATTGCCACCAGACAGGGAGACCAACGCTTCCTTTCATCATGTTCCTCTTGGCATGTTTATCATGCTGTTGGCTTTGCCATAGGTCTCTGGCTCTCCTTATGTGGAAAATGAAAAAAAAAACCAGCTGCTTGCTATTTCTTTCTAAAACACGCAATCCGAATGTATTTTATCAAGATCACACCCTGCATATTAATTAAGGTTACTCATTAAATGCATGAAATATTTTTATTTTTTAAATGTCACGTTGTTGCACAACAAGCTGGCTAAATAACAAGACTATTGTTCCAGTTACAGGTAGGTAGCCGTGTTGGTCTGCCATAGTCAAAACAAAATAAAAAATAAAAAAATAAAAAAAATCCTTCCAGTAGCACCTTAGAGACCAACTAAGTTTGTTCTTGGTATGAGCTTTCGTGTGCATGCACACTTCTTCAGATATTCATGTGGCCACTCAACATTTTCTAGGCAGATTACAAAGCAAAAATTCAATGATTAAAATAATCAGCATCAGCCATGACTAGAGCTGACATACAAAAATGCATTGCACGAGGAAAAGTTCTTTTCCAAAAACGAATTATTAGGCAAAATTGCATTCAAAAGGTATATTTAGAGGAATGTGTGCTAAAATTATGATGAAGTTCCATAAGGACTTTTTTTTTCTTTTAGAAAAAATGCAAAATGAGGAGGAAATGCAGTGTGATAAAAGACTGGGAAAATAAGAAACTGAGAAAAACTAAAATTGAAAATGTGTCCCTCCCAAAGAAGGTTCAATGAGCTTCCAAGCAATCTCTCCCTCTCCTTCTCTCCTTTTCTCCTCAACTCTTTCTTCCTCCCGCCCAGCTGTGCTGAAGAAGGCCCTATCATAGAAACATAGAATCATAGAATTGGAAGGGACTCTTAGGATCATCTAGTCCAACCTCCTATGCAGCTGTCCCATACAGGGATCAAACCTGCAACCTTGGCATTATCAACACCACTCTCTAACCAACTGAGCTATCCAGGCAATACTTTGGGTAGGTTGTCCCACATGTTTTCTGTTCAGCAACTTTGGAGTCTCCTAACATCATGATCCTTTGTATGTTTACTAAGAAAAATCCACACAGAATACAATGTAGGTCTCCACCTCTGGCCAACAGAAAATAGTACCTAAGATTGCTGCTTAAAACAAAATTACAGCATGGTCAGAGCTGGCAGCACAGAACACTTTTGTTCAGCGTATGACCGGTTGCACTCCGCAGAATAGTTTTAATGAGTCACACTGGGGGCCAATACATCTGCATCCCCCACCATATAAGGCTGTGCCACAGCGAATTGGAGTCAACTTATAAAGACGTGTTGACGTAATGGCAGATTATTCTAACTTCTGTCGAAATGCTTCCAGTTTATAAATAGGAAAATGTACTTTCATACTGTGGCAAATGCAAGCATATTAAAGTGTTCTCTGAAATTTCACCGGTTAGAAAGCTGAGGCTGGTGACCATTAGAATTACAGCTTCACAGCAAAAGTCATTTTTTCACACTTCCCTTCAAGGCTTTTTAAAAGGGAAAAAATATTTCAAAGCACAGAAGACTCATCCCATTTTTATATCCTACCACCCAAAATACAAGTCCTGGATCCAAGCTTACCACTCTGTGTGGCTGCCAGGAGGAAGGTGCAATGATGGGATTCATCTTCCCCTGGTGAGGAGAACCTGAAAGCATAACTGAGGGGGAACTTTATTCCTCTGGTCCATGCTTAGGGCACCAATGGATGGTGCTATGTGTCTTCAGCCAATGCTGTTGCCAACTTCCCCACCCATCTCCCCCAATTTTAGTGCTTGTTATCTTGCTATGGATTGGAGTTAAAGCCTCTCCTCTTCCCTGAAGGGAGGTGTTGTGAGCGGGAATCGCTTCCTGTGCTCATAGGGGGGCATGGCCTGGCCCCTGCGTCACTGGAGTCCTGTGCCCGTGTCACGTACCCTAGCCAGCCAACCCGGCTGGCTGGGGGGGAGCATGGTTTAGCTGTTTAAAATGGCCGCAGGCACACGAGTGCTGCCTTGTTGTTCCGGCTTCCTTGGATTCACCCTCCCTCCCTCTAGGTTTTGCTTCTGCACCTGACCTTGCTATGGACCTCGGTTGGTCGCCTTGGTTGTCCAAGGGGCCTGGTAGGAATTTTTTCCACTTGGCAGATTGGCACCAGCCACTTGGTTTTTCACCTACCTTGTAGCAAATTGTCACAACTTTGAAAGGTTAGGCATTGGAAAATGCATTGTGTGTTGGAGGGGAGGTTGTGGCCATCACCTACCCCTCCCCTTGAAGGGTATTCCGTTAAAGGAACCCGGTGGTCGTGGTTCCTGTCCGATGCCCAGGTGGTGGCTAGGGCCATGGCATGACCCTCCGGTGACTCTAGGGGAAAGCTTCCAGTTGATTTGCATCAACAAGCTCCCCCCACAGGTTGTTAACCCTTGCGTGACTCCCCGCAGAGCGGGCAGGAGTCAAGTATAGTCGGTTCGGATCCAATGCCTAAGCTAATACCACTCACATTCTGCAACCAATAAAGTTGCGGCCTCTTTTAACCCATTGACCTAAAATGCTTGTGTCCATTTGTCTTATTTCATCACAAAGTGGGGAGCGGGGCCTCGACTCACAACTGCCGGTTGCTGGGTCTGGAAAGGAGAATCCTATTCACAATAGTGATTTGGACCCTTTTGTGCAGACTCCTTTCCTAAAATCAAATCTGCCGTTCTGTTGTTGGCTTGCACTGTTGTGTAACTTCTTTTTTTAAATTTTTTTTACTGTTCCTGGAATAGAAAGCATTGAGATGGATCGCTATTTAGGATAAGTGAGTGAGCACCCCATTTCCTAAAAAGGAGATGCCCTTAAGGGTTTGTTTCATGTCCAAAGTCTGACTCACACCCAGGGCTGCTGAATGTGTCTGTGGGATCTGTCTGCGCTATGGCAAGCCTGATATTCTTGCCATTCCCAACAGCATCATTTGGGCAAGTGGGCCAGGATGCTTGCATGAGACAGCAGTCAGGCTGCTTCATTACTAGATCCTTCGCCCATGCCCTGTCTGTGAGCTGTAATCCAAAAAAATCTGTGGTCTTTTGACTCTACTTCAGCCTACATGTAGTTCTTCCTCCTATAATCTGCCGTTGCTCCATGACATTCACCCAAAGTAATATTTTACTGACATGTTGTCATTGCAAACAGCTTTGAGGTTCTCTGCAAACAAGCAGCATATACATTTCATGAAATAAATAAAAATAATAACTGTCAAAGTGAAAACACATTTTTAAATTTAGAAACATGGGCAGCTGTCATAAACTGAGTCATGTCATTGATCCATCTAGCTCAGTACAGTCTGCACTGGCTGGCAGAAGCTCCCCAGGTTTTCAGGTGCTTTGCCACTGAGCTATGGCCCTCACCATATATAAATTAGAGGGGTATTTTTCACATTTGAAAGGTGAAGAACATAAGCAGTAACCCATAGAATAAGAGAACTGTGCTGAAATATCAGATAGCTAGATGACAGATAGGTGATAGGTGATAGATAGATGATAGATGATAGATAGATAGATAGATAGATAGAGAGAGAGAGAGAGAGAGAGAGAGATTCAGGATTTGTGCAGATTTCAGATTTTCAGGCAGCAATCACCCTTTTCTAATCTGAATCTGAATCCCCTGCAACTACTGTCAGTATTCTAGTTCTCTGCCATTGCATTTCAGTGATTTGCATTTCAATAAATGATTTCTTTCTATAAACCCAGCCTTTCTGTATACAGTAGTTGTAATACCTAGCACCCTCGGAAAAGGAAATGCAGCAATGATAACAGACACCCTTCCAAACATATATGGGAAGTTGTACTCATTTTCTGGGCCATCAAGTGAGTTGACTGTGTTAAACAATTGGTACCCTCTCAGGCTTCCAAATTAGATACAATCCAATAATCACTTTCCTCCCCATTGGCAATTCAGTTCTCTGACACTGTTATGAGCATCTGCCTCCTCCATTAATTTAGCACCCAAGGCTTTCTCTGCTCTCCCATCTTGCCATCTGCACCTCCTCTTGGGTCAGATCCATGACTGTTACATAGCCTTCCCTCCTACTTTTGTAGACCGCAAGCTGCTGTGCGTTTCTTCACCAGTCCGTGAACTTATAAACCTGGCAGTGATAAACCTTTCATATAAGCTGGTAAGGAAACTTTTTATATGCTGTGCTGTTGGAGGTTATTATGCTTTCTAAGAGTGACTTAAATTTCTCGTTTTAAAATGAATTTGCCATGCAAATCAGCAGGCATGATTGAAGGAAGGCTTAAGAATCCATCTAATCTTTGAATCAAAAGCTAAGATGAATGTTGCACATGATTGCCATTCTCTCGTGATGCGGTCCTTCTAAGTTTCTCAGGACAATAGACTGGATGCAGGTGCACCTAGCTGAAGATCTCTGAACACCAATAAATGGGACAGAATATGGATTTGAAATAACTCAGTAGGTGATGCTATTTCCTCAATATCAGTGTAGAGCTAGGATGCCCATTACTACTGGAACTGTACCCATTTTCATGAAGCATAGAAGAGATATAATAACCCTGCTGGTTCCGTCTTCTCTAACAACAATATTCCTCTTCTCTCTTGATACCTGCATCCAGCCCACATAATTATCATCTGCTTATCTTTCAGTTTTTAATAAAGAGGACGTAACATTTCTTGAAACACTTCTCTGATGTGTAGAACAAAGGCAATGATGTGGGATACAGAAATAACTCTGCCCAGAGATGGAGTCATTTTGAGACCGGAGCAAAACATTTTCTACTCCTTGAGTTTAGCATCCATTTTGCTGCCACTGAAAATGCTAAAATATGCAGCTGTGTGTCCACTCCTGCAAGAGCTCTTTCATTTGAAGAAAGGTGAGGTTTAATGTTGCCCAACCAAGGGATTCAATGCAACAGTTGTGCTAGCAGAAACTCATTGCGCAACAGATTGTACAATCAATTGTGAAATAAAGTTACCAGCAACCTGAATTTTCTTGTTCAGCAATGTTCCACTGGGACATTGCATTTATCCCAGTGGAGCAATTTTACTATTAACTGACTTTAATACAGTGCTACATTGGATAGGACTTGTTTTAAGCGATGGTTGCAAAATTCAATATCAATGAATTCCAGAGCATTTCTAAGCATGTGTACTCAGGATTAAGTGCTACTGAATTCAATGGGACTAACTCCCAGGCAAGTAAGTTAGGATTTCAGCTTTTGTTATCCGCCAGCTTTCATGCTTCCCTAATGTTTTGATGTATTTCCTAGACCAGGCATGTCCAACAAGTAGATTGTGATCTACTGGTAGATCACTGGACGTCTGCGGTAGATCACCAGTAGATCAGTGGTTCCCCCCAAAGAAGCTAAAAAACTTTGGCTCCTCTAAAAAAAATCTCAACATCTTTGCCCTGCACCCCTAAAATGACCTGAACCACCAAAAACAGGGCTTTCCTCCCTAAAAATAAAAGCTCAACATCGCTTTCCTCTTCCCTAAAGAAGCTCAACAACTTTTACGTGAACCCCCCCCCAAAACAGGGCTTTCCTTCCTTAAAAAAAGCTCAACAACTTTGACCTGAACCCCCCCCCCAAAAGGGGGTATAACACTGCCAGTTTTTAATTCTGTGAGTAGATCATAGTCTCTTGGAAGTTGGCCACCCCTGTCCTAGACCAATAAATAAATAAGTATCAGAATATGTGCTTTTCCTTCCTGGGTTAATTTTTCGGAACAAAAGGGTGGCTGCAGCTATCCAACACAAACGACGAATTCTTTTGTAAAGTTGTTCTCAATAGGAATTGGTCTAAAAAGAGTCCCATAGAGGCACAAAGTCGTTGGCAACTTCCTCCAACTTCAACAGGAAAGTTTAGGTATTTGAGGACAACCTTACTCTAATTGACCTAGAAGACTGTAATTACTCAAAAGGAGTTGTTACAGTGCATCATCCCGCTAGAATGATTCTCGAATTACTGTTGTGTTTGGGGGATGTGCTGTGGATATCCATCAAATGTGCTGAGGACCTGACAAGGTTCAATGCGTTCAGCACACCTCCAAGTGCCCTTGGGACACCTTGATGGAAATTACAGAGAAACTAGCTAGAAAGGGTGAGTAAAGGCTGTATCTTCTGTTAAAGGCGAGGTGGGATTGTACAGAGCTTACACTTGGCATTTCTGGACATTCTGAAAGTACTCAAAATCGTTGCGGTGGTGGAAGTGGAGGGACTATTGGAAATAAAATAAAAATACACACAAGAGGCAAGTTGCTTATAAGCTAGTGAGAAATAAGAGACTCCCTTGCCGGGAAATGTTATTCAGCCAATGATGGGAAAATTATGGCCCTTCAGAAGGGGCTACAGTTCTCATCATGTATGACCACCAGTCATGTGGGTTGGATCTGATGGGAGTTGGAGCCCAAAAACATTTGGTGGTCTACCCCTGTCTTAAAAGAATAAACTCTCACTTCCAAATAAAGAAGCAATGGGCCTTAGTATCTCAAAAGATTCCCTTTCTCTAGTCTACGTTAATTGAGGGCTGAAAGATCTTGGCCTTGGCAACCTTGAAGTTAGCAGCTGTGAGGGTGTGTTGTTGCTTTTAATCATTTTTAGATGCTCTACATGCTTTGAAATGTTTTAGATGTTTTTGAAATTGCCTTGAAATGTTTTAAATATGCTTTATTTTATCTGGAATTATATTGTTTTAACTTATTGGATGCTTGCTTCCCCAGGGGGATATAAATTTATTAATACTAGCAAATAAAACCATGCAACACTCACTAGTATACTGCAAAAGTCAATATGTATTTTTGGATTGAACTTTCTTACAATAGAAAATTTGAGATTAATCATATTTCAAATGAATGCACAATATGCGGATTAGTATAATGTTTAGTCTTTTACTTTTTTAGAGCCTTGAATTTACAACAATCAACCTGGGAACTGATAAAATTTGTATCTGTGCCAAATAGATGGGCCGGGTACAAACAAACAAACAAACAAACAATAATGATTGATAGATACTGAAATTTGTATCCAATTCTGCTATTCCCACAAATATATCTGCTCTGGAGGGTTGGGGCTACTCTGGAGAAGATTGGAGTATGTGACTATGGAGAAGAGAAAAGGTGGGACTCCACTGGCATGAAGGTAAAGGTAAAGGTAAAGGGACCCCTGACCATTAGTTCCAGTCGTGTCCGACTCTGGGGTTGCAGCACTCATCCCTCTTTACTGGCAGAGGGAGCCGGCGTACAGCTTCCGGGTCATCTGGCCAGCATGACTAAGCCGCTTCTGGCGAACCAGAGCAGCACACGGAAACGCCATTTACCTCCCCGCCGGAGCAGTACCTATTTATCTACTTGCACTTTGACATGCTTTCGAACTGCTAGGTGGGCAGGAGCTGGGACCGAGCAATGGGAGCTCACCCCGTCACGGGGATTCAAACCACCGACCTTATGATCAGCAAGCCCTAGGCTCTGTGATTTAACCCACAGAGCCACCCGCGAAGGTAGTTCTCACCAAATAGTTATAAATAAATACATTTGCTAAAGTTGAACCTTGCTGGGTTTTATATGAGGTTGCTTCCAATAATGCATCCCATATCAGCACAAGAATTTCCACATGTGCAATAGAACCTCCCCCCCTCTCTCCCCCTCAGTCTGTTCTAGGGGTCCCCCCAACCCTTCAGAGCATATTGGAGGAAGGTATGGGTATACGAATGGGGATAACAGAGGGGGAAGTTCCATTGTGCAAGTGCAAATTCCTTGCACTGTCAGGATGCCTTGGTTAGACACCACCCTATAGATTTCATTCAACGAGAATCAATACCCTGTCATGCACCAACTAAAGGCTTGCATCTTATAGTTGCCTGGTTGCCTGGCTGGTTTTTCCTCTTTTTCCAGCAATTGGTGAGTTGTGCCATCTCCTTCTAAACTGAATTTTAGATGCCTCGACTGAAATGCCTCAAATTGGATGACACCTTTTTAAAAAAATTGCAAGCATCCTGTAGAACAACTTTTCAACATCCAGAATATTTTCAACAGTTATCAGAACATTATTTAGACCCAAATGTATGTATGTATGTATGTATGTATGTATATTGGTGGGTGAAATCACAAATAATATTTTTGGTACATGCCCTTGTTTTTCACTTTACTTAATAGGCTGCCCAAATAATAATAGAAGGTAATTAATATATCTTAAAATGGCAAAGCTTGGAGAGGGACTCTTTTAATAAGCAGTTTTCTTTATTCAAATATTATCCACAAAATGTCACAGAAACCTTTAAATGAAATGTTATTGTGCATTAGGCAGCAGTTACATTTTACAAGGCAATTTCTAGTTTAACGTTTTAAAAATCACTAAAGGGTGTTATTTGAAATTATACTCAAATAAATGGAAGTTTTTATGAGCTTCTTCCCAATAAAGTTATACCAAAAGGTGCAGAAGTAGCGCTTGAATAAATAGCAATTGCATGTCATTAATGCAGTGCTTACATTTAATATTTAAATTATGCAAAGTTTAATCAAAAACAAAAAGAAATATGGATTGACTATTTACACTGGTTTATAGATTCATATGTATGTGTGCAGATATCTATCTCCCTATATGATAAAAATGTAAGAATGTTATCATGCAGTCCCCATTGCAGGATCTGTTGTGACGCATCACAATCTCGGATTTGCACAAAGTCACAGAGGAGTAGAGGAACTAAAATGAAGACAGGTTGCATAACAACAGTGGTCGTGATGTGGAAATACTCTGGGGGAAAGTGATGGTTTAAAGCAACAGCAGAAATCTAAGTAAAGCAGGGGTGGAGGTGAGTCACTGGGAAATGGTGGTTTTAAACAATGCCAGAGGTTTAAGCCAAGTGAGAGATATATTGTGAAAGATATAAATACAGTCATACCTTGGAAGTCGAACAGCATCCGTTCCGGAAGTGCATTCGACTTCCGAAACGTTTGACCTCCAAAGAACAACTTCTGATTGGCTGCAGAAAGCTCCTGCAGCCAATCGGAAGCCCCGGAAGCTCACTTCTGGTTTTTGATCGTTCAGGAGCCGAAACGTATGACTCCCAAGGCGTTTGGGAGCAGAGGTACAACTGTATCCATAGTAAAGGTAAAGGTAATGGTTATCTGACCATTAGGTACAGTTGCGGATGACTCTGGGGTTGCGGCGCTCATCTCACTTTATTGGCTGAGGGAGCTGGCATAAAACGTCCGGGTCATGTGACCAGCATGACTAAGCCGCTTCTGGCAAACCAGAGCAGTGCACGGAGATGCTGTTTACCTTCCCGCCATAGTATCCATAGTACCTTCCCACAATTCATTTCACTCCTGGTACCATGTGTTACCTTCTATGTGAAGTTGAATTATGGCTTCATAATTTGCCTGTGGGTGAAATGGATGTTCCATCCTGATCCATCCTGATCCATCCATCAATAGAAACAGATAATAGAGTTTCTGCAAACATTAAGTGAGCTGAAATTTCTCAGAAAAGAAACGTCTGAGGAATAAAAAACTGTTGGAGATTTTTATAGGAATATTTAGCAAAATGTGCCCTCTCCAATTTTGCCACCCACAAAGAGAATGTTGGGAAGCTGGCTTTCCTCAGCCATATTCTAAACCACCTTCATATAGAATTACAATCATTTAATCCAGATGTCACAATGGTGTGAATGACAGGGATGAAATCACTTTCTTCTGACAGGGGATGCTGCTAGAGTACCAGCTGAAACTGCTGAAAGAAAATCTGGACCAGGAGTAAAGCTGGATTTAGATGTAATTCCAAGTACAGAACCTTATCTGAGAGAGAGAGAGAGAGAGAGAGAGAAGGAGGGAGGGAGAGAAAGAAAGAGGGGGGGAGTAATCCCATCTAAATTTCCCAATACTACCAGTTCCCAGAATCTTTACAGCTAATTGTATAGCAAGAGTGTGAAACCTCAAGCACAGGTGCTGTATATGGCCTCTAGACCTCACGTTTCGTCACAGACCACACCCTCCCAGGTCATACCCCTAACTGACTCTGTTGTGCCATGCTCTCTGCCCTCTTCTAGTTATTGTACCTGGCTAGAATGTGCCCATGAGTTGTGATAATGTACACACAGGTCCCACGTTCCAAATTCTCATTATGTGAAAATTCGCTTATCCAAACATGATGAATTAGTACCCAAACCTCACTACACATACCACAGATTTAGATATCTGAACAGTTCTCCCACTTCCTTACTTGTTTGTGCTTTGCTGGTCAGCAGCAAACATTTCGGGCAGAAACCATGCAGGGAGGGAGGGATGAAGGAAGGGACATCTGACAACAATGGGAACAGGAGCTATGAGACAACTCAGCTTTTCCTTTTCTCTGTATTATTATTATTATTATTATTATTATTATTATTATTATTATTATTATTAATTTCTACACCGCCCTTCATCTGAGGATTTACAATATAAAACACAAAAATGCATAACATAGTAAGAAACCAGACAATAACCCTCCTTTGCTTGTTGGCTGCAGACAGTTCAGGGGAAAACCACGGGGTGAGAAATGTTCACGAATTAGAAATGTTCCCATAGGAATCAATGGAAATCATGGACTCATTATCCAAATGAAAGTGTGGTAAGTGTGTGTCTTTTATGCCTTGATGGAGGACACAGAATGATAGGTGCTTGGTATGTAGCTCTCCAGAAGGTTTGCCCATCAGGTAATGTGTTCCTCGGGCTGAAAAAGGTTCCCCATCCTTGTTGCATACTGTCGCTTCTTCAACTGAACAGCCCTTCTGAAGACTTAAATGCCCTACAGAGCACCTTAAAATAGCTTAGCACCGTAATGTACCTTTTATCATGCTGGATTCACAAAGCCAATAAGCAGGTTTTATATATAGACTGTACTATATAAGAGGATGCTGCTTTCTCAATATTTCTTTACTTTAGATTTCCAGCACTGTTATTCATGTCACTGTTGCTGGTTGCAATAGACCCAGACAAATATTAAACCCTCTCATACTGAGATTCCTTCACTTCCATGGCAGGCATGTGGGTCTCCCCTGGGGGCATTTAGTTTCTGATCAGCTTTAAAGGCTGTGCTTTTGTATTGATCCTTTGCCTCAAAATGTCAACAGGTGTAAAGCTTGCCTCAAAACATCTCTCTCTCTCTCTGAATCCTTCACTCTAGTCGGGGGGAGAATTATTTATGAACAAAGCACTCCCATGAAGACAGATAGGTGGGAGATCAAATCTTACAAACCATTAAATGGTGTGTGTGTCCTTGTGGATTTCCTGCAGTTCAGTGGAAACAACATGTGTCAATATACCAATTTAAATGCCATTTTTTTAAAAAAAAATGCTAATGTTTTCAAAAGAGATTTACAGGTATGTCAGATTTGCATGTGTTCATTCCATCCCATTTCCAAATTGTTCCTTACAGTCATACCTTGGTTTTCGAACAGCTTAGCTCCCAAACATTTTGGCTCCCAAAAGCCGTAAACCCGGATGTGAGTGTTCTGGTTTGCGAGCGTTCTTTGGAATCCGAACGTCTGATGGGGCTTCCACAGCTTCTGATTGGCTGCAGGAGCTTCCTGTAGCCAATCAGAAGCCGCGCTTTGGTTTCCGAACATTTTGGAAGTCAAACGGCCTTCCGGAATGGAGTCTGTTCAACTTCCAAGGTATTGTTGTTGTTGTTGTTATTATTATTATTATTATTATTATTATTATTATTATTATTATAAAATGGAAATTGGCTTTTGGGAAATAAACAAGTTTCTGATTATTCAATACCTGATGACTCAGCTGAATGTGTGAACTGTCTCCCCTGAAAAGACTAATTGCAGCCGTTAAGAGTCGTCAACAGGTTTTCCACACCTATCAGCTGATCACCCATTCCCACCACCCTTCTGAGTAATACCCCTCCCCACTCCCTCACTATATTTAAGGATCTGGTGACTTCTGTTTCAGTTTTATCTGAAGAAGTGTGCATGCACACGAAAGTTCATACCAAGAACAAACTCAGTTGGTCTCTAAGGTGCTACTGGAAAGAATTTTCTATTTTGTTTCGACTATGGCAGACCAGCACGGCTACCCACCTGTCCCCTGAAAAGCATTAGGTGATGTGAACATTATTATTATTTATTTATGAATCCATGCTCGCCCCGTCCTTCACTTATGCATGTCATCCTTTGATGCTATAGATCTGCACCAGCCATAAAAGCTAAGTCCAACATATTATAAAATATTTAGATACATTTGATATTCTAGCTATTCTAGTTGAAATATAAAAAAACCTTAATTTAACATCAATGCCCAGATGAACATCTAATGACATTGTTTGCACAACACACCGTGAATAATTGCATTTATTTCAACAGATCTATACATATGAACCCATAACAAAAAAAAGAGAGGGGACAAGAATGTGCATTTTTATCACTTCTAGCTCCGATTAATCCTAGACTCATTTAACAATATTCTGATATGTGAAATGCATCTCATCAAGAACCCGTAAAACTATCTAATAAATCAGACTGAGAAGGTCATACAAACACTATGATTAATAGTGTAATGACACACACATATTTTAATTAAAAAATTGAAAATATCCCCTTTCTATAATAGTTTGAAAAGTTCACTTAATTAAGCATAGTTGGTGATTAGCTAATTAATTTCACGATAACTTTCATTATGTGACTGTATTGCAGTCAGTGCTTTATTCAAAGAACTTTAACACTGGCCTTTCTTATCCACATTTCTCCCGCTGGATGTGAATGCTTTCTAAAGCTATTTTGCTTTTTAGAGATTCAGATTTCTTTCTAGGGTTCTTTTCTTTTCTTTCATTCTGAAGTACTTTCGATCTACTGTTATAGGCTAGGAAATTACAAACATCATCAAAACTTCACACGAGGTATAATGCATTAAAAAGCCTCTGGCGTATTTGCTGGGCACAATTAGATTCACAATTCCTAAGCCAGGGCTGCAATCCTGCACACAACTAGGCTGCCTAATCTTATTGACTTCAGTGGGAATTAAGCAGCCCTACTGTACACAGGATTGGTGTGTACAGAAAGGAATAGGAATAGAGAGAAAGGGATGTTCATAGTGTGGTATTATTTTTACTCTCGCTGTGCAAACATTTGCAGTTGAGCCATGGCCAACAATGTCTCTTCACGGCACCAAACGACATATGATACTCACTTCTCTCTCTGTGTGTGTCTACCTCTTAGATATAAAATGCTGAATTTCTGAGAGCAATCTGTAATTCAAGGCTGGCACATGAGAAGGAAGTATTTCCACCCAAGTGGGATTTCCACTTGAAGTCACTCATGGAGGTTGCACCCCTATATGCATTTAGATAGGAGTAAATCCCACTGAACTGAAAGGAGCTTACTTTTGAGTAGACACATATTGGATTGAACTGTTTGTTGGCGTTTCCCTACATGTGGGGTATTACTGTACAGAGTTTCATGTTTATCACTACATGTGATCAGGAGTTAGGTATGGAAAATAAATTCAGTTCAGATTTTAATGAAAAACCAATTAACTCACGTTGTTCTGAGAACAACATGTGAACTGAAACTCCTATTTCCTTTGAAATCACCAATTTTTTTTTTATACGGTTCTTCAACCAAATACGTAATGGGGATTATCCAATGCACTTGGTCTGTTAGAGAAAGGATTGATGCACTTGTGTAGTAGAACTTCCCTCCTCTTCTCCCTCCTTCCCACACCCACTGGTGCCCTACTCCACGCCCCAAATCTGCTCTGCAGTGTTTGGGGAGCTGCCAAAACAGACTTAGGGTGTACCCGAGAAGAGGAGAAATTTTGGAAGACATTGCTGAATGCAACACTGGATGCCACCCAGTGTATGTAGCCCTAACAGTTGTTGGTACAGAGTACATGTCACCTGGAGGAGACCTTTATACCTGGAACATAGGAAGCTGCCTTCGTCAATCAAGCTCAGTACTATCCATGCTATGTGGCAGTGACTCTCCAGAGTTAGAGACAGGGGTCTTCCCTAGCTCTACCTGGAGACACCACAAATTGAATCTGGGACCCTCTGCATCCAAAGTTACCACTGAACTGTGGTTCTTAATCTCTATGCCCATAGAACTCTGGCCTTCTACTGGATTTTGGAGGTGCCCTCAGAGGAACTGAACAATATCTGTGTTCCTTTTTCTTGTACACAGAAGGGGAAAAAATAGCACTCCTTAACTGTTGTGAGATTAATTAAACATATTGGCTATAAACAAGCTATGTCTGGAAAAAGATGAATAATTCCTCAAAATATCCTTGTACTATGTACAAATATAGCAACCAAGCTGTGAAGTCTGTTATCTTTGATTATCCTCATTCCAAGTGAAACAAGAGAAGAAGGTTTCTTTATGAAACAGAAAATGTTTTAGTTCTTTCAAAAGTTCACCAAGAACATCCATTATCTTGGAAGTGACGGGAAGTCTTATGCAAAAGTATGCAAATAGGTATGCAGATAAAGTAAAGATGGGTGGGGCTCTGCATTAAGGAGGGCTTTGTCCTCTGTGGAAGGGAGAAGAAAATGCCACTAAAGACTGGAGGCAGATGAACATCTTAGAAATCCTTAGGGTGGGATTGTTTTACCTTGGATGAGGTAGTTGAGGGTTTCCTGCACTTTCTCACCTTAAAAGGAAGTGGCAATTAGTCATAGTGACTGTGAGGCATTCTACATCCTCCTGCCAGAGTTTCCTGAGACAGAATAGATGAATAGATGACGGCTAAAGGCCGTCTGTGGCTACTAGCCATGATAGCTATGATCTCTGCCACAGTTGGAGGCAGTAATGCTTCTGAACAGTAGTTGCTGGAAACCACAGGGTGGGGGAGAACACTAGTGCTGAAATTCTGCTTATAAGTGTCCCAGGCACCTGGCTGGCCATTGTGGGAACAGGATCTTAGAGTAGATGGGCCATTGGCCTGATCCAGCAGACTCTTCTTATGCTCTTAATGACCATGAGAGTGATGCTAGACTCTACTTGCTGATGCTGCTTTGAATTAAATACTAAACATCTAATTTACAGAGCTAGTTTTTTTTCCAGAGAGAACAAGACCAATGGGAACGAGAATATTTAATACTCTGCACACAAAGTCCATAACCTGTTTATGTTCCTAAACGATTCAATATTTTAAAAAAGGTTGCTTTATTTTATTGCAATCAAAGTAGCACTCAAACAGCACTGAGATCCTTTTATATGTCTGCAGCATTTAAATTCTCCCAGAGTGAGCCTTACAACTCACAAAGCATTTAAATTGGGTTTGGTGTAGGATTGCCAGGCTTGAAGGGAGGAAATCAGCATTTCATTCTTGGAGAACAGCTTGGGCTGCTTACGTAAGACAGACAGGTATGAGTTCAAAGATTCCAAAAGGATGACTTTAGTCAGGACAAGTATTTGTCAATGTTCCAAATATCATGAGGTCCCAGATATTTGCTTGGGGTTCACACTCCGCCTCCCAAATAATAATCTTGAACTTTTTTTTTATTCTGATCTTCTCATCTCAGAAGGTTTCCCATAGAAAATGTCTCCTGGCAAATTTTGGCACAGCTGTGGTCCCTGTCATGAATGGTGAGAATCGTCTTACCAAGAGATTATGGGAGTTCTGGTCCCAAGCTGAAAAACGTACAAAGTGACAGGAAAATGCAGTCTGTATGTTGTGATTCTAAATACATTTGACACTCTGCCATTATTTTTATATGAGCTGGCGAGTTACACAATGCCAAGAGAGTCTTGTTAGAGCTAATTGCCTGACCTCTTATTTTTTTATTTTATTTTTCTCTAAATAGATCAGAGTACTGGATTTTAATTGGTTGTTATATTACAGGTCCACTTTTGCCATAAGGGGATCTTTTTAAGTTAACATGATGTGTTGCAGTGTTGCTCTCTCCTCAGCCAGAGCATACAGTTTTAATAGATATTGTGTTTCTTTATCCTAAAAGGTGGGGGGACACCCTAAAACATACTAAAGAAACTGTGTTATAATCACAGAACCGATTTGGGAAATCGTGTTTCAAAGAATAAAATTGTCCCTGTGCACCTACTTTTTGCTATTTCCCACTTACATGCCCTTTGGATGTGAGAGTATGCTGAATCCAAACCTAGATATGTGTCCTGCCTTTTAGTAGACCATTTATTTTCCAAACAAAAAATCTATCCCCCAAATTAACCACTAAGGGTGCTTATTGAGAGTAAGATGTAAAACACAAAAGTTGTTGCTATTAAACAAATAAAGCAAAGCAAAGCAAAGCAAAGCAAAGCAAAGCAAAGCAAAGCAAAGCAAAGCAAAGCAAAAGAGAACAAACCTTTTCGGAAGTCATATCACTTTGGATTTCACCTTCAGTCCATGTATTGCTACCAGAGGTGGGGGACCATTTCCAGACCGAGGGCCATATACCAATCTGGATAATGTTCTTGGGGCCACCTGCCAGTATTGGGTGTGGCTAGAGGGAAACATAGGCAAAGCCTTTTACATTTGCACAGTGAGCTAGGTTCTACACAAACTGACACATCAACTGCCCTGATTAAATGGAGACATCCTGTTTTGGGGCTCCATGTTCTCACGTGAGGATAGGTGGCACTCAAAAATGGATAGCTGCACATTTTTAAGCTCCATACTCTCGTGCTGGTCATGTGACTCACCTGAGAGCATGGCATGGAAGATACGTGGCCCAGTTTTTGGCCTGGACTTGTTGGAGGCTATGTGAAAAACTCCTTTCTATCCTCCATCCAGACAAGCAAAAGACATCATCAAAGTTCAAGGACAACTTACAGTCAGGCAAAAACACTCAATAAGAGTCGGATGCAAGGCTAGTGAGGGGTGTGGCTAAGGAGAAACTGTGGCTTGGGGAGAGTCATGGGGAGTGCAGATAGAGAGGACAAGTGGGCTGCATTTGATCAGGGCCATTTTGTATTTAAAGATCAGGCGTACACAAACTTAGAATCTGTCCGTTCTCTAAGTAGCCACACACTCACTCCCCCCCCCCCCAGAGACAAATGGTGCTGTGAAACCAAGGGGAACTTAACCTAGCTTTACACCCCAGCTTTATTATTTATTCAAATTGCATTTATTTCCAAAAGTGGTTAGTTGCATTGTTGGTACATATCAGGAGGTAGAGAGAGAGAAGGGAGGCAGCCATGAAATTGACTCAGTGCAGACACACTAACGAGACCACTGGAATGACTCCCCTCTACTTTCTTGTAAACAGCAATGATGTGACCAACCAGAGGTCAGATAAGTGGCATTTCTTCACCATGCTGTCTTCTACTGTTTCTAACCCATCTTCCCTCCAACGAGTGGTATAGATGGCTTTATCCTTATAACAACCCTGTGAGATAGGTTAGACTAAGGGACAATGAACTTCAAGGCTGATTGGGGATTTGAACTCTGGTTTCCCAGGTCCAACCCTCTAACCACTACACCATGCTGTACTGATGATGACATATTATTTTTTTCAATCAAGTATCTGCTTTACTTCACCAAAGGTATATTTGAGAAGGCACTGCTGATGGGTTGACTCTTTATCATTTCTCTTTATCATTTCATTTTTCTCCTGTTGAGTACAAAGCCTTCTCCTCTAAAAACAGCTTTCCTCCTGTCAGGAGGGGCAGCAGGCAAGAAACAGTCATTCCCGAGAGGATCCACCGGAAAGCTACACAGTGTTTGCTTTTCTGGATCACTTCACTTAAATAAAACTTTAAGCTGGTTATTTAGTTCTGTAAGTAAGTCTCAAGGAGAGATTATTCTAGCAGGTGGTCCACTTTGCCAGCATGCCTGATTGGTACAGTAAACCCACTCACTTTTTATTCTCGGATGAGTTTTCCTCGCCCCCCCCCATCCATGGTATTGCTGTTTAATATAAGACTGCTACTTCTGCCAATGGAAACCAAGGCCATGCCAATTAGGAATCTCAGATAACTATTGCTCTTTGTGTTTTGGATGATATAGGCAAATGTATCTTAGGTTTACATAGCTAAAAGAAGGGCCGCACGCTTGATACATTCAAGTCCTGAGGCAACTGGGCCTATCCGGAAGGATTTTACCCTTGCTTGAGGCAGGCTGAGACAGCTACAGATCAGGTTGCATGGCCCAGCCTGATCCAGAATAATGATGATGAAGATGATGATGACGACGACGACATATTTCCCTTTCTCCAGTGCAGATCTCCACTGGATTGTGATCCCTTTCATAAACAGAAAGAGCCCTTCCATTTGTGAAAGGACAACTCAGGATTGAACCCTGCTTTCAAACCTCCTTTGAATTTGGGGACAGGCTGCAGCTCAGTGGTAGAGCATCTGCTTTGCATGTGAAAGGTCTCAGGTTCAATCCTTGGCAGATGCCACGTAGGGCAGAGAAAGACTCCTGCCTGAAACCCTGGAGATTCCCTGCCCATCAAAACAGACCACACTGAACTAGATGGACCAGTCTGTTCTGACTTGGTACCCTGCAGCTTCCTGTAAATCACTTCCTATAAATAACCACATGGAGACAGTTTCTGCAGGTCAGTTGAGTTGTGAGATTAGAGAGCAGTTCCACTTCCTTTCACCATCTCCACCAGAAGATAAGCTAGAGGGATGAAGCACAGCTTCTCCTTCAGTTAGCGGAAAAGGCTATTTTCAGCCCTTCCTTTCCTTTCATTGTTCCTCACTTGGACTTCATCCAAGCAATCGCCCAAAGGAAAGGATGTGGCAGCATTTGACACTGCGAAAGGGATGAATAAGGCAGAGGTGGAGAGGCTACTTCAGCAAAGAAGAGAGATGGGCAGGGAGAAAAGCTCCACCTGGAACAAGAGTATCAGAGGAAAACACCAGCTGCTAAGGAGGGAGCTGTCCTACACTTGTCTCCAGACAGCACTTGCTGTAATAACTGTGTCACCAGAGAGAGAGAGAGAGAGGAGAGAGAGAGAGAGAGAGTCTAGAGAAAAAGTGAGGCCAATTTCAGAGAGGAGATGGTTTCCCTCCCACATTCTTCGTACTCAAGCAAGAGCAGCAACTTTGGCAGCCTTGCATTCTGATCAAAACCGCATCTTACGGAGAAAGAGCCGAGGCGCAGCGACTCTTGTTCAAACAGCCACTCTTGGACCCATCTGAGCCCATTATGGTATGATACGATAGCAACTTCGTGGCCTAGCATAGCAGCAGGGGGAAAAAATATGTTAGGGGGATTACCAAGTTGAGGGAGGCCGAAGCAAATTGTCTGGTAAAGAATAGTGTCAGCGTCAGCTTAGCGAGTGGCAATAGCAGGCCTTCCTGTATTTGTTATCTGCTGTGTACACCTGTCACTAGGCCAGCATGGTGTGCCAGCCGGTACAAAGTTGTCATTACCTACCACACAGCGAAAGCTGCTTGGAAATGTAGCTTTTTGAAAGGGCAAATATATATATATATATATATATATATATATATATATATATATATATATTAACAATAAAGAATCCGAATGTTGTGTTGATAAGCAAGGACGTTTGGAAGGGTGTCTCGTGGAAAAGGGAGAGAGTGAGAGCAAACTTTCATTTACTCAGAAGCAGAACGACATCCCAAGTGGGAACTAAGAGGATTCAGGAAAGGCGAACCATCAGTACATTTATTTGTTGGACAATTATGAAAGGTTGGGGCCGTTCTTCTTTCCTACAGCTACTAAGGGGGCAATAAAGCAGGCGTGTGCATAGGTGCATGTTAGGATTGGGAGGGGAAAATTTGCTTCTGTTCACATTTAATGGCAAACTTATCAAATTTGCATTTCCCAAAACGATATGCAAGCAGAAACACAACAATTCTTTGAAATATACTCCACCCCCCTCCTGATTTTTGCAATGCAGTTCTCCAGCCAGAAATGCATACATTAGGGTAAAGTGTGCCTAGAAATGCATTTATTAGTGGAAATAACATACAAAAATGCCTTAGCTCAGGGGGAAATGCTTTGCAAAAAAAACCAACAACCCTGTATATTTGTCAAAACCACATTCAAAATGTGTTCATCAATAGGAGACATAAAATGTCAGAGAATTTTCATAAGGAATTTCCTTTTTGAAAATTCACTGATATTTGCAGCAATGTAAGAATTTGAATTTAAGATTGAAAGAATAAAAAACAGGGAGAACTGAAAATTGTCAGATTCATTCTAGGGATGGGAGAGAAATTCAGTGCACTTTAAAAGATGAATCTTCGTAAGTCATGCTTTCCCAAACAACTCATGAACTTTTAAAGCACAGCCATCCTCTGAAATTTGCACTTCACCACATTTGGCACTGCAGTTCTCCTGCCAAGTAATGTGTGCAAAAATGCATGCCCAGAGGTAAAGTAGGCACTTAAATGCCCATATTGGTAAAGTGGGCACTCAAATGCCTGAGGTAAAGTGGGCACTCAAATGCTCATATTGGTGAAAATAGCAGGTATTATGCTAGGTGAAATTGCTTTGCAAAAATGTGTATTTTAGGCAAAAATTCATACAAAAATGTGTACTTTATAGGAAAATTGCACTAAAATGCTGATCCATTTTCATGGGGATTTTTTCTTCTTCTTTTTGACCAGTGTGGAATTTAAGATTGGAAAAACAAGAAACCAAAAATGGTAAAATAATTCTCCCACTCTTACAGGATAGTGTGCTAATAATGGGTAAGGCTGTAAGCTAGCTCTTGATTTCCATGATGCATTCTGAACAATAATATTTATAGCTTGCCATGTAATTGTGTTGCCTTTCACATGAACAAACACAGCTAACATCCTTTCTGGATTATTTAAAGGTGTTCTACATGCTATGAAATTGATAGAGCATGCTACCCAGGCAGCAGAAGTATTTATAGCTGCATCGCAAGGATAATTCATTCCATGACACCATAACAGTTAATTTGAATTTACAGCTGATTGTTATTTACCACAAATGCATTGAAAGGGTATACAAATAAAGTCAAGTAGTAAAACCTTCAGCACAATATAGAATTATAAATACCATGCATTTCAAATTCCCCTTTATTTAATACCAACCTCCAATAAACAGCGATCGTCAACAATAAATGCAGTATTGCAAACTAAGTAAATGTCATTTCCATGGAAATATAAATGTGTGTGCATTTAGGTTGGTCTTACTTCCCCGAGGAACAAATCATTTGCAAATGTAAGTCAGGTTTAAATTCACTGAATCCACACGGACGTGGAAATTAAAAGTGGAGATTCTAAAGCCTGATAACTTTTTTTATTGTTATTAAAAAAAAGCTGGCGATTCTCTTCTTGGGATTACGAGCTCATTTCTACAAGATATCTGTCCATCATGCTTCAAAAGAGAATCAACATACAATGTCTTTTACATGTGAATCAAAAGGAGTTTGTGTTTCAGCCATATTATCACCAGAATATCTGAAAAGAAGATGGTTTAAATCACGCCAATTTTTACATTTTTGCTTTATGCAAGTACATTGTGTTCCAGCTGGGCCACTTCAAACATAGGGATGAGGGAATCAGTCAATTTTGGCCTCCCTCTGCAATCTTTAATTTAGTTCCCCACATTCCCATATTAGTTTGGGGTTTTTGATTGTTTTTAAGACCTCACCAAAAATTGTCAACATTTGAGCATACATTTGTCTTAATATGCACATTTTTGCACGAAATTCCCCCTAATACTGTACATTTTTGTATGTTATTTTAACAGATTTTTATGTACACTCCCCTCCCCACCCCCAAATATACACATATCTTTACACATTTGTTAGCGAATTGCCCCACAAAATTTGAGAGCTGCATGTTTCAAAGGATAGCTGTGTTTTGGTTATTTTGGGGGGTGGGGGGAGGAATGGAAATTAGAATGTGAACCAAAGTGAGCTTCTCCTCCATCCCTGCACACACCACAAGTTTCCTACATGAATATAATATCTATATAGTAACTGGACAAACGTCAGGTGTGAAGAACACAATCACTCTGCTATGTATGTGCGGCAGAAAGGTCCTGTTCATGGTTTCCCCACAGCAATGCATATGTGGCAAAACAGAAATGGGGGAATTCATGGAAAGGAAGGAAGGAGGAGAAAGAAAAGGGAAGGGTGGAATAAAGAGATAGAAAAAGAGTAAAAGACAAAACCTACTTAGCTGGACAAGTAAACTGGTCACGTTGCAATTCCCTATGACCTGAAAAGCATGATATTTTCTTAACAGATTCACACACACTCTGTTTTGCTGATCCCTTTCAAATCAGGACTGATCATCACATGGACATTACAATGTTTGATGTTACCAAAAGCAAAACATCTCCCCCCCCCCAAAAAAAGGGAAGGGATAAAATGTTTTGCATGAAAACAGAGAGGTTTGCAGTACATGGCGATCTGCCTATTTCTTTAATGACATGTTTTTATGGCTGAAAGACTGCACAAGTTCCATGTGACAGAATGGCTGTTTCTATGGTTACCTTGATTGTTTTTAATAGCGAGGAGAGGAAAAGACATAAAACATGGCTAGATTGACAGCTGCCCTAGGGCTGTGCTAACATAGTACTCTTATCAAAATGCATTATTTTGTGTATTACTAAAGTGTACTAAGCTCATGGACAACTATGCTTAATACACTTTTGGAAAACCAAGCAGATCATTCCCATCAAGCAGCTGGTGTTTCACCTTTAGCCATGCATCGAATGGGAAAAGGAGGGTTATTAGCAGTTATGCTAGACAGGGATATCAGTGCCAGATACCTAGACATTATAGGGCTGTAAAACTTCCATTTCACATTTTTGCTGAATTGTAATTATCATGTCAGCGTGTGAGATTCCTTATGTTTTTAACATTACCTTGCTTGTAGAACCTGGTTTCTTTTGTGAATGCTCTATCATGACAAGCACTTTTCATTCATTATTGAAAGCAAGCTACTCCATAGGTACCATTTCTCAAAATGTCATAATGTTCTCTGACTCCACCTGCGTGAAGTTTCCTCTCTGCAGTGTTTAAGGGAGGCCGATCAATTCATATCCTACGTGGCTGTGAAATCTTTTGTGTTACTTCAGCCGTGAAGATAATTACGTATTATAAATAACTCCCCCCCAAAGATGTGAAAATGTGGGGAATGGGGGCTGTTCCTGGCTCACAAATATTATCTGTAAATCTGAAAAAATGTCTTCCTTCATCTCTATTTTTATAGATCTCTGAACACACCAGTCACTTCTGTCAACTCCACATGGATGAAGTTGCACAATAGAAGGGTTCACTGAATGCTCTCCAGAGAACTTTGGCATCATTTGGGGGGGTTTTGTTGTTGTTATTATATTGTGATTTCCCTACTTCTTCCTAGTAACAATGACCCCATTATGCAGCCAATTAACTGTGGAAGATTGATACTGAAAGCTAATACTGTACAGGTAATTTAGAGAGAGGGAAGTTCCTGTTCAGGGCATGTTGTCCTCACTCCAAATCAGCTTTGTGTGCCCTCAGGAACCGTCAGGAGCTACCAGGTCTGGAACCTGGAGGTTTGAGGCTGAGACCTTCTGTATCATGAAGATTTTCCTAGCCATAATTGGTTCCCAGGCACTGCAGTAATTCGGACCATCAAGGTTTTCAGCTGTTGGCTGCCCTCAAAAGGAAAGGTTATGAAATCTATTCATACTGGGTCTTTGCTGAGCAATATAGTATTTTTTTTGGTGCTGGCTACTTTCTTACAATTAGTAATCCCATGAATGTTTTCTGAAAACTCATTTCAGGTGCAGGAAAAAAAATCTGTACCAGGACCCTGGCATGAAGTCTGGGAACGCTTTAGAACTTTGCCCCTTGCTGTTTTCCTGATCTGGATTTTATTTAATATAATTGATATACTATTTGATTGTAATAAAACCTCTAAGAAATTTGCAAGAACTGGATCACACCCCATAAAAAAAACAAATCTGCTGTATGCGTTGGCAAAAAGCTCCCATTGTCTCCCATCTTTCCCCCACTCCTTTTATATATGTTATTTTTGAACTTGGGGTACCAAAATCCTGCGCATAGCCTTTCACTTCTTCTTGGTTTATTTGAAATCTTTGAACAGTTTTCATCAGTCCGGGATATTGTTCTTCTGGACCTCAGCTCTTTGGAAAGCCACAACTGATGATACAGGATATTCATTCCTTTTCATTTCTTTAAGAAAAAGGGTATGTGCATGTGTTTCTCATTACTGAAATGCTGTTTGCTCATACGCAGAGAAGGTGTGTGGCATTTGCGTAAAGTGACAAAGCTACGAGATATTAATATTAGGCTGTTCAGTGAGCTGTAGCGTCGGCCATAGACCATCAGCCAGCTAATTAATGAAAGAATAGGGGGAAGCACAAAGTTCTCATTTCTAAGGATGCTAGAAAGAAGGAGGGGAGGGAGTTACAGTTTTCAAGTCGTGCTGAAAATATTCCAATAGAATGTGCAGTGTTTCATGTAACCTGGGGGGGGGGGTGAATTGCACAGCACATCTTCTGTTAAATTAGTAAGTAGCTGCTAAACCTCTGGAAAATAGGTATTTACCACATTAGTGAATTGGCCCAGAATTAAATCTACTCTGTGGCTACTCCCCACCCTTTCCCCTCCTTTCTGCAGAAAAGTCTTCTTTGTGCATGTGACTGCCAGTTTACTGGTGCACTGGGATTGGTGAGGCAGAAGGCAGAGAGGCCAACCATAAGTGGAAACTCAGCTATTGACAGGCAGAGCCAATTCCCATTTTGGTCCCCATCTTCCTCCCTGCTGCGTTCTGCAAGGGCAACACTGGGACTAAGGAGGAGGAAGCTGACACCCAGGGCCATCCTCTGGACTGGCTAGAAGTAAGAAGGCAGGCAGATAGGAGTTGGTTGTCTCTGGTCTGTGCCTGGGTTCTACCTGAGGCTCAAACTAAGAGGTGGACTTACCTGCATGTGCACACAGATCAAAGAAATCCAGCTCCACTGCTTATGTATGCTTATGCATGGGGCATTTTGCTGAAAACACCTCCCACATGTGACCATTTTCCAATCTTCAACTGGTACCTAGATTAGGGGTGGCTCAGCTTAGAATGCTGACCCAAGTTACCCTATTTTGCCCACATGGCTCTGGGTATTATTTGTTGGCTTGTTAAGAAACATTGCAGCCATACTTAAGCAGTATAGATATTGTTTAAACCAACCAACCAACCAACCAACCAATGGTGATCCACCCCCCCACTGCTTTGCCATTTTCCCACTTCATGCACCTAAAGGTGCTATTTGATATGCCTTTAAGAGCAACTGGAAGATGGGGGGGGGGGCCACACAATTTTTGCTGGAAAACTATACAAGAAGAGAGTTGGACTCCCTTCTCTGTCCTCATCACCCCACCCTTGTTCTGGTTGGCCCACAAATGCAATTTCTCCCCCAATCCTTCTTAAATGCAAACAAACCCTCAACAATCACATGGGGGGAAATGTATTTTGAGTCTCAGTTATCACATAGTGTTATTCCAAGGAGCATTCTGGGATAATGCTTTGTAATTGGTTTTTTATCTTTTTAAACTGCATAGAAGCCTATTTTGGCACTACTACTGTTGCTACCACCTTTGCATAACTTGGGTGACAGTGTTGAAGCAAGATGGAAGGGGATGAACCCTAAATTTGACCATAGATTAGAAAAGTGTTAGTTTTGGCCCAGTGTTGCACTGGAACTGACAGTGGTGGTATTGACCTTGTCCTTTTCAAATTCTGACATCTCAAAGCTCTGCTCATCTCATACGTCACTGCTGTTTAAATTTCTGTATAACACCTTTATGTGCATTTCTGTGTTGCTGTTCCCATAGGACAGGCCTGTCCAACAGGTTGATGGCTTCCTTAAAAAAGCTCAACAACTTTGGTCAATCCAATGGGTAGATCACTGCCAGTAGATGGCAGTCTCTTGGGAGTTGGACAAGCCTGTTATAGGACACCGCAGAACCTCCCTCAATTTCCATTCCTGATGCTTGACTCAAGCACCCATACGTTGATGATTTCTGATTTCAGTAGTTTGCTTCCCCTCTGTAATCCCTTCCTTCACCATCTGCCTTTCAACTGCTATCCTAATGCATTCCCACTGCAGATGCTGCCATGCAAATTCCATAATTTGTACAGTTTATCCTTTGAAGCACCATAACCTTGGCATGTTGAGGTGACCTTAGTCTGAGGCCACCATGGCACTGGAATGTTGAGGCAACGTTGGGTTTGATTCCTTGGCTTTTCATATTTTGGTTCTTCCAGCTGCGAGTTGGAATCTCCGCTACAAACTAAACAAATATGGACAGTTTTGAGCTGCGCTATCTTTGCTGTTTTCAAATGTATACTTCTTCTTTGAAAGAAATAGTGAATTATTAAAATGTTTCTGCTGTGAAAATAAAACTGTCACAAATGTTCGTTTTATGAACTTCTGTCTCTAAGGTAAGACAAGCAATTTGAAAAATCAGAACAAGATAATAAGTAGGATGAAATGCCTGGAGTGTTGCAGAGTGTCTACAGATTAAGAGCTATTTCTTTCAAAAGGATGTTACAAATGTAATTTTGTTTTTGCGTCTCATCACTATTAGCCAATAGTTCATTCAAAAATTGTTCTCAAACACACATTAAAAGTAATTATTCTTTGTGCATAGGTTCAGTGCACGCGTAAATATGCTCGTATGAGAGCTGGAGTTATCATAAGAGACTATCAGAAATGTTGCACTGAAATATAACTAGATTAATAACAATAGAAATCCACTTCTTCCCATTTGAGGCTAAGAGTGGGTGTCAGGGAAGTAGCACTGCATTAAACTCCAGAGAGGAGCAAGCAAAGACAGGAGAGAAATTGGGTTCAGTTAGCATTTAAATGCAAACCAGCCTAATTTGCATTTTCCAAAACAATGTGAAAATCGGAACAGCCATCACTCGACATTCTCACTTCTCTGACTTTTGCAATGCAACTTTTCAGCAAAGTAATGTGTACAAAAATACATAACTATATACATAAAGAAATGCATATGTTTCTGAAAACAATGCACAGCAGATACATTATATTAAAGCAAACTGTTTTCCAAAATTGTGTATATTAGGGGAAATTGCATACACAAGTATGTACTAGGAGAAATTAGCACCTAACTGCTGATGAATTTTCATGCAACCTTTCCCCCCCCCTTTTTTTTTTTAAAAATGCATTATACCAGAGGAAATTGTTTTGCAGAGTCTACTGTGGATAAAACTATCATCGGATGCATCACATTGTCTTTACCTGAAATTGTTAGAATTGCTTTTATCTATACAATTGTTTTATATATGGATTTTCTACAATAGTTTTCATTGTTGAATCATTCCAAAGTATGTTATAGGAAGTGATCCATGAATGGAAATATACCAACCTACCCACATACAGATAGTCACATGGCTGGTGTTAACCTCCCTTTGGATATATAAGATTTCCTGAATTTCTTAATACATTAATGCAGAAACCAACTGTGTTGTGCTCAATAAACACTTTTGCCCAGATCTGGCTTGGGGCAATGCAGAAGCACAGGAAAACTTCCATAAACATTTTGCTACCCACCCAACTCAGCTAGATAAAGAAATTGCACACAAAAATGGGATGCTGTGAGAATGTTTCTTCTCCCTGATCTGTTTGTCTGGGCTGTGATGGTGGGTGTGCAGAGCTTTCTGAGAAAAGCTGCAATTGTGCAGATCATCCGTTGGAGAAGAAGCATTAAAAAGAGATGGAAATCCCTTGTTCTCCCTTACTCATTAGTACGACTGAAATTTTTTCTAACAGGGCTGTACACACACACATATAACCCCAAATGCTGTGTACATGCAGTAGAGAAAAAGTCCCTAACATTTCTTGTAAACAGAACAATACCTACATGATGCCCTAAAATCTGTCATGGATGCTTTAGCTGAGAATCTTGCATTGCAGGGGTTGGATTAAATGACCCTTGGGGTCCCTTCCAACTCTGCAATTCTGTGATTCTGTTTGCAGACTTAAACAGCTGGTGACATCTAGTTGATGCAATATAGGGCTGGGTTAGGCCTGAATGTGGCCCTCTGGTGGGCATTGAAAGTAGGAGAACAGAAATCTCAGAGGCAGAAAGCACAGATCAGCCAACATACGAAGGACATATATAATAGGAGAAACGGAGGGGCTGGGACTTTACTTGGAGCAACGCCATTATCTAAGAGAGACCACATTTCTATGTCTCTCTCTGTGAATATTGAATAAAAGATTTGGTAAAAACTCTGTCATGAATAGTATGAATGTCATGCCCAAAAGAAGACGGAGAATTCACAAGGCATGATATGTTGGCAAGCGAAGCGAGAAACTTATCAAAGAGGAATGTATGACTACGGTGTTGTCTTAGGCTGTTGTTTACGGAAAGCAAAACAAAAAACAAAAAAAAAAACAAAAACCCGGACAAAAACAGGGGGGAACTGGCAATGGGCCACGGACATGAGATAAAGGTCCGGAACATACTGTCTGTCTACTCTGAGGTACGACTGGAAAGGTTTTTCAGGAGGAGGGCAGGAGAAGAGCAGTGGAGACAGCCCTTCTGCAGACAGCCCATGGACTGCAATGGGAAAGAAGACTATAAAAAGGACTTCTTTGCATGCCCTCAGTGTGCTGCAGCTCGACACCCACAGCTCTTGCGTGAGGCATGATCAACCTACGTGAAGGGCCTTGTGAGTATGGATGAATGAATGTGTGAGTGTTTGAACCTCTTGGTACCAATGTATTAATGTATACTTGACTATATGAAATAAATGTTATATGAAAGGTGTAAACCCAGATCTGGTCTCCAACGTGTCTTATTGAAAGTCCTATAGCATATGGGATATCACTTGTCTCTCTGGATTCAAAAGAACCAAGTTACCACGGTTTGGTGACAACTCTTCTTGTTTATCTAATTCTTGGCTGCCCACCATTGGAGGGATCGGATTCCCTCCTCCTCCCCAAGCCATGATCTCTTTCTTGGCCACACTCCTCACCAGCCCATGAAGAAGTGTGCATGCACACGAAAGCTCATACCAAGAACAAACTCAGTTGGTCTCTAAGGTGCTACTGGATAATTATAATTATACAGTGGTGCCCCGCTAGACGAAAAGAATTCGTTCTACGAATTTTTTCGTCTAGCGGTTTTTTCGTCTAGCGAAGCGGCAATGCAAGCCGCGCTTTCGCTAGACAAAAAAAAAAGACGAACAATTTTCGTCTTGCGAGGCAGCCCCATAGACTTTTTCATCTAGCGGGGCAGCCTCCCGCTAGACGAATGCCTTCGTCTAGCGAGTTTTTCATCTAGCGAGGCATTCGTCTAGCGGGGCACCACTGTGTGTGTGTGTGTGTGTGTGTGTGTGTGTGTGTGTATATATATATATATATATATATATATATCTACTGCAACAGACCAACACAGCTACCTACCTGAATCTAGCACTCTTTTATGTGTAAAGCATATAAATAGAGACCACACAAAACACCAACATGGTCTCATTTTGTCACAGCTCTTCAGAGCTGCAGGTGCTTAGATGCTCAGACAAGGCAACCTCACCCATTTATTTAAACAATTTATGTTAATTAATGGATTAAAATATGATAGCCTGTAAGAAGTTTGCAAAGATGCAATGCAAAGAATAAAAATCCGTTAAAAGTATAAAATCAGACTTCGGTTGAAATGCCTGCTGGAATGATAATAAAAAAAGTTCTGGAAGTTCAGCAGCATACCCTCCAACATTTCTCTGATGAAAATAGGGATGTCCTATTTGCGACAGGTTGAGCTCCAGTTGCTCAGTCCCAGCTTCTGCCA
This sequence comes from Lacerta agilis, assembly GCF_009819535.1. Classification (NCBI taxonomy): domain Eukaryota; kingdom Metazoa; phylum Chordata; class Lepidosauria; order Squamata; family Lacertidae; genus Lacerta; species Lacerta agilis. The sequence goes on from NC_046323.1 coordinate 28,209,611, forward strand.
ACCTAGCAGCTCGAAAGCACACCAAAAAGTGCAAGTAGATAAATAGGTACCGCTCTGGCGGGAAGGTAAACAGAGTTTCCATGCACTGCTCTGGTTTCGGCAGAAGCGGCTTAGTCATGCTGGCTCCATGACTCGGGAAAACTGTCTGCGGACAAATGCCGGCTCTCTCGGCCTGTAAAGCGAGATGAGCGCCGCAACCCCAGAGTCGTCTGCAACTGGACTTAACTTTCAGGGGTCCTTTACCTTTACCTTTATTCAATAATAATGATAATAACAATAATAACCATGATGATGATGATGTGCTGGTAATAGTCGGTCCACATCAACAGCCTAGCTGCAGCATTTTGCAACAGCTGGAGACCCCAAAGCAGGCCTAAGAATAGCTCCACACAGAGTGCATTGCAATAAATGAATCTTGGGGTTATCAGTGCATGGATTGCTGTGGTCACACTGTCCAAGAATGGTGGTCCTCATATATTCAGACTGATGCTGGCTGATGTGTCTAGTGCTCTTTCTAACAAAAGAGTAGACATTCTAAAGCGGAAACAACGTCTGGTGGTTTTTGTAGATATAAAAAGAACAATCAGGTTACAAATAGACACATACTTCCCCCCTCCATCTCTTTCACACATGCACTTTTGCTTAGATTCAAAACAGTGGGGGAATATTCAGCAAGGAAATGTGAGCATGCATTTGATGCTGATGAAGCAATCTGTCCCCCACCTTTTTAAAATGTCTATTCTGGCATCCTGAGAAATGCACAGACCTTATTATAAACAGGAAGCAATTAGTCAGGGATTTGCTTTTAGTCCTACTGTCTTCAGAGAAAAGAAAGAATTGTAACTATTGATCTGATGAGCTCACCCTGAGCCATCGTTCCTGAAGTGCGAATGGAGGATAGGGAAGGGAGGGGGGAGGGATATCATTGGCGGTGATGCCTTTTGACATGAAGAGAGGTCTGAAGCCTTTTGTCCTGAGAGGAGAGAGAAAAAGCGATTCCCTAGAGAAATACACGCTCAGAGCGTTTCAAAGCATCTGAAAGATTTCCCCACTATAAATGGACATCTGTAGTCTAAGCTGTACCTCAATAAGATGAGCGTGGTTGTCATGTCAAATCTCAACAGGCAGCCTCTGCTCATGTTCTCCTAAGTTAAGAAATTCTGCTTGAGCAGAGCGAAACATAACCTTTAATATTACATCCTGCGGTACAAGCATTGGCGACATGTAAGTGAGTCTTATCTCTAGATCTCAATGGATTTGGTACAAGGCAGCCTTTCTCCTTTAGAGTTCTTGTCAGCTGAGAGTTCTTCCCCAAAGGGAATAGAAGCTCTCGTTGCTGTTCATGTTATAATCTTGTCAGAGGAAGAAAGATAACATTACACTAATATACCCATCAGACTCTTTGGCTTCTGGAGTCAGATGTACGCAAGCACTGTGCCATTTTTCTATTTAATATTGCCACGTCAGACAAAACTATCTAGTGTCAACCTGGTAGCACCCAGATGTTCTTGGTTGATAGTTGAAGTTCAAAACATCTGGAGTGCACCAGGTTGGCAAAGGCTGATTCTGCAGCATTAGGGATTTTTAAAAAGAGGTTGTGGAGGGAGAAGAAAGATACAGAAATGCATTTGGAAGAGCTGGTTGGCATCCGTCTGTCTCAGGAAAGAATGAAAGAATGTCCTTTTGGGAGTAAAATCAAACTGTTGGAAGGTTACAGCACCTGCTGTGGCTGTAGAGACTAAAGAAAGAGCAGATGATGATGATGATGATGATGATGATGATGATGATGATGATGATATTATTTATGCCCCACCCATCTGGCTGGGTTTCCCCAGCCACTCTAGGCAGCTCCCAACAGAACATTAAATACACGATAAAAGATCAAACATTAAAAACTTCCCTAAACAGGGCTGCTTTCAGATGTCTTCTAACAGTCAGATAGTTGTTTTTCTGTTTGACATCTGGTGGGAGGGCGTTGCACAGGGTGGGTGCAACTACCGAGAAGGCCCTCTGCCTGGTTCCCTGTAACCTCACTTCTCACAGTGAGGGAACTGCCAGAAGGCCCTTGGCGCTGGACCTCTGTGTCTGGGCTGAACAATAGGGGTGGAGACACTCCTACAGGTATACTGGGCCGAGGCCATTTAGGGCTTTTATAGATCCTCTCTGACCACCACTCTTCCCACGAAATGATACACGGGGTGCTACAGTGAAAAGAAAACACTTTTTGTTGTTTATTGAAACTAGCAATGGGTAGAACAGAACCATGGGTTCCTAAGGAACTTCTCAGGCCACTCAAATTTGGGAAGCAATTTTCTGCTGAAATGACATCCAAAGGGTGTCGTCACTGGTGCTGGTTAAACTTTAGGGTGGTTTGTTGGGATCCATCCTGACACCTGAAGGTCAAGGAAGGATTTTGCAGCAGGATGTCAACAGGGCTAAAGCAAATGAGGTAGAAAATCCCCCAAGCACTTCCTGACCTCCTGCCAGTGAAATAGCTAACAATTTGCTACTGTTTAATGACACCCCGAGCCTGCTGTCCTGAGGCAGCTGCCTCATTCTCCCTGCTTCTTGGAATGAGTATGCAGTTATGATGTCATCAGCATGTCTGAACCTGCAGGCTTCTGCAAAATCTGCACAGAATGACCGAACTCTCCTACTTTCTGGCCATGACACTTCCATGGTGTAACCAAGGAGAATAGAGGCAAAGGAAAGGACCTGATCCCTAAAATGCAGGATGCAGGTTTTCCATAGGCACTCAGTGTCCTCAGGCAGGTGCAGAGCATTCAAAATGGTGCCAGGCATGCAACATACAGTATTGTGCTGTGGTTCTGCATGGCTTTCAATGCAACACACATATGCAGAAATAGTAACAGTTTCAGTATTTCCTGCCACCAGATCAGTACCGACTGAGACCTTATTTTCCCACCCCTTGAATGGCTCTGTTTCCTCTTGACGAGGAATATTCCCATGCCACTAATATGTCCCAATGCACTAAGACCTATAGATAGACCTGGAATGATGTTAGAGGTTTCTGAACCCAGACAGAACTGCTGTGGAATTGGAATACTTGGAGAACTTGGCAGTGGATATACCTGTCACTAAATTCCTAAGTGAAACCAACTGGGTTTTATGCAATTTAGGATTTCTATAGGTTTGTATGCTGCTATAGTATACTGAGTGTGTGGAAAGGGGAGTGGGATCATGGTAGCAGACCCCATCCACAACCTCTAACTTATGTGCATGTGATCTATACGTGTTTTGATTGTATACAGGTGATCTAGAACCATGCACACATATAGGCAGCATGCAGGATTTACTGGTTGGTGGCAATGCTTGATCCCTAGGGCTAAGCATTTTTTAGAGTGCCCTGCTCTGAGGGACAGATAACCTATCTCTAGTCCTTCCAAAATATGGCAGGAGGGTGTGGAGAGTGTTATGTGGCAAGCAGGAGGTGGCACAGAGAAGCAGAATGCCCAGGGATGCCAATTTGACACCCCTAAACACACATCTGCCAAATGAGACAGTGTCACGGCTGACTTGGCCCATTCCACCACCTGAGGTGAAATGGGAATCGGTGCCCCCACCCATTTCCACTGCACCCCTGTTCTTGCCGAGCTCAGCAGGAGCTGGATAACTCCTCAAAGCTTTACTACTTGCTCAGCATCTCTACCAGAAGATGGTGAAGATAATCAACAATGCTTGAAACCCACACACCACCTTCTTGACAGTGGAAGTGGTGGGATGATTGGAGTGCCACATCTTGCACTTCTGCGACCTGAGGCACTTGCTTCACTCTCTCAAATGGGTGAGCCTGCTCTGGGCGGTTTCTTCAGTTTGCCTAATGGAAGGTACAACCCTGGTTGTTAGACAAGCAAGGTAAACATTGTTGTTTTAAAGTTATTTTTCTCTCCTCCAAACACTACCCCCACCCAGGGATTAAAAAGTGGGTTGTATCTATACTACATACATATTTAAAGTACACGACTTCCCCCCAAAGAATCCTGGGAAATGTAGTTTGTTCAAGGTTCTAGAGATTGCAACTCTGTGAAGGGGTAAACGACATTACCCAGGATCCCTTGAGGGATGTGATGTGCTTTAAATGTATGGTGCGTCAGCTGCTGCAGTCTTCTCCATAATCCACACGGTATGAATTGCAAATGTAATCACAAGCATGAAATAGGTTAAAGTGCTTTGAAGTCTGGAGATCCGATGCTTTCGCAAACAAAGATCGCATTGTGACAAATAAAAAAAACCCAGCACAAAAGCCTTTGGCGGCACAGTGGGAACAGCATGTCCATCTTTAAACCGAAGGCTGTACTGCATGAAAGAAACCCACAACCCTATGACACTCTGTAAATCTACGGTCACAAAAGATGGGCAGCGGCGGAGAAAGTCCAATGCTTTCGCCCACATTGCCGTCTCCCCCACCTCCATTTCCAGCAGTCATTTGCAGTTGGGAAAACACGGAGGTTTAATTGATGCCTTGGGTGCGTATTGAACATAAGGTCCCCCTTAGTAAAAGATGTTGTTTATTGTACTCAAGAGAAACACCTTCATAATTCATTAAGCACTTCTGGGAAATAGAAGCCATTAAATTAGACAGAAAAGAAAAGAAGTGGAGCAACCAAATCAGTCAGTTTGCAGTAAATGCTTGCAATTCATGTTAAAAAACTGCAGTCCTGTGCCTGGGATCTGGGAGGACAATTTGAAAAATTCAACTTAGGCTAACCGAGTTAGGTTAATAATTAGGTTTGAGTTGGTTTAGGATGTTTATTGCTGGAATTCATTCTGTTGGGTCAGTGTTGGGGTTAACCATCATATTTTTGACACCTCCAGGAGTTGTATTGGAGGATCCACATGCCTGAACTCCAGAGATGCTCTGGCTAGGTGTGAGATTCAGATATGAAGCAATTTCTGGCTGCTCCTGAGAGTGGCACAAGTGCACTCCATATTATATTGCTAGTACCCCTTTGTGGGGGGAAAAGGAGACAATGTAAATGGCAATAGATCATGAGAACTGGTGTGTTGTTGTTTATAAAAAAAAACCAAACCTAGATATTGTTGTTGCTATTCCATTATTATTCAAGTGTGACTTGCTAATATGATAGCAATATCTGGCTACCCATGTGAATGGCCAATGGAGCATACCAGCCTGGAAGTGCAAAGAATGTTCGGATGCAAAAAATCCACACTAAGAAAACCCAATATAAATAAGCTGAATACTGTATATTATTGAAATACATTTGCCCATATATTTTGGATATTTTATATTTGAAGAAGAAGAAGAAGAAGAAGAAGAAGAAGAAGAAGAAGAAGAAGAAGAAGAAGAAGAACTTGTATATTAAATGCAAATATGTAGTTTGGTCCTGTGTCTTTTGAGTCACATAGAAGTCATCTATTATTGGTTTTCATCTTGTGTGGATGGGTTGGATATCTTGTGTTGTTTAGGTAATATTTTCCCCTTTGGATAAACCATTTTAGAATCTTGTGCAGTGGTACCTCAGGTTAAGAACTTAATTCATTCTGGAGGTCCGTTCTTAACTTGAAACTGTTCTTAACCTGAGGTACCACTTTAGCTAATGGGGCCTCCCACTGCCACTGCACGATTTCTGTTCTCATCCTAAAGCAAAGTTCTTAACCCGAGGTACTATTTCTGGGTTAGCGGAGTCTGTAACCTGAAGCATCTGTAACCTGAAGCATCTGTAACCTGAGGTACCACTGTATCTGTTTCCTTCTGTTGAATTTCTTTTGTAATTTTATTATTGTAAATCGGTTCAGGATGGCTGGGATGTGTGAAGCAATATATAAGTATACTAATCTAAGCTCATTTGCATCCCTTTCAAGCAGGAGATTTAAAGGGCCAACTTTAGCATTTGTGCTGAAACACAGGTTTAAAATTCAGAAGTCTTCATCTCAGTTCTTTTCTGCTGCCCACTTCAAAGGCTTCCTGCGAGGGTCATAGTTCTATCTATAGAAAGGTATGAACGAAAATGTAACTAAAGAGGAAGTTTATAGTCCAGAGATAGATTTTCAAGGGGTTCATTAAAAGCATTCAGAGTTCATTGAGTTTTACTGACTTACATTCTTGTGCTTAAACAAGTTTTATTGTTCCCATAAAAGTTAATTTTTCAATGGCTGGAATCAGAATTATTAAAGTATGGTTGTGTGGTGTACCGTTTTAGGATGCCAAAGAGCTAGCGATGCCTCTCAACATCTTGGACATTAATGGGGAAAGTCAGAAGTAGGTTTCTTAAGAATCCACAGAAGGTTCATAACAGCTTCGCAGCTAACAAGACAATGGTGCAAACCGGCTCATGAAATTTGCTCCCACAAGAGGCAGTGATGGTCACCAACTTGCAAGACTTTAAAAGAAGTTTGGACAGATTCATGCAGGATAAGGCTACTAAAACTGATGGATATGTCCTACCTCCACTCTTGGAAGAAGTATGCTTCTGAATACCAGTCGCTGGAAACCGCAGGAGAGGAAAGTGCTGCTATGCTCAGGTCCTGCTTGACATAGGCATCTGGTTGGTGATTGTGCAGCAGGGCTCGCCCATTGGTGGTTAACCCTTCTCAGACTGCCAGCATGACGTACTGGAGTCGGATATAGTCGGTTAGTTCCAATGCCTAAGCCAATACCGCTCAACATCCGTAACCAATAAAGCTGTGGCCTTTTCATGCCCATTGACCTTACTTGTTGAGTGTTGTGTCTTTATTTCACCATGGAAGGGGTCGGGATATTGACATGCAACAGGAGGCTGGACTTGATGAGCCACTGGCTTTATCCAGCAAGCTCTTCTTATCTTCTTATGTTCAACCTCTGATTCAGCTATAGAGTCTGCCCTTCTCCATCTGCTCCTATGCTTTCTTGCTTCCACTGTTTCTACCCCCTATCTTTCCAGATAGGACCAAAGTAGAAAATCATCCAGTACCTGATATGGGAGAAGAGTGTTGCAGTGTTCTTTGGAAACTTGCAGTGGTATAGCATATGAGGAATGATCACTCTAGAGCCTTCCCCCCCCCCACCCCCAGAACAAGAGTGATAGCATTATCTGCTGAAGCAGCAAGGTGACAGATGGATCTCCCTTGCTCCGGCAAGTAAATGAGGTGATAATGAGACTTTAAAGTTTTTTTGTGATAGAACTACCTAGAGGAAGTCAAAGAATGAGGGCAACAATCAAGCAGAGGCTAGACACTTCTTTACTTTGATGCGGTTCCTCCTTCATGGTAGCAGTAGCATGTTGTTGTTGCTCAATGTGAACCTCAGCTCAAAAACAAATTTTCAAGTTGAGTTAATTCAATAGAGCTTACTCATAGGGCAATATGCACAGTTTTGCAGTTATTTTGATCCTAATTAGATGTACTGCTGGTCTTTATTGTGGGTGTATGTTGATGTGTAATAAAATAAAATGGGGTCTGCGTTTTTGGACTCCCTTTGTGGACTTGATTATGGGAGTTGTCGTGATGAGATGTAGGAACACTGCCAACATTGCCACTGTATGACTGCACCAGTATGAACACATTTTTTTCCTTTTTTTTTTTTAAAAAAAAGGTTCAAGACCTTACAACCAACAGTAAATTCATTGGGTTTACTCCCAATAAAATAGGCACAGGATTTCAGCCATGCTGATCCTAATAAATATTATGCTATGCGTGCTGCTATTCGTTGGGGTATATGTGGGTTTATCATATTGTCACAACACCAATTGCCTCTATTTTGGGAGCAATTTGAGAAGTTTTCTAGGTTCAGTTTCTGTACAGGAAGTCCTGCCAAATATCTAAGTCTCATTTGATTGTGGTGGTCCAATTCTAAATCCCTCTAAGCACAAGGTTGATTTGCTTTATAGCTGGTTCCTTGTACTTATCTTAGTGATTTAATGTCCTGTTGTTTTTCGAGAAATGCACTTTCAATTTTAATTGGCATTAACAATATGGATGAAAAACAGACACTAGTAAACTAAAGATCAGCAGCCTAGTCCACAACCTTGTTAAGTCAATGGATTTAAACTGATTTAGTGCTCTTGAAACTCAATTGGGTGGTAGATCAGGCTGTTTGCTTTCAATGAATGCCAAAACGTATAGTGTTGCAGTAGCTAGGAACAGATGTTATCTACTTTCAGTTGCTGGCTTTTCGGAACAAGGAACAGGGAATGGCTACAATCTTTTTGACCTTCCTCAAGGCAGTTGGATGGCCAGTGTTGGAACAAGATTTCTGGGACAGATGATGGTTCAGTTTGGCCTTGTGCGGCAATTCTTGTTCCTGTTGAGAAAAGAAATGTGTTTGAAAAGTCTGAACATTTAATTCTGATTACGTTTGGGACTGTATCACAGTACTGACTCTACAATTAGCTAGAGTGATGTCCCATCTCAGGCATCTGGTTTTGAGTATCCTGAAAGACCACCAATTGCTTGATCATTTTTCTAATACTTTTTTGCGGGTGGGATGGGGGGAGCGCTATGGGAAGGAAAGGGAAAGAGAAAACAGCACCAACCTTCAGCGGGCTGCTAAAACAAATTAAAGGTTTTGAGGGGGTGAATTGCATTTTGAGTTCTGGATGTGATATATTTTCTTCTGGATATAATAAGTTTTCTACCACCAGAAAATACCCCCATGACTTAGCATCCTTTTAAAGAGGCATTGGGGGGGGGGGCAAATGAACCCAGATTTTTCTGACAGTGCCAGCATTATTTATTTATTTTTTTGCTATAAGGAAAAGGAGGAAGATGCCAATGTTGTCAATAATAACAATAATAACAATAATAACTACTACTACTACTACTACTACTACTACTACTACTACATCTCACCCACCCTCCACATAAGGTCCCAGGACAGATTACAACAATATGAAAGTACAGTATTAAAATTTGAACCGCCAACCTTCTGATCAGCAAGCCCAAGAGGCTCAGTGGTTTGACCACAGTGCCACCCACATCCCTTATAGGATTGTAGAGCTGAAAGGGACCCCAGGGGTCACTTGGTCCAGCCCCCTGTGATTTAGGAATCTCAACTAAAGCATCCCTGACAGATGGTCATCCAACCTCTGCTTGTAGGATATAGATACTATACACGGAATCCAACTAAGTTCTGCTTAAAGTAGACCCACTGAAATTAATGGACCTAAGTTAGTCATGCTGATCAATTTCTATGGGTCTGCTCTGAACAGAACTAAGCTTGGGTACAACCCTATGTACCTTGAGGTGTAAGAGTGTGAACCATTTTCTGCTCTGCCTCAGGCAGCAAAATGCCTTTGCTGTAGCCCAGCATTAAAGATGACATTCCAAGCCTTCAAAATAGACCTACCTGCAGATCAGATCTGAGCCATAGACAACTGCTAGCAGGAAGCCAGGTGTTCGATTGGGAAGCAAGTAGGTAACACACTCTAGCAGGTGGATGAGAAATACCCCCCCCCCTTCCTGTGTGCATGCACCCCTGGTCTCCAGGGAATAGTAATGCCTTCTGAATTAAATAACACCAATCTATCTTTAATAAAATGTATCTGAGCCACCATTCTGTAATGAATAGCACACAACAGAAAAACATAGCCTTCCCTGATAGATGTGGTGCAGCTCCACAGCTGTACGTATTTGACCCCCATTTTATACAATTTCAGCTCACTGTGTCTTTCTCTCTCTCTCAGAATCCTGGAGTGAGCTCTCAGCAGCAGCAGTCACCGGATCCCTCATACATCTTCTGCACTGTTTCGGTCAATGAACTATAACCTTGCAACAGGGTTGTAATGTTTCCGGCAGCTGGGATCCTGGCTGCTTGTCAGGATGACATATAACCCAGAAGACATGCTTAAGAACAAATAACCTCAAAATTGTTCACATGCCATCTGTCTTGATGGCCAAAAAGCACAGAGTGAATTGAGGATGATATAAAAAAATAAAAAAATGAATAAGAGAAATAAAGCTGGTGAGCCACTGAACTAAAGTCCCCTTTGTTACTTGTGCAAAGATGTTTAGCCAAAAGAAGGGCCATAATTTTTTTATTTATTATTTCAGATGTGTGTGTGTGTGTGTGTGTGTGCGTGTGTGTGATATCATGATGCTGTGCATTAACACAATAAAAAGATCATAAAATGCACAGCAAATGACCATCACTGATTTTTCTAAAAATGTCTGGTGAAACAAAAGTGCTTTCAGCAGCCAGCAAAATATCAAAATTTCAGATATCGGTTTGATATCGGGAGCAACAGTGTCACAAAGTACTCGTGCCACTATGCTATAAGCACTTGGTGTTATGTTCACATCACCACTTACTGTGCATCCAAGTTGTTGTTTTTTTAAAGAAAAAGGTTTGCAATAAATTTTCAACAATCAAAAAGGTTACCATGTAATATTTGTTTTTTTCAAATAAAAACACACAAACACTGCAATAAACTGAGAGCAACCAGAAATGTCAGTTTTCAGTCACCCCCCCAATCTGTTTTAACTGTTTTTAATTTTAATTTTTGAATTGTTGCAACCTGCCCTGGGTCCTACTGGTGACGAGCGGGTAATAAATTTGGATGATGATGATGATAAACCAATTTCAGATTGGCAGGAGGGGATCACGCAATCAGAAGCAGATTTAGGGGAGCGCGACCAGTTTTGGTTGCACTGGGCTAAGAGCCTTGGGGGTGCCGCAGGGAATCCACAACTATTATGCAGAATGGAAGGTAAGGGGGCATGTGCCAAATTTGGGCATCACACAGGCAACTGCTGAAATTTGAGATCCCAAGGTCCACCACTGATGTGATGCATCACCTCTCTGAAACATCAGCTTGAAAGTTCTTTAACAATTTAAGGAGGAGATGCACAGTCCAGACTCTCGCATCTCCTCTATCAGACTTGCAAGCACTTCCCTCGGAAAGCTGGGCTGTGCTATGGATCAGCTGCTTTGAACTGTCAAAGGTTAAAGCCAACGGACCATTTTGAGAAGGTAATCTTCAGTGCAATATGCTGTGTAATCCTTTCTCGGGATTGAGAAAGAGCTTTGCCAGGAGACAGAGTGCAAACCCTTCCTTCAAAATTGGCAAAGCACTTGAAAGTGGACAGTTTAAGAAGGATGCATGGTGGGATGGGCAACGCAATCCCTCCCCTTCCTCACGTATGTTTTGCCAAGAGAGGGAGGAGAGATCACATGATGTAACAGGCCATTGGTTGCCTTCTTGAACCTGCCAAAATGTTTCCACATGGTGTCCTAGCTCCCACTCAATGAAGGACTCGAACTCAGGTTGCCGTTTCTACCCAAGTCTTCAACGCTCAGATTGGTGCAATGCATGGGCAAAGCACTATTCAAATGCACTGCAACAGTCAGAGCACTGATCTATTGAGGTTGGTATTCTCTACTAGCCTGCCTGACAGTGGCTCTCCAGGGTTTCAGACAGGGGACATTCTCAGCCCTTCCTCGTGTGCCCCATTGACACCCCTGCTGGGTAGCCACTTGCTTCATGGCACCCCTCCTCATTGACTCAAATATGATATCACGTGCAATCAATCATTTGTTTATATTATTCCTCAGAGGATTGTCAGATTAAATATGATTATTATAAGCCTATGATTAAGAGGGAAAATAAATCCTTTTTACTTTTGCTTTTCAAACGTACATCGGGAATGAATAAAAACAAGATTCTTTCCTTCACTGAGGAAATGAAGAGAATGGCTTCTGCAGTTTAATAAAAATAAATCAGAACCCTCTTCCATTCTTTTTCCTTGACCATTTTCTCCACGTTTGATGGGCACTTTGGGAACACAGGAAGTCACACTTTTTATTCTGATTATGCTTCCATTCCAGACTATAGAATTTTACAGGTGCAGAGTCTCTCCCTTTCTCATCAAGCTTCTTCCATCACTCAATATACCCCCCAGTGAATAGGACAGGGCAACTCTTTCTGAACATAGCAGGAGGGGTTAGATGCCTGTTTGTCAGGGATGATGAACATCGACAGAAAGTTCCACACAAACACACACACACCCCACACACAAACCTCTAAAATAAAGAAATAAAGATGGAATCTTTCAAAGGCTAAAAGCCCTGAAGGGGGAAAAGAGATGGAGTATTTTAAAGTTGCAATTCAGAATTTTCCCTCCTGGATTTCTCCACGAATATTCCTTTCCATGGGGGACGGGGGGGGGGAGGAGTGACAAAGGTCTGCTTTCCTTCACGCTTCTCTCTCTCTCTCCTCCCCTCCCCATCTGCCACCAATGCCACTATCTCTAAAGAGGTCCTTTTGGTTTCAGCGGCACCTGATCATGCAGTCCCCGTGCAGAATAGATCTAACAAATCACAGAGTATCTGCAACCTGCTATGTATCAAAGCCCCTTAATGCGGCAACAAAGTTCTCCAAGGTCAGAAAAGCAGTTTATCAAGCTCTTATATCTCTTACAGCAGACAATAAATTTATTCTAGTGCTGGAATCTATGAATATTTCAGATCCTCCACGAGATAAACAGTATTGCTTAGGATGCTCCCTGTGTCATTGTCAACGAACACCAAACACTGTCATTGCTACACACATGCCATGCCTTGGTATGGCTCCGAGGGCAATAAAACTTAATGCTACCTGGTTTGCATTTTCCACACAATGCCCTCCAGCTCTGGCCATGTACATTTATTTGTCAGCAAACAGGCCATTACTAGGGCAAACTTCCACCCGCAGATAGATTGAAAAAACTCTTAATGTTTTGATTCATTGCTCAATTGCCACTTCTTTAATTTCTAATCAGGATTGAAATTAACTCCCGGAAGATAAAGAGCAATGCATTCCTTAAATTACTCTCTGCATTCACTTAATGTGAAGCCCGCTCCTGACTCCATCTGTCTTAATTTGGATTAATGTGAAATTAGTAAAAATTCTGCGTCTACATTGTTTGAAATTAGTTTACTGCACTGTTATCATTTGCTATTTGCGAAAGTGCTTAAAGCATACTTATTGGACGTGTACAAACTAGTTTTTAGTAAAGCGGAAGCCAAGCAGCGGCTCCCAGTTGAACACTCCCATTGGCAGGCTGTGAATTGGGGCAGGTGCTTCAATTATTTTGAGTGGGGGCTACTTAGCATAGCAGTGGTCCTGCCCCTCTTCTCAGTTTTGCTTAAATCCATCTAGCACCCTCCTACACTTAAAGACACAGGGAAATCATTGAATTATAGAGTTGGAAGGGACCCTGAGGGTCATCTAGTCCAACTCCCTGCAATGCAGGAATATGCATTGCATATGTCCCATATGGGGATCGAACCTGTGCAAGAACTATAATAAATTAAGATGGCACTTTATTCCCTAGAATCATAGAATAGAATCATAGAATCATAGAGTTGGAAGAGACCACAAGGGCCATCCAGTCCAACCCCCTGCCAAGCAGGAAACACCATCAAAGCATTCCTGACAGATGGCTGTCAAGCCTCTGCTTAAAGACCTCCAAAGAAGGAGACTCCACCACACGCCTTGGTAGCAAATTCCACTGCCGAACAGCTCTCACTGTCAGGAAGTTCTTCCTAATGTTTAGGTGGAATCTTCTTTCTTGTAGTTTGAATCCATTGCCCCGTGTCCGCTTCTCTGGAGCAGCAGAAAACAACCTTTCACCCACCTCTATATGACATCCTTTTATATATTTGAACATGGCTATCATATCACCCCTTAACCGTCTCTTCTCCAGGCTAAACATACCCAGCTCTCTAAGCCGTTCCTCATAAGGCATTGTTTCCAGGCCTTTGACCATTTTGGTTGCCCTCCTCTGGACACATTCCAGCTTGTCAGTATCCTTCTTGAACTGTGGTGCCCAGAACTGGACACAGTATTCCAGGTGAGGTCTGACCAGAGCAGAATATAGTGGTACTATTACCTCCCTTGATCTAGACACTATACTCCTATTGATGCAGCCCAGAATTGCATTGAAGCAGGCATGGGGACTTTCAATCCTGAGGCCAAATGCAGCCCTTCAGTTCTCCTGTTCTGGCCCTTAAGACTTTGCCCAGGCCAGAGCTTCTCCATGTCCCCTTGAAGTGCTTTTGCCTGGCTGCAATAGGTCATTGAACTGCGATAACTCTTGCGAGTTTCCACAAGTTGGTCACTCTGAGAACAGGATACTAGACTCAGAGGCGGAACTAGCTGCTCTGGCACCCAGAGCAGTGCACATGCTGTGAACCCAGGGGCAGGCCTAGCTGCCTGTGGGGGCAGGACAAGGGTCCTAGGTGATGATGTCACCCCCTCAGGCATGGCACATGGGATGGACTGTACCCACTGCACCTCCTTCCTCTGCCAGTGGCTAGACTAGATGGGCCACTGGCCTGATCCAGCAGAGCTCTTATTGTGTTTTCTTGTTTTCCTGGATGTACTAGTTAGGTTTTTTTAAAAAAAGAAATAAAACAATAAGAATAATAATGAAATATTTAATTTATGGTTCCATTGTTTAGTATTATTGATGGGATTCATCCTATTGGGGTGCATGCAAGTAGGCATGGAATTTAAATAGAAAAATTCTTTTATTCATTTATTTAGATTATGATTGAAAAATGAGTACACAACAAGAGTAAAATGGGACACAATTTTAGTAGCTGAGACTTGTTTTGCTTACCCCATGCAAATATGTAATACAATTTTTTAAAATGCCAGAAGTGCTGAGTTTTGATAAAGCAGAGTTTGGCAGCAGATCTTAATCTTTGCTATATTTAAACTCAAAATTGAGTTTCCCTTATTGAGCTGGATGAAACACAAGGGTTTGGATCGAATCCTAGAGGAATGTTACAGGACTTAAAATAGGTTCGATGCAAATAGGTTGTTGAGAAGACTGTGTACTGCTGCAAGGAACTGTGGTAACTTGTCATTGCTGACCATTAGCTGTGCTTAATGGGTTTGATGGGAGTTCAACGACAGAGCCTATGTGGTGTAGTGGTTAGTGTGCTAGACTAGGACTTGGGAGACCAGGGTTCAAATCCTCACTCAGCCATGAAGCTCACTGAGTGACCTTGGACCAGTCCCCATGTCTCAGGCTTGTTGTGTGGATAATATGGAGAGGGGAAGAGTCAAGTATGTCACTTTTAGTTCCTTGGAGAAAAGATGAGAGATAAAATCAAAAATTAAATGGAAAAAAAAATTAAAAAAAATTGTGGTGCACCATGTTGGTTGTCCCTGGTCTCGTAGGAAGGAAAGAAAGGACAAGATAAACAGATTATGGGGTGAGTTCCTTTGTCAAAGCCCTGAATATTTAGGCAGATGGAGAGAAGGGGGAAAGGTTCAACAGAAATGGGGAGAATATACAGATAATGAAGGTCTGAAGGCGATGTTGAGTCACAAACTAAATGTAGCACAACTTAATTTATGCTAATAGAGGGAAATGCGAGTAGAGTATCAATACATCCTAAATTTAGAGAGAAGTAGATCTTTTTGTATGGGATCATATTGAAATGACATCATGTGGAACAAATTTGGCTGCCCACACTTTTCATAAAGCAACTGTTAGCCAGGCTAAAGGGGGATGCTGATGTCTGCCAACAACATGGAGATTGTCACCTTCCTTATCCTAGTCCATGTATGTTATCTCCTTCCTTTCTCAGATGCCAACCAATCTTTTCAAAAAGTAGCCCCTTTTTACAATGCCTGGAGCTAACTATCCCTAGCTAGCTACAATAATTATGTTGATCTGTTTGCATCTTTCGCCCATTCTAAATCCAGTTTGTTGGTTTTGAGCATTTAACACTCTTACACATTCTCGTTCTTGTGAGAGAAAAAGGAGAAAATTATATAAAAACCAAACGCTAGTCTGATTTGCCATTGCAAGCGATCTCAAATCTGTTCCCCAGGGTATCCTCTGTAAGATTATTGCCATTTCAGCAACTCAGTAATTTAGGAATTACCTTTTCATCCAGCCTACAAATGCTGAGTCTGCTAAATGTTCGCTTATCCCCACATTAATCTTTTGTCTCCTGAATGGTATTTGTGGAAGGACTATACGTGAGTGGCCAATATATAGGTAGATTTCTTTTTTTTAATGCCCTTGCTAAATATATTTACAGGTACAGTATTTTGCATAAGTCTCAGTATTATCTGATTAGTTGATGCACTGAATCTAAAATTAAGCTGATAGTTGACTTTTGTGTTCATTTACAGGGTGGGTTGTTTTGAAGCTTCTATGCTGACTACTAGCTGTGGTTAACTAACTAACAACTAACTAACTAACTAACTAACTAAGCACAATGGATAGAAGAGAAAAAATATTTTATCTGGGCTGACAATTCATTCAAGGAGAAGGTGAAAGGGTATTGGCTTCACCCAAATTGTGCAGACATCTGCAGAATCTTGGTGTGTCATGCAATTTCAACATGGGTCAGGATCCAAAGATCCTCATGGGTGAGCAGAGTGGAAAGGGTTAGTAAGGAAGGAACTGACAAATGGCTGCTCATCTGAGCCCTGCTAACTCTGAGAAACTATCACACAGGAACACACCCTGGATGGACTAAAATTGATGAATAGTTGGGGTGGAGGTGGGAGTCAACCCTGTGCCCTTTTGTAGAGGGCTGCTGGGACTCTCGCCAGTGACTTTTAGTTATACAGTCATATCTTGGTTCTTGAACACCTTGGTACTCATAAATTTTGGCTCTCAAATGCCGAAAACCAAGAAGTAAGTGTTCCGGTTTTTTAACATTCTTTGGAAGCCAAACATCCGATGCAGCTTCCAATTGAAGCTCCTGCAACCAATCAGAAGCCACGCCTTGGTTTTCGAATGGTTCTGGGAGTCAAATGGACTCCTGGAATGGATTAATTTAAACAACCAAGGTACCACTATAGCAAAATGAAACTTTGGCATGTTGGATAATGAAAACCTAATGGTAAGGTTACGAGAAAACACAATGTTTATGGGCTTATAGCCACAATAAACTTTAAAGTCTGAACTCTGAAAACACAATGCCATCAGCATAAATTAGATGCTAAAGAACATGAAGAGTAGCATCAGAATGATCGGTGAAATATCAATATTCTTGGAATGTTTCAAAGGAATGTGCTGGAACATAATAGGCTACTTTGGTGGAGAAATGCTGCAAAACATTTCATCCAAATAGATTGTGGATATCCATAGTCTACACCCCATGTGAGTTTGCTTTCCTGGTAACAAATTGCTATTGAAGACATATTCCTGTACTGTACATACTGCTATTGAGCATTTGTTGTGCTCTCTATATAGTATTGAGCACATATTGCTGTACCTGTATTACTGTACTGCTCATCTTATAAGGACATCCACTCCTTATATATCATTCCTATTCTACCTAAATCCATAGGCAGATCTGGTAATTTTTACACTTTCCTCCTGTTTTCGGACTCTACTAAATAAATTGCAAAATTCGGTGCATCAGAATTTATTACAAGGAACTGAATGGTTGAATCTCCTTACCAACTATGCTAGGACTCAGCCATCCATTCTAGTGTGACTGTGTGACAATGCACACACATATCCTAGAACTTTGCTGTGTTGCTAATTCTAAATAGTATTTTGCCGGCCTGTAAACTGTAAAATTGTACTTGTTTGATTGTAACTTAGTGGCTGATCTGTGATTGTAATACTGAAGATTGATTGATAGTTTCACTTATGTAAGTAATGGAATTGACATGAAAGGTGGAAAATTTCATCTTTCTGGTGCAGTTCCCAATCAATATATAAAATGTGTTCAGAGAATTATTCTCTCTCTTCCTGCTTGCTACCTACCTAACTCTCCTTTCATATGCTGCCACCCAGCTGAATGTTACGTGGGACCATCCCAAAGATGGCTCATAAAAGAACATTAGAAGGAATGATTCCACTTGTCAAGGGACAGAATTCAGCCCCAATTCCAGGAGTGGGCAAAGCTTGGCAGAGGATGGGGTAGACCAGGGAATGACCTCTGTCATAACCAATGTTCCTCCATCAGAACCAATGCAGAAAAAAATAATGATGATGGGTGCTACTCTGGAGTTTTTACATGGTCTACTTTTCTGGATCATGGCATTAGAAAAGCTGGCATGTGACCCTGGTATCTCAGACTTGGAAAGAACAACTAACGTCCTGACCTTAACAGTTGCAGAAAAGATCAGAATCGCATAAAAACAGAAATTAAATCAACCACTAAAAGCTATGAGACTTTTAAAAGAAAAGAAAAAACATACAGTGGCATCCTATAAATACCAATTCAGAAATAAGTCTGATTGAGTTAATGGCACTTACTCCCATATGCATATATTTGGGGAAAGTGTGTATAAAATGAAAATATTTGTGAAAACAACGTACCAAACTGCATTCTATCAGGAGAAATTGCTTGCAAAATGTTGTGCATTAGTCAAAACTGCTTATAAAAATGTGTTTGTTAGGAGAAATTTGCACTAAAATGCTGATGAATTTATATTAGGAGTTCTTTCCAGTAGCACCTTAGAGACCAACTGAGTTTGTTCCTGGTATGAGCTTTCGTGTGCATGCACACGAAAGCTCATACCAGGAACAAACTCAGTTGGTTTCTAAGGTGCTACTGGAAAGAATTTTTGATTTTATATTAGGAGTGTGTGTTTGTGTGTGTGTGTGTGAACTAAAAATGGAGCAGGAATGTCGGAAAGTGAATTGTAGATAATGATAAACTGAAACAAAAATGTACATCCCCATGGATAGCTAATAAAAATGATGTGAATTCTATTTGGGGAGGATAAGTTGAGAGGGGAGCAAACAATAGGAGAAAATCACTGGAGTAGCAGTAAAATAATTGTGGACGGTAGATTTCCTTTGGGAACAAGCAAAGTTAATTTATCAAGTGCTTGCTTGCATACAATTATGTGGTCATTTTTGGCTCATTTAATATTCCAAACCATTTTTGTAGGGTGTAAGTGGCAGAAATGTGACTGATAAACTAACAGAAGATGACAACAGAGAAAGGACAAAGAGAGAGAGGGGAAGTCTTTTATAATTTAATTTTAAAAGGCACCATCATTTATTTTCAATTGGCATTCAATTTTCAATGCGCGCATTTTAAAATGTATTACTGTTTATGGTTGTGAATGTTTATGGCCATTTGGGAATTGATTTAGCTTTTCCCTGAGTCACAGATACGAAGCAAACTAATGAACAAGATTTCCAGATGACAAATGGGGCTTGCAGCTTTCATGTCTGCTAATTCATTTTTCAAAAGAAAAAAAAAAGAAAAAAAGAAGACATGCATCTTCTGAAATTTATGCAAAATATAGGCTAAGCAAGTTGGCCGTGGGTTTCAGGATGGACAATTCAGGTTATTTTTGGTCCATGTGACTTTACATGTGTTCATTCAATAAGTCTGATAAAATCCTATTTCCATATTTCTCTGTGATTTATTTATATTTTGGTCAGCACAAAAATTTGGATACAAATAAGTGTTTATTTATTTATCTATTTCTTTAATACATACACATGCCCCCTTTCATCCCTAAGCAGGCATGAGGTGCAACATGCCACTATAAAATGCTGTGGGAATGGCATTTGTGATCTAAAATTGCTGGGAAGAAGAAGAGGAGGAGTTTGGATTTGATATCCCGCTTTTCACTACCCGAAGGAGTCTCAAAGTGGCTAACATTCTCCTTTCCCTTCCTCCCCCACAACAAACACTGTGAGGTGAGTGGGGCTGAGAGACTTCAGAGAAGTGTGAGTAGCCCAAGGTCACCCAGCAGCTGCATGTGGAGGAGTGGAGACGCGAACCCGGTTCCCCAGATAACGAGTCTACCGCTCTTAACCACTACACCACACTGGCTGGGATAGGTAGAAAGTTAGTGATTTGCCATGGGTTGACAAGAATTTAGGGGCTGTAGCTAACTAAGATCTACTCAGAGTAGAGCCCCATAAATTACGACTCAAAGGTAGTCATGCCCCTTAATTTATATTATAGTATTCCAATTTCTAACATCCTAATTTCTAGTATTAATATCTAGTAATCAATACAACCTGGGCTGTGCATCCGAATTGGGAAAATCCCATAATATGAAAGAAACTGGGCCAATTTGGCCCAATGTAGTTTTGTCCAGAGTGGGTTGAGGCAGCCCCAGATTGCCTTGGGGTGGGATTGATCTGCCTGGAGAAATCTGGGACTGTCAAAATGAGAGCTGTAGAGCAGTGAGGAGAGGAGAGGGAAGGGAGGGGGAAGAAAGAAGGAGAAGATGCAGGCTACTACTTTTCCACATCTCGGCACCAAACACATGTTTAACGTGGGTTTAAATTCTGATTAAGCATGTGGTCATCAACAACCTCAGATATGCTGATGATACTACCTTGATGGCAGAAAGTGAGGAGGAATTAAAGAACCTTTTAATGAAGGTGAAAGAGGAGAGCGCAAAATATGGTCTGAAGCTCAACATCAAAAAAACTTAGATCATGGCCACTGGTCCCATCACCTCCTGGCAAATAGAAGGGGAAGAAATGGAGGCAGTGAGAGATTTCACTTTCTTGGGCTCCATGATCACTGCAGATAGTGACAGCAGTCACGAAATTAGAAGACGCCTGCTCCTTGGGAGAAAAGCAATGACAAACCTAGACAGCATCTTAAAAAGCAAAGACATCACCTTGCCGACAAAGGTCCGTTTAGTTAAAGCTATGGTTTTCCCAGTAGTAATGTACAGAAGTGAGAGCTGGACCATCAAGAAGGCTGATCGCCGAAGAATTGATGCTTTTGAATTATGGTGCTGGAGGAGACTCTTGAGAGTCCCATGGACTGCAAGAAGATCAAACCTATCCATTCTTAAAGAAATCAGCCCTGAGTGCTCACTAGAAGGACAGATCCTGAAGTTGAGGCTCCAGTACTTTGGCCACCTCATGAGAAGAGAAGACTCCCTAGAAAAGACCCTGATGTTGGGAAAGATGGAGGGCACAAGGAGAAGGGGACGACAGAGGATGAGATGGTTGGACAGTGTTCTCGAGACTACTAACATGAGTTTGGCCAAACTGCGAGAGGCAGTGAAGGACAGGCGTGCCTGGCGTGCTCTGGTCCATGGGGTCACGAAGAGTCGGACACGACTGAACGACTGAACAACAACAAGCATGTGGTCAGGAAGGTGAGAGAATAAACCATCTCCTTCCCCACTTCTATC
The DNA here is from genome assembly GCF_009819535.1 of Lacerta agilis. Classification (NCBI taxonomy): domain Eukaryota; kingdom Metazoa; phylum Chordata; class Lepidosauria; order Squamata; family Lacertidae; genus Lacerta; species Lacerta agilis. Next base: position 28,230,661 of record NC_046323.1, read on the forward strand.
AGTGTGGCCCAATTAGTATTGTCAAATCAGGTCCCAGACCAAACTGAGGGTGCCTTGCACAGCCCTAGGTATAACTGTTTGATTTTCAATAGTCATAACCCAACAATTTTTTCTCCCACTTTTTCTTTTCCAAATTTTGCACTTGCAGACCTGACGTCTGTTCAGCCCTGTTGTAAACCGAGGGACATCACTGTTTTATCCTTGGGGTGCATCTGTGGCACTGACGCTGTATTACTCTGCAAACTGAAAAGTTGCCTCACTTGTCCAGCACTCTCAAAACCACCTCTAAATGGTTATGGCTTTATGTTAAGAAGGCAAACATAGCTAATGTAAATTGCTTTCCATTTGTTGGGAACACAGTGTGAATATGTTGGTGCCCATATATCAAAAAAGAAAAGAAAAGAAAAACATTGCAGATGAAGTCAAACTCCGGTAAGAGCGAATTCATTTTGTCATCCGTTTACAAAGCTAAGGTTATTATTTTTATAATAACCAGTTCAAATCGCTTCATTTAAAATGACGGAGTGATAAAAGATTGTTGGTTTTTAAAAAAATAAATAAATAAATAAGGTTTTCCTTAATCTTTTTTGTGTACTCATCTTAGTAAATACTAAACACATTTTCTAAAGACTTTTGGTTCCCACATGGCCCCACATAAGGAACAAAATAATCAATCCTTATCTGAGTCCCTCTATGAATTGCATTTTTGGGATATTACAATGCTTTGAGCTGGTTGTTCAAAAGTGCAGACCCTCCAAGAGTCCCTATTTTCTAGGGACATCCCTGATTTAAAGAAGCAATCAGGTTAGGATGTCCCTATTTTCATTGGATAAATGTTGGAAGGTATGGAGTTATCCGACCCCTGTGCTGTCTGAAGGCAATCCTGTATAGGGAAGTTTTTTAATGTTTAATTATGCTTTTATATATGTTGGAAACTCCCCAGAGTAGCTGCGGCAACCCAGTAAGACGTGTGGGGTATAATTAGTAAAATTATCATTATGGAATGGGGTGTCCCTATTTTCATCGGAGAAATGTAAGTGTGGTGTGTGTTCTTATAACTGCCACTTTTCACCAATTAAAATTTTCAAATATTTCATGGGGGGGGGGCAAACCTGATGGGACTATGTCAGGACCACAACCTTTTGTCTCAAATATTGAGTTGAATTTCGCAATTGCTCTTTGGTGCCAAATAGCTGAACATATGGAGTATATGGTTTTACTGTCTTGGACAATTTAGAGCTAGCACATGGAACTCTTTAAGTTACCATGGCAGTCGTATGTTGCTGTATAATTGTGCTATGGATACTTTGGTCTATAATACCTTTGGATTAATGGGGGCACTGTGTACATAGGGTTACATTGTTTTTTGAGGACATATTGGGGTGATTTGAACAAAGAACGGTGCAAGCCATTCTATATCTGTTCAGTCAGATGTAAAACTCGTTGTGCTCAATGAGACTTGCTCATGGTAGGGATGGATGGATGGATCTGTTTAAATATCTCTCAGTTTCCCATTTTTCTAATCTTAAATTTGGTTTACAGTTCTATGGTTCTATGATTCCTAAGCCTGTCTTTGTGGCTATGAAGAGATGTGGTTCAGAGAGGGACCACTGATGCCACTACCCTCCCACATCGATTCTTTTTCATCCAAATGATTGTCTGTATGAGGATATGGTTGGACTTGTCGTGTCTCTTTGCAAGCAACAGAAATGTTGCAAAGCAGTCCAAGATGCTTTGCAAAATGACCTTTCCCAGACTGTTTCTTTGCTTCTTGTGTTTTCCCATCGGAAATTTCTGCAGAGGCCGAGCTGGTATCTAGAAGTTGAAATGTAGAATTATTCCCTGTATGTGTGTACCAAATTTGATTCTAAGATTGTAATCTTCAATGGAGTGTCATGTTGCAATGCAAACAAACAGACGAAACTTATGAAAGGAAAGATGAATGGGTGAGTAATTCAACTGAAGGCTAAAAACTTCATTCAGTCAGTAAAGATACTAAAATGCAGACTTAAAAGCAAAGCTGGAAACAGATTCCACCCCACCCGAAATTTTTGCCAATATGCAACGTGTTGGGTTTATTTTTCTATGTTTAATTTATATGAATCCGAGCAAATAGCATACTATAGGGAGTTAATATGAAAGGCATGTTTAAGTCTTACTGTGAATCAAATTCAGCCCTGTGCCTTTTATAAAAGTACAGTTTGCCTTTTAATTCGCCTCAAGGCACTTCTGTTCTATCTGGTATGTATAATCAGCAGCTGCTAATTCCTTGATTTGTACTACAGAGCTACCACTTTGGACGATTAAAAAAATCTTTTATGTTGTACTAGTTACTATTTTTCATTACACAGTGTGTTAGAGGAAATTTTGCACAGTCTGGGATGGAGGACCTGAGGGAAAGCAGGGATGTTTTGAAAAGCTTTTGGATTACTTTCACTCCCCAAAAAGTTTGTTTTTCTCTGCTTCTTTGAAAAGCAACTGCTTTGATTAATGTATTTACTGGGGGGAAATGTCTGATTTCTATGCATTAAAAGAAGTATCAGCAATAATAATGGCTGTGCCAAAAAAATAATTATTATTTTGAAAGTTTAATAAAACCGTGGTTTGAAAGGGCGGGGACGAAATGGAAAATTTAGAGAAATTGTCTACTGAAAACATCATGTGAAAACAAAAATATGAAATTGCTTGTTATTGTTTTGTATCCTATTCCTACCTGGATGGTTAAGTATTGAGTATAATATTTTAAATCATTCATCTAAATTGCTGTTTCTTTCACTAAGGGTCTGATTCCATCAGTTTCTAGTGTTTTACAAAATGCAATTGTTGGAAGACAATCCATCATATGTATCGGCATGGGAGAATGCCTTAGGGGAGTCCTCAGAAGAAAGTGCTTGGCAGTATATCTGTAACTCCTCTGCAACTTTGTCAATCGACATGAAGATAAAGGAAGCACAATACATAGCTCTCAGTAGGTGGTGCATTACAGAACCCTAGCAAGTCTCCATCTAATATGTCCAAATTATATCCAGTGTTGTTGGAAATGGAATAGTCAGATTTGTTCATACTTCCAGCTATTGTGGGAATGTCCAATGGAGCAGGACTTCTGGAATGTGGTTGCTGATTACTGCGAAGAATTTCTCTGCAGTTGGCCACTCTTAACTCCCAATGACTCTGGCTTCCTGTATAAAGACCTTCTTAAGCAATTGCATTCAGCAGGGAAGTTGTGCATAGCATGTAATTGGAAGTCTCCAAAGCAGCCATCTAAACAGCAGTGGGTTAATATAATTTGAAGACCATGATTATGTACAAACTTGAACTCTGCAAGTGCAACATGCAGGAAATCATCATGTTCAAGAAGAGATCACAACACCGTGGACTCTGTTTATTTGCTTATGTGAAAGACCTTCAAACTTCAAACCTGATTAAATTGAAATCATGTGCGTTTCTCGACTGTGGCAAATTATGTATATGACATACATAACTTCTGTGTTTCTAGATTCAGGTAGGTAGCCATGTTGGTCTGACACAGTCGAAATAAATAAAAAAAAATTTTAAAAAATGTCCAGTAGCACCTTAGAGACCAACTAAGTTTGTTCTGGGTACAAACTTTCGTGTGCATGCACACTTCTTCAGATACACTGAAACAGAAGTCACCAGACCCTTATATATAGTGGGAGGGTGGGGTGGGGTGAGGTGGGGTTTTTCTCAGAAGGGTAGTAGGAGATGGGTGATTGACTCAATGGGTATGGTCACTTTGACCCAATGGAAAAAATGGGTATGGTACCTTACCCATTGAGTCAATCACCCATCTCCTACTACCCTCCTGAGAAGGATATACCCAGAACAAACTTAGTTGGTCTCTAAGGTGCTATTGTGCAGCACACAGTCATAGACCTGCTAATCCCCATTTCAAATCTTTTTGCTTCCGTCTTCTCTGGAAGAAGGGCCAGTCAAGGCTGGCCCCAACCATATTTTTGCATGTAGAGAGTCTCTCTTCCCTGCCTCCCTTTCTCTCTTGTTTTACTTTGAGTAATTCTTCTTAATAGTCTAGGAACTTCGGCATGCTCTTTAGAAAGATGGGCCTGCCATGCATTCAAGCTGTGCAGCTTTAGGACTGTGAAATAGTTTCATTACAAACCTACTTTGCCTCCAGTTTTCAACACATAGGAGGAAATAATTTTACTGTAGGGTAACATTTTCCATGCTTGATTTCAATAGAAGTGTGCATATTTCTTCTTCTTCAAGATAAGCTGTAGCACATAGGTTTGTTCCCCACTACACAGGTTTTTGGGTTTGTTTTTTTTAGCTTTTTCCCCCCGCTTTCTTAAAAAATAAATTTAAAAAATCTCCAAAGTAACTGACAGTAGAACCAGAAGTAAAGGTGGTGTATCTAATGTTTTGCAATGAAGTTGGCTGTTGTTAGGGTTTTGCCTGAAGATTTAACTATTTTAGAAAGCATGATAAAAACACACTTTGAGATCCGCAGTGGCATTTTAAATAGTGTGGGCTTAATATGTTTGACATACTCAGGGCCAGCTCCAAGTCTGAGGTCCCCACTGCTAAGCTGCTGTGGGGGGGGATGGTGCTCTTAAATAATTGATCACCCAAGAGGGCTTACTGGCAATGCCAGGGAACCATAGGCAATAACAACATCACAATCTGCAACAGATTCCTGTGACCCACTTGCCATTCTAATAACCCATAATGTCTTGATCTCTCCAGAGCATGGTGAGGGATTTGAAATGGTGGGTGGCTCCCTGGTCCCTGTCACTGTGAGTAAGCCTTGGACTTAAGGAGGGCAGGCAAACCCACCTTTAGAGAAGGCACCTGTGTCATTGAGCTCTATCAGAACCCCATTTTTCATTAAGCTGGGTGGGGGAAATGGAAGAGGCCTTGTTAGGAAACAAATTATTTGCAGATGGGGACAGGCTATTTTATAGGCACTGGAAATACCAGTAGCTATGCTGGCCTTGCCTAGCAGGAATCATAAATTGTAGGGCTTGATCCAGCAGGCTTTTATTAGATTATTAGGTTTGGAGAATTCTGTTCACTTCCTCCATAGCACAGCATTGCAGCCAGGTGTCACCTCCACCTCCTCATCCTGAGGGAATTCTTCTTGCCTCTGCACTGGCTTGACCCATGATTTAAGTGGGTTTTATTTAACCCTGTGCCGGTCAGAGTTTGCACGAACATGGTTGAACCATTTAGGGAATTGCTTCCAGTATGCCAAGGAACCTATTCAGTTTCTGGTTTCAGTAACCGGTATTGTGTTGTGGTAACAGCCGTAGCAAACCTCAATATAATGAGTGGGGTGGTTACAGAACTAGAAGTAAGACCAAAAAGTTGTAGGGGAGGCAAAACAGATGTTTATTAGTTGTATGCATTTTAGACTGCTGATCCTTCTTCAGGGAGATTAAAATTAATTCTAAAAATAATAAATCTGGAACTGAATAGTGTACAGTGGTACCTTGGTTTAAGAACAGCTTAGTTTATGAACAACTCAGATTAAGAACGCTGCAAACCCAGAAGCAGGTGCTTTGGTTTGTGAACTTTGCCTTGGAAGCAGAACATGTTTCGCTTCCTGTTGAGTGTGTTCCATTTGTAAACAGAGTCCCCTGCCACTATGGGAAAGCACACCTTGGTTTAAGAACGCTTTGGTTTAAGAACGGAGTTCCAGAATGGATTAAGTTCGTAAACCAAGGTACCACTGTATTAATTTTTTTAAAAAAAAACATAAACAATATGTATAAAAACCATAATAGATGTAAAAAGGAGAACAGTTAATAACCCACATTGAAAGACAAATTTTAGTACAATTCATATCTTTGAATCAGAATTATTATAATAGAACAGCAAATGTTGTTCAATATTAACACCAGATTTTATGAGCAGTATACCATAAGTGCATGTAAAATAATTCAAACTTCATTTCCAGATGCTTTAGTCAAATTACGGAATACCTCTCAACATACAGATAGTGTTATAATCTAGCTGGTATTATAATCTAGCAATGGTTTACAGTTTGTGAGAACAAGAATGCAGTTTTGTTTCAAAAAAAGCTCTCAGTAACACACACACACACACACACACACACACACTCCCTTTTATCTGCATGAAAAATACTCCTTGTACTCTTCAGTAGGATTGAATGTTCTGTGGATTTTATCTGGAACAAACAGCAATTGTATCCCACACACCGCCAAGACATATTCACTTCAACTTCATTAAAGTTTTCAATTCCTTCCTGAAGAAAAAAAAACAAAACATCAGACACGCCTTAAGTAAATTAACTCAATCAGTGATGCAGCATAATTTTAACATTTAACAATATCACAAACATCTTCCAAAAGGCGACTCATGGCCACACGCAAAAAGTTCCAGGATCAGGTCTCAGATTTATTAGTCATCCTTCAATACCTTGAGACCAATTCAATTTGTCAGAGCTAGATATCATTGCATTTTGTACACAATCCTGGGTTTTAAATCAAGGCCAACGCAGCGTCTAACCTTGGAGTGAGAAAGAATTTATAGTATTGCTGGAAGGGCCATGTCTCAAAGGGATTTAAATCTTTTGAATAATCCATTCTGATTTCTACCCTCCAGGGGTAGAAAGAGGACAGATGCTATTATGTTTAACAGAGTAAGGAAGAAAATCACACAGTGAGCAAAGAGCCTCTCCGTGTATAAAGAAATGTTGTGTGGTTCTGCAGCTTGTCTTGAATTTAGGGTTACACTTGGAGAATCACCTGTTTGTTTTCTTAGATTTTTTTAAAGGTTTGTTTTCTCTGTCAAAGGGAGATTTAGGAACAAACCTGTAATACGCAAAACATATGCTAGGGCAATATGTTGTTTTGTTCCTATGTTCTGTATGTATCTACAGTTATAGGGTATGGTGGGGGCTGAATCATTCAAATATGTGATGAATAGGTAGCAACAGAGCAAGGCTGCATTCTACAGAAGTACAAATCTCAGAGTGGTTTAGCAATTCATCCCTCTTCACAGGGAACTCTGGGAATTGTAGTTCTAGGAATGGAATGGGGGAGGTCTCCTAAAAACTCTCAGTGCCTTTAACAAGCTACAGATTTTTTTGGGGGGGGTGTGCCATGACTGTTGAATGTAGCATCATAGTGCTTTAAATGTATGGTGTGAATGTGGCATTAGTCATCATCTAGACCGCAAGTGGGGAAGCTCAGGCACAGGGGCCATCTGTGGCTGTTCAGGCCATTGTTTGTGGACCTTGGGATTTTCCCCAGACTATGTCCCCTCCTCAACCCTTCTCCCCATGTCACATTCCTCCGTATCTTCACTGGCCTTGCTCTGTACCGACTTCTTAATGCTTTTGTTTGTCTGGAATGTAACTTTGAACTATAACAATGCCTTTGGGTTGCCTGGATACACATAGGTATATATGCGTGTGTGGAAACCATTGCACAGGTGGGATGTAGATTCCCGCACAAAGAGTTGTATCTGTTGCTCCACCCACTTCTGCCTCTGGTCCCACTACTGGTGTGCAGGTGCTGGAGGACACACAGCTCTTGGTCTGAAAAAGGTTCCCCAATGTCCCTAATCTAGGCGGTATATAAGCCGTATTGTTTCTTCTCATGCAAGTACCATTGCACAAAGAGTAGAGGGGAGATGGAGCTGCTGGCCCCTTCCCCTCTCACACATCACTGTTGCCATTTCTGAAGTTTGGTTAAGAAAATTTCCAGAAGTAATTCTAGAATGAGGCAGACTTCCCATGAGTTGGAAATGATGGTTCTTGTGACCATTATTAATGCAGCCTAACATTGCATTAGCTTCCCCCCCCCAGCTGCGTAACACTGCTAGTTATAACCCCGAGATCCTTTTCACACCTGCTGCCGCCAAATGGGGACAGGGGAGGGGGAATTGGCTCAGTTTGCATTTGAGGAGAAATTTACCTAATTCACATTTCCTGAAACCAGAGGCAAGTGGAAGCACTGTCACCATTCAAAATTCACACTTCTCTGAATTTTGTAATGCGGCTCCATAACTTGTGTGAAAAAGCATATGCTAGGCAAAGGGTGCATAAATATTTGTTTATTGGTGAATATAACATACAGGATTCATTATATTTGCTTTTATATGAATTTTTATGAGGACTTTTTAAATTTAAAAAAAATCACAAACTGGTGTGGAAACTGAACTCGAGATTGGTAAAATGAGAAACTGAGAGAAACAGAAAGTGGTGTTTTTATCCATTTGAACTGCCAAGGTAGGTCTCCACCATCCTATACCTGTACAACATGAAACAAGCCTGATTCAGACAATGTTTGTGGGAATCATAATCAACAACATTCAATTCAAAAGCATTTGTTGGTTTGTTTGATATACCACCCTATACCTGGAAGTCTCAGGGTGGTTCACAGAAGAAAATCAAAATATAAAACTACAAAATACATAATAAAAAACAAACAAAAAACCCAATAGCCCCCCCCCAAAAAAACCACATTTAAGAGGGGAGTTTTAAAAGACTATGCTCAAAAATTGCTCCCAAAATGAGCAATAAGCCTTTGAGCATGCCATATTTTAGATAATCTTTTTAAACTGCTGCAATGCCATTTGTGTGTTTTGTGTGTCCCATCCAACTATTTGTCTACTTTTCATCAAACACAGAACTCTCCCTGTTTCAGTATATTTAAGAACCCTGGAGATCACGTATAAAATATAATCACCATAAACAGAATGTGTAAGACAATTTCCACAGTAACTTCCAATCTATTTGGCAGCAATGCACACATGAGAATGATATGTCATCTTCAGCTCTACATAAAAAGCTGCATCCTGAAACCCATAATTTTAGTAACGCTATGATGCTAAAAGGGTCCTTGGAGTAATTTTACTTCAGGGGGTAGGGTCGGACTTATTAGAAGCGTACATGCTGCTTATTAAAAATGTACATGTTGTAGCATCCCGTGAAAATTAAATGCTTACATTTCTGTGTTGTGCAGCATATTTGTATTGATTTTTCACCACTAAATTATTCACATTAATGGGCCAAAGATTGAATTATAGGGTCCCAGTGCAGAGGGAATAAATGTGCAGCTTTAACAGAAAAGTGCCAGTTGCAGAAAGTTCAGTTGTTAGGGAAGCAGTAATATTTTAAGCTTATGGAACAGAACAAGGGGGATGGGTCTTGCTGCAGATGAGAAGCAACAGGTTATTGATAAGTGATAGAGCCAAGTTGTTGCAGATAATAAAACCTGTAACTAATCAACCTTAACCATCTATCTATCTATCTATCTATATCATCTATCTATCTATCTATCTATCTATCTATCTAATCAGACTTCCTCAATCTCGACCCTCCAGATGTTTTTGGCCTACAACTCCCATGATCCCTAGCTAGCAGGACCAGTGGTCAGGGATGGTGGGAATTGTAGTTTCACAACATCTGGAGGGCCGAGGTTGGGGAAGCCTGATCTATATCATCTATCTATCTATCTATCTATCTATCTATCTATCTATCTATCTATCTATCATCTATCTATCTATCATCTATCTTTCTATCTCTATGGTTTTATAAAGCCAAAGTAGATTATATCAGGAGTGGGTAACCTCAGGCCTAGGGCCCAAATACCTCCCTGCCTCTCCATCTGACCTTGAGACAGGGGTGTCAACTTAAATAAAATACTACATAAAATATGTAAGCCCCACCCCACATAATTGATCACAAGACCTGGCACACACATACCATTTGAATGTCACATTGAATGGGCACATCAACTTTGGGGGGCCCTGGCCCCCTCAAATATTTCATTGTGAGGGGCTAGGACTTTGCTTCTATACCCACAGAGCTTTCCCCAGGTCACATTCTTCACTGGCTTTGTCTCACATATTACCCTTTCCCTCCGCCTGGAATGTGCCCTTAAATGCTTATGCTTTCTGCTTATCTGAATGGAGACAAGAGAAAGTGTTTTGAATGTGTGTATAAACTAGCCTACTCAGTGGCAGAGCTTCATGCTCCTGCACCAGGGGCATAGAGCAGGTGCGGGCATGGCTGGCACGCGTCCTGGGGGTGTGACACACTGCCCGCAGGGGTGTGGCATGCACCCCAGGGGTGTGGTGCGCCACCCGCAGGGGCATGGCACACATCCTGGGGCATGGCACACATCCTGGGGCATGGCACGCCGTCCGCAGGGGTGTGGTGCCCAGTGCAGGGGGCAGCCACGATGGCACCAACCAGGATTGTGGTGCCGGGGGCAATGCGCTCCCCTGCCCCCTCTTCCTCCACCAGTGAGCCTACTGTACAAAGGGGGGAAATTCCATTAGTTGCTCCACTTACTTTTTCATCTGGGCCCATTCACTCCTAGCAAGTGAAGGGAATGCAGTCCTCAACCTGAAAATGTTTTCCCACCCTGGAAGAAATCTACAGAAGTAATGCAATTTATTTTAAACATAGACGTGAGTTCCACAAGCCATCTACGTTGCAAAATGCACTTTTATTTCAAAGCTTTTAAATGGGAGTGTGTTTGTTAATTGATTTGTTTTTGTTTTTGTTTTTATTATGCATTTTGTGTTATGAACCACCCTGAGATCTATGGATGAAGGGCGGAATACTACTACTACTACTACTACTACTACTACTACTACTAATAATAATAATATAGCTTGCCTCTCATAAGAGACTGTGTGGAAGTTAGATTATAACCATTAAGAAAATAAAAGTCTAAGAATAAACCAATCATAAAAAGAACCCTATCTGAAGGTAGACTGGTTTCCAGTTATAGTTTGTTTCCCATCGTGATGGACAGGAGAAAGAGTTAGGGCAAATGTCAAGTGCAGACACAAATTTATCCAGTTTAAGGAAAGAGTGTTTTATTTCCACCAGAATCTAATTTGAAAAGGGTAGATTAGTTTCTGCTGAACTCCCCCCAACCCTTTTTGTGTGATTACAGAAGAGGGTCACAATTCTTTCTTTTTAAAGAAATTGTATCACTGTGACACTAAAAACTGGGGAACGGACCACTGCAAAAATGAAGAGACCTGGAAAAAAGAAAAGGCACCTTTCATACAGTTAGCTTTGGGAGTAAACAACCATTATAGCTAATGGTAAGTATCCCACTAGTTTTAAAGGTGTCAACTGGAATTCACTGAGTAGAATCTAATGTAAAGTGTTGTGATTTTAAAAGTTATATAAATCTTATTAAATATATAATATTCAGTTGGTCCTTATTTCGAGAATTGCAAGCAACATGCAGTGGATTTTATGCAACATTTAGGCTAATTTTGGCCATGTTTTGGCAACCATGAAAACAAAAGGATCACCCCTGATGTTATAACTCATTTTGTTCACTAGACCAAAATGTCTCTCTAAAACTTGGGTACATGACCTGAAACATATGACAAGTCAGACATGCATTTTGTCTACATTTAAGTGTCTTGTTCACTGAAATGAACCATAAGATTGCAGTTAAAAACATTGGTGCAGATTTGTTCGATGACACATGTCATACTACTTTTTGATGTTCTACCCTGGACCCCATCAGATGGAATGTTTGATATTAGAAGAGGTGACACTTGGCATGATCAATTGAAGGCACTGAAATCTATCACAAATGACAGCATAACTGGTACTCTGAAAATACGATACTTTCAAACCTGGATATAAATATATTTGTGTATGCATGGTGTGTCTCAGTGTGTTTTACATTGTTGTTCATGAGCTAAATAATTTGAAGTGTATGTAGCCTAGAGGGGGGGGGAATATATCGAGCAGCATGGCTATGCACTGGATTTAGGTGAATCCCAAATTAACCGGACCAATTTGAGCCAATTTGGGCCCTATCTGGATTGGGTCAAGGCAGCTACAAATTGCTACTGAGTTGGGTTGGGTTGACCCCAATCAATTTGGGCTGATTTGTGTTGATCTGGACAGTCTCTCAGAAAGACTGTCTGCAAACTGTTACAATCATAGATTGTCACACCATATAAGGAGAATGCCAGTGTGGGGAGAGAAAGAGGGGGGAGGAGGGTAGATGGATTTTTCTTACGAAGATCTGCAGGGCTAGAATCTTATCCCACCCAACACTGCCCGGTCTCTGTGCTTGTATGTGGGGAGATGGTGAAATCATTATGCAGAACTCTTTTGTAAGTTCTTCTCTTAGAGGAGTTTGCTGGCATTTGCTCAGCTTGTGTTTTGTTTCCCTCATACGATCTGTCTGCAGTTTGACAAGGTTAACTCTCTTTGCAGAGTCTAGCAAATCTGCAAATTTCTTGGCCCTATGTGAAAAAAGGAAGGGAGTTATGCAAGTCAATGAGATTTCCAAATATTTTCCAGATTGCGATCTAGATTTGGGGCAGTCCAGATCAGGACCAAATGAGTCCAGAACGAATTGTGGATGTAAAAATCTGGTACACAGAGTTTTATAACTTCAGTACTTAACAATTTCAAAGAAGTAGTTTCTGCAGCCAAACTGGTGCCAAAGGTATTGCTCTGCTTTTCTTTGCACCACATCAGTAAGGCCAAGAAATGGTTCTTGTTGTCTGGGCAGCCCAAGACCTCTATACACACTGCCCAGGCTTACGCCCAAAGGAGGTCACTTTGGTGCTGCTAACACAGTGGTTTTACTTCACCCCTGGAGGTGCACTCCATTGTTTCATGAGACAGATGGATGCCAAAAAGGTTTGTACAGTGGTACCTCAGGTTACAGATGCTTCAGGTTACAGACACTTCAGGTTACAGACTCCGCTAACCCAGAAATAGTACCTCGGGTTAAGAACTTTACCTCAGGATGAGAACAGAAATCGTGTGGTGGTGGCACAGCGGCAGCAGGAGGCCCCATTAGCTAAACTGGTACCTCAGGTTAAGAAGAGTTTCAGGTTAAGAACGGACCTCTGGAACGAATTAAGTTCTTAACCAGAGGTACCACTGTAAATCTAATCTTAAACTGTAGGTGGAGCATACACCATTTACACCAGGGGAAGGAAACCTGTAGCTGATACTGCTGTCCAGACTACAACTCCTATAATCACCAACCATAATGATGACATGGGTCAAGCTGAAGTTTGCCAGTATGTTGCCTGTGTGCTCTCAATCCCTAGCCAAAATATACCCTATCCACAGAGAAATGTCTGAATTTATCTTGCGTGTACGTGAATATGCAGCTGATTGGCAGCCGCATAGGTAATAGATTATGGATGAAAAATTGAATTTATACAAATCATCTCAAAATTGGGTATGCTTAACTTGTAATATAGTTTCTCTGTAATTTCTAACCCAGAGATACATTAAATATTTTATGCTTCATCATTAATCTATTTCTCAGTGCCTGAAAAATTCTAATGTATCTAATTACATTAATTTTATTGGAAAACTGTTGGAATGAAGGCGGCATTTTAATAACGATATGCATATTATTGGGGTTGTAATCAGAAAAGTGAAAATAATTTGAAATCTAATATTACTGATTCACACTTGGACGTTTTCCTGTTGTTTGGCAAAGTGATTTAAAATATTAAAAATTGACTTTGGAATGTAATGAGAGAAATGCAATTTTGTATCTATACTAATGACATTGCTACAGATGAGGAGGGAGGCTGTAGGTAATTTGTAGCACTGCATATATAAGATTCTACATTCTATCCCTCCAACTCCCCCTCCCCTTTTAAGAGCTCTTGTCTGAGGCCCCCGAGAACTGCAGGCTCAGGACTGCTTTTCTGGTTCAGGCCAAAGGCCTGTCTAGTCTAGCATTTTGTTTTCACCATGGCCAACCACATGCCCATGGGAAGCTCACTTTGGGGGCTGGCTTCCTTAGGCAAGTAGGGCACTTTCCCAGCAAGCCAGGTCTACCACCACCCAGCCGCCTCCTGCCTGCCTTCTTACTTTCAACGCATCCAGGGGGTAGCACTGCCTATCAGCTTCCTCCTCCATAGTCTCACTGTTGCCATTGTAGAAAGAAGAGAGATGGAGTAACCAATGATGGCCCCCATGTATTTGTCTGATCTCCTTTAAGAAGACCACCAGCTTTGCATGTAAAAAATCCCAGGTTCAATCCCTGACACCTCTAGTTGAGAATTTCCCCTGTCTTAAATTGTGATAGCTGCTGCCAGCAGTGGCCTAGCGTGGCTTGCCTGCGCCCAGGGCCCCATGGAAGGGCTGGGTGGAAGGGAAATGGGTGGAGTATGAATGCGCATTCAACTGCCTCATGGCGTCTGTGTCATGAAAGATCATAGCTGCAGAGATAAGAAAAGATCTCATTGTGGTTCATATGGGGAAGTTGTTTTCAATGGAGTTCAGCAATGGAAGCACACAGCTGTATCAAGGCAGTACTGGGAGTTGAAAATTCATAACCCTAACCATTTTACACCTGGGACAACCACCCCTGAGGGCCCCCCACACTATGCCACTGGCTGCCAGTCAATGTGGACAATACTGAGCTCAATGGTTCAATGGTCTGATGCTGTATAAGGGTCAAATATACATGCAGTATATGTAACCCATTTTCATTCAAACCAAGATTATTCATTTTCATAGAGTTATACAACACTCCACTTAAAAGAAGGCATGTACTGGATTAACCAGTAAATCTTATACTGGATTTACTGGGTATTACCATACATGGCTCCTTTAAAATACAGTTGTACCTCGTAAGACGAATGCCTCACTAGACAAAAAACTCGTTAGACGAAAGGCATTCGCTAACGAAAGGGTGACTCGCAAGACGAATTTCCCTATGGCCGTGACTCACAAAACAAAAACGTTTTGTGATTAATTTTTTTTTGTCAAACCGCGCTTTCTCTGACTGTGCTTCGCAAGACAAAATTTCCGCTATACAACAGCACTCGCGGAACAAATTAATTTCGTTTTGCGAGGCACCCTTGTAAGTTGAGTTCAAGGGGGGGGGTTCCTCCCAGATAAGTGTGTTTAGGATTCAGGCACGCCCACAACATTTTAGCATCTGAGGTGAACCATAAAATGGTGTATCCTCCACCAGGGGAAAAGGGGTGAGTGAAGATCTACATCAGGAACGGGGGGGGGGGGTATCTACATTGGTGACAAGTGACTGAGTGACGATCTACAACCTTACCCAACAGTTGAAGTGGGAATCAACTTTGGGGGTGGGGAGCGGCTTGCTGTGAATTATGCTGGGCAGATGCAGAGTCCAGAGGATTCCAAAGGGTAATATTATCTTGGTTGGCTGTCTCTGCAAAATTCCATATAGGAATTTTAATCCAAAGATCTCATAGATCCAGGGACATGATTATTTTAAGTAATTTAAAATGTTGGAAAGCCATTGTAGAGGGGGCCAAGCTTGGCTCCAGTTCAAAAGCTGCATGCCTACCCTCCCAGCTCTATAAAATTCCTATTGGGTTCAGCTAGGAGGAAGGTAGGTGTGTTTTGCTACCACCATCATGGCAACAGCATCAAGTGGGGGGAGGCTTGGCCACATCAGAGTAGTAAATGTGTGTGTGTTGGGGGGGGGCAATTGGCAGGCTCATGCAGACGTCTAGCATTGACCATACCCTAGAGAGCTACTGGCAGCTATCCAAATCACAGCAAGCTAGATGGACCAATGGTCTGGTTTATTTGAGGCAGCTTTACTAAGTGTGCCTACAAACATCACATCAGATGTCTGCTGTGAACTTACTTTCCATCTTCAATTTTTCCACAGCAGTGATCCCTTTGTAAGCTGGTGTCATCTGCAACAGGAGAAGCTCCTTACTGTTGTTATCCTATACTATTTCTATGTTGCTCATTTTCTTTAGGCAAATCCTTCTTCTTCTTCTTTTGAAAAAATTGCACTTCATTTATATGCTACTCAGAGATTTTCCTCCAAAGCTACTGTTATCATCACCAAGGTAGGCAGGTAGCTACAAAGGTAACAAAGCATTCTCCTTATTTGTTTCGGCAATGACCAATCATAACATTTGCTGCCTGCAATAAAATGAGCTTGTATGAGAGAGCCAGATGCCCTGTCAGAAGTCTACTGTCACAGTTTACTGGCTAATCAGGAAAGAATTGAAAATCTTGATTGGCTTTATTTGTTGGCTGATTGAAACAGTGAGATAGGAAGTCCTGGACAGATTAATTAATTTGTGCTGGGGAATCCGAACTTAATCTAAAGGATGCTGTCAGTTTGAGTGATGGCTGTGTAAGAGAAGAAGTGGTGGGTTGTTTTTTTTAACACTTTCACTTTTGTGGCACCTTAATGTAGGGCTTTGTCTATTTAACCATTTCATTTCTTCCCCTTTCTACTAAAAATATATGCCCAACCTCCATATCAATTACCAGCAGATTGAAGACGTATGGGCAATATGCATTCCAGCTAATGCATTCCATCAGTACAAGGATTTCCACTTGCACAATGGAAACTCTGGCTCCCCTCGGCTCCCCATGTGTGCCCAAATCTGCTCTGGAGGGTTGGGGGAAAGCCCAGAACAGATTTAGGGGGTGGGATGTGGCAGAGGAGAAGGAATAAGCTCCATTGTACAAGTGGAAAGCCTTGTGCTGACCGAACATGTTTGTGGGATTTGTTGTTGTTGTTCAGTTGTTCAGTCGTGTCCAACTCTTCGTGACCCCATGGACCAGAGCACGCCAGGCATGCCTATCCTTCACTGCCTCCCGCAGTTTGGCCAAACTCATGTTAGTAGCTTCAAGAACACTGTCCAACCATCTCATCCTCTGTCTTCCCCTTCTCCTTGTGCCCTCCATCTTTCCCAACATCAGGGTCTTTTCCAGGGAGTCTTCTCTTCTCATGAGGTGGCCAAAGTACTGGAGCCTCAACTTCAGGATCTGTCCTTCTAGTGACCACTCAGGGCTGATTTCTTTAAGAATGGATAGGTTTGATCTTCTTGCAGTCCATGGGACTCTCAAGAGTCTCCTCCAGCACCATAATTCAAAAGCATCAATTCTTCGGCGATCAGCCTTCTTTATGGTCCAGCTCTCACTTCCGTACATTACTACTGGGAAAACCATAGCTTTAACTATACAGACCTTTGTTGGCAAGGTTATGACTTTGCTTTTTTAGATGCTGTCTAGGTTTGTCATTGCTTTTCTCCCAAGAAGCAGGCGTCTTCTAATTTCGTGACTGCTGTCACCATCTGCAGTTATCATGGAATCCAAGAAAGTGAAATCTCT
Source organism: Lacerta agilis (assembly GCF_009819535.1). Lineage (NCBI taxonomy): Eukaryota > Metazoa > Chordata > Lepidosauria > Squamata > Lacertidae > Lacerta > Lacerta agilis. The sequence goes on from NC_046323.1 coordinate 28,247,759, forward strand.
CACTGCCTCCATTTCTTCCCCTTCTATTTGCCAGGAGGTGATGGGACCAGTGGCCATGATCTTAGTTTTTTTGATGTTCAGCTTCAGACCATATTTTGCGCTCTCCTCTTTCACCCTCATTAAAAGGTTCTTCAATTCCTCCTCACTTTCTGCCATCAAGGTTGTATCATCAGCATATCTGAGGTTGTTGATATTTTTTCCGGCAATCTTAATTCCGGTTTGGGATTCATCCAGCCCAGCCTTTCGCATGATGAATTCTGCATATAAGTTAAATAAGCCGGGAGACAATATACAGCCTTGTCGTACTCCTTTCTCAATTTTGAACCAATCAGTTATTCCATATCCAGTTCTAACTGTAGCTTCTTGTCCCACATAGAGATTTCTCAGGAGACGGATGAGGTGATCAGGCACTCCCATTTCTTTAAGAACTTGCCACAATTTGCTGTGGTCGACACAGTCAAATGCTTTTGCGTAGTCAATGAAGCAGAAGTAGATGTTTTTCTGGAACTCTCTAGCTTTCTCCATAATCCAGCGCATGTTTGCAATTTGGTCTCTGGTTCCTCTGCCCCTTCGAAATCCAGTTTGTGGGATACCACACTCTAATTCTAATGCCAGAGGGGAAGTATGCCTCTGAATACCATTTGCTGGGAACGGCAAGTGGGGAAAGTAGTTTGCAGAGTGTTTGCAGGATTCCCACAGGCATACTGTTGGCTGCTGTGAGAACAAGATGCTGGACTATATAGGTATTTGGTTGAGGATGAGATGGTTGGACAGTGTTCTCGAAGCGACTAGCATGAGTTTGGCCAAACTGCGGGAAGCAGTGAAAGATAGGCGTGCCTGGCATGCTCTGGTCCATGGGGTCACAAAGAGTTGGACACGACTGAACAACTGAACAACAACAAAAAATTAGGGTTCCAGCAAGGCCACCAGCCAAAGCTGATGGCAGGCAGACCATGCCACTGAGGCCACCTAAGCCTCAAGGAACAGCAAAGAATCCAGTAGTACCCCCAAGCTACATACTCGCTTCAGAGGGAGTGTAACCCCATCAGATCCTTGGATCATCTTGATCACTAATATCAACACTGACTGGCAGAGGCTCTCAAGAGCTTCAGGCAGTAGCATTTCCTGACCCTACATGAAGATTCCAAGGATTGCCCCATTAAAGTAGGTAGGTAGGTAGGTAGGTAGATGATAGATAGATAGATAGATAGATAGATAGATAGATAGACAGACAAGATTTAGGGGCAAACTGCCTACTTGTGGATGCTTATAGGTGAAAAGGGTGAAATAAGAAATAAGTGCATGGATTAATTAAAATAAGCAAGGCAGGAGGTCTTCTTGGTGCAGAAACACCAGCCTCTCCTGCATCATAGCAGCAGCGTACAATCAGGCAGCAAGATCGACTTGCTGCCACTCTGGTTAGCTGTTGCCAGTCTAGTCCACACGAAATTGGCACATGGCTTGTTGATCTGAGGAAGTCAACAGTGGTCAAACGATTCTGGCCATGTCATACCCTCCTGAGCCACAGAAGAGTGTCCATGCGGATTTCATCCATAAACGGAAGACAAATCCCTTACGATCCTGTGAATAATTATTCTCTGAATTGTCAAAAATATTTCCTCCAAACATGATGGGAAATAAAATAGAAACAGTTGCATATGCATAAGCAAGCATTATAACTCTTTCCCACAGAGGCACCAATTCTCTCTCTCTCTCTCTCTCTGTCTGTCTCTCTCTCTCGCTCTCTCTCTCTCTCTCTCTCTCTGTGTGTGTGTGTGTGTGTGTGTGTGTCTTTCTCTCTTCCTTGCCGGCTCTTATAAAGCACTACAAAATAATTTCTTTATCCAAAAGCTCTGAAGCAGTTATTAAACCAGCTGTTTTCAAAAGTACACAAATCTGCTAAGTTGCAGTTGGGTAACTGTTAAATGTTAAAGCAGTGAATGATCAGCATGTAGCAGATGGCCGGGGAATGGGTTAGAAAATGGCAAAGTTAATACCACCAGACTGAGATGTTCATTTGTGCTGTGGTATGCGCAGACAGGGTGAATAATGAAGGTTCTGTAATAATTGTGTAAATCCCAACATTATTAAACTGATTCAGCTGGGGTTTCTTAATATATGGGAAGCACTTGGTGTACTTTGAGCAACATCTCCTCTTTTGCTAAAGCTGTTCTCATTAACTCATACCGCTTTATTTGCTGTGACCTCGGTGTTCCTGTTTAGTAATGAGTGGAATAAGAATTAGAAATCTGCTTTCAATCTCAATATTCAGAGAAAGGAAAAGTGCAAAGGCCTGGATATGGTATTGCCATGACCCTCAAAGGGTGGATAACGCTTGTATACAGACCAAATGTTTGGCTTTGAAATTTGCAAGAGGGCCAGGCATCTATGAATAAATCTGATTGCCTATAGATGAACTATAGATTATCATATACTATTGATGCTCAGATGGAGCAAGATGTATGTATGTGATATCACTTATAAAAGTGGGTCTCAAGGGGTGTGGCAAGCCATACTGGTGTGGCAGGAGAGGATGGCTAGTATGGCCAGAAGATTCAAGGACAATCAAAGAAACATTTACCGGTAATCATTTCAGTATTGTATGGTATGGTATATAAAAAAGGTATATTCAACCAGAAACAGTATCTACGCCTCTCTTCAAGAGCAAAGGTTATTATTTTACAGTTCTCCATGAAATATTGTTGTGAACAGGGATTTTCAACTCTGACAAATATGAAAAATCAGAAAAGAGAAAGGCTTCTTTGTGTTGATGAGGAGATGAAAGTTTGTTTGTCTCAAATTAGGTCCACTAAAAATGAGATTACTTGGCAGAAGCAAGCTCACACCTCTTATTGAGCATGCATACATACTTAAGGTACATATATAAGAGTATTTTTTATCATTATGGGAAAGGGTCCTTTTGTAGCTGCATTGTTTTATACCTTCTAGATGTACCGTGATCATATTATAAAGTAGTTGTGTTCTGTGTTATAAATCAAGCACTGTTAGGAGTTGTTTCCTTTTGTTTCTCTGTGTATTTATTATGAATAAAAAAATGGGTGTGACACGAGCAAATTTTTATTCTGAACGTGTTCCCTAGGGAAGAAAGTTTGAGAAGCACTGACTTATAACATATGAAAATATATGAACTTTAAAGCTAAATAAATTTAGGTTGCAATCCAAAGAAACCAGGTCCATCCAATGTGATTGGCAAGTATTTGACAATGTTGATATTTTATATTGTTTTGATTGATTGATGGCATTTATTGTACTTTTATTTATTGTACTTTTACTTAAACTGATGGAATATGCGCAGCTTGCAGACTTAACATATAGAATGAGAGAACAAGAAGAAAATACGTTTAAAGATTGGAAAATGTTTATTGAATATATGGAGGGAAATTGTGTATATTTGAAAACGTGGGCAGCATTAAGATAAATTCAACAGTGTAGATAAGTTTTGATGGATGTAATAATGAATACTGAATGGTTTAGTTTATATAAAATATGCAGGGATTTATGTTATGCAAAATGAACCATGGAAAGCAAAGAAGGGAAGTCACTGATATTTCAAGGTTGTTTAAATGAATATTCTAAAATGTAAAACAGAAAATTTAACAAAAAATTATAGGGGGGGGAGGAACACAGTAATAAATTAAAAAGCTAAGAGTGTGCTGCCTTTTCATGAAACCAACACCCCAAAGCAGTTGGTTGAAGCTGCTGCCTCACTCTGCCTAATGAGAGGGCCGGTCCTGTGGAAACAAACTTTCCTGAGAGCAGCTGCGCATGTCACCAAGGAGCCCTTTCTTTTCAATGCTGCCTGGGTGGCCTGTGAAGGAGAGAAACACATGCTCACAATAATTCGTCGAAAACCAGGACAGGGCCCTGTTTCGATGTGGATACCTTCGTCAGCTGGTAATATCAAACAATATATAAAATTACATTCTATTCTAAATTGTCATAAATTATAAGTTTTATAAATTTTATATACAGCATTATATAACATTTGGTTCCTTAACTATTTTCCACATCGAAACAGGGCCCTGTCCTGGTTTTCGACCCAGAATCAACTCTTAACTTCGGCTCAATACATGAAACAGCTTATATGAATTTGTTGTTATTTAAAAACTTTTGTATCCGTATACTGTAATGAATTATTGTGCCTCACATACTATTGTGAGTTTGAAGCTGTAATCTTTGTTTAAGTTTGTATTCTTTGTTTAAGTTTGTAATTCATTTCAGAATACATACTTTCATTTGACTTTTGACTTGTGAGTAGGATTTATTCTCACCATTGAAATTTACTGGCCAGAGTTCTTGGTGCACTTTTTTCTTGGTATATTTAATAACAAGAACTCCTTGCAACAGAAGCACACGTGTCCTTGTCTCCGCTCTTTTGACAAACTTTTTTAAAAATAAAGAAAGGGAGCCTCCCGCTTCCTCTTTTATTCATTCTTAGTCATGTGTTCTTCCCCATCTTCCGGGAGATCCAGCCATTTAGCAAAGCTGTTCTCTGTGGAGATCCTGTCCTGAAATATCCCCATCAACAGCCCCATCAGATCTTTCAAAAGAGGGGTTAGTTAGAGCTCTCGCCATAAATTGTTTACAGATAAGCAGCGTTGCCAGGCGGCCGCAACGCAAATGGCCACTTTCCTCTCCTAAGGCCCTTTGTTGCATTTGCAGAACACTTTTGGTTAAGGATTCATCTATCCATCTTTTTTTGCAACTCTCTGCATAAAAGGGCCATCTGTGTGCATGGAAGCAACTCCTGTCCTAACTGGCAGAGATAAGAAGCTTTCAGGCTACATATATTTTCTTACTCCCTTCTTATGTGTTTGTTTGTTTGTGAAGAGTGGGGGGGGGAGAGAGATAGAATACAAAATGGCTCAGAATGTGCACTGAATTGTTTTTAGAGAGTATTTAGAGCCTATGGAAGCAGTCAGCCAGATAGCCCCTGAGGCGGAACATCTTTCTTTATCTAGAGAAAACATCCAGCAGCCACACTATGGAAATGTAGGCTTCCCCACACTTCCTATATATCTTAAAGCATCTCCTGGGGATGATGTGGGATTCTATTACCCAGAAAAGGGCAGCCTCTTAGAGAGAGAATTTTAATCAAATATTTGTTTCCACTTCATTTCTCTTCCTGCAAAACTCATAGGTACTTGCCCTCTCCCCCCCTTCCTTTTTTTTACCCTGTGTACTTCATTCCTGGTTGTTCAGCACAAAGCTTTAATTCACAATATCCTTCACAAATTACTCCAAAGGAAAACAGATATGTCACACAAGTCCAGGAGCTTCCAGGTAAGAAAAGTTTGCAGTGCTCAGCATGAAATTGCTGGGGACTCAGCTAGATTGGTAAAGAAAAAACGTTATATATATGCATTATATGTGCAATATAACACTGTGACACCAGATGGCGCTGTGGAGTCCCATCTTTCCCTACCAGATTTCCCTGTATGAGTTTACAACGCATTTAACTTAAATGCTTATTTGATGTGTCTAGATCCAGCCTGGGTGTAACCCTCTCCCACTTCCTTCTCTGCATCTCCTTCAGCAGAGGTGTGATTCCATTCACCTGCTTGGATGCTTCTACATTAGGAACCCAGGGAAATCTCCCCTGAGGTTGATGGTGTGGGACTCTGAAGAGAACTCCTCCAGAAGAATCCCTGCTATTGTCTTAAGGCACGCTGAAGCACCTAGTCTCATGGACATTTTGCCTGGGCCTCCCAAACACTTCCTGAGCCCTGCTTGGGTGTCTGAAAAACAAAGTTGGCATAGTTGAAACCTCAAGTCAGTTTGGGAATATTCCTGGCTGCCAGGAGGCCTTATCTCCTGGGGTCTCCTTGGGAAGAAGGGTTTCTTGGGAGGGCAGAGAAGTCAAAGGAGCTACAACTACGGGTATTGACACAGCAGATGACCAGGAATGGGAGATGCTGGCACTGAGGGTGTTAGCCTCTCAGTCTCTGCTGGGTTTCTCATGAGATGCCAGCTCCAGCACATGGACCTTTCTTTGCTGGATACATCTCTACTACAAAGTTTGTTATTTTGTACAGGGGCCCAACTTAGCATGCAATTAACTAATAGCCCCCATACTGGTGATGTTTGCAATGTGGAATTTGTACATGTTATCAGTGCAATGTGGGATATGTTATATGTTTCACAGAGGCAACTATACTTCAAATGGGTCTAGATCAGGATTTCCTAATCTTGGGTATCTAGCTGTTTTGGGACTACAATTCCCATCATCCCTGACAACTGGTCCTGGTAGCTAGGGGTGGTGGTAGCCCAGAAACAGCTGGAGACCCAAGTTTTGGAAGCCCTGTAAGGCATGCCCTAAGCTCAGGTTTGGGCCTCTGTCTAGCTGGAACATCTTCCTATGGTCACCCAGTGAGACCCTGGATGCTTGGCTTGCATCACACCTGGGTTCAAAGCAGGGGAATAGCCATGGATGGTGGTTGGCTACTTCCCCAATGCTGATCGAGTGCCATTCCCCCAGCAGGGACTGAGTGGAATGAATAAACGATTCTTCTCCTACTGCCATACCAACCCTGTTTCTGAGTAGTGAATCACGATTTGGCCTGATTTCACCTAACACCTGTGTGTGCCCTGTGTCTGGGATTTCACTGCCCTCACGGGACCCGAGCAACATTTATTCTTGAGTTTTCACAGCAACATGCATGTATTTCTCTCTCTCTCATTTTCAAATTCAGTGTTATGTTGTCAGATACTTATCCCCTTTCTCCTGCTTCGCGGTCATTATAATTTTCTTATAAGCTCTCATATGTACTGATGCTCCATCTAAGGGAGAAAGCTGAAGAAAAGGGCGCTGTTTACTTGCCGAAGTGCAGTTTCAAAGTACTTTTGCGGTGTCAACGAAGAAGCAAATAACAGCACGGAGAAGCACGAGCTCTTGAAATGAACGCCTGGACCTGACATTTAAGGGACATTCCAGAAATGAAAATTCTGCACTGTGATGTCTCTATGAGGATCTGGAAGCCTTGCCCACATTTAAAGCTTCTCCCCCCCTTCCATTTCTCCCCCCACTCCCTAGATTGAAATGAGCTGAGCAGGAAAATGACCAGCTGTTTAGATTACCACTCAAATCCTCTCATGAATTTTTAAAGGTAGGGATTTTCCAGGAACCAACATCAAATGAAGGATCAAATGCCTTCTATTACAGAATAAGAATGTGTTGTTTAAAATCCCTAGAAATTACAGTCTTTGAAAACCATCTGGACTCACATGGTCTGCAGAAGAGGAGAAGAGAGGAACACACACACAAACACACCGTGTTCTGTTTCATTTTACCACTGGAAGACATGTAATTAAAGGCACTTTTATTTAGGTTTGCATTGTTTCCACTTGAAACCTTTCAGCATTGCTCCATGGCTTCTGACTTTTCATATATATACAGTTTCCCATTTTAGAAATTCCTTTACTATGTTGCTAACAATGAATTATTGTCACTGTGGCACTGATTTATTACACAGAGATAATTTCTGATTAATGCCCTAGTTAGTTTAATCATTTCCTTAATTAAGGCTATTTTCTTTTTATGATTTTTTTCTCAACCAACAAAAAAAGAGACACACAATGCCTAAGGAAATGTTCATATTTTCAGTTTCCCTCCCCCATTCTAAATAAGACAATTTCCTTAATAGTCGGGGAAATAGTGTGGCATTTCTTTTGGCCGGGGGGGGGGGGCGCAGGGGGAGGAAGACAGCAGAGTGTTGCTTTCTAAAAGTACCTGCTCTAAAGGAAGCAATGGGTGGACACACTAGGGTCCTGCACATTTCAGTTGTGCGTGGAGATGGGATTAAGTCCATCCTGTCCCACTTCATTGCAGATTTCAAAGTGGAAAACTACAACAATAAACCATGCCCAGAAAGCCCTATTGGCATCCCTAGGTGCATGAGTGGACAGTGGTAAAGGAACTCCAGGTGCTTTTGGATGATATGGATTATCTAGACCAGGATCCCCCAAACTCGGGTCCCCAGCTGTTGTTGGACTACAACTCCCATCACCCCTAGCTAGCAGGACAAGTGGTCAGGGGTGATGGGAATTGTAGTCCTAAAACAGCTGGACACCCAAGTTTGGGAAATCTTGTAGGCAATACTCCCCTCAGGCACTTTTCTCTTGCTGATACTGCCCAATGCTATTCTTGCCAAATAATACAGGATTTGACAAATTTAACCTTCTCTCACTGGGGCAAAGTGGTGGCGGGGGGTGGGAACCAGCCAGAGGACCAATTAAGGTTGAGAGGGGAGAAAATAACTTCCGGCCTTGTCAACCACCAACCTAAAAGATTGTAACACCAAGGGTGGGTGAAAAGCTCTTAGGGAAAAACATCCCTAAACACGGGGGGGGGGGGCTTTTAAGAGCCTTGTCCCTTCTCGTGACATCTTGCGGGAGGGTCCCATTCCTTTGAAAGTTTGTGAGTGCACTATGGGGGAGATGCTCTGTGACCCCCTTGCCACTCTCTTGACCACATGCAACTGGGCAAAGTCACCCCACACACAGATCGTGCCCGGAACAAAGCCTATCGTGATCTGCGTGGTCTATTTAAGACAAATCAAATTTTAAAAGAAGGAAATAGTGGACACTTTGGACATATTTATGCAAATGAATTTAGATAGAGTCATCATGTATCTTACTTTACAGAGGGCAGCCCTCTAGTTGAAGGGGTGCCCAGCCTGACCCTTTAAAAATAAAGAAACCTAAGAAGGAAGATTTAGGGCATTGAAGTTGCCCATAAACAGCAGGGGCACAGGCCACCAAGTCACAGTCTTCTGTCACTATGGTGAGGAAGAATAGAATGTAGATTAGAGAAAGCAGGGTGGCAGCAAGAGAACAGACCTTTTCTGGGATAGCTCCCTCTGTCTGTGAAATGCTGTCCCTAGGGAGGACTGCCTAGCACCAACTTTTGGGACCAGACAAAGAAATTTTTCATGTCTTGGACATTTGAGCTGCACCATTCATGGGATATTTTTACTCTGATTGTTTATTTTTTAATAATTTTGTGTATTTTGTGATCATTGACCATTCTTTCTGGGGCTAATGAGGTTTAGGAGTCTGACAAACTCTGCAGGGTCATAGGTTCCCCACCTGCACTTTGTGTAGGTCCTGTATCCTGTTGGGGAAGGTTCAATAAACTGTAAGTGTAGTATAGACCATGCATATCATATCCACTATTTGTTTCAAGCTCCCATTTGAAAATGCTTTCTTTTGGTTACTCTTTGCCAATTCTTGCTTCATCTTTGTATTTCGACTCACTGAAATAAGAATTCAATAAGCCTGTTTGCGAATGCCATTTCAATATGCAGTGAGTAGTGACGGGGGGAAAACAAGGAGCAGAAAAGTGACATTTGGGTAGTAGTAGTTACCATAAATAGGCATTTGTTATAGCATCACCAATTCTAATTGCCAGAATGAATGACAGGAGTATATTTTTCAGATACTGTGGGCAAAATATAATCGAGGGAATTCAACTGAAACAATAGCTTTGTCAAATGCAACAACTTTGTCCCTTCTTCCAGAGGACTCGGGGGGTTGGGGGTTGGGATCCAAAGTGTAAACATTAGTGGATTATCAGCTTTTGTCGATATCATTGCTTTGCACCTTTCCCTCCAGTGTAGCAAATGGGCAGTTGTCCATCTCGGGAGCCCTCCTCTATTTAAAATAAAAAATAAAAATGGAGGAGCACATGGATTAGAGGGAATTTAACATGCCAGGTTGGATATGCCCACGAGAAAACTGAAGATTGCATTTGAAAAGGAATTCAGGAGTCACTGAGGCACAATATTAGGAACAAACAAAAATGACTGAACTTGAATCAGCGAAGGGCCATAGCTGAGTGGCAGAGCATCTGCTCAGCATTCAAATTGTCCCAGGTTTGATCTGCTGGATCTGCAGGTATTCACAAGCTGAAACCCTGGAGATCCACTGCCAGTCAATGTAGGCAATACAGTACAGTACTTAGACAGATAGGCCAACCTTTTGACTCAGTCTAAGGCAGTTTCCTATGTTGCTGTGAAATCAATGGAAAGCCAGACAGAAGAGAGCTAGCTTTGAGCTCTCTGGTGGTTCTTTAAGGATGTCTCTCTTGGGCATCCAATGCAGAACCATGAATTTCCATCTGCAGAACTGCTATGCAGTTTGCCTTCACTTGCACTTAAGTATATTTGAAAATGAACCTAAATATCAGCTTCCACTGATGTCTTCTCCCCCCACCCCCGGGAGCCAAACCCCAGTAAACATTGCCCCTGGAATGTCTTCTTGCCATTTGGAAATGGGGAGCATGCAATGATATCAAATGAGTTTTTCTTTCGTGTGTGTGTTAACAGGGCCAAGGAAATGTACAAAACAGACTGCAGGGATCACTGAGATCATGAACAAATAGAATGTGTTTATTATGATGCCTGCTCAGAAGCAACTGGTAAATGTTAGCGACATCTAAAAAGGATGTAGTGTATAGTTATTAACTGTTTGGAACACATCGGCCACATGTTTCAAAGTTTATTACTATTTAGCCCCACGGTGTTGCTGTTGCAAGAGGCTTGTAACACCACTAACAATGTATCTTATTAGAGATGAAGGAATCTGTCAATTTTGGTCCCTCAGTTTCTCATTTTTCAGGGAATCTGTTTTCACATCTGTTTGTGATTTATTTATTCTGTTAAGCAATTTTGAACAAAAAATACATATACGCATTTCCATGCAGTTCTCCTAATACACACATTTATGTATGTAATTTTATCTAACACGTGCATTGTTTTAAGCAACTCTCCATGATATAATACATTTTGCTAACAGTAATACTTAGATGCACACCTTAACCTAATAATTGTATTTTCATATGTAGCTTTTGGCTGGAGAAATACGTTGTTATATGAGGAGAATTGTGGATGTCAAAGAATCGAATGACTTTTTTTGCGTACTATTCATTCATTTAAAAGAATTTATAAATTGCTTAATCAAATAAGCCCTATGCAATGTTTATAGAATTTCTAAGCAGCACATTGTTTCAGGAAGTGTGGATTAGATAGGGGAGAAACCATCACTCTCAAGGGGAGATGGGTTCCTATCTTTCCTGAGCAAGGACAAGCAGGAGTGTCAATGTTATGTGGAAAAAGCCAATTTGTGGCTTTTCTTAGTTCTGATGGCCACTGGATGCCCCTCAAGCAGTGAAAAACAGACACCAATATTGCCTTGGTATGCACACTGACCGTGTGATGCTGTTTAGTTTTAGAGGTGTAAGAGAAAATGTGATGAAGACATTCCTGTGCTGGTGATATTTATGTCCAAGGAAGGAGAATTCTATGTACTTTGATGGCTAAATTTAGACACACAAATCGACTAATTCCTTAATCTTGACCTTCACGCCATATCAAAATTAGATGAAAATGTACTCAGAGCACAGTTAAGTGACAATCTTCCTCTGAAGGGAAGGGGATATCAGCTTTGAAAGTATCGCTATGGGTATGCAGTGCAATTTGGTCTTTCCTTAAGCAAACATGTACAGCCAGGAGAAAGAGCAGCTGTTTTTGATTACATATCTCACACAGCTGCACTAATCTGTGATGGGAAGTTGCAAAGATGTTGTCTTTCCTCAGGAATAGAGCATGCTAGGCCGTGGCTGGTGACTCTTTAAGGTGTCAGGGTGGTTGTGTGAAGGACAGAAACCAGTGGGAAAAGCAACATCGGGGACAGGGACAGTGGGTGTGACCCTGCTTATCCTTCCCAATATTCAAAGAACACATGGATGAAACCACAGAGCCTAGGGCTTGCCGATCAGAAGGTCGGCGGTTTGAATCCCCAGAATGGGGTGAGCTCCCATTGCTTGGTCCCTGCTCCTGCCAACCTAGCAGTTCGAAAGCATGAAAAAGTGCAAGTAGATAAATAGGTACCGCTCTGGCGGGAAGGTAAACGGCTGGCCACATGACCCAGAAGCTGTACGCCGGCACCCTTGGCCAGTAAAGCGAGATGAGTGCCACAACCCCAGAGTCGTCTACGACCAGACCTAATGGTCAGGGGTCCTTTTACCTTTACCTATGTATTACAAGTGGCTTAACAAAACTGCACAAGTTCCCCCCCCCAAAGATGGAATGGGGTTGAAGATCTGTCAAATTTTTCTCTATTGAATTATGCTGATTCATATGGCTGAACTCCAGACAAAAGTCCTCTTCCTTACATTGTGAGGTTTGAAAGAAGCCAGGCCGCTGTCCCTGACTTTTGCCAAATAGAATTACTTAATGTACAAGAGGAACTGTGCCAATCAATCAAGAGCTGATTTAGATGTTCATCAGAAGCAAGGGATGCAGTATGAGACACCCACTCTTCTCGCTCTCGGTTCTGATTATCCTCCAGGTCAATTGTTATCTCTAGAACCTCAGTTTGTGTGACTGTAGCAGTACTCAAGCATGGCCTATGTCAATGTTGCTACAGTTGCATCCTTTTCCTGGAAAGTAGCACAAGTTCATCCTTTATAGGAGATTGCTACTAAATAGGACTACAGTGATGTGGTGATCCTTGTGGTAGCTGGTAGATCTTTAGAATTCTTCCCACCACACCTTCCCTTGCCCAGTAGCATGGGCAAAGTTTGGGCTTTAGTTGATTTGCATTTAGGAGCCCAGAATCTAGTAGCTGTGGAACAGCCAAGAATCCATTTTCACTGAGATTCTTTATTCAACTTGATATGCAAAAGTATTAACTTGGCATGCTTAAGTTGATCTTCTAGTTTTGATGGGATGGAGGTGGTCTGTCAGGTCCCTGCAGGAACTTGAGAGGAGCCTCCTCTCAGGAACCTGAGCCCTGCAAATGTAGTTGGACTCCAATTTCCACCAGCTCCAGTGAGTATGGCCAATGACCAAGAATGACGGGAGTTGTTGTCCAGCAAAATCTGCAGAGCCAGACGTTCCTCATCCCTGATCTAATGAGTGCCCTCCTAGGAAACTTGACATCAATAAAGACTCTGCTCATTAATTGACTTTGCATAGTTCGTAAAGGTTATCTCTCATCCTTATGCTCAGGAAAGCATGACTCCAAAGCATGACTCCAACAAAGAATTAGATTTATAGCCCAATCAGAAGAATACATCCTGTGTTCCACACCACTGAGACATCTCCAGGCAGAGAAGCGTCCACATAGGCCAAATAACATTCTAAATTCATACCTTATTTCCTTACCTTTTATTTCCCATTGCAAAGCTTATGTTGATGTCAGGTGATTGAGCCCAGCTTTAAAATGAACTTAAACAAGGAAGATTCTCTCTCTTTTTGGACAGATGGTCAGCTTAGAGAGATCCTCAAATGATTCCTTAGAGCTTTATTTGGCCGTATTTCAATGAAAAGCAAATTTCTACCAAAGACTGTGGACTCAGGGCATTTTTACACAGAAGGTGCTATACAACAGTTTTCATTCCTATTACACACACAGATTAATAAAGGTTCTCTCTTTTACGTAGTGTGCAGAACTCCTCATTATGATGAACTAGCAGCTTAAATGAGGTAATTATATATCATTAGGCTAACCATTACAAGATCGATTTGATAATCACTCATTGAGGATACGTTTACTGTAGAACTCTCTGTCACATTTCCTCTAATTTCCGTTTGTGGATCCACGATCAAATCCCTGAAAGCAACAACAACAAATGTTTGCTTGAGGAGAAATCCACTTCATTGGATCAAAAGGTGCTTCCGCCATCAATGCATGTTCAATGTGGCCATCCATGGAGGCCTTAGGAGGAAATTGTCCATTTGTAGGCATCCAAGCTGAATGTTGACAGGGCAAGGCTCCTCTTCCCCAGATTAATGTGGACCCGTTTCACATGCACAATGCATGAAGGGGGAGTTGCTAATATAAAATACCAGACTCAAGCACACACATGAAAAGTTACCCTGCTAAGATCATTTAAACTTCATTTATTTGTTTCTAGACCTCAACTTCATAAGATGCAGCAAGGCAATATACAACCTAAGATAAATTACATCATCAATAAATAAATATTCGTTTGGGAAAGGAGCTCACATTTCAAAAGTCTGTCTGAATAATACAGGGTTTGGTGGGGGGGGGGTTTCTGGAGAGGAGGGTGGACAGGGATGATTCCGGCTAATCATCTATTGACAGGGAGTTCCACAGGGCAGGGCTTGCCACATGAAAGGCTTGATCCCTAGTAAAGGCAAACCATACTTCAGGGGTGTGGGGAACCCCCCAGAAGTGCCCCATCAGAGGATCTCTGTGGATCCTAAATAATCAGACAGTCGAGTTGATCAGCGTTATGGCAGATTTCTCTAAGCCTGAGTTCTGGCAGTTCAGGCCAGAATCAGTGTGAGTTTCCCTAGCACCTCTGGCAAGCTGACAACCTCATCTGAATAAAGGAGTTAGAAGGTTGTGGGAAGGCAGCCAGTAGATGCCATGTCATCAAACCCAACACCTTGATCCTTCAAGGCTGAAGTCGGATGTCTCGTTCTCTGCCTGTCCCCTCCAACTTTTCTTCTAGCTATGCCATGGAGGTTGGGTGTGTGCATCTCTTTTCTAGTGTATATTTGTTGGGATTTGTTGAGTGTCTGGAGGTGGTTGGAGGATGGATGTCAGCTAACAGATTGAGGTTGAATCTTGACAAGACAGAATTACTGTTTTGGATGGGACAGGGGGGCAGGCAGGTGTGGAGGACTCTCTGGTCCTGAATGGAGTAACTGTGTCCCTGAAGGACCAGGGGCACAGCCTGGGAGTCATTTTGGACTCACAGCTGTCCATGGAAGCACAGGTCAATTCTGTGTCCAGGGCAGCTGTCTACCAGCTCCATCTGGTACGCAGGCTGAGACCCTACCTGCCCGCAGACTGTCTCGCCGGAGTGGTGCATGCTCTGCAATGTGCTCTACTTGGGGCTACCTTTGAAGGTGACCCAGAAACTGCAACTAATCTAGAATGCGGCAGCTGGACTGGTGACTGTGAGTAGCTGCCAAGACCACATAACACTGGTCCTGAAAGTCCTACATCAGCTCCCAGTACGTTTCTGGGCACAATTCAAAGTGTTGGTGCTGACCTTTAAAGCCCTAAACAGCCTCGGCCCAGTATACCTGAAGGAGTGTCTCCACCCCCATCGTTAAGCCCGGACACAGAGCTCCAAGAGCCTTCTGGTGGTTCCCTCACTGTGAGAAGTGAAGCTACAGGGAACCATGCAGAGGGCCTTCTCAGTAGTGGCACCCATCCTGTGGAACACCTTCCCATCAGATGTCAAGGAAATAAACAACTATCTGACTTTTAGAAGACATCTGAAGGCAGCTATGTTTAGGGAAGTTTTTAATGTTTGATGTTTTATTGTGTTTTAATATTCTGTTGGGAGCCACCCAGAGTGGCTGGGAAAACCCAGCCAGATGGGTGGGGTATAAAATTATTATTATTATTATTATTATTATTATTATTATTATTATTATTATTGTTATTGTTATTGTTATTATTGTTATTATTGTTATTATTGTTATTATTGTTATTATTGTTATTATTATTATATTTCCAGGCATGTTTTCTCAATCATATGGACTTTGGGTGCCATCTTTAGATCTGTTTGACCCCCTCCCAGTTCTAATCCTTCAATTTTAATGGCATGATATTGCTGTTAATGTCATTATTATTAAGGCAGCAGTGTGGTATGTTACTAAGCTAGAGTCCTGCAGGAACTGCAGCTCTGATGTTAATGAATCTCCCCTTATGCCCCAGATGTCCTGTGACAAGCTGAGGGTTTCACATCAGTGGGCTCCTTCCATTTTCACTGAAATGAAAAGAGAAGGGGGGGCACAAAGCCCTGATTGCAGTTTGATTGTGCAAAGTCCAAAAAGGAACAGATACCACCTGAGAGCTGGAGATGGAGAGGCATATATCCTTAACCCAGATTGCATTCGTCCTGCTTCCCTGCGTGCTTGCCCTGCATCTGATAATAAAAAGACAGCAATGAAAAATTGCAGGGAAATATTTGGAGTCACTATATTAGTAATGCATGCAGCGCCAAGAGCCCCGCTGATAAGAGCTAGAAATATCAAACAAGAGTAAAGATAAGGGCGAAACGAAAAACAAGTGCAACTTGAGGAATAGACGATGACTGTTTCTTATCATCTGAGTACTTTCTTTCTATGCAAAATGTGTAAGAGGAGAGTGTGTGTGTGATGAATAGTACATGTAAAAATGCAATGCCTCCCATCTCCAAATAAAGGGGTGGTGGTGGAAGGAGGTCTGGTGGAATTTTAATCCTTCGCTTTCCTAAAAAGTTGTGAAGGAAGGATTCCATGGTAAACCAATTAATGGCTAAACATGAATCTGGAAGCAGAAGATATGAGAAAGACAGCAGGACCGGCCCATAATGCAGCTCACCCCAAAGCATCATGGGGACTTTAGTTTGCTAAGGGTGCTGAGAGTTGTGAGGAGCCCCTCACAAAGCTCAAAAAGTTACAGTTCCCAGAATTCCCTTGGAAGAGGGATTGCTTGTTAAACCCCTCTCAAAACTGTAGCTCTGTAGCATAACTATTATAAAGGTAAAGGGCCCCTGACAGTTAAGTCCAGTCGCAGACATCTCTGGGGTTGCAGCACTCATCTCGCTTTAGAGGCCGAGGGAGCCGCCGTTTGTCCGCAGACAGTTTTTCAGGTCATGTGGCCAGCATAACTATGCTACTTCTGGTGAAATGGAACACCGAAAGCAGAGCAGTGCACGGAAACGCCGTTTAGCTTCCCGCTGGAGCGGTGCCTATTTATCTACTTGCACTTTGGGGCGTGCTTTCGAACTGCTAGGTTGCTGTTGTGGGGATTTGAAGCGCCGACCTTCTGATCGGCGAGCCCAAGAGGCTCAGTGGTTTAGACCACAGTGCCACCCGTGTCCCCATAACTATTATACTTGGATATTATTGGGGAGGGCAGTCTCTAATGAACTTTCTCATGTAATATCTGAATGGTGTTGGAACAAATTAATTAATGAGATAATATTTTGTGCAATGTTTAGCATAACTATTCCAATACAGTTATCCCTTTCGTATAACATCACATTCATGGTTTTATTTTCATTATTTGATGTACCTACAAAGGTTTTGTGGGCATGCGCTGGTAATTTCCTTCAGGACATAAAATTTGGTGAGTGTTGTCATAACCATGTACAGCTACACATAATCCTACATAATCAACACAATTTTAATGTAGCTCATTAAAACCCTCCACATTTGCTACTTGGACACAAGTGTTTCCCTCCTTCTCTTCCTCTTTTGTTTTCCTGTTCTCTGGTGTGCAGTAAAAATTTAAACATGACAAACGTATCTGTCAATTGGTGAAGGACAAACCTACCAATTCTTCACTTTTTTGCATCAGTTTTCAGTTTGTTTGTTTTTAAAGACACTGGTGAAAATCTGCCAGCATTCTCATGCAGATTCTCCCTAATATAAACATTATTGGGCAGAATATTTCCCTGATATACACACTTTTTCACAAAGCAACTGCCCAGAATATGATTTTTTGTGTGTGTTTATTTTATACACACTGCATTGCTACTCACAGTTTTCACTAATATCCACATTTCTGTGCACATTGGGTTGAGGAACTGCACCACAAAATTCAGAGCAGTGTGAATTCTAAAGGACAGCTTTAGTTTGTGTATTGCAAAGTGTGAATCAGGTAGGCTCCTGTAAGAATCCAAATCGAACCACATTTATCCACCATCCCTGCTACAAATACACAGATACTATTTACATGATGAACTTAGTGGAACCAGCAGTCCATCTAGTTCAGGGTTGTCTACATTGATAGTGGATCTCCAGAGTCTTAGGCAGAAGGGTTTTCCCCACCATTACCTGCTACTGGCAGTTCTCTTGACTGAAGGTGCTATGGGATTGGAACTTTGGACCTTATGTATCAAAGTACACGAACTCTCACTGAGCTGTGGGCAAATAACCACAGGTTACTTGATGGGGGGTGGGATGCATTCTGGTTTGTTGCTTGAAGCTTTAAGTTCCTTCCATCTGGCTTCTAAATATCATCACAAGGGAACTCAAATCCTACTTTCCACTGGGTGTTCTTTTATCAGATGATTGATGTACAGAGGCACAGTTTCTCAGATGCTCCTTACAGTGTATCAGCTAATGACTCACTATTCTTGAACCATATTACCGCAAAAATATAAAACGTCCCCAGATACAGCTGCTGCGGGCTAACTTCTAAACCAAGGCTGTCGTCAGCCTCATTACTACACATCTCATTCAAGTGTCTTCTCTTTCAAGCTAATCACTTTTTTTTCCAAACACAGGTTCACGCTTCATCTCCTACCAAAGGTTTCCCCTTATCCAACTGTTTCTGGACTCTCATTATTCTCATAAGGATTCTTTTAGCTGCAGTTTAGTGAATGCGTAACCATGTTATGGAACCTGTAAGAGCCTCAGCATGTGTGGTTGGATGGTTTTGTGCATGCACTCACACATTTTTGCGAGTATGGGTGCTTTGCTTTAGAAAATGGGGACTAGATTATTAAATTTGTAATGAAGCAGAGGAAAACGTCTCACACAAATTCCCTAACAGTGTTCTAGTGCACAGTATTTGATAATTGCACTACAAAATAGTTTTCTCATTCCCCATGGAGACCAAAACCAGGCACATAATATATGCTAATCAGTATTCCCCCTACTTAATGATAAACTTCTGAATTATATATACCTGGGCAAAGTATACATATTTTTGTTCTTTGGAATTGCTCAGTAGCATTCAATCAGAAAAGTAAAACATTGTTTATATGCCCCTGTGATTGAGGGACCTCTTAGTGCTTTCAATTCTCATCCTTTCAAATCACATGCATCAAGAAATCAATTGCTCCCATTTTACAGATCAGAAACGAGAGCACAGCTTAACAGTGCGATCAAGGCTGTTACGCAAAGTAAAAGTGTAAATGACATAACTAGAAGTTTATAATTAGAAATCAGGAGCCACAATATATTCTTACAAAAGTTATCAGTTTAGAATAAATGTCCTCAACTATGGTGGGCATGTTGAGATGGTAATATCATGAAAAACCTGTTTCAACATAATTCATGGTATTCGGTTTTACACTAAAATACAAATATAGAACAATCAGGGAGTTGTTTTTCTTATTGACTAATGTACAAGTCAATAGTTCAAGGAATGTTTTTTTTTTTGGTTCCACCCTGTTTTTGTCACATGCAACACTGTTTCTTTTCCGCTGCAGTTCATCTTCTGCCCAAAGCTACATGATTCGTCTTGCTATCTGCCATAGTGAAATAACAAAACTTAGGTAATTCCACCCCATTCATTTGAATGCAAAGGAAATTAAATGCAAACGGGAGGGCGAAACATAATCATTTGCGGAATGAAAGCAACAACAGTGAACAACAAATACAAATCCATCTAGGAACATGGTGAGGCCTTGCCCCGCCTGGTCCCAGGTTGTGGGACCATCTGAAACTGCAAGTGCTGCCACTATGCTTCCCATAGGCATAGGTTGGCCACTGTGAGATCACAATGTGGGACTAGATAGGCCATTGGCTTGATCCAACAGGCTCTTCTTATGCCATGTCACCCTGAGCTCCATAACAGAAGAAAGGTAGTGTTTGTGTGTGTGTTTGTAATTTTGAGCTAAAAATGACTGGAAGGGAAAGGGTTGAGCAGCCTCTCTTTGCCAGCCTAGTCCTGACCGATTTGGGTTTTTGGAACTGCACAGTCAAAAGAAAAATGGAACTCGGTGTAGTGATGTTGTTTGAGCTTAAGACTCTGTTTATTCCCCCAAATCTTTCCAGTCTGACCTCATTGAAAATTCTGTGAAGAGCTACCACTGACTTTTAGAGTCTGGGAAGAAAATTTATTTGTCATGTTGCATTCCCTTGAATCATATATCTAGTTGTTTCTTTTATTATATAGTCATAAAACAGAGCTCCAACTCATGACAGCAGGATACAATTGCAGCTTTAACATTCATCCCAACCTCAGCATCCATTCAACATTTAATCAACTATACAAAAGCCATTTAATGCTTGGGATACTCCAGTGCTATAAATATTATCCTTTAAGTAATTACATAGTTTTACGTCCTGTAGCATATTTGGTAACACTTAAATGTAGTGTCTTCGACGCATGTAAATGAACGTTTCATTTCAGTTGGATGGTTTTTTTTTACTTCCACTTTTCTTTGCCTGTATACTAAGCGCAATATTTTTGGATTTTCAGAATTAAAAAGTATACACCATTTGGGGAAGTTTAATTAGACAGAACTCCTCTTTACATGTGTCTGGAAACATGAAGGGAGAATGTTCTTGTGTTTGGGTTCTGCTGAAGGGCTTTTCCCAGGCATCTGGGTGACCACAGTGAGAACAGGATGCTGGTCTAGATGGATCCAGATGCCCATGTGCAGGGGCAGAGGAAGGGGGTGCAGTGGGGGGCGGTTCGCCCCGGGTGTCACCACTAAGGGGGTGACAAAATGTTGGGCGGTACTCACTTCGGGGCCTGCAGTGTGCCTGAGCCAGGTGTCACTCCTAGGAGTGATGCAGTGGCTTGGGGACCTGCAGGCTCCGCACTACCCCAAATGGTCTGCCCGCCACCTCCCCCTCAGCTGTAGGGCTGCTGAGCAGGAGAAAACAAGCAGACTCTTCGGAGGCCCTGCGGAGTGCCCTACCCTGGCTTGCCCTGCCCCACGGGTGGCTGGCCCCGCCCCCAGGCACAGGGCACATGCGCTGCCCCAGGCGCCCGATCGGCTTGCTCCACCGCTGCCCATGGGAAACCCACAAACCGGATATGAGAACAAAAACATTATCCCCTCCTGTGGTTCCCAGCAACTGGTATTCAGAAGCATGGGGGGACCTTCCCATTTTGCCACCTGAGGTGAAACAGAAATGGACACCTTCTGCCCTCGCACTATTGAACTTCTCCCACTGCTGGCATCCCACACACACCCCACTGCCACCACAGGAATACCTTGGCTTTCAATGAACATGAGAGGAGATTAGATGTTATGCAAAGCAGGAGAATGGCAAGGGAAACAGCAACATGGTCTGCAGGAACACCCCAGCTCTTGCCAACCTGAGCGGGGGCTTATAGAATCATATAATAGTAGAGTTGGAAGAGGCCCCGTGGGTCATCTGGTCCAACTCCCTGCAATGCAGGAATCTCAACTAAAGCATTTATGACAGAAGGCCATCCAACCTCTGCTTAAAAACCTCCAAGGAAGGAGGAGTCCACAACCTCCCGAGATACCATTCCACTTCCAAACAGCTCTTACGGTCAGAAAGCATTTCCTGATGTTTAGTCGAAATCTCCTTTCTTGTAACTTGAAGCCATTGGTTCAAGTCCTACCCTCCAGAGCAGGAGAAAACAAACTTGTTCCCTCTTCCATGTGACAGCCCTTGAGGTATTTGAAGATGGCTTTCGTATCTCCTCTCAGTCGCCTCTTTTCTAGGTCAAACATACCCGGCTCCTTCAACCATTCATCATAGGCTTCCCTCCCCCTCCAGACCCTTGATCATCTTGGTTGCCCTCCTCTGCACACATTCCAGCTTGTCAACATCCTTCTTAAATCGTGGTGCCCAGAACTGGACACAGTACTCCATGGGTGGTCTGACCAAGTGTAGCTTGTCTATTAGTTGCAAATGGAGTATTGTCCTATCAATATCAGCCTGCTTTCAGCCAGCCAATCTTCTTTCTTGCAAGCAGTCTAGGGGATGGCCCTGGCTGTTAGCTTCCTCCTCCTCCTCCTCCTCCTCCTCCTCCTCCTCCTCCTCCTCCTCCTTTTAGAACTCACAGGGATAAAAATGGAGACAAAATTCAAATTTGTTGGCTTTGTCTGCCATAGGCTCTAGGTTATTCTGACTTGCCCGCCCTTCTCTCTCTCTCTCACACACACACACACAAACACACCTGTCATTCCAGGAATTGTGTAGAGGAGTCTGCTCAACACTTGTGTAAAATCACATTTGTCCAGTAAAGCAAGCCCTGGGCTCACTCAAGTGGAGCAGAGCCGTTATATCTACAATAACCCATTCTATGTGCAGAGGGAAGAGTACTGGAAAAGCCATATTTCTTTCTGCTCAGCGGGGTGTTATTCAGGCTTGATGTTATTCAGGGAAACAGAAATCATAAATAAAATAAACAGGTCTGTGAAGCTTTCAACAAGCCCGATTTCACAACCATTAGCTTTGCCTGGCAGCTAGGACTCCTTCAGGAAAGTGAAATATACACACAGCATTTGTTTCCCTTAATTCGGCACATGAATTTTCTATATGGAGCTATATTTGGATCTTAGCTCAGCTCCCAGTCCCAGGCCAATGCTCACTTAGTTGGCTGCTGATGCTCCCTCAGAATCTATAAAAGCAGTTGAGTTGCTCCCGTTTCAGAGCTATAAAGTAAAGCGTTATTAAGCAGCCTTCCCCAGTCTGCTGCCATTCAGATCTTATTGCAACACAACTTCCATCAGCCCCAGCCAGCATGGCCAATGGTTAGGAACAGAGGTGTCACCTGGATTTTCTGGGCGCTATACACAGTCTGTGGATTGGGCCCTCTGCTGCACTTGAGAACGAAGGCACAAGTTTTCATAACTTTTTCATCCACTTTATTTACTATATGCACATTTATGCTCTCTTTTGCCAGTGGAAGGGCCAAAATAAAATCAGGGGCTACACACAAGTAATAAGATGTCTGACAGACAGAATGTCAACAGGTGCAGTTGTTCCCTGAATTGTGCTTCCATACCAGAAAAAGCTTATTCTGTTGAATTTTTGCCTGCCACACAGCTGTTAAGGATAGAAGACTGCTTCTGTCCCACAGTGCCAACTCTAAACCACGTAAAGAAGTCAAATTAAAAGAAACAACATGTCAGACTAAAAACAACATCAAGAGAGATAATTTTTTTAAGAATAATAAATATTAAAAATCACAAGTGTCTCCCCACCCCCCATATTCTGATTGTTACATTCCTCTCCTGATATTTTATATCAAAAGAGAAACACATTGTATTGTCAGTTAGCTACACAGGGGGTTCTCTCTGTGTGTGTTTGTGTGTGTTTAGTTTTCAAATTATTGTAGCAACACTGAAATAATAGATTTCCCAACAAAAAACAACTTGTCCTGGTATTTGTACAGACTTTGTATCACGTATCATTATGAAATTTCAGTGCCTGGAGTTTAGCTCTGGCACAGCAGGAGACGTGGCTAAGCCTCTTTGCAAAGTTTTCACATTTTGCATTTGCTGCGGGTGCGAATGTTCACTTGTTGTGTAGAAATATTTGCAGGAAAAAAACATTTGCACCTCATCTCAGGTGAACTTGCCACAGGAAAGGTGCATTCTGGTTGCTAGTATGTAAACTGCAAAAATGAGAGAGAAGCAGGAAACAGAGGTCTTTAGGACTCCAGCGATTCCTTCCTATTTCCTGGTGTTCAAACAATTCATTTGTCAATCACAGCTCTGACTTCACTCATTGGCTTTACACACTGAAAGTGGGCGGGGCAGGAGCAGCCAGGCTGGTTTAGCTCTGTGAAATATGCAGGATTAGTTCATTAAAAAAAGAAGAAAAAGAAAACTCAGTGTGCTTGCTCTGGGCTAAATAATCAGCATTCCCTCTCAGGAATTCTAATCATGGATGATGGGAGTTGTAGTCCAACGCCACTGGAGAGCATGAGTTTCAGGAAGGTATCCCTAGGAGAATATGAAGAATGTCCGGCCAAAGTTTAGCACTTTCAATGTAGAATTAAGGAAAATGTTTACCTTTGATGGAAGAGTAGTCTTAATTGTGTGAGAGATTTCCATCTTGGATTGATTTTCTTTTCCCCAAGGGAGGAAAAAGAAACTAAATGGGAGAAATTAGTCTGGCTGGAGAGAACTACTACTAGTGGAAATGCTACTATTTATAATTGAAATAGCACTTCTAATCTGCAGAGTGCTCCCATATGTTCACTCTCACAACAATTCCAATACATTACTGCTGCTATATCTCATTTATGTAGCACTTTTAATTAACAAAGTGCCCGCGACAGCCTCGTGATATAGGATACCATTATTCTGATTTTATAGATAGGGGACCAAAGCTGAGAAATAGCGCTTTCCCCCAAATCACCTGGTGATTCCAGGGAAGACCATTCATAACCAATTTGTTATTAGCATGGCTAATACGTGGACTTTACTTTTGGAAGTTAGGAATGCCCATCAAGACTGGATGGCGTAGCCATGATCACTGCCCCCTGGACTTCTTACTTTACTTCACATTTGCACAGGAGCCAATATAAATAAGAAGATGTAGCATATGGGAGTGCCAGATCACCTCATTTGTCTCCTGAGAAATCTCTATGTGGGACAAGAAGCTACAGTTAGAACTGGATATGGAACAACTGATTGGTTCAAAATTGGGAAAGGAGTACGACAAGGCTGTATATTGTCTCCCTGCTTATTTAACTTATATGCAGAATTCATCATGCGAAAGGCCGGACTGGATGAATCCCAAACCGGAATTAAGATTGCCGGAAAAAATATCAACAACCTCAGATATGCTGATGATACTACCTTGATGGCAGAAAGTGAGGAGGAATTAAAGAACCTTTTAATGAGGGTGAAAGAGGAAAGCGCAAAATATGGTCTGAAGCTCAACATCAAAAAAACTAAGATCATGGCCACTGGTCCCATCACCTCCTGGCAAATAGAAGGGGAAGAAATGGAGGCAGTGAGAGATTTCACTTTTTTGGGTTCCATGATCACTGCAGATGGTGACAGCAGTTACGAAATTAGAAGACGCCTGCTTCTTGGGAGAAAAGCAATGACAAACCTAGACAGCATCTTAAAAAGCAAAGACATCACCTTGCCGACAAAGGTCCGTATAGTTAAAGCTATGGTTTTCCCAGTAGTAATGTACGGAAGTGAGAGCTGGACCATCAAGAAGGCTGATCGCCGAAGAATTGATGCTTTTGAATTATGGTGCTGGAGGAGACTCTTGAGAGTCCCATGGACTGCAAGAAGATCAAGCCTATCCATTCTTAAAGAAATCAGCCCTGTGTGCTCACTAGAAGGACAGATCCTGAAGTTGAGGCTCCAGTACTTTGGCCACCTCATGAGAAGGGAAGACTCCCTTGAAAAGACCCTGATGTTGGGAAAGATGGAGGGCACAAGGAGAAGGGGACGACAGAGGATGAGGTGGTTGGACAGTGTTCTCGAAGCTAGTAACATGAGTTTGGCCAAACTGTGAGAGGCAGTGAAGGATAGGCGTGCCTGGCATGCTCTGGTCCATGGGGTCACGAAGAGTCGGACACGAATGAACGACTGAACAACAACAACAAAGCATATGGTAAATGCAGTGCTGTTTTTCTAGAAAAAGAGCTGCTGGAACTCCAGCTCCCTGCAATTCAGCAATCTTTTTGCCCAGGTTGGGGCACAACCCAGAGATTAAGAGTCTTTTGCCCTACCAACTGAGCTTGTTTTATTCTTTTTTGTAAACCACTTGGAGGTTTTTTTCTCAAAACCAAGTGGTAGATAAATTTTAATGAAATAAATATAATAACATAAAAAGGTCTCTCCCACCCCTTTAAGCAACCTGGTGGTTTTTCCTGTAGGCTAAAGTGATTACTATTACAACTGGGTGTTGCATTTTTATGAAAGCTTTGTCCTGTTGAGTGTAGACTGTCATACACAGTGACAAATATCAAAGTCCAGTGCAATATTCCCCTGAATGATTTACAGGCTGGCTGAGTTTATTACCAACAACCATTCACTCCAAAAAACCTGCTTAGCTATCAGCATGAAGCCTGTTTAATCAGGTTTGGACAAAAGTGTGAACAGGAAGAAAAGGGTGGCGATAAAGGAGCTAACTTCACACAACATGAATATAATCTTCCTGCTTTCTTCTGCAAACTGCATTGTGTCTCTTTCTCTCTTCCCATCCTAGCAGGCTTTCTTATTTGGCACCAAGCGATAGCTGCTTGGCATAATAATAATTGCAAATGTCCTTTGGAGGGAAAGTCATTTTTATTTAGTAAATAGAATGCATGAATAATGAAGAATACAAGAAAATTGTAAAATAATTAGCAAGTGGTTCAGAGGTGCTCATTTACAGCTGAGGAAATTAAATATGCAAATACATTATTATCACAGAGGTAGTTAACAGACAAATGAGTGAGAAAAAAAGAGACAGTGCCTTCTAATTCATCATTGTTTAAAAGACACCTGTGAGTTCTGTCTGAAAAATGACAACACTGAGAAATGCAGATGGTTGCATTTTGCCTTCTATCAGTCATTTTTTACGCGCTAATTAGATTGGCGAAGGGGGAGCAGAGAATCCCCCCTTTGTAAGATGATCCTTGTTGTTTAAGCACCACAGTGGAGTCAGCCGAAGAAAGGACTGGAAGCTGTTTTGTTGTTGTTCTTCCATTTTTTATTAATAAAATCCTTTGTAGACCCAAAGGGACTGTTTGAGACTCTGCTAAAAGATAAACAGTTGAACATGGTCAGTGAAGGGCTAATTTGAAGCCGCAATTCTAAGCTTCTTATTGTTGCCATCACATTTACAGATCTCCCAGAGGCAGAGCTCTGGAACAGGAAAGGACTCTTATGGCCATCTTGGAGAAGGAGAAGGAGAAGGAGAAGAGAAGGAGAAGGAGAAGGAGAAGGAGAAGGAGAAGGAGAAGGAGAAGAAGGAGAAGGAGAAGAAGGAGAAGGAGAAGGAGAAGGAGAAGCTCTTTTGTGAAATGCTGAATGCAAAAAAAGAAGACTGTTGACTTAGGAATGCTTAGAGGATCATTTGCAATTCAGACAACTGTGCTCTTTTAAAAATGAAAGGGAGGTGATGTGAGGTTGCTGAGGGCACACAGTCACTAGGGATGAGGGAGAAATTTGATTCAGCACACATTAAAAAATGAACCTATCAAATTCACACAATGTGAGAATAGAAGAACAGTCATCTTTTAAAACTCATTCTCCAACCAAGGAATTTTCACAAAAATGCATACAGTAAGGGAAGGCGTGTGTGGAAATGTATTTATTAGTGTAAATATACCAAAAAGGGCATTATATTGGGAGAACTGCTTTTGGCCTGCAGAGCAAAGACTTTGAATTTGTATAGCAGCACCACTGTTTAAATGTAGTGGCCTAACATTTATTCACTAGCATAATGATGACATCATAAATCAATCCCACACATTCTACAGTAGAGTTATATTATACAGTGGACGCTCGGGTTGCGAACATGTTCCGTGCGGGAGGCACGTTCGCAACCCGCAGCATTCGGAACCCACAGCACAGCTTCTGCGCACGCATGGGTTATGATTCGGTGCTTCTGCACATGCACAAAGCACAACCTAGCGCTTCTGCACATACGTGAGCGCCGAAACCTGAAAGTAACCCATTCCGGTACTTCCGGGTTCGGCGTGGTGCGCAACCCGTAAATGCGCAACCCAAAGCGTCTGTAACCCGAGGTATGACTGCACAAGAAGTTTTCATAATTTAGGTGGGAAGGAAAACAAAACTTGATGGAGGCCTATATTTACACAGCAAAAACTCTACACAATAGCTCTATTCAGGCATGTATTAGTTTTGACCCCTCCCTGCTGGACTTCAGACTTTAAGCTGAAAGGTCCAAAGGGAGATGGTAATTTCTGCTCACCTGCAAATGCAGAGAAGAGGCGGTTTGTGGCTCAATGCAGCTGTGGTTCTTTCCCTGTGCAGCTGTGGGAGATGTTATGCTTACCTCCATGGCTGCACATAGTGCTGGGGGTTGCCCATTTGAATGGGCAAATGGCAAAGAGCTGGGGGTGGAGGGGGGCAGACCTGGCGGTTCTGCCACCTAAGTTCCCATTCAAGTCTGCTTAAATCTCAGGACCACAATACCGCAAGGCCCACCTCTCTATATGAACAGACCTAGACCCTTCTTTGTGTACCTTCTCCAGAAGAGGTCCAGAGTATAGAAATATGAGAACAGGCCTTTTCTGCAATGGCTCCCCATTTGTGGAATGTTCTCCCCAGGGAGGTTTGGCTGCTGTCTTCATTTGCTGGTGGAAACCTCTTTAACGAGGCCTTTGGCTCTCTGAGGTATATAGATGGAGGGCTGTATACATGAAATAATAATAATAATAATAATAATAATAATAATAATAATAATAATAATAATAATAACTGACCCCATCTGAGCTGCACAGCTCAGTTGGTGGATAAGGCAATGGGTCAGATCCTAAGGCTAGTGGGTTCCCCACTAAAGGGGTCAAGGAGGGATGTTTCTGTCCAAAAGCCCATACAGGGGCCAATGAGCCATAGCAACCCTCCAAAATGGCGGCCCTGGTGGGATTGCCCTGACTTGGTGTATGTCATAGGGTGACCGCTAAACCCAGGCTTGACCCAGTCAAATAGCAGGCATGTGGTTGATTCAGAATACACATCCAGTGCCTTCGCCAAAGCCTACTTAAATAATAAAGTTGTGTCCTGTGGGGTGTTTTTTTTTAAATCTTCCTTGTCTTGCCCCATGCTGGCTGCGTGCTTCCTGCACTTGGGCCTACAAGCATGTTTCGTTGAATATTATTACAGCCCACTGATTGGGAATCCTGATTGTGCAGGGAAGGGTTGTGACCATATTCAGAGCTTCGCACAAAACATGGGGAAAGGCAGGAGCAGCAGAAGCAATCCTTCCATGAATATAGTTCAAGAATGTCTTTATAGAGCTACAGCTGATTTTCAAGTTTAGTATACTTAAAAAGAAACTATTTTTTTAAAATAATAATAAAAAGCAGAACCACCACCAAAACCTGGGGTTCAAATATGTGAGCCCTCATATTTTTTTATAAGCACTGAACTGAGTTCACAAATTTAGAAATAAATAATAAGAAGGAAAACATTTCCCAGAAAAAGCAATCCTCTTCCCTAGAAATTATTTTTGACATCAAGTTCAGTCTTTGCAGTAAAATGGGTTACTCCAATACAATGTAAACTGAATTACCACTTCAATTGCCAGTCACTGCATAAAGAAGTAATAGTTCAGAGGATGAAAATTACCAACCAATTTTCTTGATTATATATATTTATTATAGGCTGTGCAGTAAACACACCTGACATAGAATAAACCAGCTCTTTCATTCTAAGGGGGGGGGGGAATACTTCATTTTCCCTAGGACACTGTAAACAGCTTCCCCCTAAACAAAGAACACATTTTACAACATTTCCTTGCTCTCTCTCTCTCTCCCCCTTTACATTGATAAAATAAAAAAGTACATAGCGGGGTGTCTCGTAACGAACCGTCTTCCAAAATTGCAAGAGGACATTCTATATGCCTACTGGCCATTTCATTTAATGGGATTTTTATTAGTGTACACTCTCCAGTTATTTAAACCGCAGGGGTCTTCACAGGTAGAGGTACAATTTGAAGAGATAGAAAACTGAAAGGAGCAATTTATTTTATTTTTTTCTTTTAAAAAATTAAACATATTGCATTTGTATTCATGAGTTTAAAATGCATTTCTATTAACATTTTCCAAGTGAGTGAGATGAAATATTCACTTTTAAGGCAGTTGAGGGAGGGATGGGGGGAATCAAGAAATTGTTGTGTGATGTCCTTAAGTATACAAAACTAAAGTCATAAAAACACAAGAGCCTGCTGGATCAGACCTGTGTTCTCACAGTGACCAACCAAATGCCCATGGGAAGCCCACAAATAGGACATGGGCACAATGGCACTCTCCTCTCCTGTGGTTTTCAGCAACTGATATTCAGAAGCATCACTCCAGCCCAATGGATGTGTAGATTAATGATGCCAAATATGTATCTGTATTCTGGCTCTATGTCCCGGCCTGTCCCTAATCTCTATGCTTCACCTATGTGCCTGATATTTCTCTCATTGCTTTTTTCTGTCCTGGATATCTAGAACTTTGTCTACCAGAGTGACTTGAGCTCTAGTCCTTTCTTCATGTTACCCTGAGATGTCATTCTGCAAGGACTATAGGAGAGATGCTGCAGAAGTTGATAATTACCTGGACTGAAGTTGAATCTGTCATGCTCATAAAACTTAGCAGTATTACCAATCAATCATCATTTGTTTGCTCCAGAAGTTCCTCTCTGGCTAGGAATGAAAAATGAGATTCCTCACCAGGCTGCATTGTAGGTACACAAGCAGAAAAACCCTTTAAATGTGGACGCCTTACTCTTGTTGTGAAACTATTGCGAACTAAAAGGATAACTGCTATAGGTGCAGCTATAGAAGGTATTTAGTTGTATCCCTTACTCCCAATGGGACTTCCTGTTTATGAATGACCTGCCCGGAACATCTGATCAAACAGTCTTTTGTTTGGTGAATACCGTCTCTGTATCTTGAGATAAAGAATATACAAGTATATTCCTGAGGTAAGCCTAGTAGAAAATCTGATAGGAAATACAGTAGTTAATGGATGGATGGATGGATGGATGGATGGATGGATTTTGTATACAGGTAGGTAGCCGTGTTGGTCTGCCATAGTCAAAACAAAATAATAATAAAAAAATCATTCCAGTAGCACCTTAAATACCAACTAAGTTTGTTCTTGGTATGAGCTTATGTGTGCATGCACACTTCTTCAGATTTTGTATGTCTTTCTTCATCTGAAGATCACAGGGCGGTTCACAAAATAAAAATATAAAATGGGAACACTAAATACGTAACAAAAAATAAAAACAAACCAGCAACCCCCTCCCACAAATACATTTAAAGGGCCGTAGAGTGCTTAATCAGCAAAGGCAGGTTTATAGAGAACTGTTTTCACTTGGCACCTAAATATGTGCAATGAAGGTGAAGAGCATTCTACAAAAAGGGAAACACTGCAGTTAAGGCCTGTTCTCATGTTGCCACCCTCTGTACCTCATGTGGAGGGGATAGATGAAGAAAGGCCTCAGATGATGATCTCAGGGTCCAGGTAAGTTTGTATGGGGAGATGTACGGTAGTCCTCGAGGTATTGCAGCCCTGAGTGGTTTAAGACTTTATAGGTCAAAACCAGCATTATTAATTGGGCCCAGAAGCTAACTGGCAGCCAGTGCAGTTGGACCAGGATCGGTATAATATGCTCAAACTGTGAGCAACCTGGCCACTGATTTCTTCGCCAGTTGAAGTTTCTGAACTGTGTTCAGAGGCAGCCCCGTGTATCACATGTTGCAGTAATCTAACCTAGAGGTTACTACAGCATAAACAACAGAAGTTAGGCTATCCCTGTCCAGATAGGGACCCAGCTGGGTCAACAGCCAAAGTTGATGGAAGGCACTCCATGCCACCATGATGCAGAAATGTGGAGAACTGAAGCACAAGTACGACACCAGCATGGAGTCCCACAACAAGCACAAGTCCCTGCTGCAGTGATGCACTTCCAGTGTCAGAAGCAGAGGATATGGCGCAGAGCATGTGGTGGGGATGGGGTGCTCATTGTGTGGGACCAGGGTAGCATGTAGGCCCCAGTAGGGAATGACAGGAGGAAGAAGAGTGATAGGATAGCCATTTTCAAATATCTGAAGGGCTGCCACTCCAAAGATGGAGCAAGCTTGTTTCCTGCTGCTCCAGGGGGAGGGGTTACCTGAACCAATGGATTCAAATTGCAAGAAAGCTGATTCTGACTAAACCTTAGGAAGAACTTCCTGATGGTAAGAGCTGTTTGGCAGTGGAACAGACTTCTTCAGAGCATGGTGGTCTCTCCTTCATTGGAGGTGTTTAAACAGAGGGTGGATTTCTGTCGGTCACGGATCTTTCAGCTGTGATTCCTGCATTGCAGGGACTTAGTGGCCCTGGGGGTACTTTCAAAGTCTACAATTCTATGATTCCATGATTCATGTTCATTAATTTCAATTGTTCTATTATTACTAGCACTACAGTGGTACCTCAGGTTACATACGCTTCAGGTTACATACTCCACTAACCCAGAAATAACGCTTCAGGTTCAGAACTTTGCTTCAGGATAAGAACAGAAATCATGCTCTGGCGGCGCAGCGGCAGTGGGAGGTCCCATTAGCTAAAGTGGTGCTTCAGGTTAAGAACAGTTTCAGGTTAAGAACAGACCTCCGGAATGAATTAAGTTCTTAACCTGAGGTACCAATGTAGATACAGCATTCTGGTCATTTGGGATGGGGTGGGGCTGAGAATTGTATGGCAAAATTTGGAGAAGTACAAAATCTGAAAGAAATGTACATTCCAACCATTGTATAAGTTTGGTTCACTTAAAAATGCTGAGCAAACAAAATTCTCCCCCTCCTTGGAGGCTCTGATTTGTTCTTTGCTTTGAGCATTGTCCCTGGGATTAGCTGTGGCCTATGACTTTGGGGCTGAGTCCCACCAGCTGACTCATGACACACAGCTCCTGTCGATTCCTAATGTATGTGAGCAGTGTGAATGATTATTATTCATGAACTAATGCTCTTCAAGAATATGCTATTACAGGACATGAAATTTGTCATGGGCTGCTAGGGAACAGGAGCAGTTCTCTTATGATGTTTGTTATCTATGAATTAGCAAATTATTTTTGTTCATGACCTATGCTTCACATACTTCACATCCATGCCAATGGAGAGCAGGGCAGGCATAAAGACATATCCTTGATTATCTGAAGAATTCCATATGGAAGACATTTAAGTCTTCCAGAGTTATGCAGTTGACACTTTAGTAAGCTTAATTTGCAAGACGCTTGCTTAATAAGGTCAGGTAAAGGTCAGGCAATGATGTTCTCATTAACATCAACAAGCCACCTCTCTCATTTTTGAAACCATTTTCTTTGGGGTTTATTTTTTGCCAATTATTTCCTTCTTGAGACTTAATGGGAAAATCAAGTCCCTTGATCCACCTTTTAGCCCACAGATCTAATCTCTCCAGCCCTAATCTGCATTTGCGGGGTCAAGTTTAGTAAAAAGTCATGAAAATATAAACATGATAAGAAACAGACTGGGGATGGGGGAATATATACAGCATAAATTCTTCACACAGAAACTAACATTCTCTCAGATGCATGGTTTTGTGTTTTTTTTTACCTATTCACTGTATTCTAGTGTATTTCTAGTACCAGAGTCTGGTTACAATTTGCATTTTCTATTAGGATAGAAAGATCTTCTCCATAAAATGGATTGGTGGTATCCAACATAATCAGGTTAAACCCATTAAAATCAATGGATGTAGGCAACCTCAGTCCAATGAGATCTAATGAGATCAGGAGGGACAGAGGTGATGTATCATCTCCTTCTTCCCCTCTCAATTGTATGCTTAATTATAGAGTTTTAACTTCGTGGTTTAAACATTAGTCCCACCTCCAAAATTTATTCAGGGGCAGATCTGGGTTGGGTATTCCTTGGGTCAGCCAAGATTGTATTGGAGGGATGGGCAGGGCAGGGCAGAACCCTAACCATTGTGCAGCATTGGATGTCACATCTAGTGGAAATGAGAGCTGGATCATGGTTAGAGCTGTGCCCAGCCCTGCCCAGCCTTGCAACCCAATCTGGGTGTAAATGCCTGCCTGGTTGCTATCCATTTTGATGGGCTTGCTTAGGAGTCTTGGACCATGCAAAGGACAGTGTCAGAGACAGAAGGAATATGACAGTTGTTCAACTTCCAAAAAAGGGACTAAATTTTAAGGTAATAATTTCTGCTGCTGAAGCTACACTAAGACTTTGAGAGACCAGAAAACGTAGTTATTATCCAAGTACAAAATTTGTCCAGGTTGTCCCTGCTTCCTGTTAATACCTCTTTTCTTTCAAATATGCCAGAAGCTATAGATGGAAATTTTAGCTTCTCATCCAAAGAAAGCTCAGATTCTGCCAGGAATTAGATGTGATTATGAATAGTTGGGGGATCGGGAATTAAATTTAGTTGAAAGTTTGTTACAAAGGAGAACACTACACTGAATAGCAGAGTTAAAATCATAAAGAATGCAATCTTTGGTATAAAATATTCTGATTTACAATATTGCACTAAGGTGTAGTGTGTGTGTGTGTGTGTGTGTGTGTGTGTGTGTGTATTGGACTCAATCAGTGAAAACTTCACATAGAGATTCTAATTGGATTCAGGTGGAGCAAGACTAATGCCTTATGTTGGCAGGCTGGAGACCTTTTTCCCCCTGACAAACAGCCAAGTTCCTTTTCCTGCTTGTGTTTTCAGCAGGGCTACCCAAAACATGGGCACTGATACATTTCAACAAATTAAGAGAAGCTAGGGAGTTATTCTCACAAAGGTACTTCCAGCTGAGCTAGACTCAAAATGGGGTTCACCTTCCACATTCGCTGGCTCCCCTTCCACAGTATTTCTCCTTACCCTAGCCAAAAAGACCTTAAAGAAAGGTGAAGAGGTACCAGGTGATAAGAGGGCTCTCTTCCAGTGGAGAAGCCCCAAAAGGACTCTCATTTCCTGCCTGTATGTGTAGTTAGCTCTCCACCACCTGCTACCAACATCCTCTTTGCACAAGGTTAGGCTCTTCTGTTTTTGTTTTTTGGCTTGGGAAAGGTGCGGAGGGAGCTGACAGGGAAAAGGGAAGTGTGGCAAACAAAACAAAACAAAACAAAAAAAATCAATTTTCAAGCATTCATATTGAATTTTCAAAAATACCCTTGAGGTTTTCCAAGCATCTGACAGAAACACTCAAAAAGCCCAACTGATTGTCAAGGCGAGTCTGAGTGGTACTGCACATACCTAATTCCCACACGCATTTGCATCCCTATATATTTTTCAAAAAATTATTTGTATTTTATTCATATCTCTTTTCACAAAGGCCCACAAAGAGGCTCACAAATAAGTGATAATACAATATCATAAAACATAGCAACATTTTTTTTTCAAATTCTCAGAAACTGATACAGTAATACTTTTTGGGTTATACTAAAAAAAATTTTGGGGGGTTCCCCTCAAATATGTGACTTTAAAGCTGCAAGATGGGACTTTGGGGGGGGGCAGAAAAGGGGTAATCTCAAATGGTCAAGTCAGTTTCTTTGTTAAGCAAAAGAGCTCAGCCAGGTCTGTGAAGCTTCTGCTGTGTTACGTAAGCTTGAGACAAAGTGTTGAAATAGAAATTAAAAAGCTGGGGGCATTTCTGGAAAGATGAGCTGGAGAGGCATGTCTTTCACCCTCCACTGGTGGAAGGTGTTGTCATGGTTGATGGATGAAAAAGCAGGCAGTCTTGGGACTAGAACGGGGAGAGACAAAGGCCTGACCTGCTATGAGAATCCAGAGCGATGGCTTCTGGGCCCCCTACCCCTAGAAACCTAATGGTGGAGCAGGCTGGACACTCCACTGTTGGAATGTCAATGCTGTGGACATTCCGGTTTATGCTCAGCTTTTATATGTGTGTAAAAGAAAATCATGACAATTCACCAGCGTTTCAGTGAAAATGTCTCCTTATACACACATTTGTATGCAGTTTTGCCTGATACACACATTTTCGCAAGCAGTCTTCCCTGATACTGTGCCTTTATGTATGATATTCTGCTGATGATATCCATTTTTATGGAGACTTTACCCTCATATATATGCATTTTTGTGCACATTGCTTGGCTAGAGAACTGCACTGTTCAATTATGAGAAGTGTGGATTTGAGAGTTTTGGTTTGTATACCATTTCAAAAAGTGCAAATTAGGTAAATATGGGTATGTGGTGTTTTTTTTAAAACTTTTCATAAATTTTAATTACATTTTTTTTTTAATTCATGTGCTTGCAGTCCTGGGCTCCTTTGTGAGGAAGAGTGGGGTGTACCTTTGATAAAGATATATATACTACCAGCATTCCAGTGCTTTGTGGCGTTCTGTTTGCACAAATGGAACTCCTTGTCCTTATTAAAGTCACCATGACTCCACCACAGCTTCTGGATGATGGGATTTGTTGATAAAAATTCATGTTGATTGCATGCATCCATACAATGGACAAATGCAATTTTGTTTCCAAAAGTAAAAATGTGCCTTTGAAAAGGGACTGAGGGGAACAAAGAGTAATGCATAGGGTAAATCTGCATTGTGTGAAACCAGGAGCATTTATAGGATATATTGGAATGTATCTGTGTTTTTTAACACCCCTGTTAATGTTCTACAAGTAAGCATAACTAGTGCAGTAATTAAGTTTATGGGTGATTTTAAATAAATGCAAAGGGACCTGTGTAGTTTGGGAGAAGGGGATTGCATTAGAAATGGATTTACACCAGGAAAGAAACAAGGTCCTGGATGGTTTGTAGAGGGAACCAATATAATACGGGGATGCTGCACTAGCCGTAATCACCTGGAAAGGAAGACTGATCAAAGCGAGCAGGAAGAGATAATGGATATTAAATTAGGTATAAGTAGCATGGCTTTTGCTGCAAATTTGCTTTATAATATAATTCTCGGGAACATTACATCACACAGTGAAACAAAGGAGCTCTCTGTGGCTACAACAAAGTTGCACCCAAGTGTCACCTTTCCATTGTGACAGGAACACTTCAGCAACTGCAAGACAAAATCAGCTGGAGGAAAACTAGCAAATCTGGCTTCCTATGATTTCAAAAGTGTGGTGTGGGGTTCTTTAATGAGGCTGTGCCATAAAAGAAAGTCAGAAAATAATGATGAGGAAAAGGTGAATAAAGGTGTGTGTGTGTGTGTGCGTTCTTGCACAAGGGATGGAGAAGAAATTAAAATCTGTTCACTTTCAAATGTGAACTTACCTAATTCACTCTTTGCAAAACAATACGCAAACTTAAACATAGTCATCCTTCAACAATTGCGCCTATTCAGATGTTGCAATGTAGTTCTTCAGTCAAGTAACGTGTGCGAAAATACATACATTAAGGCTAATGTTTTGATTTTTTATGGGTTACTCAAGGGCACACAGTACCAGCACCTTTTTTCTAGAAGAAAAGTACTGGTTAAAAGTGTGGCACTTACTGCAACAACTTCATGGTTAGTACCAACACTTTTTTAAAAAAGAAAAAAAGCACTGATTAGGGCATAGCTGTTAACTCTTTCCCCCTTTTTTAAGGGAAATTCCCTTATCCGAATAGGATTCCTCGCAAGAAAAGGGAAAAGTTGACAGCTATGGATTAGGGCAAAACATAAACATGTGTATTAATGGAAAACATACAAAAACCACATTATATTTCCGTAAATTGCTGTGGGGGGAAAAGTTAGATTAGCAAAAATGGCATCTGATTAAAGATAAAGATTATGTAAATTGACTGGATGTTGTATATGCCTGGTTATCACTACGGCAAAAATTTGGGATATTGTGTTCGTTTTTTAAGTTTAAGTAAAATTAAGTTACATGAAGTTTTAGTTTCCTTAGTTTGTTTGATGAATGAAAATAATGCCTTTTATGACTGAGTATGAGTAGGTATTCAATAAATGTTTGCCTTTGAAAAAAACAATTCCCTGGGAACACACTCTAGCGAAATGTGTTGCACATGCCTATGGACTATGTCAAGGCCTGTAAAAATTTAGCAACTAGCAGCTTATTCCCAGTCTACTTATGGGATCACTGTACCCAACTTTGATCTGTGGAGCTGGCCATGTTACAGATACCACATAATGCTCATTCTGCACTTAATGAGACAGCATCTATGTGTTGTCACCAGATAGGCATCCTCACTGTACTCTTTCCTGCACTGGATTAAAATATTTAGGCAAGCTTACCTTGACATGTAGATGTTGAGATTAAAACACATGTCTTTAGCTATTGTTAATTTTAATTATCTTTTGAAGATATAAGAATACTTGCTTTTAACAATATTTTATTGATAATGTTAATATTTTTAGTAAAATTCATAGAGATTTTATTACAGTAAAGTGGTGTATGCATTTTACTAAATTAAAAATAAAAGTTTGCAACTGATTTATTTATAAACCAAAAGATATTGGTTTTTAAACAGATATAAATACAGTAACCATTAAACACTTATGCACTAGTACATCTCATTGGGCCTACCATTGTTCTCTAATGTAGTACTGAGATTTCATGCATCGTTTTTTGTTTTTGTTTTTTTCAAAAGACAATTAGTAAATGCAGATTATTTCATCTAAAGACAGACATGTTTTGGATTTAACATGTGAGTAAAACGGAAGAGTGGTGATATCACAAATTATGCAAGCATATAGTAGCTTTTCTACTATGAATTAGACTACATTTTCTTAGCTAAAATAAATTTGAGGCAATTAACCCAGTTAGCAAATCACAAAAGGCAATTAACACCAAAGACTTGATGACATGATTTACTGAAAAGTCAGCCAGATATGTATTTTACTTCTTCTCATATCTCTTGCATAGTTTGATTTGTTCAGTCTCAGGTTAGACTGCTGTGAACCTGGGCAAGATGGAGGCACTGTGCATGAGTAGATCCCATGTCTGAGAAATCAGTCAATTGCCTTCTCTGCATGGGGTTGCGTTCCCCTTTCTGAAGGCGCAGGTTTACAGTTTGAGGATGCTTCTGAATCTCGCTCTGTGTGATAGCCTGGGAGTCAGACTCTGATGCTGAACCTGAGGGATCCCAGCCTGCACAGGATTCCCCGCCTCCAGAACCAGCTGAGCCGGGGCCAGGGCTTGAGCCTGAAGGATCCCCACCTGTGCTGGATCCACAGGTGCAGGCATCAGAAGAGTCTGCTCTGGCTCCTGATGGGAGGGAGGACCCATTGCCTGCAGGTGCTCCACTCCCAGCCTCTTCAGAGGAAGCTGAGGCGGCCCCTGGGTCCAGTAACCCACCAGCCTCTCCTGAGCTACAGAGGCTCAGGGCAGAGAGGCGAAGAGACCTAAGTGCCTACAGGAGGAGTGCTCGCCTCCAGGCCCGGAGGAGAGGCGAGTCTCCGGAGGATTGGGGCCGCTCTAAGCATAGGGCCAGATAAAAGCCAGCCAGACCCAGCCCAAGTTGCATGAGCAACTTAGTTGCAAGCGTATGCTCAACCTGCAACCTTGTACCTGCACCTGCCTTGGACCTTGACCTGCTCCCTGCCTTGCTCCCCACCGGACTGACCTCCTTTGGACCCCTAGACCCAGGACTGGACTTGGACC
Organism: Lacerta agilis; assembly: GCF_009819535.1. Lineage (NCBI taxonomy): Eukaryota > Metazoa > Chordata > Lepidosauria > Squamata > Lacertidae > Lacerta > Lacerta agilis. The sequence continues at coordinate 28,286,699 of NC_046323.1, forward strand.
TCGCTTCACGGACTAACCCCTGGGGCCAGCACACTCTGTCGTTAAAGGTTCAGGTAGTCACAGTGGCTAGAAGTGGCTTTTAACAACTGTAGTTGGTTTGACAACTATGACCATTCCTGGACCGGGAGAAAACCTTGCTACAGTACTCCATGTGTTAGTTACTTCAAGAATGCACTCTCTATGAGGCTTCCCTCAAGCTTGATCTGGAAGCTGCTCTTAGTGTTAGTGAGATGGTGGATGAGTGCTTGGTAAACTGGCAAGAGCATCACTCGGGCAAGGAGGCAATGATTCATTACTCTTAGGATTTCTTCTCCAAAAAGAAGGACTCTGATTCAAGAATTGAATCAGAGCATGTCCAGGCAAATAAGCGAAGTAAAAAAAATACGTCAGCTTAATATTGGAATGAGAATGTTGATAACATGACTAGGTTACAACAATTTATAATTCAGAATTAAAAAAAACAGATTACAGTCACAGGAATAGAATAGGTTCTGAGAAAACATATCTCAGATGTCAAAGGTATGGGGGGTATGAATCCCTGTAGCCCATGTATGTGGGGTAAATAACAAAAGAATTGGCTGGGTAGCTGGATTTTAATGCTGGGCTTTGCACAGACTCTCCAGTAAAAGAGAGCCCCCAGGAGCAGAGTTTAAGGTCAGAAAGTCAAGCAGCACAGTGAAGTATTAGGATTGTAGGCTGTTAAATCTTTTGCATATCCTGTTTAGTCCAAAGCGCTCCCTTTTTCTACCCCCTTTCAATGGAAAGACCACACACTGTTAGGTGTTTAAAATGCTTTACTTACAAAATGTTCTGAAGTTGAGATTCATGGATTTATCCAAGCAGCAGCAAAGAGAACACAGGCAGAATACTATGGGGTAGAAAATACAGGATGATAGTTTCAATGTCTTCCTTGGCCAGTTACATAACACCTTCTAGGGTTTCAATATTCCCAGAAGTGAAAATCAGGACAAAGTTGTTAAGCTTTGTTGCCATACATCTGGAATTTCCCAGACATTTTGCCGATTCAGCGAAAATCTGCCTGGATGCCATTTTATTGCCCAATTCCCGTATGTGTCCAGGAAAACCAGGACATATTGCAGCCCTAACTTCTTCCCACATCAGAGAAGAGGGGGCATGATCTAGCTGAGTCTAGGAATATAACTCTATTATCTTAACCCTTTCACGCACTATCGCTCACGCACAGTTATGTTTGACTGCAATTTTCCACAAAAGGCCAGTGTAAAGAGACACATATTTCTGCTCCTTTGTACAGCTGCAGCTGTTCAACCATACTGCAGTGTTTCCAGAGTGATACAGTAGCTGTAACAATATTAGCTTCCTTGTTTCAACGCTACCTGGTAAAAGTACAGGTGCTAAACACAGCCTTGGTGCTGGATACAAACCAGACCACTCTTGAATGAGGATAGGAGACTTCACCATTTGCACTGGTAGCTCCTGCTACACTATTCTGCTGATGTCCAGCATAGGATGTGAAGAAGGCGTTCTATATTGAATGGTGAAAGAGGAATATGAGTTTCAAGAGTCGTTGATATTTTATTTGGAAGTTAGATCCCAATTATTCCACTCTGGTATACCATCTGGGGATTCAAGGCACATTGTGAATTCTCTTCATTTTGTTCCCTTGATGGTTTCCTTGAACTTTTTCTTAAGGCTGGAAGAATTATGTAAACTGTATTTTAAATTTTTGGATAAATTACAATATGAGGAATATGAAATTTCGTCTGCTGAAATATGTCTCAAAACTCCTAATTCCTTACAGTTCTTTAGTAGATGAACCACGTGACTGCATATTCTGCTTTTATTCTTATTTTGTGTTCTCAGAAGATGAAAATGAACGGCGAATGAAATTATTGGGCTCATTTGACAATATATACAGTTTCCTGATATTTATCAAAATATCTCGGCACTACTAATATCTTTAAATACAGCTCAGCTTGACAAGCTTAGGAGCAAAGTGTAAGGTGAACATCAGGTGACCCATAAGATCTCGGTAGGATTGCTATAGTTTCAGTCTAAAGGGCTGTAGATGGAAACCTCGTTCTACCTCCAAACTGGAACATATTAACTAGGTCCCTAGGTGCAGTTGTCCTTGAGAAATCAATGGCAAGTCTTGCACAAGATCTATAGCAAATTCTGTGTTCTCATCTGTTTGAGATGAACAAGCATGGTAAGCATTCATTTTCGAAAGCTAAGCAGTCTCGAAATTAACTTATGCAGGTTATCTAATCATCCCTAGGATCTGACTGTTAATGCTGTTGCAAAACTACAGGCACATTTTTAAAATGTTCAAGTTGCTTTAAAAATCTCTCATAATAAAAGATCCATGTTGAAAACGAACACAGCTTCCCGGACGTGTTTCAGATGAACTGTTTTTTATCTCCTAAACATGCTTGGGAAAACAAGAGTGCCTTGTAAGCTCCCAAAGTTTGGTTCCATCAGTGCAATTGTTTGATTATTTGATTAATCACATTGATATGTCTATTTTCTAGACTCTTACTCTTTTCCATCTCCTTCTGAGCTGTAAGCAGGAGGTCCCAGGATCCATCCCTGGCATACTGAGCTGCAGTTGGGACAGAATCCTGTATGAACCCCTTGAGATATGAAAACAAATCTCTGTGAATTGAAGATTAAGATAGAAGGTTGATAGAATATCATTTCTTTGTGTTTGTGTGGATGTGTTTCATTTTTCTTTCTTTTTCTCTCTCCTCTTTTCCTTTTTATTACTGGTATTTTGCTCTCTTTGGACATTAGCTTTGTTTTGTTTTTATTGTATTATATGTTGAAAACCTTTAATAAAATAGATTGAACCTTTCATAAAATGAAACCATGGAGATCTGCTGCCTGCCAGTGTAGACAATATTAAGCTAAGTAGACCAATGATCTGAACCAAGGTTTCTTTTTCAGCCGAAACTCACTAGAACTCAGTTTCAGCACCTGTCAGGTGAATGCCATTGCCGATATAAGAGAGCAAGGTTCATGGTGAGTTCCGGCACCTCTTCCCCCCCCCCCCCGGAAAAATAGCACTAGTACAAGGCAGCTCCCTGTATTTTCCTCTCCTCCTCCTCCTCCTCCTTCTTTACCTACATGATGGCAGATAACAATATATTTAATTATCCACACAAATGAATGAATACAGACAATGAAGTTGTCTGTACTATACAACCCACTCCTTAAACACATTGACTTGGAAAGAATTGCCCTTTACTTATGTGAACTTTAAATTGTACTGAAATTGTTATGGCCTTTGGTTTGATAAAAATAAATTCTTTTATTGTATACATGAACTAGTATACATGAACTATGCTAGTAAGTAAACTGGCTTAACGTTTCGGTCTTAGCTTTGTGTGCATTTTGGGCAGATTGGAATTTATTTATTTATTTCCTTTTAACAACGTATAGCAAAATGTTTGAGAGTGATGGTCAGTGTTGTGAATGAGACATTTCATGTTGTAGTTCCCTATCTTTAACAAAAGGTGCAGCCCAATCCCAGGCAGGTCTACTCAGAAGCAAGTGCTGTTGAGTTTAATGGGGCTTTCTCATAATAGGACTGGGTATAGGCTTGAAACCTAAATTTTAACCCCATTATGATTTCAGTTCTTTGCTTCCAAGGAAATTTAGGGTAGGCCTGCAAAATCTCTGTTTGGTAGCAGAATGCATGCATGCATTTTTAACCCCGTGTTTTGCAGATTCCCATAGTGTCTCACAGCAATTAAAATGCAATAGAAATAACAATAAACATTCAATAGAGAAAATGGTGCTGAAGGGAGACAGTTCTCAGCTGGCGATGAGTCCAGACACAAAAGGTCTCTGGCATTACCTTCTCCTCCCTTTGATAGCCTTGCCCTTGGCAAACCTAAAACATATCTTGAAGTGATTTAACAATAAAGAACATTAATGTAAAGAACGGCAACAATTTCATATTTAACAGATTTTTGCATGTTGCTTAATCGTACAAAAAAAAACCCCAAGCAGTTTGCATTAAAACAAAATATACATTAAATTTTTCAGCAAAGGGGGTAAAAATAAGTTAGCCTTACAAAAAACAAAAAACAAAATATAGATATAAATATAATATAGTGGTTAAAAACATATGTTCCAGAATGAAAGGACATATCAAAATATATGCCCATGTGTAAAACCATTAAAACAGTTTCATATATAAAGACAATAACAATTGCATATATAAAAATTATTTCAAATCAAATATAGATGCAGGCCGATACAAAATGAAGAGGTGTGCACTGTTCAGTTCTATTCCAGAGTTGTTTAGGCCAGATGTCATATTTTATACTTATAATAGTAATACTAATAATAATAATAATAATATATTTCAATCTCTATCTGTCTGTGGCCTAAATTACATTCTGATGAGCTTAGCGCTTATGTACAATTTTTGGGTTCTGGTTTGAAATATCTGTTAGGATTATAAAAAATATTATTTTGCAATGAGAATGAAATTCTCATTATAAAGAAAGTTAAGTATTTTGTAGAGTAAATAGAACTGTTCTGCTTTACTTCAGAGCAGAGAAGGATTACATGTATTTGAGTTTATGATTTATTCTCTAATATTCATTTCAGTTGGCTATGGCTTTAAGTGAGTACTGTAAAATACTTTCATTCCATTTTCATTATTTTGTTGATTTGTGACCTCGCAGCTAAGCTTGGGTTTATGGTTTTTGTTTGGGGTTTTTTTTGGTTTAAAAAAATCTAATAAATTCCTAAGAAACCTAATAAGTAAATACCCAAGGGATGTATTGGGTCCAGTCCAATTGCCAAGCAGAAAATAATTCAATGGCTCCATGTATCATAACTTTTATTGTGCATTACTAACAAAGAGGCCACTATGTTATAGCCCAGATAATCAGCTATTTTCACTTCACATAATCAGGTTTTTCTAGGGTGCTAGGGAGAGATGTAAGAAGGCATCCATCCTTCTTTGTCCTACCCTGTATTTGTTGCAATCAGCCTGTTTCTTTTCTGCTGCAGTTCATCTTCTGCCGAACACTATGTTATCCATCTCACTGTTCACCATGGTGAAATTACATAACCTGACGGGATTCACAGAATTATGTCAGTTATGTAAGTTATGTTGCCATGATGTTACTGCAGTTACTGCAGTCTTTCCTTTCAATGCAAAATAATCAGAATTCAAATGAAGGCAAATACAAAGAATTACATGTCATTTGCATGGCCAGGCGGAGTCCCCCGAACCCCGGGGCAGCCCCTGAGGGAAATAACGACATATGACAACGTTCTATGGGATTAAATTGGCCACAACTTTATTGATATTCAGATGTAGGGAGACCTTGGCTCAGTTTATCCTTCCCAGCCCCCCAGCCGGGGTTCTGGTTAACTTCAGGGTTGTCCAGCATGAGTGGGGAGTGGGCTAGCTCTGGAGAACATATGTTCAAGCAGATAGCCCGCTGCCACCCCTATTTGCCGCCGCTGGAGGGGGAGGGCAGTGACGACCTCGGGGCATATGGTCAATGCCTCCCCCTGAGACCCCGTTAACGGGAACCCTGTTATCGACACCGCAATGGGGACGGGGGTCACCACCCCACCCACAGTTTTGTAGACGACTAAAGGATTCCGCCCAAGGCCCGCAACTGCCAAAGTTGTGACGAATTGCTACGGGAAAGGCGAAACCTGTCAATGCAGGGAAAGTCCTTTCCGGCCCTTCAACAGCGACCTAGACATAGCAAAGTAAACATCATTTGAGGGAGTGGAGGGTGGGGAAGCTCTGAATCCAACAGCCGCTTCCCAAGTATGACTCAAGTTCTATTGTGTGTACTGTATAATCCCTCCTTCTACCTGGCCAACCCCCCTGGCAACACCTCCCCAGCTGGGAATAATAATAATAATAATAATAATAATAATAATAATAATAATAATAATAATCTTTATTACGGTCATAGACCAGCAAAAGAGAAAATAAAACAATAGTACATAGTATAAATATTTCTTAAATATCGTCTTTTAACAATACTATTTCAGATCCCGTGTTAGATTAAAATAAAGCTAAAATTTAATGGTAGATAATTCCATTTAAGTATTATCTGCTATGGCTTGGTGGACGGCTTTATCACTGTTGTTAGTTGACGCGTCTCAGTCTTGCCGCATGATAGCAAAATTGAGCTACAGTCATAGTTTGATCTTTGTTGGTGTCCTCAATTAAATATCTAGTCAGCATTTCAATTGAACTGCCTGGTAGGGCAGGGGTTCGATTAACTCCTTCCTCAAATCTCGATACAGAGTGCAGTGTAGGAGAACGTGGCTAATAGAGTCAATTTCCTTGAGATCGCAAGGACATAGCCTCTGTTCTATCGGGATCCGAAGATATCTACCAGATGGTAACGCCGAGGGATATCTACCAGTTAGTAGTCCCCAGCCGGGATTGGGCGGCTGCTGGAGTAGGTGGAGTCCACAGGTATCCAACCTGGGAAGGTGGTGCCAGGCCCAACTGCCAGGAGCTGCACCGTGATCCAAGGGGGCTACTCGTGACCATGCAAAACGCGCACCCCATTTGATGTGGGGAACGTTCATTGCAGACTGAAAGCAGCAGCAGCAGCAGCAAATACTGATCATATTTACTGGGTTGCCTTCCATGGGACAAATAAAGAAACTTTGGTAATATCTGCTCCCGTTTCTGTTTTTGGTCAGAATTCTCCAACATCCCATGCCAGTGCCTATACTCCAAAAAGGACCTCCAGAACATCATATCGCCAAAGGCACCATTCCTAGTCCTAGTATTCCCATATCCTGGGCATTGAGCAACAGGGTTGCTTGGGCCGGTTGCAAGAAAATCCAGAAACAGGGTTATTTCCCACCCTTCCCCTCTTGTATACTAGCTTTGTGTTTTACTCTGCCACTGGTCCTGTCGAAAACATGCTAGACATTGTCTCAGGGTAGCGCCTCCTTAGCCAGACAGCAGGGGTGGCGAAGGAACTTGTTCTTAAATGGATTCATACATGGAATGCACACTGTATTTGAGGAATGATGAAGTACTGCAGTGTATAGTGAGGTCTAGGATTTTGCAGGGGGGGGTGCATGAGTTTGGGGGTGGAGTTTCTCATAGCAGTTCCCTGGGTTTCTCATAGCAGTTCCACAGGCAGGAAATTGGTCAGTGAGTTGTTGTCTAACCACTGCAATATATTGTTATATATCGGAACGAAAAAAAGCTTGCAAATAGCATCCACTAGGTGGCTCTCTCTGCAAGCACTCCACTCCTGGCAGGATCTTCGGCTTCAGTTTCTGTTCTTGTCATGCTCTGCACTCTGTGCCAGTACTTGCCTTCCATAGACTTTAATGGGTAGGAAAACCTTAGTCACCTTTGAACCATTGCTCAGAACTTTGCCAAATCAGAGAAAGCATGTGCTCTCCAACAAGCCAGAATAATGGTCATCAGTAGTTTTGCCCCAAATTTGAAAAATATAAATAATATGCCTGGAGAAAATCTCAAGAAAAAATAGACCCCTGAGTTCATTTTCAGCACACCTTGCTTTCCCTGTGGCATTTTATTTTGGATCACTTTGAAATTTGGCATATTCATAAACCTTATCTGGTAGATCATCTGTGCCAAATTTCATCTGTGCCATCTATGTTCTCCCCCACTTAAGTCTGGGGCTGTCATGCTCAATGTTGGTGGGACTGAGGTACCCCGACATGATGTAAAATTGACATGGACCAGAAAAAGACAGATTCAGACACCCCTGCTTGACTCCAAGGAGGAAGCATGGAGGGCCTGATCCACTCTAGAAGTAGCAGTGAAGACATAATCCTCTAGACGTGATTTGTATTCACATTTATGAATGGACTTCGCAAATCAGGGCATTTCATCCACACTTCAAAGTAATTCCAGATCCCTCTGCCACATATTATGTTACTGGACCTATTAATTCTGGAATTTGTGAATGTCTACACAAACAAAACTATGTATCAGCTTCAGCCAGCTCACAGTTGGCTGTAGCTGACACACACACACACACACACACACACACACTTCTGCCATCAAATTGAACAATAAAGATTTTGGAATTGGACGTAAACCAGTAATTTTGCTGATGATGAATGAGACAGAGTAGAACACAGCTTGCCCATCTGCAGATATATTAACTCTACAATACTGACATGAAGATAAATGAGTTTTATTATTGACTGGACACACATGATTCCAGGGGACATGTACAATGCAGATACTTCCTCTACCACAAAGCTCATTTACTTTTTCCTTGCTATAGTTGGGAAGATTCCATTATCCATAGTACATGTATGTAGTTGTGAGTCATTGCTGTAGAAACATATTAGGAAGTATTTCAACTAAATGATAAAAAAATTAACCCAGTTCAAGATCAAAGTTAAGGCTCATGTTGGCTCAGGCCACACAAACTTGGAAACAAAGGCTGATGCCTAAAGAGACATGCCCTCGTAATCAGCAACAATGTTGTGCAATGTCACAAATTGTGCTTGCTTACCCTCAATGTACCGAAACCTTTCCTTGCTCTTTCAGTCCAAATCCAGATGCCTGGGACCAGTGAATATGTTCGTGATGTCCTGGGCTTGTATTGCCTTATGAAACATCAAAACTACTATATTGCTAGAGAAATCCTCTTGTGAGTTCACCCATACCTGCTAGTTATTTACATCCTTCTCTGACAAAGGTCAGTAGACGATGATGGGAATTGTGGATCAGCAACATCTGGAGGGTATCATACTGACTATCCTTGCAAAAGCTACTTGGACCTAAAGAAAACAACTATGACAAGCAATGAAGCCATGAGAGAGAACAAAACTCACCCATCAAAATCAGGGGTCACTAACCTTTTCAGGTTCATGGGCACTTTTGGAAATTTTGAGTGAGTACCATGGGCACCACCCCATCTGGTCACTTCCCTCTCCTTTCCCCTAGATCAGCCCTCCCCCAGAGAGACAGAAATCACACACACTTTTCCAAGGGATCTGAGTAAAGAATGGACCCAGTAGAATTAACCTGAGCATATTTGAAAAGCTAAGAAGTGCCTGGTATGGTTTCAAATTGGATGGGGGATCTCAAGTTGAGATTCCTGCATTGCAGGGGGCTGAACGAGATGACCTTTGGGGTCCCTTCCAACTCTACAATTCTATACAAAGCTGAAAAAGGAAGTGACAAAGAATGTCACTCCTCTAACTTCCTCCTTCAGCTCTCTGTATTTTTCAATGAAGAAAAGCCTAACAAAGTGCAGAGCTGGTGAAGTGGGTGCTCAGGGGCTTCATGGGCACCAGGGGAATATCTCAAGGGTGCCATTGCCCCCATGGGTGCTACACTGATGAGTCCTGATCTAAAAGTCCCAGAATAAACTTTGTTAGAAGGGACTCCTGGTCCAAATTTCAGTATCATCTGCCGTCGCTGCAAAAATTTTGTACATCTGTTTGAAAGAGATTCAAAGTGAATAAGATATTCCAGGTGAACTAAATATTGCTAAGCTGTAAAACCTTTTAACATAGGGAAGCCAACCATATAGGAAATGGATGGTCCAATGTTTAGGATATGAGCGGTGGGGGGGGGGAGCAGAATGACAGTAATAATCAAACACCAATACTAATTCAGTAGCTAGTCATAGTTTGAACAACAGAGAAGAATTCAATAATACACGCTTCTGTGTTTTTGTAGAGAGAAGTCCTTGCTCCAGCTGAAAAAAGAAAGAAAAATCTGTCTGGAGAAATTAGAAAGATATCACTCTCCTTCCTCAGGCTCATTCATACATACTGATTGCATCCTTTTGAATGTAAAGTAGTTGCAAATCCAGTTCGCATAAGCCCTTAAATCTAGTTTATGGATGTTTTGCATCACTGGAGGCAACACAGCCCAGACAGAATACATCAGCCTAAGCATGTTGCCGGATACAAGCTCTTCAGTTTAGTCCTATTCGGGCGTTATTAGAATGAGGGTTAAATACCTGACATAGAGGCAGCAGAGCCAAACACCCCACCAGTGTCCACATCTAGGCCAGCTTTCCTTCTCCTCTATGTGCATTCAGCACAAAGGTTTCAACAGGCTTTCCAAGTGTGTGCAGCTCAGTGATTCGTAAGCTCAGGCTTTTCGGGGAAGTTCATTTTCGCAATCTATGTTAATAGGCCTAAATTGATTTTATTGGTATTTCTTAATGAACATTTTCTCTTGTTTCATGTAAACTGCTCAGAGGTTCTTGATGGACGAAGCGGTATAGAAATCTTATTAAATAAATATGTGAGCAAATTCTGATTTGCAGCCTTGGAAGAAGGCAAATAAGTCCTTTTCCCGGAGAGAATAAATCAGGTTATGCTTATTTCCCACGAGTGATTGGTGGGCCTGCGTGGTTGGGGGCAGGGGACTGCCTTGCTCTCATGACTTCCACAAGTCACTACTGGTTACTGAGAGTGGGAGAGGCAAGGCGTCAGGCTTCGGGGAATCAGATCCCTCCCACGGTGGCAGCCAAGAACCAGAGAAACGATAAAAGTTCTTATCAATAAATTTATTCAATAATTCTCAGAGAGAAACAGAGGAATGCAGCCTTCCCTAAATAATGGTGTTGCTCCAAGTAAAGTCCCACCCCCTACATCATTCCTGCGTTGGCTAATCTGAGCTTTCTGCCTCCAAGCTCTCTGTTCTCCTACCCTCAATGCCCGTCTGGTCCTGGGAGGGGGGTCAGGAATGCTTTCTAAAGACACCAAGTCTGTCAGCTGTCTCTCCCCTGGTGGTGCTGATTCTTCTTCCTGCTGTTCCTCTCCCAATATTTCCCAGCTTCTCCCCTCTGCAGCCTCTGAACTATGCCCCTCTGCAAACCACTGTTCTTGATCTATACTGTCCTCCTGTTCTCAGCAAGGTTCAGGAGAAGAGGGGGGAGGTCGCCATCATTCCTCCTCAGTCCTGCCCCTGACAGCAGGAGACACAGTGCAGGTGTGCAGCAGCGGAGCCAATCTAAGGCCCTGGATATTCCCTCTTGGTAACTGGGAAGGCAGCTGGGATAACTCAGTCGGTAGAACATGAGACTCTTAATCTCATGGTCAGGAATTAGTGCCCCATGTTGGGTAAAATATTCCTGCATCGCAGGGGGTTGAACTAGATGACCCTCGTGGTCCCTTCCAACTCTATGATTCTCATGTGGCCGGCTACTGCTTCTCTCCATCACCTTGAGGAGATGTCATGCTTCCTTTCCATCCATGTTCTGTGGATTCTGAACACCCTCACTTTCCTGTCATTGACAATTGATCTCATCAGCCAGGAGATATATTCATAAATGTTATAAAAGAGTGAGGGAGGAAAAATAAAAATCCTTTGTGGATTAAAAATTTTAAGGTCACTTCATTAAACTGGAGTTTGCTTTCTTCTCTAATGCATCAGATTGGCTGCCATTGAGAGGAAAGGGGGATCATTGGAATAAACTCATCACTGTGGAACAGTTATATAAATCACAAAAAAAGGAATCAGAGTGAATCAAAAAAATACAGTTAGAAAACGAGAAGGGATGTCAATAAAATAACCTCAGCTCAAGAATTTGTTGTCGACTGATGCATTTGCAGGGCTTCAGTTTGCATCAAAATTACTTCAGAAAGCATAAAGCCCTTTCTGACAAAAGAAGGCTTAACTCAAGAATTAAATGCATCCAAGGTCACATTCTTCTCATGCGGTTAGGGCTATAGGAAGTGATTATCATTTTATTCCAAGTTTTACTCTCAATCCTCAATGAAATTATTCTGTATCTAGGATACTCACTTTGGCTAAAACAAATATTTTATTTAAAAAGTTGATCATATCAATAATGTGCACACTCCTCTTCCTCTAGTGAACCTCAAAATATAATTTTCCACTTCAGTATGGTTGGGCGTAGGACAGACTTTCTCAAAATGGACCAATAGGCTCCTACCTTATACCTCACACCAAGGTTAGTTACATGATGATGAAGCCTAGTTCACTAGAAGTCATCAGATATTCCAGAGAAGACTGTCAGCTTGCATGATTTTCAATTCGAAGTTTCTAATGAAAAAATCCTTCTAAATAAATCCAAAAATATCCTTCTAAAACTTTGTGTACTTTTGCATACCAGATGTAACTTCATTCCAGAAATGGGATATGTGAGTTCTGCACTGATTTTAAGAGTTCCTCAGAAAAGTTATTTATTTCTTTTATTTATTTCATAAAATTTATACACCATGTGATTATAAAAAAACCCTCAAAGTAGTTTACAAAAAGAATAAAACAGAAAAATTATAAGTAAAAACAATTAGAACATTCAGAAAATTAAAACCAGGAATAAATTGAAAACACATAAGCATTCTAGATTCTAGAGGGTGAAACAGGAGAGCGCAAAATATGGTCTGAAGCTCAACATAAAAAAAAACCTAAGATCATGGCCACTGGTCCCATCACCTCCTGGCAAATAGAAGGGGAAGAAATGGAGGCAGTGAGAGATTTCACTTTCTTGGGCTCCATGATCACTGCAGTTGGTGACAGCAGTCACGAAATTAAAAGACGCCTGCTTCTTTGGAGGAAAGCAATGACAAACCTAGACGGCATCTTAAAAAGCAGAGACAACACCTTGCCGACAAATGTCCGTATAGTTAAAGCTATGGTTTTCCCAGTAGTAATGTATGGAAGTAAGAGCTGGACCATAAAGAAGACTGATCACCGAAGAACTGATGCTTTTGAATTATGGTGCTGGAGGAGACTCTTGATAGTCCCATGGACTGCAAGAAGAGCAAACTTATCCATCTTTAAAGAAATCAGCCCTGAGTGCTCACTGGAAGGACTGATCCTGAAGCTGAGGCTCCAGTACTTTGGCCACCTCATGAGAAGAGAAGACTCCCTAGAAAAGACCCTGATGTTGGGAAAGATGGAGGGCACAAGGAGAAGGGGACGACAGAGGATGAGATGGTTGGACAGTGTTCTTGAAGCAACTAGCATGAGTTTGGCCAAACTGCAGGAGGCAGTGAAAGATAGGCGTGCCTGGCGTGCTCTGGTCCATGGGGTCGTGAAGAATCGGTCACGACTCTTCACGACTCAACAACAACAACAACAACAAGCATTCTAGATATCTGGGTAGGCATGTTGAAACAAAAATATTTTTAGCAGCTGCCCAAAACAGTACAGTGCCTCGATCTAGATACATCCAAGAAGTGTTTCAGTTAAACGTGTTGTAAACTTTGTATGAGAAATCGGGTTGGCAAAAACAGAACTGCACAGTGCACTTTTTTTTTTGCCAATGTAGCTGAGTCCAGGGAGTTTCCCTGAAATGTTGCTGGACTACAACTCACACCTTCCCCGACCTTCAGCCATGCTGACTTGGGATGATGAGAGCTGGAATGCAATAGCATTCTTATGATGTTCTGTAGGATGTGATGCCATGAGCAACCTCTACTCTGCTGACCAAAGGAACCATACAGGTGTATGCAGAGGCAGACATTCTTTTAGGTAACCTGATCCTGCGTTGTTCAGGGTTTTATTTAACAAGCCTTCGAACATGGCCCAGCCATTGATCAGCAGCCAGAATCGTCCAGACAGGACTGAGGAAAAAGAGTTGAAAAACATGGGGGAGTGGTGCAATTGTAGAGACCGTGGCTGGGGTTGGAAGCCCATGGTCTTCTGGATGCTATTGGACTCTGTCTCCCTTCAGCCCCTGCCAGCATGGCCAATGATCAGGGATGGTGGCAGTCGTAGTCCAACAATATATCCTTCCCCCGCCCAGCTCTTATTCAATATGATGACCACCCAGACAAAGGAAGAAGGTTGAGCAACAGACTCAAGCCCTAAGAATATCTCAGGATAGCTCATTCTATATAACTGTAGAGAAATGGGCCAGTTCTAGTGGATGAGTTAACACAGCAGCAGCAGCAGGAAACACTGATATAAGTAAAGGCTGGCGCTCTTTCTACCTGTTTTGCCTAGATACTTTCACTGGAGCAGTGCTAATTATAATTAATGTGATCACATAGTTTTATTCCCTTTTTTTGATGAAGCTCACCACATGAATGACACTGAAACATCTATAAAAATATAACAAATTAGATGTGTCAAGCTGAATGATAATGGTCTATATGTGGGGGAGATTGTGAGACAAGTTGTATTACCTGACTAATCTGTGCCTGGGATGTGCAATTGTGCACAACCAGTAAAAGTGCCTTAGCACCCAAAGATTTAACTGGCATGAAATGAGTGATGTAAATCTGGCCATATAACATTTGTGCAAATAGTTATGCCAGGTATCTCCTGCAAACCTACATTAGGTTTTATAGGAAATGGCTCTCAGTTATTTCCAAGGTGAGATTTTTTTTTAAAAAAAATATTTTAAAAAACCCTGTTAACATGAATATAACTGTGCAATGTTTTAATTTATTTGCTTTTATGTGGATTGTGTTCTGTATTTTAATTGAGATTTTTAGATATGCTGCCCTGAAATGCTGCTGCTGCTGCTGCTAATTTTGGATGAAGGACAGTCTATAAATTATACAAATAAAATAAAAATAAACACATGCATATGTTCTTCCATTCAATATACAATTAACCTCTCGACAAGCAGAATGAGAATTATCAAAATAGTTTGACATGGTTGTATCAAATTCTCTTCTGCACAGAGTAAATGCACTGAAATTAATCTGTATAACTAATTTAGGCACATTAATTTTAATGGCTCTACTCTATAGACCTATAGATTCAATACACAATGTGCCCAGTTTATGGCCAAGATCTGACAACTTTTGTCCACTTTCAGAAAATGAAAAGTAAGCTTTCCCAGCATTGATCTTGGAACTGCCACTGTAAAAGGGGTGTTCAGACAAACTCCATCCACTCATTCTGCAAATGCATGAAGGGAGAAAGAGATTGCACCCACTCATCACTCACCCAATACTCCTCTTGTGTCTTGACAGCTGAGTGTTCACTGTTAGTGTGAAGTGTGCCTCAATGCAAGCAGAAAATCTGTCCCATCCTAAGTCCCCTTCACATGAATGGTGAACACATACATGATCTTATTGATCCCTCAAGCATTCACCAAATGCACAGGTTCATTGTGAACATGAACACTCCTGAAACTCTCTAAGGACACAATCTATCCTAATATAGTTCATTCAGTGCTTGCATGTGACAAGACTGAAACGCAGTTCAGTATGTCTTTGCTTCTTCCTTCCCTATTCATGGGAACTCTAGATATTTAAAGATCCATTCATGCCTCCCCATCCTCCTTCAGCCCTCCATCTTTTCTGGCTTCTTGTTACCCAGGTGCAAGGGTGGAGCCCTATCCTCATCACCTCCTACTTATTCCAGCTGTGCCCTGATGTCCTAACTCCTGCATCATAGTGATACAATCTGAATCACAGACATTACCAAAAATGATATGTCAGGCCCCCCAAATAGTACTGACTGTTAAACCAGCAAATGCAGAAGGCTGCCTCTGTATGTAGCATTTTATAGGCGACTGGCACACTGAAGATGAATGCTTCTTTCTTTTTCTTCTATTTTAACAGTGACAGAAACAACAGCAGCAGTAATATTCTTCAGTAATGTATCTGAAGAAGTGCGCATGCACACGAAAGCTTATACCCAGAACAAACTTAGTTGGTCTCTAAGCTGCTAGCAGTAATACAGTGATAGTACATAGCGTTTCACTATACACTGCACTGCAAAATAATAATAAAATCTAGGGTTGTATCTAGTGTTACAGGGTCAGGTAGGTAGCCATGTTGGTCTGACACAGTTGAAATATAGGCTATATTAAAAAATAAAAAAACTGTCCAGTAGCACCCTAGAGACCAACTAAGTTTGTTCTTGGTATAAGCTTTTGTGTGCATGCACACTTCTTTGATTGTGTCCTGTTCACATGCTGATCATGGGAGGACAGAGCATAGCTATAATCTATCATGATGATAGATAGTTATCACCATGGCTTAGTGACAATGGCAGTACAAGGCCTCGGAAACAGGAAGTTTCAGCCATAGTGAGCAGGTACTTCCTGCTTTGGTTCCTGTCATCATGTTACTAGAAACAATCTCTTTAGACCATAGATGGTCACGTTTTCTTTTCTTTTAACACACACACCAACCAATAACTCAGGGAATGTAGGGCACCATTTTTATACTCACTAGATAATCCCATTCAACTGAGATAACTGAAGGGCATTTACCGTTTGCATCAAATTTATGCCCTGTAATTAAATGTTTAACCAGGTTCTCCAATGCATCAAGGCTAGCCACATTGCATCATTAGCGATTGTCGTTTATTTCACAGGGAAAATAACCTGCTTTTTAATGTTATCAGTAACATTTATTACTTTATTTCCTTTGTGTGTTGTTCCTATTCAAAGAGGAGGGGGTGGAATACTGTGATCCCCTTGGAGGTTTTTTTATGAGTTAACCTCCTTGTAGCATCTGAGTATTTTTTTAAAAAATGAATTCATTGAAATTCAGTTCAAAAAAGAATGTAATTTACTGCTGGTTGATAATAAGAGATCATCTGGCTTCAGCTAGACTTGGGTGGCTGTGTCTAATAAAACATTTGATGCAATCTTGATTAGACCACACAAAGCCTGGTATTTGGGAAGCACTGCATGTGATTTGGGCTTTTATATCATCCTAACCCTAGTGTCCCTTGCACTGAATGATATAATCAGTTTAAATGTATGTACTCTAATGATGTGTTTGTCATGAAAACAGAGCCCACAATCCCTTCATCAATGTGACAAGGAAGAACAATTGATTTAATTTGTGGCTGGTTGCTAAATATTACTGTGGTGGGATGCTTTTAAGAGTTCCGATAATTACGCAAAGCTGCTTTATGCATAATTTCTACAGACGATGGGTGATAAAGCTGGGCATTACCCTTGGCAGTTTTGCTGCTCTTTGTTTTCAGTTTTCAAAAAGAAATGAATATCCTATTAACTTGAGCAGTGGAAAGCTAATAAAGCTTGGAAGAGAGATGTAGAGACTCACCATTCCTGTCTCCAGTGCCATTCTACACCTTTTCCAAACCAGGGTAGTTTTCATACTAATAACTTAGTCCTGGTATCTTACATGAGAGAAGAACACTTTTATGGATTTACTTACAGGTAGGTAGCCGTGTTGGTCTGCCATAGTCAAAACAAAATAAAATAAAAATCCTTCCAGTAGCACCTTAGAGACCAACTAAGTTTGTTCTTGGTATGAGCTTTCGTGTGCATGCACACTTCTTCAGATACACTGAAACATGCACACGAAAGCTCATACCAAGAACAAACTTAGTTGGTCTCTAAGGTGCTACTGGAAGGAATTTTTTATTTTATGGATTTACTTATTTAGAGCAAGGGATGAGGAACTTTAAAAAAAAGGACAAGTCTTTGTCCCAAAGAGACAGTAACCCAAATGTTGATCGGCTTGGGGAAGAGATATAAATGTATGAGGGGTTAAATATAAGACATTTGAGTTTCACAGTCCTTTTCTGCAGTGGCTCCCCATACGAGGAATGTACTCCCCAGGGAGGTTCATCTGGCTCCATCATTATACATCTTTAGGTGCCAGGCGAAAACATTCCCCATCTACCAGGTCTTTGGTTGATTAATATAGTGGTAGCTCAGGTTACAGACGCTTCAGGTTACAGACGCTTCAGGTTACACACCCCACTAACCCAGAAATAGTACCTCTGGTCAAGAACTTTGCTTCAGGATGAGAACAGAAATTGTGTGGCGGCAGCTCGGCGGCAACGGGAGGCCCCATTAGCTAAAGTGGTACCTCAGGTTAAGAACAGTTTCAGGTTAAGAACGGACCTCCAGAACGAATTAAGTTCTTAACCCAAGGTACCTTTACCTTTACCCCTGACCATTATGTCCAGTCGCGGACGACTCTGGGGTTGCAGCACTCAACTCACTCTATAGGCCGAGGGAGCCGGCGTTTGTCCGCAGACAGCTTCCGGGTCATGTGGGCAGCATGACTAAGCCGCTTCTGGCGAACCAGAGCAGCACACAGAAATGCTGTTTACCTTCCCGCTGGAGCGGTGCCTATTTATCTACTTGCACTTGATGTGCTTTCAAACTGGTAGGTTGGCAGGAGCAGGGACTGAACAACAGGAGCTCACCCCATCACAGGGATTCAAACAGGGATTCTGATCAGCAAGCCCTAGGCTCTGTGGAAAAACTCCATGTTAAACCTTTCCACCAGTACACATTTTGTTGTCGTTTAGTCGTTTAGTCGTGTCCGACTCTTCGTGACTCCAAGGACCAGTGCACGCCAGGGCCTCCTGTTTTCCACTGCCTCCCGCCTCCCGCAGTTTGGTCAAACTCATGTTAGTAGCTTTGAGAACCCTGTCCAACCATCTTGTCCCCTGTCGTTCCCTTCTCATTTTAAACCTTCTTTAATGCACATATATTTTCCATTTCTGTGTCAATTAATGCAATTATACTTAACACAAACAAACAAAAATACATTGTCATGAGCACCACATGAACACAATGTAACCTGATCAGTTGGTTACAATTGCAAGCTTCTTTTAAGCCTTGTTACAGTCAGGGAAGGCACACAGGAACGCCCCCTCTCGGCCCATGGGTGGCACGTTGGTGACCTCTAGAAATAGGGAGTTCTGAGCTAGATGGACCAATGGTCTGATTCAGTATAAGACCATTTTCTACATTCTTAATGTACAATTACTTTGCAAATGAATTGCATAAATGGAAGGATTCGATAGACAAAGGTCATTAATTAGATTTCTATTTATTAATTAGATTTACATTATAGTGCTTGAACATGAAGTGTGTTTTGTCTGGGTGATTGTTGTTGTTGTTGTTGTTGTTGTTGTTGTTGTTGTTATTTAATAGCTTTATAACAGAAATAAATTGTTAGTTGCATCCAGGTCCCAAGAGAATATGCTATTTGCCCTTGATGCTCTCCATGCAAAAGTCATTGCCATATGGAACAGGCTTGTAATCCCTTTTTCTGACATGAAGGGATCGAGACATTGCCACATGCCACAGCGTCTCAAAAGCTACTGTAAAATGCATCTTGACTTGAAGAAAAGGCAGCTTTAGTAGCACAAGTCCCAGGCAATTTTAGGAGGTGATAGGAGAAGTTCTATGAGCGTGTTCTGCCTTCATTGTGTGTAACAGCAGTGAAATATTATTCAGAAACACTTGTGTATGGAATTCAAATTTCCTTGCTTCCTGGCAACAGCAGGAGATTCATGCTGAAAAGTGACATTGTTTGTGACACTGGATGTGGCAGCTTAATGAAAGGGTTTGTAAACAGATTTAATATTGGGATTTAGTATGTAAACATGAAGAGTTCTGTTGTACCTGTTAGGCCAAAGCCAAAAGGGAAAGGATGGATCTGGGATGTAGATCAGAGATCAGCTCAATTCTCATTTCTGCCATAACATCAGCAGATGCCCTTATCAGCCTCTCTCAATGCAGTTACAGGTACACACACAGATTCCCCATCTACAATATGGGGTTAATAATACTTTGTTTACATTAGATCAACCTCCCGCAACCTGGCACCCTCCAGATATTTTGAACTCAAACTCCCATCAACCCCAATGAAGACTCATGAGGAAAAGAGACAGTGAAAACAGGTTATATTTATTAATATAACAACCGAAGCTCTGCAAACAAAATTAACCTAACTCAGAAACTAAAAACCGGCGAGGATTTTTGCTCATTCTGGCAGGAAAGCATCCCTCCCTGGGCACATTAACAGCCATAGACTACAGCTCCTCTGCCAAGGGCTGGGAGAAAATAGCTCCTTCTTGCTAGGGAAGCCAGGTGATATGATGGCCATCTTCAAATATCATAAGGGCTGTCACGTGAAAGATGGAGCAAGCTTGTTTTCTCCTGCTCTGGAGAGTAGGACTTGAACCAATGCCTTCAAGTTACAAAAAAGGAGATTGTGACTAAATATCAGGAATAACTTTCTGACAATAAGAGCTGTTACTGTGAAACAGGTTCCCTTGAGAGCTTGTGGATTCCTTTGTTGGAGTAAGCAGAGGAAGGATGGCCATCTGTTATGGAAGCTTTAGTTCAGATTCCTGCATTGCAGGGGGTTAGACCAGATGACTAATGGGGCCTCTTCCAACTCTATGATCCAGTGAAGGTATGGGAACCCAACACATGCACCCAGGCCATGCTCATGTTGTCTATTTTGGGCCTAATGGGCACCCCCACACTCCCTACCCAATGAAATTAAAAGTTAGAGAAATGTCAGGGAAATGGAATAAACAGTCATGTGAATGCAGCCTAGATAATCTCAAAAGTTTGTTTAGGGGTTTTTTTTGAGGGGGGGTGAAGTATGGATTTGTGGTCCTAGGGCAACAAAGCACTTTAATCCACTTGAATTCTGCAAACCCAAATTCCCAATATGTGTTTGAATCTTTCTCACAAAATATCGAACACCTTGGAGAAATCAGCTATGAATGTGATTTATTTCTAGGATATTTGCTTAAATGTATAAAAACTCATGTGACTCCTTCATCATGCACCTTCATGGAAATCTCAGCAATTAATGGTTTGTATTTCAGGGTGAACACCCATTTAAACTTTCCTCCATACCTTCCTCATATTATTGTACTGAAAAAGCACTTACCTCTATTATATCTTCTAAATGGAGTAATTCAGTTTTGAACATTTCTAACTAGGGGGGTATCTTATTAGCACATTAGCTCCTAATGTGTTGTAATCAAACAGGTATAGCCATTCCCCCACGGGCCTAGATTATATATAGTATGCAAATATTGAATATTTGCTATGTAAAACATCCTAAATAAAATATATTGGCCAATAAAAACTGATGGGAAGGCATTCCAATGACACACTACTACAGATGTAATTTTAATATTAAAGTCCATGGATCATCTCTTTCTATGACCAGAGGTCAACAAATGAGCTTGCTGCAAGAGAACGCATGCTTTGGTCCAGTGATACACGCTCAGCATAGTATTAGGGAGAGAGCCTGCACTTCTGAAACTTCAAATAAGGACACTGTTTGCCTCCTGTTCTCAGAGTGGCCAAATGGATGCTTATGGGAAGCCTGCAAGCAGGACTTCTGTTCCTCAGCAACTGGTATTCAGAGGCATTCTAACTCTGATATGCAGCCATAATGACTAGCAGGCATTTAGCTCACAGAACTGTGGGCTGTCTATCAGGTCAATCAAAGGTTGTAGGAAGGAGGAGGAGGAGAAGAAGAAGAAGAACTTTCAGCTTTCCTTAACAAAAACGGCCCTTTAATGTAATTTGAGTATAACGATAAAATATGAAGTACAGAATGCAGATTCTCAAATACTGTATTTATCTGAATGTAATGCGCACCTTTTTTTGGGACAAATTATGCAGTGAAAATTAGGGTGCACGTTAGATTTGACGGTGCCAGCAAATACTTTTTTTGGTTTCAAGGTTTTGAAAACTGAGGTGCGCATTAGATTTGCATCAATACGGGCTGCATAGATCATTATTGATTGATTATTACAAGAGATGCTTGCATGGTTGCCAATATTTCACATTCCCCATGTCTACAAGTTTAATTTGTAGAATACAAATTCGGTTTTAAAATGGCTCTTTCTGCAATATGCAGGTGTGGTGCAATTTGAGGCTTGTGATGCAATCTTAAATTCACTTTAGCCCTATCCAAACATTCTGCCTGAACAAATAAGGGCAAAGAGTGCATAGGGAGTATATTGAGTATAAAGGTCTGAAGGATTTTCTAAGAAGAGTCCCTATGATCAGGAACCGTGAACATAAGAATGTTAAAAGAGCCTGCTGAATCAGTCCAATGGCCTCATCTTTCCAGCATCCTGTTCTCTTAGCAGCCATCCAGATCTCTGTGGGATCTAAGCACATGGTAGGAATGAGCCATCTCCAAGTGGAACTTTACAGCCAGCTGCAGAATACGGGCAGGAACAGAGAGGTTTAGATTTGACACAGGCTGAGCAGAGGCCAGAGCTGCCAGAGCTGATTCCCTCTGACCTTGGACGGCCAGTTGCCAAGGGAACAACTGTGAGTGGGCTTGAAAGCTCTCAGGAAGCTCAGGAAGCTCAAACAGGCACAAACAGACACAGAGACAGTCTTTTGGAACAGTAAGAGGTTGGAACTGATCCAATAAATCCGAAGAGTCAGCAAATGGGAGGGCTGCTGGACAGGAAGCAAAACAAGAGACATTAGGGGCGAAGGTTCAGTATCTTCTGTAGGAATCAGAAACAGTCTTCAGAAGGGTCATCTTGAGTGATAATGCAGGCGGCTTTGTTAGAGCCTCCCGGAGCTATCTGTTTTTTGTGGGGGGGGGGGGTTCAATAAATCCTCCTTTTTAATTACCTATGTTTACTGTGTTATCAAGCTGGGAACCTGGACTCCTGACAGCACAGGAGCTCTCTTCCCTCTTGCAGTTTCCAGCAACTGGTATTCAAAAGCCTTACTGCTTCTCACTGTGGAGGCAGAGCATAGCTGTTCTGGTCAGTGGTCATTAATAGACATATCCTCCAATATCCTGAATTATCTAGGTTCCTGATTGCAGTGAGGCTTCAAAAACATGCTTGGCCAAATGTGCTTAGAAGATGCCTTCACAGCATACTTTAGCCATACTTTGGTCACCTCTGTGGAAAAACATGCCTTTGGGGACAACTGGGTATTCAGCTAACTGTAACATGAATCAACCCCAAAAGCATCTTGAGTACTTGGGGAAATGAAATTATTTAATTTATTAATTGATTGATTAATGTTTATGCACCCCATATCTCATAAAGATGCTTCCTTGCTATTGCCATGTTCCCTCGCCCTGCATTTTTCTTCATTCCCAACATATACATTCAACATCTTTTTTCAAAATGTGAAAACAAGTTCGAGGGAGGTTAAAATAGCTGTTCTGCCTTAATAGCATAATTTGTTTCTTGGGCATTAAATGAGAATGCTGGGATTTTTAATTCCATTGCTTGGTTTCCAGCATCTCCTATAATTAATTTTCTCTTATTTTGCTGCTATAAAATCAAATGGAAACTAATGACATGGAACCCCAAATTGTCAAGGCAGAGATGAGCCTCTTCGACAACATGGTGGGAAGGCTCTTCTTTCTGACAAAATAGCAGATGACTTGCGTGGTTTGCCACGAGGTTGGTGTTCTTTGCCTGGTAGCGATGTTTTGCTTGAATTAGACCACCCAGCGCCTGCAGTTTGGAAGCAAAAACAAGCCATCCCTTCTGTCACTGCTTTTTGTCAATTTGCAATAGATTAACGGGTTGTGATCCCATACATATTGGGATGGAGGAGAAATTCCTTTGGTCTGCTTTTTTGCAGAGAACCGACCCAATGCTCCCAAGCTTGCTTGCAGAGTCGGGCGGCACACTTCTGAGGATTATGAAAAATGCACTTTCAGTGCACAGGAAAAGTGGGCACAAATATTTTGTTCCAAGCAGGGTTCCCAAAACTTAGGTCTCCAGCTTCCTTTGGACTACAATTCCCATCACCCCTAGCCACTGGTCCTGCTAGCTAGGGATGATGGGAGTTGTAGTTCAAAACCAGCTAGAGACCCAGGTTTGGGAAACCCTTGTTTAAACGATGGGTACAAAATGCATATCTCCCTGATGTAAGCATTTGAAAGTGTGCATTTGAAATAAATGCCACATGCACATATTGAAGCACATGACTTTCAACCAAAGAATCCTAAGAAGCATAGCGTACCCCTCATAGAGCTGCAGCAACCCTTAGCAAACCACAGTTCCTAGGAATCTTAGAGGGGAGCCATGCACTTTAAATGTACATAGGCAAAAAATGTATATGAAATGGGCAGGATGTATGGAATGGGATGCTGGTTGATGCTCAGAATTTTTTTTTTAAACCTGGATGAATACACCTCCTCGTTAGACACTTTTCACTTTTATAACACACCCACACAAAGGTAATTTTGTGGTGGGGTTCAAGCAATAATAAATAAATAGGCACCAGTGAGATGGAAACGAGATGGAATTATCTGCTCAGCCCTTCGCTATATCTGTAAGATGTATGTCTCGCTGAGCTCAAATAGCCTTGCTTCCAGGCATAGCATTTGTGGGGAACCTTTGGTCTTCTGAATGGTGATGAACCGCAACTCCCATCATCCTTGTCCGCTGGCCATGCCTGCTAGGCCTGATGGGAGCTGTAGTTCAGCCACACGTGCAGAACCACAAGTTCCCCACTCTGAGGTACGGGACTGCAGCCCTTAGAGCTCCATTCCTTGAGCGAACTCCTTTTCCCAAAGCTGCAGATCCACAATCTACTTAAGAACTTATTTATTGATACGAGCACGCCGACAGTACAATAAAACTGTAAGGGAAAGCCCATTTACATGAATGACTGTGTTATACAGAGCGCAACTATGTAAATGCTTTGGCGGCGTGCTGCCATTTGGCAATGGAGGGCTCCTCACCAAAGTAATTGTCTCTCCGATGAATAGATGTATTCAAGCTATAAAGCTGCCTCACCAGCTCAATCAATGTCTAACTTTGCAGAATAGGGTTTTTCTTTTAAGCCACGCTACAAAACGAAACTAATCACAAATTGTGGTAAATTTCTCCCCAACCCCTCAGTATAGTTTAATATGTTTAAATTTCCTGATTCAGCAGAGTCCCCCCCCCCCCCACACACTATATATTGATGTAACAAAATCGAAAATTCTTTCTAGTAGCACCTTAGAGACCAACTGAGTTTGTTCCTGGTATGAGCTTTCGTGTGCATGCACATGAAAGCTCATACCAGGAACAAACTCAGTTGGTCTCTAAGGTGCTACTAGAAAGAATTTTCGATTTTGTTTTGACTATGGCAGACCAACACGGCTACCCACCTGTAACTATATATTGATGTGTACATTTGAGGCAAGATGAGAAGAAGGCTTGATCATGCTGCCTAATAATCTCTGTGCCTGTTGTATATCCTTTCTGTGCATGATCTGTAGAGTTATTGGGGTTTTGTGGATCCAATAACTACATGGATGGCACTTTCCAGCTCTGCAGACCTTTCAGGGCTGCTTCATAAGAGGAGTGTGCATAGTTAAACTGTGGAACTTGCTCCCGCAAGAGTCATTGACAGCCACTAACCTGGCCAGCTTTATAGAGGATCGGACAAATTCATGGAGTAGAAAGTCAACAACAGCTACTGGCCATGATGACTATCAGGGTTGGCCCACCCATGGGGCAACCACCTCCAATGGCAGGACCCACAGGGCAGCAGGTCCAGCCTCCAAGGAATGCATGACCCTCTGCTGCTGCTGTTGTGGTAGCAGCAACCGTTGCAGCACACTCCTTGGAGGCAGGGTCTGCCATCTCCTCAGCAGCCATCCCTCCCTCATGCCACCTCTACAGCGGCCTCCTGATAAACAGGAGGTGCTGCTAGTCTCCTCCCACCCTGATTTGGATTGTCACTCACCCGTTCTTCCCTGACATGAAGGTGGAAGACATCCATTTTGTGGTTCACCTCAGGTGCCAAAATGTCTTGGGCTGACTCTGGTGGCTATGCTCCGCAGTCAGAGGGATTGATGCTTCTGAATGCCTGTAGCTGGAAACCATGAGAGGGCAGAGTGTTCTTGTGTTCTGGTCCTACTTACAGGTTTTCCAACAGACATCTGGTTGGCCTCTGAGAGAACAAGATGCTGGACTAGTTGGGCCATTGGCCAGATCCAGCAGGTTCTTCTTATAGGAAGAAGCTTGCTGAATGAATCAGAGGTCCATCTTGTCGAGCATCGTGTTTTCCATGGTGGCAACCAAATGCCTATGGGAAGCTCACAAACAGAACATGAGAGTAACAGGTCTCTTTCTCTGTTGTTCTCCAGCAATGGGTATTTGGTGGCTGCTGTCTCTGAAACTGGAGGTTCTCTATACTTATCACAGCTAGAAGACATGGATGAACTTGTCCTCCATGAATTGATTATGTGCAGCATGAAGAAGCACATTTTTACCTGCCTTAAATCTCCTGCCATTAGTTTCATGGGATGACAGGCCACTGGAAACCTTGAAAACTTGGGGTGATGGTCTATGATGATGATGTAGCATCAGGCCAAGGAGAAGTTGGGGAATGGGGATAGGAGCCACTGAGAGAGGCTCCACCACCACTTGTATTGACAGGAAAACTAGGTTGGAAAGAAAGAATACATTTCTCTCTGCCACCACTTTCCCCAGTAATTTATTTCATCCCACCTTCGCCACCTCCCAGACACCAATTTCTGTCCCCTCCAAAAAAGAAAAAGAAAAAGTTCCATGGAGAATTTTCATCCTCACTGCTGGTTGACAGACGTTCAGACAATTCTGGAGACCAAGCACTGGAGGAATTCACCTTCCTGTTAGACAATAACTTCTTTCATAACACCCACCCACACAAAGCTGAGCATTAACTAGCAAAATAAACAGTTTCCACACATACAAAGTTCTTGAGCAAGTCACATTTAGTTTATAGTTGTTATTATTATTAAGGGTTAAACAGAAAAAAGTGTCAACCTGACCCATGGATCAATAGGAAACCAAGAGCTTTAAGACTGTCAACTTCTTAATCTTCATGAAGAAAACTGTGTCTCATTTGTACCAAAACATTTTTTTGAAGTCCTTGATGAGATGTCAGTGACTAGGTTGGCCTTCACATACTCCAACACAGCTAAAGTTTTGCTTTCTTTTAATGGCCAAGAAAATGTACAAGACAAAGCTTTGAAAGGCTTGCAAAAAAAGGAAAGAAAGCAGGGGGAACCAAATGAAAGCTAGTATTTTGCTACTGGAAACAAGGAATTGAAACAGGAACCAGTAACATTTCTAACTACAAAACACAGTTTGTGGGAATTTGAACTCAAAACTCATTGTAGTCAACAAATTCTAATTACCCATAGCATAAATATACATTCCATGGAAGTTGGGATTGCAGCTATTTAATCCCAAAATTTTTGGTTAGTCAGAAGTTAATTCTGTTGAATTCAGTGAAGTTTACTCCAAAATAAGTGCCCAGAGGATTATAAGGTAAAACAACCTCTGGGAGTTCTAGAGAGTTTTAAATAGTGGATTCCCCCCCCCCAGATCACATGTTTCTGTTCGGGTTCCTGACATGTCCTTGTTAAAATAAATAGTGCAACCCCCACCTCTTTTTGTTGCAAATTATTATCCAGCAGTCATTTGAACACTGTGAATAATGAGTTTTAGATTCATTCTGAGTCAAGCAATCCATAAAAACGCAGCTGTCTACATAATCATAAAAGCAAAATATCAGTAACATGCCCGCATTTTGTTCTAAACTTGTTAAATCAGCTTGTGTGTACACAACACAGTGATCCTGGTTTATTGCATTTATCACTAGTTACTATTACTTCTGTTAGAGAGCTTATGAACTCTTGTTAACTTTGACCAAATCATACTACCACGAAAACGGGCATTTTTAATTTACTTTTTGCATTTCGTGTGGGAGAGATTATCCCAAAACCACAACTCTCATCTAGGACTTCTGCAAAGGATTATTTTGTATCACAAATTAATGATGGATGTTTTGCATTCTTGGCATCCCCAGGGTCATCACTGTGTCCTTGTCGATGGACTTGGCACAATCAAGCTCCACAGATGACCTAAATCCAAGTATGGGTTAGAATCTCCCTTTCAAAGAATAAAGGTAGCTGCTTTGTTTTCATTATGGAGCCCATCTCCAACACACCTTTGACACAGGGTTGAAGTGAGCAGTGGCGTCAACAAGAACAATGTAGGAGATACAAAGAACTAGTGGAG
Source organism: Lacerta agilis (assembly GCF_009819535.1). Lineage (NCBI taxonomy): Eukaryota > Metazoa > Chordata > Lepidosauria > Squamata > Lacertidae > Lacerta > Lacerta agilis. The sequence continues at coordinate 28,314,387 of NC_046323.1, forward strand.
AAAGGTAAAACAGAAGCCATACAAAGTAATCCAAGAAGTAAGTTACATTTCTGTAAACCAGGCACGTCCAACTCTCTAGAGACTGCGATCTACTCCCAGTATAATAAAACTGGCAGTGATCTACCCATTGTCATTGCCAAGTGTCGTTGAGCTTTTTGGGGGGAGCATTGCCCAGAGTTTTGGGAAGGATTGGCTATAATTGTTAAGTTTTTTTAGGGAGGAGTGCCCAGAGTTGTAGAGCTTTGGGAGGTGGGAGTTGCATAAAATCGCTCACTCAACAGTCTGCCGTCCTCCCTCCTTACCCACTCAACCACAGCCGCAGGGAACTCAAGCTTTCACAGCTGCGGCGATGGGACATAGCGCCAGGGGTGTGGTGTGGTGTGGCGTGATCGATCAGGAGAACCCAGGCGATCGCTTTTTTTAATCCTGTGATCGATCTGGAGCACCCCGGTGATCTGCCTGTCGATCGTGGTCAACCGGTTGAACATGTCTGCTGTAAAGCAACGCAACTAGACCCTAGAGCTGAACAAGCAGGCCTGAAGAACAAATTGTATTTAGAGTACAAGATAAAGGTACCCCTGACTGTTAGGTCCAGTCGTGGACGACTCTGGGGTTGCAGCGCTCATCTCGCTTTACTGGCCGAGGGAGCTGGCGTTTGTCCACAGACAGTTTCCGGGTCATGTGACCAGCATGACTAAGCCGCTTCTGGTGAACCAGAGCAGCGCACGGAAACACCCTTTACCTTTCCGTCAGAGCGGTACCTATTTATCTACTAGCACTTTAACATGATTTCGAACTGCTAGGTGGGCAGGAGCTGGGACTGAACAATGGGAGCTCACCCCATCACGGGGATTCGAACCGCCGACCTTCCGATTGGCAAGCCCTAGGCTCATTGGTTTAGACCACAGTGCCACCCGCATGACTTAGAGTGGTTGGGTGCAAAAGCGGACTGGGCACTTGCACCTTTAATGGTTGTGTGGAACAGGGTTTTTGTTTTGTTTTTTTTTGCTGGTGTTAGCTTGTCATACACAACTATCAAAGGTGTTCTCCTTTGTACATGACCATGCCAGCTGCACTATCATCAACAGACCTTCAACAGATCTTTTTTTATTATTTTAATAATAGCAGCAAATAAGATAAAAGCCTTCTGGCTGGATCATTCCCAGCTTGACTACAAAGGAGGAGTGATCCAGCATTGACTTCCTAGGTGTGGCCTGCTGCAGAAGCACCAGACCCTGTTACAGATCCTTACGCTATGTGCCATAATTTCCCTGCCATGATTTAAGTGCCATCCTTTCCTGTCTTACATCCAGTGGCAGAGCTAGCCACTCGGGCACCCGGAGCGGCGCACATGCCATGCACCTGGGGATGACACCCAGGCTGCCCCTCACCCCCCTTCCTGCGCCCCCTGCTTAAATCCCTGCAAGTGGTTAGGTTATATATATTTTTAACTTCCCTTTCCAAGTTCTGAAAGATGTATGATTAGATTTCCACATATTGTTCCCTTTATGAGGAACTCACTTCCTGTTTGTGACATTAAACTTCCTGTATGGCAGGGGTTGGACTGGATGACCCTCAGGGCCCCTTCCAACTCGACGGTTCTGTGAGTCTATGATTCTAAGCTATAATGAGAAAGCCAAGCTCGTCCTAGAGGCTGACTGTTGTCTGCTCTGTGTTATACAGGTATTAAATTTAAAACAGCTTAAAATGAATATATATGTGTACACACACGCACACACACACAAACAAACAAAACTACTGGTAAATTTCATACAGTTTGTGAAAACTGCATTTACCTCTCAGCAGGCAATTTGCTTATTGTAGTGGGTGCCTTGTATCTCTCAGAATCATGTATAGCAGGAAACAATGGACTCTGATGAAACTTCCATTCACAATTAATTAGTACAGTAAAGCAGGGGGAGGCTTTGCTTTTGGCAGCATCTCTGTTGGTAAATTGTGCGATGACACCTCTCTCACATTGACTCTACAAGAAGCTTTGCCCAGCTGGCTTTCATGAAAAGAAAATCTCCTCTCCAGATTCTTCCAAGGAAAACGCACGACAATTTTGCAAAATGACAGAGGGGTGGGGAGGAAGGGGGGGTAGAGAGAGTGGAATAGCAGGTGGTCTGAAATCTGTGTTTATGCCAAATATTTTTCCAACTCAGGGATGTTATTTAAAGACATCTTCCATCAAGCAAGTTTCCAGCCTATCCCCCAAATAGCAGAGGGGTGGAGGGACCTCACGAGGCCATCCATTATTCAGTTCTCATTTGCTCTGAAAATCTTTGCAAGCCAGAAAATATCCTAGACGCAATATTGCTGTTGTACATGTCATACAATTTAAAAGTGAGGCTCTTCAAAATAAAAATAAAACCCTGAAAATTTCACATAATATAAGATTAAAAACAAATTCAGATAAAATGACACTGAGAAAACTCTAACTTCAGAGCACAATGATATAATACTGTACAGTTTCACAGTTATATGCAGATAAGCAAGACTTTCAGTCGCCAATTTTTTACTGCTAATTATTATTATTTTTATTATTTATATATTGAATAAAATTAGCATTGAATAAATTAGTGGGGTTTTTTAAATAAAAGAATCTGACTTTTTACACTATGTGCAATGGGATGATCATTCCAAATTGCCTGTCAGACTCTAGAACAAGCATATTTGGAAGAGAGAAATGCCATTTCACATAGCAGCATCTGTTGTTTGGAATATCTACTATATATTTTGGAAAGTGATTTGTCTGCCTGTTAGTCCGTTTGTTGTCTATGTGCTCAGACACCTCTCAAGATATCATCGCCAAACTTAGCATGAGGGTTCCAAAGTGTGTGTGTGGGGGGGGGTCTTCCTCAATGTTTGGACACGGGACACCACTTTGATTCAAGATGGTGGGCATAAGTGCAACTTTGGTGTGACACTGGGGAATTGGTTTGGTTGCCTCTCAAGGTATTGTTGCCAAACTTGGCAGGAAGCTTACCAAGGTGAGGATGGCAGTCCTCATCACTGTTTGAATGCCAGACACCATTCTGAATCAAGATGGCAGATTGAGATGTGACTTTGATGTGACTTTCGCCCATTTTCTTTGGCATGGTGAGTGCAAACTCACAAATTACACCATCCATCTTAAAGAAACACAGTATTTTTTTGGTTTTCTAAAAATTCCTAAGCAGGGCCAGGCACTCTCTGCTAGCTAGCTATAACAGCAAGATGTGGTCTAACATTTAGCAAAGCTGATAACGTCTGTCATATCTCAAAATAGGTGCTGTGGCCAAACTACACGACCACTAATTTTTTTGTTTTCTGCTCCCTGGTTGCAATTTTAAAAATTTGTATTTGTGCTGTGGTTTGTTTCCCTATGACTCCAGGGTCTATGGTTTGCTGTAATTTTATGTCATATATTACATATTTTATGTTTTTATGGGCTTATAGCCGCAATAAATTTGAAATTTGAAATTTGAAACGTTATGAATTTACTTCCTGTTCTCACCAAATGTCAGTTTAGGGAAGAAATAGGTGGTGTGGTTCCTTCCAGAAGCTGCTCAATTTACAACTCCCATAATCTCTGACCATTGGCCATGCTGCCTCAGGCTGATGCGAGTCCACCAACATCATGGAGGGCACTATGTTGACTATCCTTGGATTAGAGAGTTCTTATGAGTAGGTGGATGTTATAGATTTGCCAGCAAAACTGCTCAATTAACAGCTTCTTTTAAAATTGGTTTCGCACCCATAGTTCCACAGAATGACCCTTTACAGCACTGTAACATTGTCTGTTCTCCCTAAGCTTAGTTTGGGCTCAAAGATTCCATTGACTTATTTCCACACTTGTGAAGGATATGGTAATCTGCCGCGCTATACTGTTCTGCAGTGAAAAATCAATATTAGCCATTCACAGCATTCCTTTAGGGGATCCCGTTAATAGTTATTTATGATCCTTTGCTACTTCTGACACAGCAGTACTGATTTTCACTGAACATGCTTTTAATTAACTCACAAATCAATAACACCCCTAAAATAAACTTAGCAACAGTGCAAGTGGCAAGATAATTTTCTTACATTTAGAGGAGCTTGCCATTTGCAGGAGTTCAAACTCAGAGCTAGGAATATACACAAAAACAAAACAAACTTTATTTATTTGCATAGCCCACAGGCCGTTGCATCAGAAAGACACATATTGCATGTCGAGGTTACCGTCCCAGCTCCCCCCAGTAATTCAGACATGACACATTAATTTTGGTTTGGGTTTTTGGCATAATTTTGGCCACAACTTTATTTAAATACAGCCAATGTGAGTGGTTGCTTAGGCATTGGAACCGACTACTGTCCCCCCAGCCATGGGACAGCTGACATTCGCTTTTGAGGGCGAAGTCAGAAAAGGGTGAACACCTAAGGCAGAAGCGGAGTCGGGCAACGACCCAGGCCTCTCCCCCAAATGCTCCCTAGGACTCCGCTTGGCCCAAGCCTCCCACCACTGGGTATGGACAAAAGCAGAAAGAGTCCCTGGATTCTTTTAACAGAATACCCTTATTTTCAGGGGTAGGCCCAACCAATTTCCTACCCTGCCCCGCGCATTCAGAGGTAGGCCCAGCCTATCCATACCTCTGAAGCAGCGTTACTAGGGGCAGGCCCAGCCTATCCTGACCCCTAGTGCAAGCAAATTATACCAATGCCTAACCGCCAACCTTACAAGTTGTGACGATTTGCTACGTAGTAGGCAAAACCAGTGACAAAAGCCAATCAGCCACCGGATAAATTCCTACCAGGCTCCCGCTTCAAAGCAGACAACCCCATGACAGGCATAGCAAGGTCAAGCAGCAAAAGCGCCGTTCCCAAATTAGGGAGGGCGGGCGGGAGATCCGTTGCACACCGCAAAAGTGAAACCAAAGTTTCACAAACTTAGGTTATAAAGGCAAGAACTGTCAATCAACCAACTAGCAACATGCTAAACTCCCCAGCAACTTGCCTTAACCAATCCTAGCTGTGGCCAGCCCAAAACCCCCTCCCATTAACTTGGAGCTGCTCCTTTAACCCTTCTGCAACCCGTGCTCTCTTCGATGGGAGAACACGCTTTGCATGTCGAGGTTACCGTCCCAGCTCCCCCCAGTAATTCAGACATGACACATTAATTTTGGTTTGGGTTTTTGGCATAATTTTGGCCACAACTTTATTTAAATACAGCCAATGTGAGTGGTTGCTTAGGCATTGGAACCGACTACTGTCCCCCCAGCCATGGACAGCTGACATTCGCTTTTGAGGGCGAAGTCAGAAAAGGGTGAACACCTAAGGCAGAAGCGGAGTCGGGCAACGACCCAGGCCTCTCCCCCAAATGCTCCCTAGGACTCCGCTTGGCCCAAGCCTCCCACCACTGGGTATGGACAAAAGCAGAAAGAGTCCCCTGGATTCTTTTAACAGAATACCCTTATTTTCAGGGGTAGGCCCAACCAATTTCCTACCCCTGCCCCGCGCATTCAGAGGTAGGCCCAGCCTATCCATACCTCTGAAGCAGCGTTACTAGGGGCAGGCCCAGCCTATCCTGACCCCTAGTGCAAGCAAATTTATACCAATGCCTAACCGCCACACGAGCTACCCCAAGCTCGCCGCCAACCGCTCACCATCCCAATCCAACCTTTCAACCCTCCGCAATATCCTCCAGCAAGATATCACTCCAACTGGAAGAAAGGTGGACTCCATCAGCCCGATAAAGCTGAACTGCCCTGGCAGAAATCCTCAGGTGCCTAATAATGGATCCACCCAGCTCCAGGACTTTAGAGGAAGCAACCAATTAATGCATTTCCTGGAATTTCGGTACCCGCCGGGCGGAGGCTGCCTTGCCATTCCCGCCTCTGCCACCAATGCGATCAGAAAAGCTTAGACCCATGCACCAGCGACATTAATTCCCCCAGATCCCTCTGAATTGTGGAACGTAATGGAAGACAGTCCATGATCGGCAAATCATTTCCCCCCAAGTGCACCACTATTGCCTCAGGCCGACCATCCCACTCCAGCGGTGCCGAATCAACGGTAAAAGTTCGCCCACTGCAATCCATGCCTGGCTAACCATGACACCTGCACGTGATGGGGAAAGCCGAGCCCGGCACCAAGCCCAGACTCCAAAGCTCGGGTGCCATCCCAATGGACAATGCTGTGTCCCACAATCCAGATCCGGGTAGCCGCTACACCTGAGGGGTCAAACAGAAAAATATAAGTACCACAATAACGCTTCCTCACATAGCCCTTATAGCGTCAGAGTTCCACTGCCCCATGTTCCTGATTCTGTCAATCCCCAATGAGCGGCTGTAGATGTCGCCCCAATACGGAAAGATCGGGGGGCAAAATGGACGCCACGACCCCACAGGCTGTGATCGCCGTACGCATCACCCAGGGAAAACAGCTGCCAGCGTCAAGGGGAGCCCATTGGCATGGATCAACAAAGGGCTATCGCCTGCAGGTTTACTGCCAAAAATTTTAGACATGTCCCACGCTGGACGCGGCCCCACTAGCCCGATGGCCGCAGGGAGACGGCCGTCCCCCTCCTCAGCTGGCCTGTTGCAGAGCTCCACATGGCCAGGGTAACCTCTGAAACAGATAAGTCGACGGCCTGATAAAACAAGCCCCTGGTAAGCTCGGCCTCCGAGGTTTCCAAACCACCTCGCCAATCCGCAGTGCGCCAATGCAACAGGAAAGGCCGCTGAAAAAAGTCTGGCCTCGAAACGTGACCAACAATGGAATGCAACCTAGAACACAGGTTGGTCAGCAGCTCAAAGGAAATGAGCCACCTAGCAGCTGCTTGGGGAGTGCGGAGCCTACCCCAACCTTCCAAAGCCTTGCGAATCGACAGATTCTGCGCAGGATCTGTGTCGAAAAGGGGCCTTACAGAAAAGGAAATGGCGGCCAACTGCAGCTTAAGTGGTCTTGGCAGCCCTCCCCCATTGGAAAAGGTGCGCAAGGTACCGCAGCACCTGGGACAATGGGGATGTAGTTCCACCCCCACAGCCACAGACTCCCGGTGAACTGCCAGGAAGTCTCTCCAGGCTTTATCATAAGACCTAAGGGTGTCCAGCGAAACAGCCACCGCTACTCCCTGCCCAAGTACATGCTGCCAATATTCCACCGGTGCACTGGAAAGGGGTTCCGGGAGAGGCTGAGCGTTCTGGGTAAGACCTGAATTGCTCGATCTGAAAATGGGAAAGGGCGACAGCCACCTCGTTAGTAACCCCCGGCCCAAAGCGAGCCGAAACCAATGTTGAAATGCAAACCGTGGAGCACAAATGGCTGAAGCAGGGCTGATACCCGAGGCGAGCGGGAGGACTGTGTGACCAGAATGGGCACCACCGCCTGGTTGACCGCCCAGAAACACAGACGGCGGTCCTTGAAGTCCTCGACCCAAATATAGACTGCTATAGGGAAAAACTCCAGAAAATTAATCCTGTGTGCCGGCCTCCCTTTGCTAGGTGTGCGGCCAATGTCGTGCCACCAAAGCCCATTTCAATAGAGGCCGAAGCTTAGCGACCCCGCTGCGTCCGAATGAACTAAAGGCCGATGTGCAGGTTCCCTACGACCTGCCACCATAACCACCAATTGAAATCCTCCAGAAATTGCACCCAAACCTGCAGGTTTGCCTTCCCTCTCTAGGCAGCCGTTGCCCATGGTGCGTGTGCAATGGGAGGAGGTCCTGCATAACCTTCTGCAAGGCAACTAATTTATCTTCAGGCGAACGAGACGTTTGCGATACCATAACCCATTGGATACCCCAGTGAGTTAGCTAGGTGGAAGGGCCCTCCATCTTCCCGCAGCCAGGGAAACGCTCAATTCCTCCGACAGGGCCGTGAGGGCCCACATCAAGGTCAAACAGTCGCCTGTATCGTCTGATGAGACCAGCAGGAAGTCAACGAGATAATGGGTGACCCCCCCATAAGGCCAGTGTAAAAGTGGAGGGCCCAATCAAGGAATGTGCTGAAGCACTCAAAGGCTGCCCAAGCAACCGAGCAGCCCATAGGCATTGCCTTGTCAAAATAATATGGCCCATCAAAGCGGAACCCCAGGAGCCAGAAGTCCTGGGGATGGATGGGCAACAGCCGAAATGCTGACTCAATGTCGCATTTGGCTAACAAAGCCCCCGGGCCAAATCTCCTGATTAATTTTATGGCGTAATCTAAATCGGACGAAGCAGCACTTGCTTCAGAGTAAGTATTACAAGTCAACTTCCTTCAGGCAGACAGCATCTGCATAGGCAAGCGGTATATTTGGGCAACGATATCCATCTGGATCCCTAAATACGTTAAAAGGGAAATAATATGGCCCTCCGACTAATCCGCTGCCACAAGGACGCCCAGCTCCTCAGTGAGGGAATATTTGACATTTGATAAGCTTAATCACCTGAATCCAGGGACTCCTATGTCATGAAATAAAATGCGGGATAGCCTCTGAGTTGCAATTAATTATGTATCATACAGAAATCACATGGGGCTTCCTTAGGGACAATCCCCCATGGGGATAACTGCAAGTCAGGAATAAAGGGGGAATCAAAAGGAGTCCCGCCATAAGTCTCAATGCAAACTCCTACCATCACCCTTTTTACTGGCTACCACAGGTAGCACTCTAACCGACTTTTGAATTGCTGTATTCCGGGCCACCAGCTGGCTGTGGGCCCCCTTCACCACCACAAGATGGGAGGGTGTCTGCCTATACCACAAGCAGCACAAAAAAGTGCATCCATTTGCAGGAGGATGGAATTAACGATCAAGAATGGACAAGCAGGGAGGGAGCCTGAGAGTCGTATTGGGCAAACTACCATGAAATGCAACAGTTGGTTCACCATCCCATTAGAACCACGCCAGAGCCTGCTTAGCACTGCAAGCTTGCAAGCATTTTTTTTTCTTTTTCTTTTTGCTGCATCACCAAGAGGTGCTCCCATCCTGGCAAACCGCCCCCTGGACACCTCGAGGTACCTGTGAGAGGCCGTTGATGAAGAAGAATCATCGCCTTGACTCCTTATGGTCTACTTTTGGAACGTCTCTTGTGGCAACGCTTTCCGCCTGAAGACGTTCTTGCTGGAACTGACAGGCTGACCTCCACAGAGGACTCAGGCGCAGGATCCTGCCGCAAAGCACCTGGGAGAGGCTGAGGAAAGGAATAGGTGAGATACCAACCCCAGAAGAAAGCCTGTGTAAGAACTGAGAATACCTCCTGGAACGGGAAGGGGCCTTTTGCTGCCCCCTGCTGCTAGCTGCCCGCTGAGCTGATGCTCCCACCACTCGTACTGGGGCCTGTGGAAAGAAAGGAACTGGACTCCGTGAAAATTGGGAATCAGCAATTAAAAACCCCCGATTCCGGGAGCTCCTCCCCTTCCTCGCTGGATGCCGACGTAGCAAGAGATGAAGCCCCAATTGGGGGTGGTGGCCCTGCTTGTGCACTGGTTTGACGGGCGGAGCGTTGAAGGGGACCATCCAACCCGGATGCAAAGCAGGCCAACACTTCTGGATCACCATCCAAACTTGCATGAAGGATTTAAATACGGCCCCCAGCACAACTAGGATTGGGCGAACGAAGTGACTGGGATGGCTCCTTAATAGCCCTCTTTGCTGGGATAGAGGAAACAGGCTGCGCAGAAGCCTTCTTTGGAGCCATTCTAGCTGCATACAGATAAAAGGAATCAGGCAAAACTATCACAGACCAAGCTGCTGAACCATTAAACCCCTGGCAATCAGATCCTGTGTGAAATTGCCTTGTATATTCAAATTTATTTATGGAACAATAAGCCTCTCCCCCAACCACTAAGGCTGTGGTGGTTAAACAGCCCAGTTGATTGCTGTATTCCACTGGACCACTAGGCCTATTAAGGCAAAGCCCTTTTCCAGTGAAATAACAGACGAGAGGTGACCTGCCGCCTGTCTAGGTACCCCTGCATGCCCTTCTTAGAGAGAGGCACCCCCTCGGAACCCATAGTTCTTTCTTTTGGGGGGTGGGGTATCAATAATATCACAAATGGGCTTCCCTCAGGCAGGGGATATAGAAACATGAATAAGCTGCACCAACAGGGTAAAGAACAATTTCTACCCGTGGGCTGAGGGGCTGCTGAATGAAAGACAGCAACATTGCAGCTGACATTAAGGGTTGGAGGTAATATGACAGCACACAGAGTGTGACAGTGACTGGGAGATTGGGGGGAGCAGGGCTCACTCAATCTCACTGTAAACATGTGGTACAGTGACAATAAGTATGTCTATTTCTATTCCACCTACCCCATAATAGAATAGCCCCAGTAAGGAATACCAAGAAAAAATAGACATCTAAAATCGTGAGCGTCACTATCAGGGCAAAACATAACTGAAGGCAATAAACTTGCTCAGAAACAGGATAGCTCAAGAGCATACACAGAATGCTCATAGACATATGAGGCACAGAGTCACTGGCTCCACTCTGTCTGCCTCAGCAATGCATTAGCAACAAGCTACTGAGCCTGCAAACAGATACATTTCTATAGAGGAAATGAGTCACATGTCACAGAGACTCAGCCACATCTGCTAACAGTGGAAGGCTTAGGCTTGATGCAGGCCGAGTAGGCCTCACTGATTCCACTCTAAGGATCTTTGTCATAATGAGGCCCACACAAAATAAAAAGGAAGCAGCCCAAAACAGTGGTAACATCAAAACGCTAGGAAAGCACCCTTGCAATAGCAACAGCTGCAGTATTAAAAGAACCTCACCACAATGTTCCTGCCCAAGGCTAGATAAAATACAGCCAACAGCGCTGCACACCCCCAAATAAAGGCAGCCATCAGGGATACTAATGAAAGTGATTCCAGCCAAATAGGAATAGCCCTGACCAAACCCCACCATTATAAAATGTGGGAAAGGGGGGAAAACATTTTGTGTGAAGGAAAGTCCCAAATGGGGGCTATCACTATTGGGAAGGCTTACGCATGGGCAGCACTCCCAGGGACAGGGAGAATCTTCCAAACGTGCAGGGGTAAGGGCCCAAACAGGCTCCTAGTGTGGCAAAGCCCCTGCCAGGGGTGGGGTGGGAAATCAAACAGGAAAAAAGGGGGAATTAAAGTAATTAAGGGATTGGTGAGGAGTGGAAGGAAGGGGAAATGAAGAAATTTAACCAGACAATGAGAAGATCACTCCACTGTCCTCCAGGTGGTCCGAGTGTTCTAGGAGATCCGTTGCACACCGCAAAAGTGAAACCAAAGTTTCACAAACTTAGGTTATAAAGGCAAGAACTGTCAATCAACCAACTAGCAACATGCTAAACTCCCCAGCAACTTGCCTTAACCAATCCTAGCTGTGGCCAGCCCAAAACCCCCTCCCATTAACTTGGAGCTGCTCCTTTAACCCTTCTGCAACCCGTGCTCTCTTCGATGGGAGAACACGCTTTACAGATACTGATAGGAATATAAGGAGAGCCCAGAAGCGTTAGAACAAAGGCCTACCAAGTGCAGGAACCTGTTTTCCACAGTGGTCCATGGAAAGCTCACAAGCTGGGACATGAGTAGAATAGCCCCCTCCCACTTTTGGTCTCCAGATACTGGTGTTTGGCAACCACTCGTAGTCGAGTAAGATTGTCTTTCATAAACACGTTTTTAACAGTGAGTCCATAAGTGACTGTGGTGGTCAATTCTGGATCCACACATCTTTCCACAATGTGGACATGGGTTTCCAGGCGAGAGTTGATCACGGTGAGGGTTTGCTAAGCATGCCTTCCTCTTAGCATGTTTCTCCCTTTAGTCCTGAGTTTGAGCGTCTTCAAAGCCCATTGCACCTTTGGTAAAGCCTGTTCTCCAACTGGAGCGCTTGAAGGCCAGTGTTTCCCAGTTGTCGGTGTTTATACTACACTTTCAAAGATTTTCCTTGAGAGAGTCTTTAAACCTCTTTTGTTGAGCACCAGCATTACGCTTTCCATTTTTAAGTTCGGAATAGAGTAGTTGCTTTGGAAGACGATAATCAGGCATCCGTACAACATGGACCAGTCCAATGAAGTTGAAGTTGAAGAATCCTTGCTTCATCAAAGAATCAATACTGATGCTGGTATTCAGAGACATGGTGCTGATCCTAGATAGATTTTTGCAAAAAAGAAAATAAAAGACAATCATTCAAAGCAAACCCCATGCACATGACATGACACCATAGGAAATTATGATTCTGTCCTTTTAAGTATGGGAATTCCACAGCAGGATGATTCAGCTGATGAATCACCCAGTGCTGGACCTATAACCCACCAATCAGACACAATTTGATTTGATTTTAAACATAGTGTTTAGGGATTATTGTTGCAAACAACAACAACAACACACCCTGCTGCACTGAAGATATGGACCAAGTACAGTGGTGTCCAAACTTTTTTCAAAGTGGGCCAGATTTGATGAAGTGAAGGGCCAAAGGGCCAACCAAAGGGCCAACCAAAGTTGTTGACCTTTTTTTAAGGGTTGAAGTTGTTGAGGTTTTTTGGGATTTCCCCCCAGGAAATAAACTGCCACAGAGGCCAGATTAAACTTTGGACATGCTTGAAGTACAATAATTGTAAAATGGACTTTTCAGTGAATAGTTCTCTGGGCTCTAGAGTATAATATGCATTTATTGTGCCTAATCTTATGCACATCTACTCAGAAATAAGTCCTATTTGGGTTAGTAAGTGTGAATATGATTGCATGTTAAACTTCCTTAAGCCATACTCTGAGTAGACAAGTTGTGTCTCAGTAGACCAATGCATCTACATTAATGTGTGGTGGGTTGTAAGTGGTCTGCAATATTTATTGATTTTTTTGGAAGTGAGATTTGTCCAGAGGTGGGACATGAAGAATGAGAGTGCGGAGCAGACATGCACTTTCAAACCTACCCTAAATACAAGATGTTATTTTGAGAGTCCTGTCAACCTTTTATCAAAAATATATTTGGCAACTTGAATGTATTGCCCTTTCCATTACCCTTAAACTGTCGTGTATTTGACAGTCTATCCATCTTGCAACGCAGTGTTGGATCCAGAGAAGCTTCTTCCACTGGATAGTGGTCTTCAATTAAAGGAAAACTTCTCTGGATCCAACCCACAGTGTGGCCCAGTGCTGTGTGTAAAGGCAATGCTCTGAATGCATATAAGAATTTATCTTAATCTGAAACAGAACTGCTCTCATTGACGACAGCAGTGGAATTCCTCCTCAGGAGCACCTAGTACCCTAACAGCTGTAGAAATCAGCGTGGAAGACAATCTCCATAGGTGACCCACACTCATGAAGCATGTTTCCATCATGACAAGAGCCACTTCACTAACCCTACAGAATCTTTCTTTACCTGCTCCTTTCAGCCAGGGTGAGGGAAGTTGTAGTCCAACAAGACCTGGAGGACCACAGGTTCGCCATCTTTGCCATACATCATACAGTGGTCACAACTTTCAAATTGGCATCTCTTTATCATCCACACTATATGTTACTTCCAAAGGCCTTTCCAGTGCTGACTTCCCCTCTAATGACTGGAGCAATCTTTAGTAAAAGAGATCCTTCCAATCATGAATATTAATTTACATCCTCAGGAAAACATCTGGCTTGTATCAGAAATAATTATTATCTACTTCTGACACATTTATGAGTTTTTCCCTTCATTAATTTTTATCTGCAAGATATTCATTGTTATGGCAGGATAGCTTCCAAACGAACACCTGGTTTTTACAACTCTCATTGAACCCTTCAAGGTTTTGATCTGATAACAACTTAACATTTGACTAGGGAAGTGATTTAACTATTTGCCATTTTTCACATTGTTGTGCTATCAATGTTCTTGTTTTGAGATGTGTGTCTTTTGCTTTGCTTCAGTTTTTTGTTTTGTTTTTTAGTTTACTGGTATCTCTTTTCCATGATACCACATGGTCTGATGTGATATCATTGTGCTCCATAGAAACATATGAATATATATTTGTACAACATCACAGAATTCCTTGAGGCATTAAAACAAGGGTGGGGAATCCTGTTTAACTCAAGGGCCATATTCCCTTATGTTCAACCTTCTGGGGGCCATATGACAGGATACCCTTCAGAAGTTTATCCCCATGCTGGCTGGGGCTTATGGATATTGTAGTTCAAAATATATGGTGGGCATCACGTCAAGGAAGGCTGCTACAGAGTAAGACCAATCACATTGTGCTAAATAAAGCTAATTCGGTTCATTTACAAAGCCTGAACACATAGTTTTTGGGTGACTTCCTGCACCATTCCAACACTGGCAGCCAATCCAAGGCATTATGGCACACGATTTTCCCTTGGGAAATTGAAATTGTGAGTTTAGTATCTCTCAGACATTGTAAATTAGAGTTAAATTAGAATGATGAGGTTGGACAGGTGAATCCTCTGACATCAATAAGGCTGCCCGCACATTCATAAATCAGTTCCCCGGGGTCTGCATTGCATTTGTGATCTTGCCCAAAATGGTTAGAAGACACCAGTCACCAAACAGTATCTCTTCTCAGCTGGCATGTCTGCCTAATACATTGATAGTCCACCCACCCACCCACCCCCCAAAAAAAGATTGAGGCAAAGATCCAACAGAATGATCTATGTGCAAATGCTGCATGTAATTAGAGTCTCATTTTTTCCCCCCTACGTAGATAGGCCAGACTGGCTTCCCTTTGTTTCTGGTAAGTACTTTGTAATGCTTTTCTTCATAGCCTTATTTAGTTGTGCAGCTCTGGTATGAAATCATAAAAGCAGATTGGGTGGAGATGCTCTGTGACTGCCATCTTGGCTATTGCTTCCTTTGAGTCATATCAAGGCAGCTGAGAAAGGTGGAATGTTTTGCTATAAGCATTTAAACTCTCTTTCACTCATCATATATTTTAAATTCGTTTTAATTTATTTTACTGATTTACAGCTTTCTTCCGGAGCAAACGTAACTGAAGTAGTTTGATATTTTTTAAAAAAATGATACATAGATTGCTAGATATAATAGGTATAATGTAGAATCTGCAAAAATTAGAATGTGAAAACAACCGGCATGATGGTTGGGGGCCGAGGCCAGTGGGCATAATAATGGACTGCTCTCTAAACTCAACATCAGCACATAGCATCCTCTAGCACCTGTCATGATCACATTGCTTTGCAAGGTACCACCACTAATATCTGCCCTGGGCCCTCCACTCTGGGTGGCCAGTTCTGAGAGCTGCCATTTTAATTTCCCACAGTTCCCTAAAGAGTTGCTGCACCAGGGGCTCTGGGACACTGCAGGAAAAAGTTATTTCCATCCAGGTGCTCGTCCATGCATCACTATCACAAGGGGCACTGACATTGAGAGGGCATCGCTGAGGACCCCCTCAACTCTGAGTTGTCTTGTTCCTCCCCATGCATTCATTCTATACCGGTGGTGGAGAACCTTATTCATCCCAATGACCACATTGCCTTGTGGGGAGTCTTTCAGTTGTGCACGGCATTAGTAAGTGGAGCAGGCCAGAGGGAAAATAGAGAGCAGAGCAATGGATGTGACTCTTCCCTTTGTACAAGTGAGCTACATTCCACCCATAGAAAGGTCAGAAATATATACACCAACATCTCTCCATCCAGCACTTGAGGATGGTGTGAAGCGGGGCCAATGTTAAGTGTAGCCTGTGGGAGAGATGGTGTGCCCTGTGGAGAATCTTGACAGCCAATTAGAGACGGCCATATTTGACCCATGGACTTAAGGCTACCCACCTCTGTTCTACAAGGTTTTGCTGTGCGAAAGTGAAAAGCTAACTTATTGAGCCAGACCATTGGTTGATATAGCTCAGTATTGTTGACACTGATTGCCAGTGACTCTGCAGGGAATCAAACAGAGAACATTCCCAACCCAATCTGAAGATACCAGGGGTTGAACCTGGGAGCTCCTTCATGCCATGTAGATGCTCTACTACAAAGCAACAGACGACATTCCCTTTTTTCCTAGGAGAAAATGTTTGTTTGAAAAATGCAATATACTTTCTATTGCAGTGGTACCTCTGGTTACGAACTTAATTCATTCCGGAATCCATTCTTAACTTGAAACTGTTCTTAACCTGAGGTACCACTTTAGGTAATGGGACCTCCTGCTGCCGCCACGCGATTTCTGTTCTCATCCTGAGGTAGAATTCTTAACCCGAGGTACTACTTCCCGGTTAGCAGAGTCTGTAACCTGAACTGTTTGTAACCTGAGTTGTTTGTAACCCAATGTACCACTGTATATGCAAAAGCGATACATCTTTTTTATATTAAAAAAATGTATTTGAGTCAAACTGAGATTGCAGATGCTTGAGTGGTGAATGACTCATTCTGGCTTCTGTTACAAAGAGAAATGGTCTTGGAAGAGGTCACGTTTACACCAATAAATGTGCCACACAATAGACGTACAAGTTTCACTTTATTGTATTTGTCTCAACTGTTGCCACCCGGACATGCTATGAATTGTCATTTTACTTCTTCAGCCTCCATGCAAGACTTGGCACTTTAGAGAAAAAACATAAAACCCTGTGTAAGTAAACACCAACATTTTCTTTCCAACTATAAAACATCTGAGGCTGGCACCATTAGAAACACAATCTGTCCGCTTTCGAAGAGGACGTATCAGTTTCATACACCCAAGAGGCTCCTATATTAAGTGACTTTATAAGTGTTCAATGAATGTAAACAAATGCAAGTATGGATATAAAGAAAAATAGCTTATTAGGAAACTCATAAACTGAAGCCCTGTGTCCTTCAGCAGTGCTGGAGGGAGAATATACTGATTTTTATTGCCAATGTGCAAATAGTTTTGCCTGTCATGTCTCCCACTTCTCTATATCATCATATTTTGATTATGAGGTGCTATTCAGCCAACGATTCACTGCCCTATGTGGGGTGCATATTGTGTTGATTTGGATGTGGCAATCCTTTATTTCAATTCAGAAGTAAATTATTGATTCATAATGCATGCATTGATGCAATACTGCATATGACTCCTGCTCCAGAATCTCCCAAACAATAAAAATGATGATAGTGCTACTAATGATAAAGACAGGTCTCTGCCCTCAATGCGTTTACATTAACATAAGCATTTATTTTATATACAAAACTTATATCCTGCTTCTCCTTCCTGCTCCCACCAGGGAGGTGCCAAAAATGGTGTGTGTGTGTGTGTGTGTGTGTGTGTGTATATATATATATATATATATATATATATATATATATATATATATATATGTATGTGTGTGTGTGTGTGTGTGTATATATATATAAACAAACCAGTAAAATATTTTCATTAAAAGAAAATACAATACAAAAATGAAAACTAGTAGTTTTTGAAAAGTCTTATAAGTACTCCTGTTGGATGCCCTTGATTTGTAAACTGATATATTTTATACCCAGGGCGACCACTGCAGCACACACATTAGGATATTTAAGCACACACTTCAGCATCCCCCTCTCACAAAGCAGCCGTGCCTCGCCGGGGAATTTTATCAAGAATTAAGACGCCCTCATAATCAGTTGACCCTATTAAGGGTTGCTATGGCTTGATTTGTTGGAACTTCTGATATGGAATGAGACAACAATTGTGCCCTATGGGCCAGTTACACTCAATGAGGAGTCGCAATCTCTTTGCATTGTAGCAGAGCTTTTAAACTGATGATTGCATGCCACAGGAAATAACTGCAGTTCTCTCTTTTTTCTCAGAACATTTTTTCCTTTTTTTTGCAACTGATGTGTTTATTTTACAAATGGACCTACGCACGCTGTGTTATGACAAAACCATGTGGAGAAAATCTCCTACTCATTGAATGCCTGTAAACCAGAAGACCTCCAGGATATCAGTTGAGTTCTGGGCCAATGATCTCCTGTCGCTTTATTTGGTTCTTGCTGGTACCCATTTCACTGCTGAGCGGCCAAATGCCATTCACCGATGCAAGATCCTTGCCTCGAGGATTTGACACAGATGGGCCTGATCAGTCAGGTCTGTTAAAAAGCAGAATAGAATCTGAGGCCTTCTTTACATCGATAGTGTTACTGTATCCTTCAGTCATTTCGCAACAGCTGCTGTCTGTTGGAACTACATTGAATTTATTTACTTTCCTTTTTTAAAAAAAAAATATTCCTTTTACCTGAAAGACACATTTTGGCTTAAGACAAATAAGGCATGAATTATCTGTCTGCTGAAGGTCTGTTGTGACAGGGTTCTGTGGCAATACCAACTATGCTCGGGATAAAATTGGTGTTTTAACATTTCTTTCTGTAAACACAAGATGATTAACTTCAAATTGGGAGAAGGGAAGGTGTTTTCATACTAATAAAGATACTCATTGGATCAGGAATCATATCTATTTTTGTCACATCATTACAAAATCTCAAATAAGAAAGAATTCAGAGCCCACCATTAGACTGTCTTTTTTGCCATTCTTGAGATGTGGTGAAAAAACTGCCAATATTCTATCTATTCTACCTCCTTAAGGATAATTTTCTGAACAGAAGAGATCAAAAGGGTTGTTAACTGTGATGGCTGTAGGGGCTTTGATTTCACAGAAGTTCACATGTCCATCAACTGTTTGTCATTATCCATCCATCGCCTCAGGTATGGTCAACAGCCCTCATTCTCCTCTCCCACTCCCAGCCTTTGGACTCTCCGTTCCCATATTATTCAACCTGTAATTCTGCAACTTGGGATAACTTGCAGCTAGTTGAATCTCGAGTCATAACAGCTGATGACCTCGGAAATACTTTCCCCAACCTGGAATAAAACATCTGAGGCTGGCACCATTAGTAACCAAGCGGCTGATTTTCTTCATATGTGAGGGTTTGATAATACAAGGTATAGTAAATATGAATATCAATATGAAGATATTAAAAATAAGCAAATAAATACATAAATAGGGAGGAAAGCTAGTCCAAACAGAAGCAATATTCTGGTGTTATTCATAGTTCCTTTAATTTGCCATTCAGATACAGGCTGCATAAATACAATACATTGACAGCACATGAATTCCCCCAAGAATCCTGTAAATGGTACCGATAATTTACTCCCTTACATAGCTACAGTTCTCAGCATCATTTAAAGACTACAGTTCCCAGGATTCTTTGGGGGAAAGTCATGTGCTTTAGATGTGTTTAAATGCATAGTTCATATGCAGCCTTAATGTCTTCCTTTGAATGTTTATTTATATATTTATATATAGTATAATTATATTAATTATATATTTTTATATTTATTATATAATATAGATTTAAATCTATTCTCTAACACCAGTCCCATGGTTTCCTTTTGTTGAAGGCCTCAGCTAGTTTTGCTAATTTTCACTTGTAGCTCAGGATAAATAAATAAAAAATTCATCATCTAAGCGCTACAGCTATATTCTAATAGTCAAGCTCACCTGAACAGATAATATATACAGCCTGCACAGTCTGAGAGGTCATTGAAAGTTCATTTTTTCCTCTACCCTTTAGTCTGTAATACGGCATTTATCGCTGTCCACAGTTCTGCATGCTTTCAGCGGCATTCTTCCATACGCCAGTCTTCAGTAATTTATGTTTCGATTTACTATCTATTGAAGCCTTTTGCTTCCCCCCCTCCCCCTGACCATAAACAGTGATATATTTCAAGAGTGCCAGGAGCCATGTGTTAAAGACCAAGACTTACCCCTCCAGATGGAGCTCACATGGTGCAAAAAGTCACGTGACATGGCATTTAGTTATGGTTATTTAATTATACGGATCATGTGCATGAATAGCACTCTGCACAAAATTCAGAATTTTAAAAAATGGAAGATTGGTGCGTTAAGAATGCCCTTTTGAAACAATTCCACTTTGAAATAAGGCTGGGTCAAATGCAGACAGGGAGAGATTTTGTTTGTTTGTTTTTTTGCATGCAGGAGGCTCCAGATTCAATCGCTGGCATTTCCAGGTACAGCTGGGAGGGAACCGAGCCCAAAACTCTGGAGGGCCACTGCCAGGATGCATTCAGACATGGGGGATGTTGCATTAGATTTCCTGCTTATAATGCCAGCATTTCTGTCTTGTTTTCTGATGCTCTTTTCACACTGCAATACTTGTTGTTGTAGATAGCTCCATGCATGGCATGGAGAAAGGAGATGACACTTTCACTGGAAACCCAGTGAAGCTGAATGTTGGAAGGTTCAGGACAGATAAAAGTTCTTCTTCGCACAGCCCAGTAAAACTCTGGAACTTGCTCCCATAAGAGGCAGTGATGGCCACCAACTTAGAAGAAGATTAGATCAGTGCCTAGGTAGCTCAGCTGGTTAGAGTTTGCTGCTAATAACACCTAGGTTGCAGGTTTGATTGCCATGTGGGACAGTTACATTTTCCTGCATTGCAGGGGGTTGGACTAGATGATTCTAAGGGTTCCTTGAGGCAGGGGTCGCCACCGATGCTCTCTCATGGTCCGCTGGAAGCTGCTATTGCTGGGTCTGTAAAAGTCACCCAGTCAGTGTAGTGGTTAGAACGCTGGACCAGAATCTGGGGGACTAGGGTTGAAATCCCCCACTTATCCATGAAGCTCACTGGGCGATGCTGGGCCAGTCACCTAACTTCCCTCATGGTTTTTTTTTTTGGTTTGTTTTTTTGCAAGGATAACATGGAGAGGAGGGAGAACCATGTGTGCCAACTTCAGCCGCTTAGAGAAAATGCGGGATAGCAATGTTATAACAATGTTGTATTGAGGTAACAGGAAAACACACCAGGAGGAGGCAAGTCTCTCAACCACAACTGTCCTCTATTGCTACATAACAAGAATGAGGAAAGAAAGTAACTCGGGAGGTCTACAGCAAGCAAACTACAGTGGTCCCTCGGGTTACAGAGCTTCAGGTTACAGACGCTTCAGGTTACAGACTCCGCTAACCCAGAAATAGTACCTCGGGTTAAGAACTTTACCTCAGGATGAGAACAGAAATCGTGCTCTGGCAGCAGCATGGCGGCAGCGGGAGGCCCCATTAGCTAAAGTGGTACCTCAGGTTAAGAACAGTTTCAGGTTAAGAACGGACCTCCAGAACGAATTAAGTTCTTAACCAGAGGTACCACTGTACAGTTGTACCTTGATTTTCAAACAGCTTAGTTCCTGAACGTTTTGGCTCCCGAATACCTTAAACCTGGAAGTGAGTGTTCTGGTTTGCAAACATTTTTTAGAAGCTGAATGTCCAACGGGACTTTTGCAGTTTCCGATTGGCTGCAGGAGCATTCTGGCATTCAGAAGCTGCAGTTTGGTTTCCAAACATTTTGGAAGTAGAATGGACTTCCGGAACGGATTCCATTCAACTTCCAAGGTACAATTGTGTGTTGTTTGTTGATGCAAAAGAAGAAGAAGAAGAAATAAATAAATAAATAAACAAACAAATAAATAAATAAATAAAGGAGAATTCCTGGATGCCAATATCCAAGATTGTTTGTTATATGAGGCTGGTTATCCTGCACTCAAGAGGTTCAAAAAGAACTACAGTAGTAACTCGACTTACGAATTACTCGACATACGAATTTTTCGACTTATGAATGAAAAAAGTGCCCTACGAATTTTTTGACATCCGAAGGACATCTGTTGGCGGTTTTATATGGGGTTTACTTGACTTATGAATTTTAGATGTGGTTTACTCGACTTACGAATGTTTTCGAATTTTTCGTTTCCAATGCATTCCTATGGGGAAATCGCTTTTTCCGACTTACAAATTTTTCGACCTATGAATGTGCATTCGGAACAGATTAAATTCGTAAGTCGAGGTACCACTGTACATTGAATCACAGTGCCCCCTGGCATTCATAACAAACAAGTAAATAACTTGCCAGTTTGTGGAGAAATTGTCACGATAATTTTTGAACCATTTCTAACTACAATGGAATTATTTCATATTTAAAGGTTGTCTTGTTGTGCATGGTGTCAGCCACAACATGGGAACAAAGGGCAAGTATCCCTGCCCTTCCCCAGAGGTGCCTCACTTTCCACAGAGCAGGAATTAACAACAATTGAATTTATTTCAGTAGCGTCTATGCTTGTACTACACTTTTGCCAATCAACATGCTCAAGATGCAAGAGTAATACGTACAACAAGGAACAGTAAGCATTTTAAACAAATGAATACATAGAAGGTTTACAGCTCCAGAACGACAGGGTGCCAGAATAAAAAGCAATGGGGGAAAAATAGCCACTTCAAAAAATAAAGTTTATTAAAGTCCTTGTCTCCACAGCAGGTAATAAAGAGGGAAAATACTGTAGCAGCCACCTTTACAAGTGATTTATTAAAATGCATCACCTCAATTGTACAGAAGGAAAACACTTTACCAAGTGCCTCGGAATGAATTTATTCAACTAACTACACCCTGGCAGCAAAGGCTATTTAAGAATAAATAAAGGTGCAACATCACAAATGCATAAAAAATTGTGTTGCAAAAGCTGTGTGTATCTGTGAAGCTCTTCAGTGAGTTAAATAACTGTCCATTCATTCCACTCACTTCAGAGGATCCATTAATTTTAGAGCTGTTCCCCAATCCATTCCCCTTCCACTAGACCTTTCATTCCACCATTAAAGGGAGTTTTTTGTCTAATTCTAGATGGCGACCTAACACCCTTCCCCAGGCCATTATTGGGTGTGTGTGTGTGTGTGTGTGTGTGTGTGTGTGAGAGAGAGAGAGAGAGAGAGAGAGAGAGAGAGAGAGAGAGAGAGAGAACCCTTATATCTCAGTGCTATGCAAGGTTTGCAATGGTATCTGAAGAAGTGTGAATGCACACGAAAGCTCATACCAAGAACAAACTCAGTTGGTCTCTAAGGTGCTACTGGAAAGAATTTCCTATTTTGTTTTGACTATGGCAGACCAACATGGCTACCCACCTGTAAATGCAAGGTTTGATTCATTATTCCTCCCCATACACCTACAATTACTTCATAAACCGCAGAGTCCTGTGAGGGGGGATTTCCAACTTTAAAGGTGGAGTGAAAAGAGTTTAAAAATAACAAAATCATCGAAACTAAAATGTAAATATATACACTGGTTTAGAAAATCGAATGAGCCCTGGGAAGAGTTCCTGAGGTATTGCAAACACACCATTTTGGAAGGAATGCAAAGACACGTGAGGTGCATAAAATCATAAATGAATCAGAAGTGCAAGATATAAAATATGCTTCAGCAACTAATGATATGGGGCAATATCTAATATTGCACCAGTGGTCTATATGGGACTTCCCCACCCTTTTCTTCCCCATGCAGCCCCCTGGAACCACATCTGTTCCAGAGGGTCTCCCAACCTTCTGGAAAAGGTCCATTGCCCAAGCTGAATTCTGTGGGACAAGTGAACCGACACTGTTGAATGTTACCCATGATTTTCGAGCTTAAGCATATAAAGTTTTATTGAAAGGGAATCTCCATGCAGCTCAATGAGACTACTCTTTAGTATATATGGTCTGAATGTGGCCTTAAACACACTTTCCTTTGTGTGATGAATAACTGGGTGTGCCAAGTTGAATAACATATTGGGGGCTGAGAAGTCCCACCCCACATAATTGATCACATGATGTGGTGCACACACACCATTTGAATGTCAATGCCCATCAACTTTGGAGGGGCCTGGCCCCCTAAAATGTTTTATTGGGGTGTGTGAAGACCCCCTCAGCCCCTAGGAGTTGGCTCCTAATTAAATAACAAAGGATTGTTAAAGGTATTTCCCAAAAAATTACAGTCATTCGTGAGAAAGGGAGGATGGAGGAGTTACAGATAATGAAACTTTGGTTTTAGCTTATAGCCATTTTCCAAGAAACCCATGCTTATTAAACCAGAAAGTTGTTGCTAAATTATCTGGGACTCTATGAGAGGAGAGGCCTAATCTCAAAATATGTAAGTCCCTTTAGCTTTCCTTGATTGTCAAACTGCTCCGGAAAGAAGCTTCCTCAGGTCTGCAGCTATCAGACTTCCAGTCTCCTTCCAGAGGCACACACATTACTTTTTGAACACTTTATGCCTTGCAGTCTGAGAATATTTAAGGACATGAGTGAATCTCCCTCTTTCCAGTCTCGTGTGACTTTTGCATATTTTTGCACATATTTCTGTTCTGTTTTTTTGCATGGATTTTTCTGTAAACTGCCTGCAATGTACCCTGAAAGGTGGCTTAAGCAATTATTTATTTCTTAATAAATAATAAATACTTTTAATCCTTTCAAAATGCTAATTTAAACACAAGTTTTAATATGTTATTAAATACATATGAAAATATGCTCCTGGGACATATGCCCTGATGAGTGGCACCTTAAATTCAGTGGGAACCTTTCTGACAGCTGAAGAGTACTGATGAAGGTAGATGACACTAACCCTTGATTTCCTGACCATCAACACCTGAGCCAGCTCTGGACAATTCCTTGGGAGGACTCAGGCTGGCATTTGGATCAGAGATAAAAGAAGGCAGTGTTCAAGGAGGTGGGATAACCCTACAAGAGGTGATACCTAAGACATCCATCCCTTTGGGGAGGATAAAGGGGACACACTGTTTGTTGTAATGCTGTGGATTCTCCTCTCTGGGTGTCAGCAAAGCTCAGACGCTGACAGGAGAAGAAGAAGCAAGCATAGAGAGAGAACAGTTAAAAGCGGAAGGCAGAGAGGATGGGGAGAGCAGCTGTAATCTGAGGTCTTAACAAAGGGAAGAAGAAAGACAGGGCCATAGCTGCGTGAGAGCTCCAATAGTGAGTCAGACATTGGAATGCAAGAAGCATTCTCTCCCAGATCTTGTAGGATCTCAAAAGTGGCCGAGATGCGCAAAAGATGCCAGAAAAGAAGGTGGGGGCTTCCGTGCTGGGGAAGGGGGGGGGTAGCTCAGTCTGGACAACTCCATCTTCTGGGGAGGACGATGAGTAGAGGAGCTCTGTCCTAGTTTGTTGTTTTAGCAATAAATCTGAAATAATTAACAGCCAGGGTCATCTTGCATTTGAGGGAGGGACCAAGCCATAGCACAGGGTGAGCACCAGGAAAGAGAAGGGTGTTTGGCAGGGGCAGGGGCAGCTCAAGACATTTTGGCACCTGAGGCTGACCCCAAAATGGCACCTCCCACCCTGCAGTGGAGAAGGTGTGAGGGAAGATCGACATCAGGAATAAGGTTGACATTGGGATATGCTTTCCCAGCAGATCCTGCCATCTGAGGCAGTCGCCTCATGGGTGGGCTGGTCCTGTGGTGGAGCTTCCCCACACAAGAGGTGGGTTAGTAGGATTTTGTTGTTTTCTGATGGCTTTAATGGGAATCTGGGGTGACAGAGTAAAGTGAAGGAGATCTGACCGAATCAAAAGCGTGCCTTCCCAAAGGGGCTGGTGGTAATGCGATGTTTTTCGAGCATTTATATGAATAAGCTGCTTTGAAATGTGTGAACTTTAACTTTTCACCTATATAAATTCTTTATGCACTTTACAATATAGATTTACGATTTGCTATGCATTGACCATGGCATCCTCCTGGACTGATTTAGTGGGATGAGTATCAGAGATATTGTGGTGGTTCCACTCATATATTCAGTATCGTGTCTGGAAAGTAGCACAAGGTGAGTATTCCTCAGCTCCCTGGATTATAACCAATCAGTATGTTATTGTGCACATTATCTAGATATTTGGGACAGAATTTGTGTTTAGGGAAGGAATTAAAGTCATCAATAATATGTCAGTCTCCAGATTTGTTTTATCCATCTACACACAAAAAACCCCTGATCTTCATTGCAATGTAATACCACAAGGTACAATAATATCCATTAAAAATGCAATTATAAACAAATAAACAAAAAAGATAGATGAAACAAAATCACAACTGCAGCATATTACACACACACACACACACACACACACACACACACACACACACACACATATATATATATATATATATATATATATATATATATATATATATATATATAACAATAAGGAAGTTTTGTATGATTTCTACCACATGTATGTATTCAAATCAAATACATTTTATCCTACTGTTTGACTGTACTTACACAGGATGTATAAAACCCACCTCCCAATCAAATTAATTTGCTCTTAAATTACTATGGATTAAAGGCCAGCTGACACCTTCATGCACATCACTTAACCTCTACACTTGATAATTTTCTTCACACTTGATGATTGGCAGTGAAAAGTATAAGCTGACAGTGTCTGCAAGTGCTGTATTTGCAATGATATAAAAGCTGTGTTCTCCGATTTGTGATCGCATGTTCACACATAGCTGCCGTTTGATGTTACACGATGTTTAAGCGCTTCCTGCATTTTTCAGTAGTCTGCCAAAGACCTAACAACATCAGCAGAACTCACCTCTCTCTTAACTTTTCCTGAATCTCTTCCATTTGATATGTCATCTGGCTTTAAACAAAATCGAAAATTCTTTCTAGTAGCACCTTAGAGACCAACTGAGTTTGTTCCTGGTATGAGCTTTCGTGTGCATGCACACTTCTTCAGATATCTGGCTTTAAATTAATGTAACCGCTTGGGAGAAACTAGCGCCAAACCTTTCGTCAGCCAAGTATATGAAAAGTTGGTGTGATATTTTTGATCATCTATATTCAGAGCTGACAATTAATTCCACTATCTTTTTTATATTAAAAAAAAATAAGTAAATCACTGATTAAAACTTAAGCAGCCAAACATCTTCGGCATTTAACTTGTGTCCTTCTCTATCAGAACAAAATTGGGCATTTTCCTATACACAATAGAGGGGGGGAAAGCAATTACTATCAATCAGTGACTAAGCAACAGATTGGAGTATTTAGAAAGACTCATTCATACACAGATTTGCAGCAGTGTTCAGCTTCTCTGATTAGATTCCATAGATTTTAAATTGTAGCTAATTAGGCTGTCATAGGTTCATTAATGGCTCTACTGATTCAGCACTCCCTCACCTGCATGCATATTAAAGCTCATTAGCTCCCTTGTCTAAAATACCACCTGCATTAATTGCTGCTGATGCACTAGGACTCTTCAGAAGCCTCTTCTGACAACTGGCCTACCTGCCTGCTATATCCATTGCCCCCAAAAGCTCTTTCGGAGAGAGCAATTCACACAAGGTTCACGGCCAGGCCCACGTGGTAACACTGCAGCTGTTGTTAAGGGCAGTCAAGCCTGTTTTCTGCTTAACAGCAGGAAATAAAGAATTAGCAATGCCTGTACTGTAATACTTAACATCGGGCTGGTTTATTTTCTCTAGAGCCTTTCCTGGATGTTGCCTAATGAACTGTATTTTATATACTGCCAAAATGCCAGGGAGCATACTCTTATAATAAATCAACAATGAGCAAGGATAACCAGAAAGAATGTACTATTGTTTTAAGTGTGTAGTACAATGGGCTTGGAATCTGTGTGAAAATGATGAGTGCTCTAGACTGGTGAATTTTTGAAAATGTATTTTCACAGTCTGTATTTGTCAGCGTAGCAATTTTATCATTTAGTGTGAGTCTCACTCGTTCTCATCTCTTAGCAGTGTTTATTGCCCACATGGCGCTGTCCAGATGTTACTGACTACAACTCCCATCAGCTTCAGCCAACCCAACTGTGCTGATGGGAGTTGTAGGTCAAAAGGGGATGCAGGTGACGATGTGGTTTAAACCACTGAGCTTGTGCTTGCTGATCAGAAAGTCAGCAGTTCAGATCCATGCGACGGGGTGAGCTCCCATTGCTCTGCCCCAGCTTCTGCCAACCTGGCAGTTTGAAAGCACACCAATGTAAGTAGATCAATAGGTACGGCTGTGGCAGGAAGGTAAACAGCGTTTCCGTGCATTCTGGCTTCCGTCATGGTGACATCCTAAAATGTACTCAGAACCCAGACTCAGCCCTCTGTGTCTCTGCCTTTCTCATTCACACTCAAACAACCCATTGTTCTTTTCACACAGAGACACCTTTCACTCTCCTCCCTGCCTAAAGGAGGATTCCATACCCTCCAAGCACCCCAGTTTTTCAGGGACTGTTCCAGAATTACGAAAGCCATCCCAGATGCTGATTTAATCCCAGAAAGCTCTTCTTCCTTGGGGGGTTTAAAGCAGAGGTCGGGTGGCCATCTGTCATGGAGGCTTTAACTGAGTTTTCTGGATTGCAGGGTGTTGGGCTTAGATGACCCTTGGGGTCCCATCCAACTCTATGGTTTTATGGTTCTTTGTCTCTTCCCTTCCCACTAGGGCTGCCACTGCCGAGCTTGGAGAGGAGGATGAGTCAGTGCTTGTTCCAAGTGGTGATGGCGGTAGCAACGGAGCATCTTGTTGCCTCTCCATGGCCGCTGCCACAACCCGTATCATCCCTGTCCATAGACCATGCTGGCTGCGGATGGCGGGATTTGGAGTCCCACACATCTGAATTCTCCATCCTCCCTTCTCCAATTTGGTGCTCAGCATTTATTTTGGACTTCATCTCCCATCATCCCTATGTGTTGGCCCTGTTGTCTGGAAGACATCGGGATGGGAAAGGCTGGATTAGAAAATACTAAACTAGATGGCCCAATGTTTAAATGTGAGGCCACTTCTTATGAGCACCATATCTTCATTTCCTTACTCCTCAATGAATTAGCTTTTTCACTCTGCCTCTTCTGCAAACCAACCCGTTTAAAAGCTTAAATCTACAGTATAAATAAATCTCACAGCCATGCACTGCTCTGTTTTACATTGAATTAACAGGATATGCTCCCGTGTTTCTTGCTTTTGAAAGGGGCTTTTTGTGTGTCTTCCTACATCTTTCAAACTGCAGTGTTAGCAAGAAGAAGAAAAATCCTCCCAAGTTATTGCTACAGTGTCTTCCTTCCCTCCTCAGCTTATTGAAAGGAAAAAGAAAGTACACACAGCTTCAGAGACCTTACAGCAACCCGACCTGAAGGACAGTTCTTTGAAGTCTAAAAACATGTATAATCTACTTTTACTTAGTCTAACAGAAGAGCTATATTTACCATGCTTATGTCATTATGGATCTTATTTTGTTCTGAGTACAAGGTGTATGATAGTCTGGAGATTATCAATTTGGGATACATTTGAAAGTCTTCTTTGATCTCCTTAAAGCTATCAATCTTCAGCCTCAGAAGGAACAAAGAGATAAGAGGAACCAGAAGCCTCATTTGCATTTGATACCTCTGAAAAAGAAAAAAAAAAGGGTGAGGGAACTAAATAACTAGAAAGCCAAAAGTCCTGCTCTGTTCACCGCAGGGTCTTTGTAAAATGTCTTGTTTTATAGCCATAGAGACATCCAACAGACTGTAGTGAGATAAAAACCACTAACTCAATTATCGCCATGGGCAGGCGTATTCTTCATAGGGCTTGTAAAACTAGGATTTGTTTTTAATGATGAACCAGAACCTGAATCTCATGTAAGATATAAGGCTGATACTGTAACGGGAGGAAATTTTGCTCAAGCTTCAGAAACAGGTCAAATAAAAATGAACGTTAATTATGAAAGGGAATGTAGGGATAACATGTGGTTAACAGCTATGTCTGAAAATAGGATTTTGATCATTTCCACACTTTGGAACGGAAGTATTCATTAACACATCATGCTACCTTTGTGCCGTTCCTCAGAACCCATAAACCACTGACGGGGAACCTGGGGGGACCTCAGGAACGAATGTAGGCCCTTACTGTAAAAGCCTCTTTATCTGGGACCCTCTGCAGCTGCTCCTTCAACTGGTCCAAGCTTGGAATGTGTCCTTGGAACTCTGAGAATACCTCTTGCCAGGAAGGTGGGTGCAGTGGGGGCGATCAGCCCTGGGTGTCACCACTGAGGGGGGTGACAAAATGCCGGGTGGCACTCACCGTGGGGCCTGCAACATGCCCAAGCCACGCATCTCTCCTGGGAGTGAAGCGGTGGTTTGGGTGCCCACAGGTTCCGTCCTTCCCCAAATGGTCTGCCTGCCACCTCCCCCTCAGCTGTAGGGCGGATGAGTGGGAGGAGGCAGGCAGACTCCTCGGAGACCCAGCGGAGTGTCCTGCCCTGGCTCGCCCCACCCTGCGGGCAGCTGGCCCCACCCCTGGGTGCAGGGCCCCAGTTGCCTGATCAGCTTGCTCCACCGCTGCCTCTTGCTTCTTTTAATGGCCAATAGAAAAGAGTGCATAGAAACTAGCCCACTCTACCGAAGGTAAAATTTGCATTCGCTGCTCTGCCCATGTTTGCCTCTGGAACCACCCAGCAATGTCATGTAGCCTCAGAAGGGAATGTAAAAGGTTCTCCACCCCTTCTGGAAGCTTGTCACCTCAGTTCATACAGCATTTGGAATAGTTTGGATGCATAGTTGGATATTTAAAGGCAAAACAGGCTTTCTTTTGTTCCATCCATATATTGGCATCCAGCTATTTGCTTCTTTCTTTCTTTCTTTCTTTCTTTCTTTCTTTCTTTCTTTCTTTCTTTCTGCCTTTCTCTGCCCAGGCTTGCAAAAGCTCTTGATAGAAATCTCGAATGCCTCTTGGCTTCAGATGAATCACTTCTAAGCCTCCTTTCCGAACAATCAGAAAGTAGCAGTTCAATAAACATGTTCCATTTAAATAAAGAACTGCAGGGTCACTTCCATTCATATCGATGAAATGCTTCTGCTGAATCTATATTCATCCTCCACACATTGATCCTGGTGGTGAATCAAAATGAAAAGCAAAATAATGAAAAGATTATCCACCCCTCCACCCCAAAAAAGCATGGGAGACACACATGGGAAATAGATGGGGATGGTGGCAGAGATTGTGGGGGAAATTCCCCTTGGGAGTTCAAGTACAGAGGCTCACAGCAAATTCCCAATTGGTCAGATTTTATTCAGTATTGCATTTCTGGACAGAGTCCAAGGATTCTGTGAGACTCCATTACGATATGTAGGCAAATATATGTCACCTGAGCTGCTAACCCAACCACCTTTTTCCACCCTGGCACTTCACCATCTCTCATCCAACCAGAGTATTTCAAATAGAATTTACTCTACCCATTTTTACTTTACATCTCAGAACCCTCCCTGTACTTTATATGAGGTTGTTTTTTTTAGTTTAACGGTCAGCCGTTAGGTTCCTCTTCAACCAGTTCTTACCAGTCTTGTGGTCATGTTGCATTCTTGCTGTGACAGACTTTGGGCTCTCAGATTTCAGCGACATCCTGTGAAACACTTACATTTGGCACCAGGGCTGTCTTAAGCATATGTGGCGCCAGGGTGCAAAGATCTGCCCAGTGCCCCCCCCCCCGGTTGCCCAGTCCCAGGCATGCAGGAGGGCGGAGCCAGCCGGCCGCCTCAGCGTCTCACTGGCTCAGTTGCCCGCGAAGTCGCGGCACAGAGCTACCCACAGCAGAAGAGCCTGCTGTGGTGCTCTGACCGATGGGTGGGCTCTTCCCCGGACTCAACTCTAGGGCCCCAGACTCTCGGCCTGGCACCCCTGAGAGCCCGGCACCCAAGTGCTCTGCACCCCTGGTGCCTATAGGTAAGATGACCCTGTTTGGCCCCCCCTCCACCCATTGTGCTCCATACTACAGCGTTGTTGTGGCACCCCCTGCAGCACAGCTTCCAGTGCCCTTAAACCACCCCTGATTCTTGTGTACAGAACACTGGCCTCACTTAATAGAGTCATAGCAGGAATGGACTCTGAGGGTCCTCTAGTCCAACCCCCTAAAATGC
Source organism: Lacerta agilis (assembly GCF_009819535.1). Classification (NCBI taxonomy): domain Eukaryota; kingdom Metazoa; phylum Chordata; class Lepidosauria; order Squamata; family Lacertidae; genus Lacerta; species Lacerta agilis. The sequence goes on from NC_046323.1 coordinate 28,345,941, forward strand.
AGGAATCTCAGCACACTGTCCCTCATCCAATTTGAAGCCATACCAGACTCTGCTTAGGTTTTGCAAATGTCGTAGCAGTTTTACTGATGCGCCGCTTAATGGGCCTAACAAAATTTCCTCCTCAAGATAAAACTTCTTTTTTATAGCAGGGAAGGGGGCAGATCCCCAAATCCACATTAGGGCAATATTTTTATTAGGCTAACCAAAAATGGCACAAAGCAATGAGCAAGTTTTTGAATTATTCAGAACTTTTCTGCAGGCTTGTATTTAGCAAAGGGAGAAGCTGATGGTGTTAAAGTCACAATGTATGCACGGGCAACATTCATAAAACTGAGTGTGAGAAGAGATAGCAGACTTAATAGATTAGACTCTCCTAGAGGCTATGCAGGTTTTGAGGCTCAAATCCAGTAGTCTCCTTGATCTACTTCTCTTTCTGCATTGAAGAGGACAAGTTTCTTTAACTCTCCATTTAAGACTTTCCAGAGTAAATCGGCAGAAACCTGCATTCAAAATGTTTCAGAGTAAATCAGAAGTTTATTTTTGGTTGTACTGAGTTTGGCTCTAGTGCTAAGACAATAGTTTGTTGGTAAAACTCCCCAGAGGCAGCGGTGGGGGTCAGGGATCCATGCATTATGTTGAGTAGCTCATTATTAAATCTACTAGCAGTGATAAGGTATGTCAGGGAAACTCATTAGCCCAATGCAAAATTCAAAGTGAATTTGGATTACTCCTCTCAAATGAAAAAGGTGAGGCCAGAAGTGTTTTTAAAATGAGGGGGGGATTCAGAGGATATCCCCCCACCAACCCATCCATAATAGCAAGTAAAAAGTATTTGTTGTTCAGTCGTTCAGTCGTGTCCGACTCTTCGTGACCCCATGGACCAGAGCACGCCAGGCACGCCTGTCCTTCACTGCCTCTCGCAGTTTGGCCAAACTCATGTTAGTAGCCTCGAGAACACTGTCCAACCATCTCATCCTCTGTCGTCCCCTTCTCCTTGTGCCCTCCATCTTTCCCAACATCAGGGTCTTTGCTAGGGAGTCTTCTCTTCTCATGAGGTGGCCAAAGTACTGGAGCCTCAACTTCAGGATCTGTCCTTCTAGTGAGCACTCAGGGCTGATTTCTTTGAGAATGGATAGGTTTGATCTTCTTGCAGTCCATGGGACTCTCAAGAGTCTCCTCCAACACCATAATTCAAAAGCATCAATTCTTCGGCGATCAGCCTTCTTGATGGTCCAGCTCTCACTTCCGTACATTACTACTGGGAAAACCATAGCTTTAACTAAACGGACCTTTGTCGGTAAGGTGATGTCTTTGCTTTTTAAGATGCTGTCTAGGTTTGTCATTGCTTTTCTCCCAAGGAGCAGGCGTCTTCTAATTTCGTGACTGCTGTCACCATCTGCAGTGATCATGGAGCCCAAGAAAGTGAAATCTCTCACTGCCTCCATTTCTTCCCCTTCTATTTGCCAGGAGGTGATGGGACGAGTGGCCATGATCTTAGTTTTTTTATGTTGAGCTTCAGACCATATTTTGCGCTCTCCTCTTTCACCTTCATTAAAAGGTTCTTTAATTCCTCCTCACTTTCTGCCATCAAGGTAGTATCATCAGCATATCTGAGGTTGTTGATATTTTTTCTGGCAATCTTAATTCCGGTTTGGGATTCATCCAGTCCAGCCTTTCGCATGATGAATTCTGCATATAAGTTAAATAAGCAGGGAGACAATATACAGCCTTGTCGTACTCCTTTCCCAATTTTGAACCAATCAGTTGTTCCATATCCAGTTCTAACTGTAGCTTCTTGTCCCACATAGAGATTTCTCAGGAGACAAATGAGGTGATCCGGCACTCCCATTTCTTTAAGAACTTGCCATAGTTTGCTGTGGTCGACACAGTCAAATGCTTTTGCGTAGTCAATGAAGCAGAAGTAGATATTTTTCTGGAACTCTCTAGCTTTCTCCATAATCCAGCGCATGTTTGCAATTTGGTCTCTGGTTCCTCTGCCCCTTCGAAATCCAGCTTGCACTTCTGGGAGTTCTCGGTCCACATACTGCTTAAGCCTGCCTTGTAGAATTTTAAGCATAACCTTGCTAGCGTGTGAAATGAGTGCAATTGTGCGGTAGTTGGAGCATTCTTTGGCACTGCCCTTGTTTGGGATTGGGATGTAGACTGATCTTCTCCAATCCTCTGGCCACTGCTGAGTTTTCCAGACTTGCTGGCATATTGAGTGTAGCACCTTAACAGCATCATCTTTTAAAATTTTAAATAGTTCAGCTGGAATATCATCACTTCCACTGGCCTTGTTGTTAGCGAGGCTTTCTAAGGCCCATTTGACTTCACTCTCCAGGATGTCTGGCTCAAGGTCAGCAACCACATTACCTGGGGTGTATGAGACCTCCATATCTTCCTGGTATAATTCCTCTGTGTATTCTTGCCACCTCTTCTTGATGTCTTCTGCTTCTGTTAGGTCCTTTCCACTTTTGTCCTTAATTGTGGTAATCTTTGTACGAAATCTTCCTTTCATGTCTCCAATTTTCTTGAACAAATCTCTGGTTTTTCCCATTCTGTTATTTTCCTCTATTTCTTTGCATTGCTCGTTTAGAAAGGCCCTCTTGTCTCTCCTTGCTATTCTTTGGAAATCTGCATTCAATTTCCTGTATCTTTCATGATCTCCCTCACATTTTGCTTGCCTTCTCTCCCCCGCTATTTGTAAGGCCTCATTGGACAGCCACTTTGCTTTCTTGCATTTCTTTTTCATTGGGATGGTTTTTGTTGCTGTCTCCTGTATAATGTTACGAGCCTCCATCCACAGTTCTTCAGGCACTCTATCCACCAAATCTAAATCCTTAAACCTGTTCTTCACTTCAACTGTGTATTCATAAGGAATTTGATTTAGATTGTATCTTACTGGCCCAGTGGTTTTTCCTACTTTCTTCAGTTTAAGCTGGAATTTTGCTATAAGAAGCTGGTGATCTGAGCCACAGTCAGCTCCAGGTCTTGTTTTTGCTGAGTGTATAGAGCTTCTCCATCTTTGGCTGCAGAGAATATAATCAATCTGATTTCGATGTTGCCCATCTGGTGATGTCCATGTGTAGAGTCGTCTCTTGTGTTGTTGGAAAAGAATGTTTGTGATGACCAGCTTGTTCTCTTGACAGAACTCTATTAGCCTTTGCCCTGCTTCATTTTGAACTCCAAGGCCAAACTTGCCAGTTGTTCCTTTTATCTCTTGACTCCCTACTTTAGCATTCCAATCCCCTATAATGAGAAGAACATCCTTCTTTGGTGTCATTTCTATAAGGTGTTGTAAGTCTTCATAGAATTGATCAATTTCAGTTTCTTCAGCACTGGTAGTTGGTGCATAAACTTGGATTACTGTGATGTTAAAAGGTCTGCCTTGGATTCGTATCGAGATCATTCTATCATTTTTGAAATTGCATCCCAGTACAGCTTTCGCCACTCTTTTGTTGACTATGAGGGCCACTCCATTTCTTTTACGGGATTCCTGCCCACAGTAGTAGATATGATAGTCATCCGAACTGAATTCGCCCATTCCTGTCCATTTTAGTTCACTGATGCCTAGGATGTCAATGTTTATTCTTGCCATCTCATTTTTTACCACATCCAGCTTTCCAAGGTTCATGGTTCTTACATTCCAGGTTCCTATGCAATACTTTTCTTTACAGCATTGGACTTTCCTTTCGCTTCCAGTATAAGGCATCTCAAAATTGAGCTTGCTCTTTTTGTTATATTAGCTGGTATTCCACAGTACGCCTACAACTTTTTCACGTTATTATTTATGCTTGCGACTAGCAGAGCTTCCTGTGACAGTGAGTTCCATATGATAATGATGTTTTCTAAACCACTCTCTTTGGTGTGTCTTAGCTTTCTTCCTCTCAGTTTTCAGTAGACGACTCACGGTAGGCCTACTTTGGTGTTTCGAAAGACAGTTTTGAATGCGAATACCCTCTTCACATTTGCGTCCTCTATCACATGTGATTTTAAAAGTACAGTGGAACCTCGGCTTTCGAGTGTCTCGAAAGCCGAACAATTCAGAAGCCGAACAATTCGGAACCCGAGTGCCGAAAACACAGAAGTGAATGCTTCCGTTTTCAAAGGCACCTCGGAAGTTGAACAGCTTTCAAGATGTGTTTCTCCATTTCCCTCAATGGAATTTGCCGACCGGCAATTGTGCCTCAGTTGTCGAACGTTTTGGAAGTTGAACGGTGTTCCAGAACAGATTATGTTTGACAGCAGAGCTTCTACTGTATATCCCTTCAGTTACCTTTAAAAAAAGAAAGTTGAAAAGTCTATAACGCTAATAGCTCACATTCTTTCAGAGGCTATTTCTTTTTCTGAGCAGCGATGATCTGTCTGAGGGATATTATATTTGCAAACCTGCCTGATAAATGTTGACAAGAAAAAGGTGGTAATTGTAGAGCAGGAAATATATATAGGAATGTTCCTTTTTGAGTCAAAATACTTGATTTCTCATTATTTAATGCCAATTTGTTTAGAAGTATACTGTATATTCAAAAAGCACATATTCCGTCCGCTCCGCCCCGCCCCCTTCCTCTGGACTTCTTTTCTTGGGACACCATAGGCTGAATAAGCCCAGGAGGTGACAGGAAGGGCAGCAGAAAATGTCAGTGGACTTTATTCATATACACACTTGTAATAAAATAGATCATTCTCCATGGGATCTTGAATGTGTAGACAAGACCTCCCAGAATGGAATGAATGCCAAGGGTCCTCGTCGCAGAAGTCTAGCAATATCAATCACATATCATTTCCAGTATATTATTTTATCTCAGAAAAGCTGGAGTCTTTCTTTCCTAATGCTTTTAGGGATGAGAAAGACACACATTCTGCATGTCCTAGTATACTCCCTGTGCCTCAGTATTGACACCTGGCCAATACATATTCTGAATGGAAGGGATGGATAACAAGCAGCTGCATCAGTTTGTGTGTGTGTGTATGTGGATCAAGGATGGGGAATCTGTGCCCTCAAAATGTATTTTGACTCCAGTCTGAAACTAGGCCCCTGGCCATCCTAGCTGGGGCTGATAGGAGTTGGAATCCAACAACATCTGGAGAGCCACAGATTCTCTATCCATGATTCTGGCTCAGAGCATAGCCTTAAGGGGAATGTTTTGTTTTCATGAAATCTTTCTGTGTCTTCAGAAATAATCAGAAATGCCACAAAGTGGTGAAAGGCATGTAACTGACTCAGAGAGCTAGATGTTAATATTACACCTTTTCTTCCAGCATGATTTTTTTAAAGGCCTATAATCTAGCATAGTTCCTGTCCCATTTATGATGGATATCTGCCATATTATTTAGTCAACATAGATTATAGGCCTTAAATTATGCTGGATTACAATCAATGGGGAACCTGAGGTCTTCCAGATGTTGTTGGACTCCAACTCCCATCTGCCCCCATCAACAAGGCCAGGTCAATATCAATAAAATCTGGAAGGTCTCGGGAACCTCATTCCTGATTTAAACCATTGTTTCTAATCCTACGGCCCATGGCTCACAAGATTAGGTGGTCAGATTAGGTGGGGTACAACTGGCACTGCTGCAGCAGAGCGATTTGCACTGCACTTCTTTGTATTGTATTGTTTCTATTGAAGGAGGGATCCGGCCAGGGCTTTTTTATCAGCCGGAACTCACCGGAACTCAGTTCTGGCACCATTGCCATTCTAAGAGAACAAGGGAGGTGTTCATGGTGAGTTCCGGCACCTCTTTTTCCAGAAAAAATAGCTTCGGATCCAGTGATCAGACAACATTATCATGCAGGATGGTTTCTGATAGTTCTGAATATGGCGTAATCTATTTGATCTGAAGTTGCTGATATGATAAGTGTATGTCACAAATATGGCCTAGAATACAAAATCGCAGCCCCAGAGTTTTAACTTCAGAGGTTCCCACAGGCTGTTTGGACAGTGTGACTGCAAATATAGTTTATCTTTTGCTTCTCTGCTCCTGCCACAGAGCTTCCATTTGTGTTTTGCTCAATGTTTGGCAGAGATCCTACAGATGGATATCTAATGGTCTGAGGGATCATTGGCTGATGTAATTGCTTAATGAGAAAGTATTTACACGGATGAACAACTTGTGTGGATAAGAGGCATTCCATGTTTAGCAGACTCTGTTGTCATCATCTCTGTCTTGGCCAGGATTTGGTAAGATGAAAACAGCACCTGTCATTATCTTGGATCCTTTGGGAGTTGTATGGGAGTCACTATTTATTTTCTGGTTATGTGTTTCCAATATTTCAAATTGTGTTTGAGTGTCCAGAAAACCAACAAAAGTATGCTCTCATCCAGTGTTTTTTTTTCTGGGGGACACACAGGGTTACTGAAACCCCTAAACATTCTGTGAATCTAACAGGAGAAGAAACTAATATTTTAAAAGAATTTTTAGTTTCTTTAGCACGGTGAATCGTAAGTTCTGTTGCTACTCCCATGGCGGCCTCATTTCCTGTCAGGGTGTTTCCTGAGTCTCAGACAGAAGCGAGCATTTAATGTGTGAAGTAGGAGTTGGAATCTAGCATGGCGATTGATCAGTTTTGTTGTGTTTACTGTGTTTATCTCTCCCAATTTGAACTATAAAATTGTGGTTTTCTTGAGTCAAAATGAGAGTACCCCTAAATATATATTTTTTAAAAAGAAAAAAGCACTGCTCTCATCAATCCTGCTGCCATTGCCTTTACACCATCACACTGCAGAGCTGTTGAAATGGTTGACTTATATCAATAAGCATGGCTGCAACTCCTTAGCTGTATGGAAAGAGATGGCAAAAGAAGAGAATAGATAAGAAAGGTGTTTGGGGGCACAGATGATTGGTTATGCTCAACTTATTTCCAGAACAGTTTAAAAATAAAAAATACTAGGACAAGGCTATGAGTAGAATCCAAACTTTTTTGTGTGAGGAGTGACACTGCAACATCTAGCTCTTCAATGACTCATCCATCACTGCATGACACCTGACACCTTGATAAAGTGTCATTTATTTCTAATTCAGTTTCTTCTGCATATTTGCAATTTCTGGCAACTTAGATGATGGCATCAACATTTTGTTACCAATTCTCTCTTTTTAGCATCACATAGTTGCTTTAGTCAGCAGGGTTAGAACTGGGATCAGTGGATTGCAGCCAACTGAGTTCTACTCGAAGTAGGTCCACTGACAGTGGGCCTACTCTGAGTACAGCTAACCTTAGATACAACCCTGCGCAACCCATTGTCCCCTCAACCACCAGTTCAAGTCAAGGCTGAGTTAGCAATGACTAACAGATGTTTTGTTTTGTTGATTCTGATGTGGTCATACATCAGCATAGTTATCGTTAAATTTCTTACAAGCTGCCATTAGCATTTCCCACAATATCCCTGAGGTAGCATCAGTCTGAGGCATGGGAGAAATTGAAATGGTGGAATCCAAGGGATGGGGAAAACACAACAGGGGAAGCGGGGCACATTGATGCACAGGGCACATTGATACACCAACAATATTTCAATATCGAGAAATGTTATTTGTGTTGTGACATCACTGAAACGTGTCTATACATGTGTGAGTACAACAGTTGCACCTGCGCCACCCGCCAGTTAGCCGTTGGCATTTGACAAGAGTAGGTGTGTTTTTAGCACGGCCAACTAAAAAATTACATGAAATGTAAAAGTGTTCCAACGCTGTTTTATGTCATTTAGTTAAGATTTAAAAATACCAAAGGTATGTTATTCCAATCCGTAATCAGGATCACACGTGATTTTTAAATATGTTCAGTGGTTTTATTAATAATTGTTAGTTTTTTAAAAAATCTCTGTTGGGGCACTTTGATACACTAAGACACTGGGCACATTGATACATATAAAAGTGCCCTGCTAGTGTACAATAGTGCACCAATATGCATGAAATCTCTAAACTCATTAAATTTGAAAAGGAAAAAAAACTGTTGTTTACTACGTGGCCAAAGTCATTTCTAAATATAATATGACCAATTATCAAGTGTCATATCTCAGGAAAAAACCAATATCTTGTATGTTTCTCTTTCCCATCGTAGAAGATAAGGCAAACTTTGATTTCAAGGATGTTGCCAAAACCGAATTTCCCAAAGGGCACATTTTGGACATCATCTCTTTATACTTTTTCTATTGACTTAAGTGGATATAATGTGCAATAGAAGCTAAACATTAAGTAATTACCTTATTTTTTATAAGCATTTTGTTTAAATTACTATTTTTGACTACCTAATGTGAGTTCTTATAATTTTTTAAGTTTTTCCATTTTTTTAATGGATAAGTGTTTGAGAAAAGTCTGCTTTTTGCAAATGCACATGTGCCTACTGAAGTCTTGTAGAGTTTGGGGTCATGGCAGGCATGCATCCTCTCCTCCAGTACCTGAAGGAGCGTCTCCACCCCACATTGTTCTGCCCGGACACTGAGGTCCTCCTGCGAGGGCCTTCTGGCAGTTCCCTCACTGCGAGAAGCGAAGTTACAGGGAACCAGGCAGAGGGCCTTCTCAATAGTGACGCCCGCCCTGTGGAACTCCCTCCCATCAGATGTCAAGGAAATAAACATACCTGGCTTTTAGAAGACAACTGAAGGCAACCCTTTAGGGAAGTTTTTAATGACTGATGTTTTAATGTATTTTTAATCTTTTGTTGGAAGCTGCTCAGAGTGGCTGGGGAAACCCAGCAAGATGGGTGGGGTATAAATAGTAAATTTTATTATTATTATTATTATTATTATTATTATTATTATTATTATTATTCCTTTGGACAAACCTACTGTGAACGGAATGGAGTTGCCCTATTACAAAAAGACAAATGGAAAAGAAAGCAGTTAAAATATACTCAATCCACATCAGTGGAATAGCAGAGCAGAGAATAATAAGAGCCACAATCTTTGCAGATAACAAATGAGGTAAGGATTCTTTCTCAGAGCCAAAATCACTACCCAGACTTTCATCTCCTGCTATTGCAAGTGTCTGCTTCTGATGCTAATGAGGGTGAAATAAACATTCATATATACATCTAAATATTATTTATGAATACATTGTTTCTCTTTTCCTTATGAGAAGTATATTTTTTATACGGAATTAAACCGCTTTGCAATCAGTTTTGGGCTCCATCTTCATGCAGCCATCTCTCTTAAAGGGGGGGGATAGCTGTGCATTTTATTCCTCTCTAATTCTGCTTAGGACCCACTTTAGCAATACTTTCTGCCGTAGATTAATTACCCTGATCTAATTCATTTAGTGGAGGACAGCTGTGGTACGTGGGTTGCCCACTGATGTATTGTGTTAAATGACGCCCATCTGTCATTCCAGCATATCAGCATGAATTTGGTGTCATCTACTTCATTGGCTCTGCTGAGATGTGAAGTACGGCTACAATGTTTACTACTGTTGTTAATTTAATATCTACACCTTTAATAACCTGACTGCTGTCATTCGCTGAACGATGATACATGATGGGCAGTGAAGAGCCAGAGAGGAGGCATTAACTAGACAACCTAGGAGACCAGTTGGAGTTAATTAGTGCAATTCTGGGCACATTTACCACTGTGGGTCTTATAGGGCATTCTCATGTGGAGATATATATATATATATATATATATATATATATATATATATATATATATATATATATATATATTGCCAACAATGTAGATTTGTAGAAATGTTCTATTATCTAGAAAATGTGCCACTTTAATTTTTTTAAAGAGTCGCTTTATCACCACAGATCTTATATATGCCATGGGTAAATGTGTGACAGCTTTTCCTTCCCGTGGTAGTGGGCAACTGGAAACCCAGGAAGTGACCCCCCCCCAAAAAAAGGTCTTGCAATTTTCACGTCGACAGATCCAAAAATAACAAAATTGATTTAGCCAAATAATTTTCTAATTGCCCCGCTACCTGAAAGAGTACAATATAGGGGCCTGGTGGGTCCCTTTGGAGAAATGGTCTGACAAAGTTGGCACCTTCACTAAAAAGGCCCTATTCCTAGTAAACGACTGCCGGACTTAACTCGGCGGTGCCATCTGAAAGAAGGTTTCTGATGTCAAAGAGAATGCATGCTTCTTTAGATGCAAATATATGAATTCTACCATAGAGGTCTTTAACTGGTGGTTTGAGACCCACTACTGAGTTATTGCCTAATCTAAGATAGATTGCAGCAGCAGTGCTACCACCATACAAATATAGGCATTTTAAAATTACAAAATGGGTATCCCAACCGTGGCACCACACAATCATGCAAGTGATAGCTTAGGCAGGAGTAAGATTTCCTTGTTAGTCTCTCACCACCACCTCTTTTCTGCCAAGAACCATCTTTAGACCCACTTTTAAAACAATCAGAACCCTGAGAACTCAGAATCCAGGGGCGTGTTAGGTGGGTGGGATCAGCTTTCGGAGTTGCACAAGTTCAATGTGTTTCATAAAGGTAACGATGAAGCATCTCCTCCTTAAATTGGACTGGGATTTGCAATGATATCGACCAGAGGCGCATTATCTCCTGGAAAATGTATCACTGAAACTTTTAAAAGGAGGACGGCAACGTAGTTCATGCTCTACAGCATCTGCTTTGTAATTACACTTGCAGCAATTCCCTCGATAGGACCGGTAAGCTCAATTCGCTCTGCTAATACATTGGCTTCTCTACCTGCTTCCCCTGAAACGGCTTCCATAGCTTCCTCCATTCCTGAGGTTGTGTTACTCCAGTCCTCCTCAAAGGCATTACAATGACAGGTAATAACTGATACTGATGGATTGGAACATCTCCTTTGAGTTTTCTGGTGCATAATATCTACTCCGTATTGTCATCAAGCTCTTCACATGTTTGGAATGTAATTTTGGCTTTTAGTTCCAAGTCTGGGACAGTGGATCTAATTTGTACCCCCCTCCCCCCGCCACCCCCAAAAAGGGGCATGGGGGCTCCTGATTGCTGGTATACATCAAAAACAAAAAATGCATTTTAGAAGGACATACATATCTAGTGTGAGAGTGATTTTGCCACATAGAATGCATTTTTATGTGCTGTTTTCACTAATATGTGCCATTTTAAGTCACTACTTTCCCCTAATAGGTGCATCTTTGGGTTCGAGAACTGGACAGCAAAATTCAGAGAAGTGCAAATTTTAGAGGATCTCTGCATTGCACATAAGTTTAAAAAATGAGAACTGAACTGAATTTCTCTTTAATTCCTAATGCTTGTCAGTGTCTATTATCTCTTTCTTTTCCTTGAACCCACACAGAACCAGCCAGCTAGGATATATTATGCAAAGAAAAACCCTTCCTCCAGATCTAGGAACTGGACCCAAATGCTCATATCTTATTGGCACAGTCATCCATTCCTCATCCTCATGATGTGTGGTGTAGTGGTTAGAGTTCTGGACTAGGACCTGAGAGACCAGATTCGAATCCCCACTCAGCCATGAGGCTCCCCAGGGGACCTTGAGTCCAGTCACAAGGAGGTTGTGAGGATAAAATGGGGAAAGGGAGGGTGTAACGAATTGGACCTAAGTTAAGGGATTTTCAGAAACCCACGATGTTTTATGAGTTAATGGGCACCCCAGTTTGAGTGGCAGATACCTCCTGGGAGGCGGGACATTCTGAACCAGAGCAGCACATGGAAATGCCGTTTACCTTCCCGCTGGAGTGGTACCTATTTATCTACTTGCACTTTGATGTGCTTTTGAACTGCTAGGTGGGCAGGAGCTAGGACCGAGCAACGGGAGCTCACCCAGTCGCGGGAATTCAAACCACCAACCTTCTGATCAGCAAGCCCTGGGCTCTGTGGTTTAGACCACAGCGCCACCCATGTCCCTGGGGTTCCTTGGAAGAAAGGCAGGTTATAAATGTCATAATAAACACACTTCAAAAAAGAAATTAATAATGAAAGGGGGAAATGCAGCTCACCTCCTTCTCTTCTCCTGCTTTTGATTGCTTTGCCAATACTTTCAGGTTTATAGGTAAAAAAAAATGTTTTTTTGTTTTTTTGTTTGTTTGTTTATATCCAACCCTTAATCTAATGATATTGGACAACATGCAGTTGAAAATCAGTGGCAGCATCCAAAGGCCTGCATTAAAAAAAGCCATGCCTTGAGCTGGTATCAGAATACTAACAGCATGGGTACCTCCCAAAACTTCAAGGATCTGGGAGTTCAAACTTTTGTTTCTTGCAGGCAAATTAAATTAGAATAATTGCAATTTTCTAATTAAATTAGAAAAAATGTAACATTTAAAACAGTTCACGTGTGTGCACGTGTTGTTGTTTCTTAATAAAACCTGCATCGTTGCTTCCTTACAAACTCACAAAGCTGGAAGGGCCTTCAAAGACCATTGACTTGCTGCCTTCTGCCACTGGAGGATCTAGTTCTTGCTCACATGAAATTGACATACTGAGTCCGGCATCGGTCAGTTGTCTTCTCTAAGTGGCAAAGGCTATATGCTGCTACCTGATCCATTTAACTAGGAATGTCAGGGCTTGGTCTAGGGATCTCTTGCATGCAAAGCCTGTGGTCTACCACAGAGCAATTGCCTTTCCCTTTAGGGCTTGTGCATCCCAACCTTATTGTCTGCTTCCATTTTTGTAGTCTCCTCAGCTGCCCTCCCTTAATTTCCCTTTTTTGCAAGTAGCCTATAATTTTAAACCACCCTCTATATTCTGAACAGCTGTAGTCTTTTATTTATACATAGCAAGCAACTTTTGCTGGTAAGCACATCTATATTTCATTCCTTTTTCCCTTTCATTCTTCCATAAACAGGGTCAGATCGCATTCTCTCAGCATGTGTTCTAGCATAGATGTTTGGTCTGCATAGAATTTCTATTCTGGATGTGCCTGTTGGTAACATCTGATCTCTGTCATATCCTGCTCCAAACAAGTTAACAAGTATGTGTTAACTTCAGAAGGTAAGGAACTCTGTACTTGAAAATCCCACCCTGTTGCACAGAGGAGGAATCTTTTGCTTTGGTTATTGGGGATTTTTTGCTATTAATTAAGTGCTATTCTTATTTTGATTGTTAAAAAGATGAGAGTGGTGGTGGAAATCAATAGCTGGCTCATTCCTTTTATATTCTTTCATGTCAACGTGAATGTTCATCAATTGTTCTAGCGATGCAATTCAGTTGGGATTTCCAGTAAGGAGAGGGGAATGCTGTCAGCATTCTCGTATACAAAATTCTATAATATTGCTGTTAATAAAGATGTGCAAAGTCTCTTGCATCATCATTCATCTGCCGATTTAGACTTTGATTTCCTTTCCTTTCACCTTAATAACATTCAAGTTCACATTGAGACAAACATCAGGCAAGCAGAATGCTCTCAAGCACCACAACTGCCACCATCACTGGTGTAACTCAAGGGTGGTCAACATGGTGTTCTCTAGGAAATTACTGGACTACATCTCCCAGCAACCCAAGCTAGCATGGCCAGTTGTCAGGGACAATGGGAGATATAGTTCAACAAAACTCGGAGGGCCAAGCAAGCAGGTGGAGAAACAGCCAGGCGCTGCCATTAACTCCAGCAAGGAATGTGCATGCTCAATGCTCATGCATTGCTCTGCTCATGTGCATTTCAAAGGTCCAGCAGTGGGAAAGTTGCAACAGAGCTGTGGTTGAGGCCCCGTAGACTAGCTTGATGCCTTAGGTGTGGTGAAAGATAATTTCCTTCAATCAGTGTTGAAGCTGGCTTCTGCATGTGCAAGAGAGGCCACCATTTTGTCCTACATCTGAGAGAATAAAATGTCTAGACCCACCCCTACCTGAATAACATCAAAACATGCTGGGTTGCATCCATAATTTGCACAACTGAAGGTTTAAACAATCTTTCTATACAGATTAAGTTCAAGAATACAGTCTGCTTTTGTCGGTCTAGTTGAGCATCCGAAGGAGTCAGTAATTCATAAAACTAAAGCACATACAATGTCATGAAGAGCCTATTGCCTTTCTTTTTAGTACATATGGTGTACCCCCTTTTTTTTTTTGCTTTTTGAGTTTCAGTATATTGAGAACGGGAAAATTATTAAAGGTTAAGTACTGCATTTTTTCACTATAAATATTCACAGCTCTGTAATGAAAACTGAATAAGCAGATGAAAACTGATTTAAAAATTAATCCACAACTCTCTTCTTTGAGAGATTTTCAGCGTTCAATTAGTAACCCAAGATTTTAACTTTTTCCCCTCCTTCCCCCCCCCCCTGAGAGCATCAAGATTTATTTCATTGTCATGGTTGTTGTCACAAATAACCTGAGTTTAGCTGACACCAACATTGAATCCCATTTCAATATGAGACTTAATGAGTAGGAGAAAAAATAATTACATATTTATCTGCATAATACTGATATTGATGAGCTAGAGAGTACATTCACACTAGCTTAAGAAAATGTTTCATACCTAAATTTGATCTAGGAAAAGGGGATAGCTTAGAAAGAATTCTAACCTGGGAGAAGTCGGTGAAAACCAGCTGTTAAGCAAATATACATTTAGCTATTATGTTTGATTAATTTCAGATCACTTTGGTTGGGATATTCATGCATTTCTTCACTCCTTCCCGGGGTTGTTGAGGAGGAAGGAGCTGCTATGTTCTTTTCAGACTTCTGTTAATATATTTCAGGCATCCATTCATTCCCCACATAACTGGGAATAAGATCCATCAAATTCAATATGGCTTACTTCTGAATAGACGTGAGTAGGATTGCTCTGTAATTCTCTACTTCTTAAAAGAATTTCTCCCACAATAGGTTAATAGTGCAAAACTAAAAATGGGGGGAAATTGTTTTATTTTAGGGGGCATTAGGAGTGAGTGCTGTTGTACCCTGTTTTCAGCAGCAACAAAATATCAGAAGTATCTTATTCCTAAAGGGAAAGTGTTACAAAGTCAAAAAGAAAAGTCTTCCAGTGCTAACAAAATGTGTTAAAATTTGTATTTTTAGGATCAAACACATTTAGAAATGCATCCATTGAGATAAAATACTACTTAAGTGCAAAATTTGTGATAAAATGTTTTAAAGCTCTTCTTTAAATATGAATTTCCCTACAGATTTGTTTTTTAAGCATTCACAAATTAATACAGAAATGGATTTGTGAATAAACACACGAGAAATTAATGCGGACTGAAAACAGATCTATCCTTAAATCCACTGTGTAATTTGCACATAATTAGAAATTCAATCAATCAATCAAAATTCCCTGTTTCTCTGATTCAATCAATCAATCAGAAATTCTCTGTTTAAAATTTGGATGAAATATAAGGTCTTTTTAGAAAGTAAAACACCCAGATGGTTATCACCTATGGAAGCTAAAGCCCATAAAAGAGTGAATATGGACAGACAATGGCCGCAATATAAAGACATTTTGACACAAGAAGGACAGACTTTAATATAAAAACTTATGAACAATTGAAAGATCAAGTTACGAACTGGTTACAATATCATCAGATCAATGAAACATTTAAAGCAGATAAGAAAGTTGGTTTTCAGTTAGAAAAATCCAAGTTGGAGACAGAATTATTAGAACCGAAAAGTAAAAATCTTTCCAGAATGTACAATCTGTTATTGGGGTGGCATACGCAAGATGAGTTGGTAAAATCAGCAATGATTGATTGGACAAAAGATCTAGGGCACAACATCATGATGGAAGATTGGGAGTGGTTGTGGAATCAAAATATCAAATTCACAGCGTGCAGCTTACTAAGAGAGAACTTTATGAAGATGATTTACAGGTGGTATTTGACCCCTGTTAAATTAGCGAAAATTTACCATGGTTCAAGTAATAAGTGTTGGAGATGTAAGCAATCAGAAGGAACTTTTTTTCATATGTGGTGGGTGTGCCCTAAGGTCAGAGACTTTTGGGAAAAGGTATATAATGAACTGAAAAAAATACTCAAATATACTTTTAAGAAAAAACCTGAGGCCTTTCTGTTAGGCATTCTAGGTAAAGACATTCTGAAATGTGATAGAAATTTAGTATTGTATGCTACAACAGCAGCAGGAGTTTTAATAGCCAAGAACTGGAAGTTGGAAAAGCTACCTACTATCGAACAATGGCAGATGAAGATGTTGGAGTACATGGAGCCTGCAGAAATGACCGGGAGAATCCGTGACCAGAGAGACGAAGCGGTGGAGAAAGAATGGGGAAAATTTAAAGTGTATCTAAAAGAATATTGTAAGATTCAAAATCAGATGTTTTTTAAGAACAAAGATAGGCTGTTATTTGTATAATCTGAATTTAATGATTAGAATTTTAGAAGAATTTAAAATTTAGAATTAGATGTAGAAAAAGTTTTTTTTTTGTTTAAGAAGATGTGATTGACTTAAATTGGGAAGTTACGTAAAATATTTGATAAGGGACGCAAATAAGGGGAAACGGGGAAGTTCATTAAAAGATGTGAAGAAAGTTGGGATCTTTAACAATAGACTATTTTTGTTGTTATTTTTTGTTAAATTGCTTTTGTTTTGTAGTTTTGTATTTTGTTTTTTTTTTGTATGTTTGTGTTTTTTGGAAAATTTCAATAAATATTATTACTAAAAAAAGAAAGAAAGAAAACAGATCTATCCATCAATAGCTGCAAGGGAGGGATGGTTACAGGGGAATGTGCATTTCTTCACTTACATCACAAGCCTATGCATGTCTAAAGTGAAGCCTTACAACAACAAAAGCCCACTCTGCTGCTTTGGGGGTGGCCTCTTGATCAACCTACTGAGTGGGGTCCTGGACTTCTGCCCCAAAGGCCTGCCCTAATATCACTGTTGTGCCATCACAGCAGTTGTTTTCTGAGACAATTAGAAGTGCACACAAACATGAGAGTTGTAAGATTAGAAGGGATCATGAGCATCATCTAGTCCAGGCATAGGCAAACTTGGCCCTCCAGATGTTTTGGGACTACAACTCCCACAATCCCTAGCTAACAGGACCAGTGGTCAGGGATGTTGGGAATTGCAGTCCAAAACATCTGGAGGGCTGAAGGTTGCCTATGCCTGCCCTAAATCCTTATTCTATCTGTCCTATACAGGGCTGGATGGATTATTCTATTACTGTTCCATGTTAGTTTCATATGTGTTCTTTCATAAGCCTGTCCTTTCCTGCTTCCACATCAAATCTGTGATTATATAAAAATGCAGAAATTTGCATTTTAATAAATAAAAAAAACCACTGCTTTCTCTACAAAACTCTTATTTTGGTACTTCTTTTGAGCTGCCTCACAAAATTTGGAAAAGTGCAATAATCAAAGGATTACTACTTCCTGATCTGCCTAGTGATCGAGGAAATGTGAATCAGTCTCCTTAAAAATAGAATGACATTCCCAAGCATCCCTACTAAACAATGTCAGTTTTGCTTATACTGGTTTCAAGCAAAATGCCCTTGTTTTATATGAATAGTTTTAACATTTTTTCCACACAGATGGTGGTATCCTACCTCCAAACAGATCACAACCTTCAGGGGAGCATAATAATTTTCTCTACAGTTGCAGCAGCATTTGGCCTATTAATTAACCTCAACAAGATGGGGGTTATGCTGATACCAACATTACAATTAATGGCACCATGTTGATTTCTTATGTTGTGATAGTATCCATTTTGATAATGCACTCTCATGAAAATAAAAAAAGCCTATTTACTTTCAGCCAATAGTAGCTTGAGCTCTCTGCACAACAAAGTTCAGAACTTGTGTCATCAGTCAAAGTTGCTTAGATTTAATAACTGTAAATTAGATGTTTGAAGCAATATATCTTCAAAGCCCTGGCAAAGGTAACTTTGGAATAAGAAGAATGCAAGGCCAGGCTTTGCTGCCTTTGTTTGACATATGAGTCCAGATTAGTTATTGGTGACTGAAACATGAAGGTCTGCAATCTTTGGTGAATTAATGGACCAGTAGTTGATATCTATCTTCCTGTAACCCTATGCAGGCATTCAGCCTGACCATGGAATGGCAAAATGTGTGTAGGGAGTCTGGACACATGCATTGGCCCCACCCCAACATTGCCTCCTTCCTCAGCCTTTGCATGTTTAGAGTATTTGTTTCCTTGGTGACATGGGCTGGAATAATATAATGGCAATGTACTTTATGTACTTTATCAATTGCATATGTTATTTAAGTGGCATAATTTTGCAACCAAGGCAGCAAGATGAATCGTGTTTTTAGTGGAAGGCAAACTGCAGCAGAATGGAAGCAGTGCTGCATGTGAAAAAAACGGAATTGAATGGAAAGTGATATGAATCAGGACTCTCCATCTCAAGCACACTTCTAGCTGTGGTAATAGGAATGCAGTTAGAAGTGTCTTCAACTTTATGCTCAGCATGAAAGCCTGGAAGGAACTCACACATTCAGGGGCATTCTAGGACGGTTTGTGTAGGTGCCCCTGCCCCTCAGCCCACTTTGATTGATTTTGCAGTGCGGGGCTTACCTGGGCCCCCACAATATTTTATCCAAGTTGGCACCCCAGATATAAACATAGAAAGGGCCTTTTCCATGCCAGGAATGCACAGATTTCCTTTCTGCCTCACTCACTTCCTCCTATTAAGCAACAATGATGCACCTACTGAAAGCTGGCATAGTGGAAGTCTTTATATCTCTGAGTGTATGTCATTCCCAAGAATTCCCCTAAACAACAGCTCAGTGAGACACTATATAGAATCACTGTATCATCTAAAGGACGATTGTCCAATAGCAAGTTGATGACAGTGTCATGAATCATGTGGCTAAATCTAGAGTTCTTCCCAGGTATGTTATTTGTTTTTCTTTGCTGAATATTATTTTATTTTTAAAGCAAGCAATAAACATAAATAAATTCATAAAGTAAAGAAATAAATGGCCACTCTCAATTAAGCAGATAGTTAATAAGCAAAGGGGCAAAGCATAGACCAGTACAAATAAAGAGGGAGGCAGTTTTGAAAGAACCTTATAAATCCAAAGCCTGCTTTTGTCCTTTGCCATCATCACACTTGTATATTTTAGAACACTTCAGATTTCTAATAGATCAAACACATTGATTGAAATCCTATCATCTAGTGCCGGCTCAGTTACTTAAGTCACACCCAGACAAAGACAATTCTTCATTTTCTACAGGGCTGTTCTCTCCCCCCCCCCCCACTTCCCCTTTCCTCTTCTGCGCATAAATGATAAAAGAAATTAAGTTTTGTAAATGTTATGTATGCCAGGGAACAGAGGAAGACACAATGGGAATGAATACAAATAAGACATCTCTCAGCAAGATCTAGACCATGAGTGTGAAAAACACTGGGTATCTCATTAGCACCGAAATAAACAGCACTATCTGCCTAAGGAGGTAATGGCTCTTTCTAAGCTCTCTTAAAATTCAAACGCAAATGTCAAAACAGGATGTCTTTCAAGAAAGCAGTGTGCAATCTGGAATTTATCCCTATACATTTTCCAAAACATCTCCCGGGAGAAAGAGATTCAAATTTTCACCCATATAGATAAGAGCAGAAGGCTTCCTAAAGGACTGGGGCACATGGCACCCACAAAGTCAAGGGGAAAGCACACATATAGTATTGCATCTAAACAAAGGCCTATCTGAAGTTGCATATTCAGCTTAGGTCCAATGCTACCCCTTCACACCCCTTGTATTCTCCAGCTTGACATCCAAATTCTGTTGATCAACATCCTCTCCCACCAATAGATCTTATAATTCTCCAAGTGTTACCACATCAAAAGCTATGGCGTCAAGGTGCAAGCTAAGCAGAACTGTGTCAACCAGATGCTAAAAGGCTGTGCAGATCAAGGCTGCTTCTACAGGTAGCATTCAGGCTGGATCAAAAGGGGCCTCCAGTAGGAGCCCAATAAAGTAAATCTATGGCAGGAAGAAAGTCAACAGATGCCACATCCAGTTCAATGATAGAAGAATATCAGATGCAAAGGAATAAACTAGTCTGAATCCTTCCCTTGGCAGGTATTAATTTGTCTACACTTGAACAATTTTTCCCCTATGGAAAAATCTACAGCTTTCCCCCCACACGAAAAAAAACACCTTCTCTTTTTCTGTTATGTATTTTATTTAAATGAGAGAGAAAAGGAAAACCTACAGTGGAAGAGATTATCATTTGGATTCCTCCTGTTATATATAGTTAACAGTGTAATCTATGCACATCCTCTAACAAGATCACATGAGGCAGCAAGATGAGAGCAAGGCTTGAAACTGCTGTTTAAATTGTAGAGGTTCTCTGTTGATTTGCCTTTTCTTCCTAGTTCTATCATCTATATCAGCGGTGCTCAAACTTCTCTCTCTCTCTCTCTCTCTCTCTCTCTCTCTCTCTCTCTCTTAAAAAAAAGCTGCATGTCTCAATGGATTACTTAGTGAACCTTCCGTTTTCCGCTACAAATGAAAACACATGCATAGCTCACATTTTAACAACCAAATGCAATGGATGAAGACCAAGAAATATATGATAAAGATAAATAAGATGACCTTTTTTGTTATTTGGCACTGGCATCATTGCCAGAACCAGAAGAATATTATGAAAATCATGGGTTCTAGGCCAGTTGGATAAGAAGGACCACTTTAAATGGTAAATTGTTAGGTAAAATTAGTAGACCGCAGGGCCGCCAACTTGAATCAAATATGGGGGGGCAGGTAAGCCCGGCCTCCAATCACTTGTGTGTGCACAGTCCATTTGCCTCCACTGGTGTCATGCCCTGCCCCCAAGCCCAGCAGCAAAGCAATGGTGGGCAGAAGAGGGAGGGGAGCTGAGGGGTGCCAGGCAGCAGCCATGTTGCCCCAAGGTGTTTTCTAGCAATGAAGGTGCAATGGCAATGCCCATCATTTGGGGGGGACTAGCCCCCTCAAATATTTTATTGGGTG
Organism: Lacerta agilis; assembly: GCF_009819535.1. Classification (NCBI taxonomy): domain Eukaryota; kingdom Metazoa; phylum Chordata; class Lepidosauria; order Squamata; family Lacertidae; genus Lacerta; species Lacerta agilis. Next base: position 28,366,752 of record NC_046323.1, read on the forward strand.
ACTAAAGGGACATGGGACAAGGTAGAGTAGGTTCCCTGCCCCCTTCTTTGACTTGACGTACAATACTAAACATAGTTATGAAACTGCTTTGAATTCTGATATTGAGATGTCATGCGTCCTACATACATTGGTAACCCATGGTATAGCTGTGCAAAAATGTGTGAATGCTGATGGTAGTTGGCACTGTGCATATGTGTCTCTGTAAATGATGCTTACCTGGAGTGGTATCATTCTTGGATACATCACCAATGTACCTCCATCATCTACCAGTGTGATGTAGTGGTTAAGAGCGGTAGACTCGTTATCTGGGGAACCGGGTTCGCGTCTCCACTCCTCCACATGCAGCTGCTGGGTGACCTTGGGCTAGTCATACTTCTCTGAAGTCTCTCAGCCCCACTCACCTCACAGAGTGTTTGTTGTGGGGGAGGAAGGGAAAGGAGAATGTTAGCCGCTTTGAGACTCCTTCAGGTAGTGAAAAGCGGGATATCAAATCCAAACTCCTCCTCTTCTTCTTCTTCTTCTTCTTCTTCTTCTTCTTCTTCTAAGAGTCAACAGGAAATTGATGTCTGTGAGTATATGAACCTTCACATCTGGTTCATATTGATTTCTATGCAAGTGATTTGACAGCCATCTTTAGAACAAGGGCATCATTGCTTTCATACAAATGTATCAATTTAAGGGGGAAAGATAGAACAATTACATTTTTCTAAGATTACTTTTTCATTTATTAAAATGACAGTAAATCATTGTATCTAGGAGAAGCATTCAAATGAATCCATATGAATGTGCCAAAGGTTATCCCTGAAAACAAAATAATAAATTATTTGGAAAATGAATTATATATTATGTTGTCTCCCCCACCCCCATTCTGCTTTAAAAAGTAAAAAGTAGAAATCTGTAATAATGATCTTCTGTAATCAACATGATAAATTTGATATTCAGGGGTACAGTTTTTGCCTGGAAATCCTAATGCAAATGATGAAAGGATCCATGAAAAGCAACAGTGAAGTTGATAAATGAACTTGTAAAAGACCATACATTATCTGGTTCTTGAACTGAACAAAACAAAACAAAACAAAACAAAACAAAACAAAACAAAATAAAATAAAATAAAATAAAATAAAATAAAATAAAATAAAATGAGAGTGTTAAAAACTGCAATAATGCACTGCTGAGTGCATTCTTCATATGCTCAATCAACATGGTCCACAACATCCATTAATATGGCAACATAGTTCTACAGCCAGGAAATGTGCATAAGTTAGTGAAAAGGACAGACGAAAATGCATTATATTAAGGAAAATCGCTTTGCAAAAATGTGCATATTAGGGAAAATGGTATACAAATATGTGTATAAGCAGAGAAATTCACACTAAATTGTGAATGGTGAATTTTAACGAGAATTTCTTTCTCCCTTAAAAAAATGACAATGTGAAAATGTGGAGGACTGAAGTTTGGGGGAAATGAGAAACTGAGAAAAACTGAAATCGACATATTTCCCCATTCCTCAAGCCAAGGGAGCAATCCTCCCCTGGTATCACATGCATGTTTCAAATCCCCTCTCTTAGCCCCACTGGGGCAGGGCATAATCCAAACTTTTAAAATGGTTGGATTAACACCCCTCTGCAAAACAGGGCTACTAAGAGCTTTGGAAAGTGGTTTCAGTTATGGTAACAGAATGGAGCGGAGGAAAAGTGTTATACTTCCTCTTGTAGTCACCCTGCTCTGGTGGAAAATGAGCACACAAGTCCATCCTTCATGCTCACCTTCTAAGTTTTTTCAAATATCGGGAATCAAATCACAAATATCTCCTGTTTCATCTGTTTTGGCCAATGTGCTCCCCAACATCTTTAAAATTTGATAAATAAATATTCATGACATGTTTTTACCTGCATAATTTTATTTACACTATCTTGAATGAATCCATGAATGTATCCATGAGTAAATAATGGATGCTATCACAGGACCAAGCACTATCGCCCTTATATTTTCAAATATTTAAAATATAGGTGTTAAACCTGGCGGTGCAGTAATACAGTGGCTGTTAGCAATGTCACTTAACTAATGCAGATGCAGCCCATAGAGAAGAAATCCTGATAACATTTTATTTAGCAAATTAAACAAAAACAGTGAATATGTCGAGGGGGTCAGAACTCTTGTCTTTTTTTACTTCAAATCTTGTACATAGCAGGGAGACATTCAACCAAACATACATGGGGAAATTCCCTCAGAAGTATCCAGCCAATGAGGGCACACACTATGTTAGCAAACATGTCCTGGTTGTGAAGCAACACCTCCACTCATTCCCCTCTTGGCTAGCTGACTTTAAAACAAACAAACTTAACCCTTTAGTTGCACGCAGAATGAACTCTGCTGTTATACTTCCAACTCAGGGGCTAGACGGGCAAATTGTTTGACATAATATAAGTCAGTTTCCTGTGTTTATTACAGTTTATTATACAGAGTCTGGCTCTACATTTACCAATCTGCTTATAAATGAAATTTCATTTCTCTGCTGTGTGGCGGCAAATGAGAGACAGTTAAATAATGACAGGGTAAAGTAAAAACCTTTCTTTAAGAAGGGAACCTTTTGTACAACTATTACATCCTTTTCTTCCTTTTTTGTATGTGGACCTGGGGGAAAATGATAATTTGTCTTGATCAATCAAATATGCAGTACAGCTCCTCTCCTGAATTCCTTCTAATTTTCAAAGAAATTAATCAAATGAATCTGTCTTGCTCAACAAATTGAAAATATTGTAAGTTAAGACTATAAAAATTAATTATGAAATGCAGGGAGGATGAGAAAGAAGCTTAAAAATGCATCTTCCCTAAATTTGAATCGTTATTTTGCATAATCACAAACCACTTCTGTGATTGAAGGCACTCTCTAAAAATCATGCACAGCAGTTAACAAGTGGCCCGATCTAGACATATGCAATTATTAAAGGTCTGGGGGAGGAAGTGCTGCCTACAACAAAAAAAGAAGTGAGACAACGGAAAGAAATGAGTGGTAGAAGCTTTTAAAAGGCGATATGATAAAACAGAACATGTAAATTCAAGTAGAAAAAGAAAAGAAGTGTGGCTCTATTTTGATTTATGCCATAGCCCTTATCTGGTGCAGTCATGACATGAATTAAGTGAAAGAAGGAACAGACTGAACAAACTAGGGAAGGAACACTCCCCCCCCCACCCCAAAGATACATATACAATTACACTCAACATTCAGCAGAGTCATTTCACCTACAGAAACAGGTGAGCTGAATTGATGCACTAAGTATATCCAGAAGATACATGTGTATATCCACCTACAGAAACCTACGGTGTTGACATATGGTAGGCATTGTGGCACCCTCCTAATGCCATTGGATTGCACTTCCCATCAACCCTGACCATTGGCCATGCTGGCTTGGGCTGCTGGGCTTTGCAGTCCAACAGCATCTAGAAGGCATCATGTTGGGCACCCCGACATATTGTTCAGCTTTTGTGTTGGACAAAGGAGATTAGCAAGTGGGAACGATAGATGATGATAGAATGGTATTTGCCCAAAGTCTGCTAGAGGCACATGCAGAAGTTTATATATACATCTTCTGCACTGGAGCAGTGTGTTCAAACAGGTGCTCTCTCTCTCTCCCTCTCTCTCTCTCTCTCTCTGTGTGTGTGTGTGTGTGTGTGTGTGTGTCCAACCCAAAAGTGAGGACTGAAAGGATCGCATGCCCAACCCCACTTCCGAAAGGTTCCAAGGTTGCATCTTGAAAGGAGCATGGGACTGGATTTAGGACCCTCCTGATTTCCCTTTCCTACCATATTCAGCTGTGCAATGAGACTGTGGCCTATGGGAAATGGCTCACTGCAGAGCTGGCAAATGTTTGTCCCCTTTGAGGATGTTGGATGTTTCGGGATATTTGCAGTGAAGATGACATGCCCAAACAGAGAAGAACCTCCAACCTTCCTAGACTCTCCTTCTTGTGATGATTGATCTATTGATTTTCCTTCAGGGTTGCTGACCTCATTTCCTACTCTCCTCTTCATCCTTACTTTGGCAGAGGAGACATCTTTGTGCATCTCTCCTACTGAGATGAAAGAGCAAGCATGGCTCCCCCCCCCCCCATTTCCACCTCAGTTAATTAGAACTAGGATCTTTCCTATCAAACATGTACTTTCGGAAATAAATGTGCCTTGCCCATTTTCCTGAACTCAGAGTCCCAGTGTGAGTCTATCCAGGGTGCAGTGTCCTTCTCCAACACAGATCCAGTCGTCTGTTAGCATCTTAACTACAAACACCAACACAGTGTGCACCTAATTTCCATATGTGTAATACATAGGGTCATCAGAAGCTGTCTCATACTGACACATAAGGACCTATTTTCAACTTTAATCAGCTTCCACGCAGTACAGGTACATTCGGTACAAAATAATAAAAAAATATAAATGTAGTTTCTGTACACACTATATCTTTAAAGCACATTCAAAGCACATGCTTTCCCTCAAAGAATTCTGGGCACTGTACCTTCCCCCTCACAGAGTTACGATTCCCAACAACCCTTAACAAACCACAGCGCCTGTAATTCTTTGAGGAGGAAAATGTTATCTGCATGTGCTTTAAAGGTATTGTTTGTATGCAGTCATAGTTAAAAGGTGGCATTTCAGTCACCTTTTTCCAAACAAAGAAAAAACACATGAAGGGAGTTAAGGTACAAATTCAAAACGGGGCATGGAATTACTCTAGGTTTATACTAGTAGCTCAACAAAGAACATAAACAGGGTCCATTGAGTATAATTGAATCAAGGAGTTTTCCATTATATTCAAATGACTTTCACAGCAGGAGAGTGTTGTTTAGTCAGAGAACACTAGAGACAGCTATACCATCTAAAACCACATCACTTTACTTCTCTGCATCATTTAAACTTTACCATTTTTAGTGTTTTTTTTAGAAATCACTCTGTGTGTTGAGAGTTAGTTATCCTTCAAGCAAGATGATCTCTCTTGCATGTGGCTTCTGTTCTGTGAAGGTCATGTTGAATGTGAAATACAGAGGTGGCAAATTTAATAACCCCTACAAGGTGTATACATAACCCATAAGAAGAACCTCAGGGTCCATTCCGTTGTCTCCATCTCACTTTGTATAGGGATATTTGTGGAACCAGTATGACGGACTTTCTTAGATTTGATTGGAGATCTAAATCAGCATTCCCCAAGCAGGAACCCCCTCAATGTTTTGGACTACAACTCCCATCATCCCCATCCAGCACAGCCCATGGGAGTTGTAGTCCAAAGATATCTGGAGGGCACCAGGTTGAAGAAGGATGATCTAAATTATGTATACTCGTGTGATGCTCAGACCTAAGATTTTAATATGCAGTTTGCATAAATAGGAAATATGGAAGGGCTTCATTTTAGTTAGCTCTTGACAGGTTTTACAACTCATTATAATACTTGGGTAAACCCTGGAATATATGAAGGGATGATAAAAAGAGAGCATCTGGGAATATATTTCATGGTAAATTCTCTAGTATCTCACATACATGACATTAGGGAGCTTTTTAAGTCAAGAAACCAGAATTTCCTAACAGTCTTCAGCAGCTCTGGTGCTGTGGCTAGCAGGGGCACCAACTCATGGAGGGCAAACAAATCCTATTGAAAGAGGAAATGCTTCCAGGCTCAGTTATAAATGTGATCTCAGTTAATCAGAGAGCACGCGGTGAAAGGAATGACACCACAATGTAGCCAATCAAAGGGGCTGGTGCCACTGAGGGCAAACATATTCAATTCAATGCTTCCAGAAGAGGGTCACCTTTACAAACAGTGTCAAAGCAATTAGAATAATATGTGGGGAGGTTACAAAATGTAGGGAATACTTTTTGCTCAGGTCCAGCAGAAGTATTGTTGCATCACTAGATTGCCCTGCAAAGCATTCTTCTTTAGACAGATAACACTTCGTATTTGGCCCTCCAAATATTTTTTGAGGGGGCCGTGCCCCTTCAATATTCAGAGGATGTTGTACGACATCAATCAATCAATCAATCAATCAATCAAATACCTTTATTGGCACCACAGTATAAAACATTTCAAGTAACTAGAATAATTAAAAGGACAAGGGTGAAGCTATCAAGGGTTATACGGTTACACTATGGTCGTGTGCATTTGGATGTTCTGCTGTGCCCTGTCTATTTCCCAAAAGGATAGTTCGTTAGGAACCAATTCGGGTAAAATTATGGCTAAAAAGGAAGCTACCAAAGCAGTAATATCTTTGTCCCAATCTGCCTGGAGAAAGCTTATCTGCCTTCTTCTTGGAGTTGTGGGCTGGAGCTCCAACATTTTGCTAAGCATCAGTTGGGGAGGTCTGCTGTGTAAAGAGCAATTTAAGAGATTGTGGTCCATTGAATCAGGTAGTTATTGATTGCAGACATACAAATGGGCTTGAAATGGAATGTGTGAGAATCTGCCTTTGGTCACTGCAGAGGGGAAGGTATTTAGTCTCGTGAGCATAAAGGCTCTTCGATGGGAAGGGAGATCCTTTAGATCAGGCTTCCCCAAACTAAGGCCTGTTATATACTACATATAGCCATTTGTATGTCTCATGAGTCTTCCTTCTGGGTCAAATTTGTAGTTCTCACAAATAGCACTTCAGGGTGTTCAAAGCCCTTCACATATTCTACCACAACAGCACAGAATTAAGGACTGTATATACCAATCTATGAACACAGAAAGCAGTATATAGATTTTAAATATGCTGTTTACTGTTGACAATGGGAAATTACTAGAGAATGGTAGTGCAAATATTTCTTTCTAATTACAGATGCAATCTTCAAAGCAATCCTCGCAAATGCAAGCTTTCATCTGGGTTGTTCTTTCCAAGCGATGTCCCAAATTGTCATTCTTAGGGGCAGTAGCAAAAACAAATGCGAAAACGGGTGAGATCAAAGTTGGAAAGTAATTAACACTGTCTTTTCCTTTTTAATTGAAAAAGAAAATGTGGTTCTGGTTCAGCAACCACGATTCTGTATTCTGGGTTCATTTCTGCAGGAAAGACTCTTCATTTAGCTGTTGGAGAGGGAGAAAGGACAAGGGATCCCTCGCTTAGTAAATAAGAAACCCTGAGAAAAGGAGTGATGCTTCGCCATTCAAGTATATAAATATTGTTTTTGTGCTGAGTTTCCCATGACCATTTCTTTTCACCTGATAATGGTTTGCTTAACACATCCTTTTTATTGTCTCTCAAGCTATTTTGAGTGTCTAGAATCCATCTCCCTGGGTTAATTGTTTTACCATTTATCTTTGGTCCATCACTGAATTAATTTACGTGTGTGACACTGATTTTATTGTCTAGGCTGTAGACTTTGCTTTCTGTTCACGCTCAAATTATTATTATTTTGTTACTATTCTTTTGTCTAGGGTTTTTCTTTCTTTCTTTTTTTTTGGAGAGCAATATGTGATAAAAAAAACTTTGCAGATAACATGTTTTCAGATATGCTTTTTAAAAATAACAAAAAACCCGGCGCCATGATTTTCTGCACTGATGCTAAAAGATAAACTGCATTTCCGTGATGTCCCATCTAATGGCTTCCTTTTCTCCTTCCTAACCTCTTATTTGGAGAGAGGAGATGAAAGTAGCAAGGAAGAAGAGATGCATGAAGGTCATCAGTGAAGATTCATAAACCATTGTGAATAATGTCAGAACTATAATTTAATTAGTGGCCCATCTGACACTTTCTGTTTGACGAGCACTAAATGTCCAATTATCATTTAATATCTGCTCTAATCAGTTCTGGCAAATTTTGCAGGCACACAAGAGATGATATTAATAGACGGAAGGGAAGCTACTTTTTTGCCACATAATCAGAGAGAGGGTGGGGGAAAGAGAGGGCATGTGAATTTATTCCAAAGAGAAGCCAAAGTAAGTCACTTACATGCATGGCTAAAGCTTCATTACCCCAAATCAAAGAAATGGACCCAAATGTCACCCATCCACATATGAACACGTAAACATCCATAGCATAAAGGTGATGTAATGTATTTATTGTCTTTGTGGCTCCTTTACAGTTTTCGTTGGATGGACCCCTTAAGGATTTGCTTCATAAAGAGCTTGTCATATTCTCAGCAGCGACAATTCAGCAAGAAATTACAGCTGGAGGAACCAGTCAATTTCAGTTTTCTCCGTCACTTTCCCATTCTCAAATTTAATTCTCCACATTTCTGCAGCAATCCAGTTATGTTGATACACTGCAATTTCAAAATTTTATGCTGTCAGCTTCTATGCTGTAGACTTACATTGTGTGATTTTAGAGGAATGCCTTGCTTTTCATCCTCTGTTGTTCATTGTGAAGGCCTTTGGCTATACACAGTAAATTGAATTAAATTGGTTTTCTTTTGTCTCATTTCCCCAGCCTTCAGTTCTACACATTTTTGCACCATTATTTTATTTTTATTTTTAAAAAAGAAATATTCATGAAATGCTGTGAGCATTTTAATTCAAATTTCTTTTCACACACATTTCTGTATGCAATTTTCCCTAGCCTAACACACTATAAATATTTCCATAATATGTGTGTTTTAAGCACACTTCCTCCCAATATAGGCATTTTTTATACCTCCGTATACATTTTGCATACATTTGGAGAACTGCACCAGAAAATTCAGAGAAGTACAAATTTCAAAGGATAGCTATATTTCAGTTGGCTTATTGGGAAAGGGACAATTAGGTAGGCTTGCATTGAAATCTGAACTGAATCAAATTTCTTCTCCATCCCTACATACAAGTGACTCAGCATTGGTGCCACCTAAGACTTGTTCCAATCTTCTAGTGTGCCATCATTCAACTCATGTCAATAGGCAGGGTCTCCCTGGCTATTGAAATCAGGTGGATGTCATCACTGCACTCTTTTTGCTGCTTGCTAAAAACATTTTTGTTTAGGCAACTACCCAGATACGTATAGCACCGACATGTACTCGAATCTGTTTTTAGCTTATCATTGATATATATTTTTTAAAGAAATGTTTTAAATATCTCTTTTTAACCATTGGAGTATCCACTCTTCCCCCAGTAGCCTCAGAGGCAAGAAGAACAAACAGTTCATATTTTATGGCTTTTTATTCAGTCATCTGGTTGCAAGACAAAAGATCCATATCTCCACACACAGGAGACGGTGGCTACTCCTCTTCCATCACCCACAACATCCTGGAAACCTGCTAGAAGGCACAGGAGTCACATCCCTCTGCATTCTCTGTTCTTGAATGTGGAGGGACCGGTGAGCCCTTGGACTAGGACAGGGCCAGATTTAGGTTTGATGAGGCCCTAAGCTACTGAAGGTAATGGGGCCCTTTATATGTTCAACTGTCCTTTGTTAACAACAAATTGTCGCTGTTTTTTGTGTTGAATATATGCTACACAGTAATTTATGGACCTAATAGGTATCTAAAGTAATTTGCACATGCAGAATGTAAAGGTATAGGGACCCCTCACCATTAGGTCCAGTCGCAGAGGACTCTGGGGTTACGGCACTCATCTCGTGTTACTGGCCGAGGGAGCCGGCGTACAGCTTCTGGGTCATGTGGCCAGCATGACTAAGCCACTGCTGGCGAACCAGAGCAGTGCATGGAAATGCCGTTTACCTTCCCGCTGGAGTGGTACCTATTTATCTACTGTCGGGGTTTGGGTGCTGGAGCTCCTCGTGCACAAACTTGGACTGCTCATGCACGAGGTACCAGTAGCGGGGAAAGCGGCCAGCGTTCCGCGTGCTTTTGAGCACGGGCGCCGGCCAGGTCTCACAATCTGAAGGTTGAATAAGCCGGGTGATGACTCCGAAGGTGCATGAGTTCTGAATTGCCTCTTAAAGAAAAATGTTGCCTCAAGAAATAGTATATGCCCTGACTCTGAATAGATAGATCAACTTAAGGAAATTAAAATTTTTATTCTAAACCTTTTACTCCCTCTTTTACCCCAAAGAAAGACAGACACCGGTTATATCTTTAGTGGCCTTGGCAGAACCCGCGTAGGCTCGTCCCCTAAGCTAAGTTCTCCTAGACTCAAAGTCCCTGCGCGCCCAATCTTCCGCGAGGCTAACTAATTAAACTAAAACCGAAATATCTTCCGCAAGCCTAGCCCTAGGCTAAACCTAAAGAAACCTAACTAAAGCTAAACCGAATGATCTTCCGCGATCTAACTCTAACTAAAGGAAAAACCCATCCAACCCATCCAGCCCGCTCCTAATACCCTTAAACTAAACTTGACTTCAACTAAAACCCAACTAAAGCAAAACGGAAAGAACGTGAATGAACCCAACTGAACGTGCCTAAGCGGGGAGCCTCAGCCTTTTATTTAGGAACAAACGTGACATCATGATCAATGCCTCAACCAATAAAATCACTGTTGCTGCCCTCCAAAAAGGCGGGAAGCAAATTTAACGCTCATTAATAACTTTGAACATGACCGGAACTATAAAATAAAGGCGGATTAATCTCATTGGTGAACCAAACCATTCATTCTTACTTTCACTTTCGCTTTTGCGCGTAGCAATACCAAAAGTAGTTCCTGAAAACCTCATCAAACAAACAAATAAATGTGGATCCTATAGCGGATCCGTGCAGCGTATTCCGACAATCTACTTGCACTTTGATGTGCTTTTGAACTGCTAGGTGGGTAGGAGCTGGGACCGAGCAACGGGAGCTCACCCCATCGTGGGGATTCGAACCACCGACCTTTTGATTGGCAAGCCCTAGGCTCTGTGGTTTAACTCACATCACCACCTGCTGTGTAGGCACCCTATATATAGAAATGAGCAAACTAGTGATATTTTAGGGAGCAGGCTAGCAGGCGGGGCCCATTACTTACATAATAGGAGCCTACACAACACAAAACACTTTTGCTTTATGTAGGTTTTATTTTATTTGTTTTTTTATCTTATATTTTGGAAATGTAATCCAGGTGTGGTTTTTTCCCTTTAATTTTTTTGTGGCCCCCAAGAGAGTGGGGCCCTAAGCTATAGTTTGTTTAGCTTATATGTAAATCTGACACTGGACTAGGAGGGTCTCCCATACTCTCCAGGGAGGTCTCTGCTGTCTGCTCTCTAACTTCCCCTCCCTCATCCTGCACTATCTCGTAACTAGGGATTTCCTCATTCAGCTGTGCATCATCCCTGTCTCCCTCTCCTCCTGAAACTGCTGGAGGGCAAAACTTCCCACTCCTCCTCCTCTTCTGGCTCATTTCCCATTCCTCCTGTTCAGACCAGTCCCGGACACCAGCTTTAGTGATTAATTTATTATTGTTTTCTTTTTGTAAATCACTTTGATGTTTTCAGTGGTTTTTTCACAATCAAGTAGCATATAAATTTTATGCAATAAACTGGGCAAATATAAGACATCCTGATTCAACTGAGCACCAGCTTGGTTCAGAAGAAGAAGAAGAAGAAGAAGAAGAAGAAGAAGAAGAAGAAGAAGAAGAAGAAGAAGAAGAAGAAAGAGGTGGCATCCAGACAATACCTTTTTCTTTGTTGAACCAAAGATAAAACAGTCTGAAAATGTTAGTCGTTTTTCATTATTATTATTTTAAAAAGCACATGATGGCTGCTTTGTTTTTACACCATTTTACAAAGACCTCGACTAGGCGAACTGAGAGACAGATATTGATGACATCATAACAAGCGTCAGCTGGGTCAAGGTCAGGACAAGGTGCCCTCGCTCCCATCTGTGATCAATATCCCCAAGGCTTCATTGAGAGCTCTTTGTCTCGATAAGAAGCTTTTTCTAATGAGAAAGTGATTTTTCACGTGACATATGAGATTTCGCCACACAGCTCTGATGCAGCCCAAACAAAGCCAAATGTTTGCTACACGGTTGCCTAGACCAGCTGATTAGCAGCTAATAAGCTTGGGAGCGCAACCTGACAGGTCCCCTTTCATGACAAAAGAGCCGGTCACAGAGTGAGATTCAAAGCGGACCCATTCCCCATCATCAAAGAGTTTGGGCTGCATTTGTAGAGCAAAAACAAAAAGCGTGGCGCTTGATACTTCCCTATTTCTATTTCTATGAATAACACCCCGTCTAAGGCTGCCTTGGCCGAGGTTTCAATTTAGTAAGAGCTTATCTGGCCTGCGTGAACCTTCTTGACCCCTCATGACTATTTCCGGTCTGCCATATGGATCATACTGCACAGACCACTATGAATGGGTCACAGTGTTGCAGCGATGGAAATTGTGAGCCCCCACACCCCTATTAATGTGGAGCAGCCTGTATGTGGGGAGCAGCTTGAGGTTAATGGTAAAGACAACAGGGCTATGGACGTGAGGTCTCCCCGCTCCCAAAGTTCTGACATTAATGTGAAATGGGTCCTTTACAATACACCCATACAAGCGTAGGCCCCCTTTCACACTAACGCTAAACACAATGGCCAGGATACCAGGTCCAGTCGATGGGAGGGGGGGGCTTGAGCAACTGCTCCCCACTTATGCATTCAGCTAGTGAGGGGGGGCTGGACTTGTGTAGATCTCCCCCTCACTCACACTATATTTAATTAGGATATATATATATATATATATATATATATATATATATATATATACACATCCTAATTAAATATAGTTATCCTAATTAAATCTATATCTATATCTATCCATCTATCTATCATTTATCTATCTATCTATCTGTCATCTATCTATTGTCTGTGTATATATATATATATATATAATTTGATTTTACAAGTGTAGAATTATAACAAAACAATATACACATCCATATTTAGAGATTTCTCTGAATCTCCAGACTTCCCACCTTCCTCTCCATGGGTCTTATTGTCAACCTTTTCATAATAATAATAATAATAATAATAATAATAATAATAAATTATCTGGGCAGCTCTCAACAGAATACTAAAAACACGGTAAAAGATCAAACATTAAAAACTCCCCTAAACAGGGCTCCTTTCAGAGGTCTTCTAAAAGTCAGATAGTTGTTTATTTCTTCGCCATCTGATGGGAGGGAGTTCCACAGGGTGGGCACCACTACCGAGAAGGCCTTCTGCCTGGTTCCCTGTAACCTCGCTTCTTGCAATGAGGGAACCGCCAGAAGGCCCTCAGCGCTGGACTTCAGTGTCCGGTTTGAACAACTATTTCATTGTCCATATTTTACATCTTTCCATATTGTCCATGATGTATGCTACATTACAAGTGTTATTAAAATCCTGCTAATGGTTTCGTCTGCTTACAGTGGTCTCCCAGATAAATTGTAAATTTTCCCCATTCTTTATGAAAGTTTTGGTCCTCTTGGTTCCTGAGCTTTCCAGTCGGTGTTGCCATTTCAGCATACTCCACCAGCTTGAGTTGCCATTCCTCTCTGGTAGGGACTTTATCTTCTTTCCATCTTTATTTAATTATGATTTTAAACCTCAAGTAAGCATGCAGTTGCTGGGGTAGGAGAAAGAGATGCTGCATTAAGCAGTGCTGGGTACCGTGTTGCTAGCATGCTCCCTGCAATGGATTAAAAAAAATCCATTTAAAAACTCCTTGTTTGGCCACAGACCTTATATGAAGGGTCAGAATTATTTACTTTCTTTTTAAAATCTTCTAGAAAAAGATGGCTGGTGGAGCATGGGCAGTCTTATGAGGAATCCTAGAAATGACTGACTCTCGTTGTATGGATGCCTACCAGCACTGTTCCTTAACTAGCCATCAAGCCATCATCATTACAGCCTCATGGATGCTTAACTTCCAAAGCGAAATTCAACCAATATCTCATTTTTTAACAGATTGAAAAGTGCCAGTAGCATTTTAAAAAAGAAACAGTCTCTGGTGCTACCCAAGCCTGAGAATATTATATAAGAGAGAGAGAAGCTATCCGCTTGGGATAATGCTTCCCATGGAACAGATTTCTAAAGAAGGAAGTATTCAATTTTCAAAATAAGACCAGAAATTCAATAGCACACAAGACTTCATTAAACAGGTATACTTTTTTCTGCTCAACACCTGGTCCTTCTTCCATAAGGTTGCTTTCAAAAGAGCATGGTGCTGTGGTTTATATCATTGCATTATTGTCAGAAACTCTGTTAGGTCATGCAAAGCGAGTTGCATTTTAGCTGTAGCTCTGCAAATCCAAAAGAGGAATGAGTCCGACGTCTGCAAGCAACCATACATGTCTGACAACATGTGATTCCTAAAGCACTTCACTGACATGATCCAAAGATGATGATGATGATGATTATTATTATTATTACCCCGCCCATCCGGCTAGGTCCCCCAAGCCACTCTGGGCGGCTTCCAACAAATATTAAAATACATTATGAACCATCTGAAAGCCAAAACAGGTAAATGAGTAATTGATTAAGTTAGGGGATTTGTCTTTTTCCTCAAAGAGAGCCCTCCGAAGGCTGCTTTACATAGGAACCAAAGTAAGGAAAATGTTGCTGTAATAGTATGCCACTAATGCAGCCCATGTTTTGTTAGCCCAAAAATGGAAAACAAGTGAGGTCCCAACTAAAGAAGAATGGTAACTTAAATTGACGGAATATGTGCAGCTTGTGGACCTAACACACAGAATAGGAGAACAAGAAGAACATATGTTTAAAGAAGATTGGAAAATGTTTATTGAATATATGGGGGGGGGGAATTGTCTACACTTGAAAACGTTGGCAGCATTCAGATCACTTCAACAGTGTAAATCAGTTTTGATGGATGCAATAATGGAATACTGAATGGTTTAGTTTATATAAAATATGCAGGGATTTATGTTATGCAAAAATGAACCATGGAAAGAGAAGAAGGGATTTTTTTTGATATTTTAAGGTTGTTTAAATGAATATTCCAAATTTTAAAACAGAAAAATTAATAATAAAAATTATTAAAAAAATAAAATGTTGCTGTAATGAAGACTTAAGGGTCCTCATGGCAAAAGACAAATCCTATTCATATCTTCTCTAAGTGAGTAGATAACTGAACAGGGCTACAAAGGGAATTTGGTTTGACCACACTAGTGAGTCAGAAATCACCTCTAGAGGAGGACTCCTATGCATGCTCCTGGCAATATATGGTACATCCAAGCATAAGTGAAAGATGGAGATATATCGCAAAGGCTGCTCCCAGTCTATCCAGTCTAACTTGTGTCCTATGTTTGTTGTTTTTACAGGAACTAGATCCAAATTGGGTGAATCCACAGATAAATCTTTGAAATATGAAAGTGCATGTTGGGTGCATTCAAATCAATTGTTCAGATCTGGAGTACACATCAATATTTGTATTAAACAAGGTGTGTAGTTCAGGGCGCAGTAGTGGTTCACCATCTGGAAATAACCTTAGCACCAAAGTGTGTCTCGTCCCAATTTTGTATTTTTTCAAATGCCAGGTAAAGCCCATCTTTTTTGCTGGACTTCTTAGTGGCTGACAGTTTGTCATTTTTATGGTGTTTTAAATTATGCAATTGATGCAATTTATGGGAATTGTTTTAATGTTTGTGTTTATTATGTATTAGGCAATAATATACTGGTCACTTATCTTGCATAGATGATGCAGATAACACAACCTTTGGTCAAATACAAATCACACAAAAAAACATTCAAGCCAGTGTAATAAGGTAGCCTTTCCGGTATCTGAGCTTTCCCAGGACAGAATAAAAACAATTCCTTCCAGTAGCACCTTAGAGACCAACTAAGTTTGTTATAGGTATGAGCTTTTGTGTGCATGCACACTTCAAGAGCCAGTGTGGTGTAGTGGTTAAGAGCAGTAGTCTCGTAATCTGGTGAACCGGGTTCGCGTCTCCGCTCCTCCACATGCAGCTGCTGGGTGACCTTGAGCTAGTCACACTTCTCTGAAGTGTCTCAGCCCTACTCACCTCACAGAGTGTTTGTTGTGGGGTAGGAAGGGAAGGCAGAATGTTAGCCGCTTTGAGACTCCTTCGGGTAGTGAAAAGCGGGATATCAAATCCAAACTCTTCTTCTTCAAGTGTGCATGCACATGAAAGCAGGACAAAGCTTCTAAGTATGATTAGATTGTGCAGGTGAGACAGGGGTTTCCTAGGACACTTATCTATGTTTATTTACTGCAATAAAAGAAGAAGAAAACCAGCTATTGTCTTGTTGGGCTGTGTATGTGATAAAGGGGAGCTATACTGGGGTGAAGGTGTCTTCTTCCATTTGTCCCCGTGTCAGTTTTAGTTTATTGGTTAATTTTTCTAGTAAGGCTGTTTCCCAAACTATTTGATAACATTGATCCTAACAGGTCTCTCCAGTGTCTGCCTATGATGTTTCTGGTTGCTGAGAGTAGGTGGGTTATGAGGTCTTTGTGACGTGAAAAAAAAATGAAACAATTTGACTTTTGGGTTACTATTGCTTGTTTGCAAAGTGAAGGTCAAGGGATGCTCTAAGCCTTTCCATCTGTTTACTAAGAAGACATTAAAGGTAAAAGGTAAAGGGACCCCTGACCATCAGGTCCAGTCGTGTCCGACTCTGGGGTTGCGGCGCTCATCTCGCTCTATAGGCCAAGGGAGCCGGCGTTTGTCCGCAGACAGCTTCCAGGTCATGTGGCCAGCATGACAAAGCCGCTTCTGGCGAACCAGAGCAGCGCACGGAAACGCCGTTTACCTTCCCGCTGGAGCGGTCCCTATTTATCTACTTGCACTTTGATGTGCTTTCGAACTGCTAGGTGGGCAGGAGCTGGGACCGAGCAACAGGAGCTCACCCCGTGGCAGGGATTCAAACCACCGACCTTCTGATCAGCAAGCCCTAGACATTAGCTCACATATAATAGGCAATAAGTGTAGTTTGCATGACTCTTGCAGGAAAAGGCCCTTGAACAGTCATGCTTCAGCATCCTACATTAGTTGGAATCTATAAGTGGCTTTCAAGGGTAACTCCAAAACCGAGTGCATTGCAGTAAATTACCCTGGAAGCAAGAATCAAAGTGGAGAGATGGAAAGTTGTGAGGCAGCCATTCCAGCAAATGGCCTGATGTTTACTGAGCTGTCTATGTACTACAACAGCCTTTAATGCTGCAATAACAAATGCTGCACAACGAAGACAATGGCAGCCCTCAGCACCTTTAACCAACAACACTTCCCAGAATTCTTTGGGGGATGCCGTTAGTGTTTAAACTGGTATTATGCTGCTTTAAATGTAAAGTGCAGATGGGGCCTTAATAGTGGATTTCTCTCTTTTTCTTTCAAGACTGGTCTAGAAGTTCCTCGGGTCAAGCTCAGGGCACAGGAAATCCCCTGCACACACCAGTTACAGTGGGAGGCCAGCTTTCTGAGTGCAGTTGCAGTTCATAGCTCCACATCAAAAGGAAGGAAAAGCTAACTTTTGTCTCTGGAAATTGAATCATTTGTTGTCAAAGATTGAGAAAGAAGCCAGAACAGTTGGTAATTTATGTGCACTGGTGCCTGCACTCCTTAGAAGTTGTTTGAATTAAACATTGGCAAGCAAGGGAAAATCAATAAGGTTGTTTAAATGGTTTCAAAGGGATCATTGTGATGACTGAATATTACCTTCTCACTCTGTGTGAGTGTGAGCGTGTGTGTGCACGCAACAGCTGGCTATTTTCAGAGCATGTCTACTAAATAAAGTTATTCAGGATGAGAGTTCAGTTAAAGACAGGACCACTCCCATTTCCATTTTCCCCATTTCCGTTTCCTGTATTAATTCCTGCCAAATAAACATGCCCAATGCGATGGGAGTTTCAAACGGCTCTAACTCCTTTCTTGCCAAAATTACAAAATCTAACCAATGTCATTTCTTATTATTTATTGAACTTATTCCCCCCCCCCATCCTCCACAAGGAGCCCAGGGTGGCAAACAGATATTCAGTTTTAAAACAAGGCAGTAACATTCTAAAACAGATCAAAACAAACAATTACAATGAAAAACATCTAAATTCCATTACAGTTTGAAACATTCTAAAAGCAATTGCTATTAAAACCTGCTTCCATCCAATGATCTTGAGGTTGCCAGGAAAAGTTTTATTCAGCCACCAAATGCCTGGGTAACCAGGAATGTTTTCAAACTCCTCCTGAAAGTTAATATTGATGGAGACAGGCACACCTCACTAGGGAAGGCATTGCACCCCCAGCAAACCATTGCTGGAAAGGGCCTTATAGTTCGTATGGCATTTGAAAATGAATAAACCTTGCAATATACAGGGGGTGGAGTTAAAATGATTATAGAACCAGTAAGATGAAAGTGAAGATTCATGAATTTTTACCCCATTACTCTCCCAATAAGGTTAGCAAGAACACAACAGAATACAAAAAGGTGTCATAATTGAGCTTGGAATTAACCAAGGCATTTTCGCATATTTTTGGGAAATAGTTTGCTTTGCCAAGCCCAGTTCTGAATGGGTGTGTGTGTGTGTGTGTGTGAGAGAGAGAGAGAGAGAGAGAGAGAGAGAGAGAGAGAGAGAGAGTGAGAGAGAGAGAGAGATCAACAGTTGTGTCTGGCTACAATGGATATAATTTCTGTTGCAATCCCAGGGCTCACTGTGTGAAGCCAGGAGGAAAAACTGCCAGAAAAAGTCAAGTTCCAGTTCCCAAGCACCAAAGTTCCACAGAAGAGGCCTTTTTTATTTTTTCCAGTTACTGTTGCACAACTACAGCTTTATTAATTTCTTAGTGGTTCATGCTGAATCAAACTTCTGGCTAGTTTTACACATTTCTTTTTACTAGTGATGTCACCAACGACCAGTTATTTGGTTTGGAATATGAATTTGTCTAGCTCACAGTTATTGACTGCAATGCAAATTTCACCCAACCTGTTTCACCCAAAAGTTCTTTTCCGGCTTGGAAAACTTAGGCTCAACAAATGTGTGGTCAGCATTCAAGCTTCAGTGAGCTTCTTTCTCCTTAGTTTCACTGTTGCTTTTGTAGAACTCAGCAGAGAGGAATTAGATGGCTTTTATTGGCTCTGGCTCCCCCTACTGTTGACCTCCTGCTTTACACACTGCCAGTTCCAAGGCTGCCGCCACTGATATGGGACTTAAGTCCCTTGTTGTATCCAGTCATATAGGGCAGATAGTTTTATGGTATCCTTGGTTTCTGTTTAATTACAGCGGAATAGTTTTTTAAGCAACAAACACTCATCACCAGGCTTCCACAAACTCGGCCCTCCATGTGTTTTTTGGCCTACAACTCCCACGATCCCTAGCTAGCAGGACCAGTGGTCAGTGATGATAGGAATTGTAGTCTCAGAACATCTGGAGGGCCGAGTTTGAGGAAGCCTGCTTATCACCATCATTGCAGGGTAAGCTTCCTTCAAAGTAAATAACAGCAGGATGTATACAAGCACATAGTAGTCAATTTCTATCCCTTAGGTTTTCTACTAAAATATAAATGTTCAATGTTATAGCATTAACGATATAAATTTTATGCTCCTTCAAATCTGTAGATTAAGGATGATTTTGTTGATTGTGGTCTACACATCTCAACACTAGTGCTACATGTGTTTTGTACAAACATGCCATAATCTGTCATAACTTCAAAACAATGGAGTCTAACAGCAGAAAAGGTGAAAAATCCTCATGGTTTACAAATGTTGACTTGAAAAATACTATTGGTGATAATAAATGTTAATATCTGGATAGTCTTATGTGTGACATTTTCCTTCACAAGTCACGCGGTTATCAGAAGTTAATCCTGTCGAGAAACTAATCAAGGAAGGTGTTACACAAATGCAAAACATATGATTAAACTGGGGGAAAGGCAAATCTCATGAAAAGAATGGAATATTATAATGAAATTGCCACTGAATGGAGATGTGAGGGCTTCAAGCTCAGTTTAATTAGGCCATGGAGAGGAATCCCCTAAGACAGACAAGAATTGAACAGCTAATAATCAGTTTGTTCTTTACTGATTACCAGCTAATCATGCCCTAAACACAGTCCTATTTCCCCTCTTGCATGATGAATATATTTCCAGGAGTTTCTTTTAATCTCTTAAATTTTATGGCACACAAGTCCTAATCAGCTAATATCAAGAACTTCAACAATCTTGAGAAGGCCACCTATTGTTTTTGGAGCAAATATTTACATCCTTCTCTGTGTAAAATTGGTAACCACTGTCTGTAGTAGCATGAAGTGATGAGAAGAGCATGGGATTTCAGCTTGCAAATTGTTCACTGTAAATATTATTTATGCGCATGAATCCAGCGTACATGTAAAGTCTCACTTACATCTGTTTCTGCTTACATGTAATAACTGTGGCTTTGCTAATACTCTCCTTTTCAAATATGTTTAAACAGTTCATACTTTAAGGATGTCCACTACTATGGGTTTTAATGGGCACTGAATGTAGATTGTATCATTGGGTGGGTTGTTCAAAGCAAATATAACATTAAATGATAACTCTGAGCAGGTTGTTCTTTTCAATATAAAGAAGGTTTCATGTAACGAGAGATGCATGAAGTATTTCGATTTCTGTGAATTGCAATGTGAACTGATCTGATCCACACTTTACGGACTCATTTGTGGATTGGGATGGAATTCTTGGATTCAGCTACATCCGTCACAATAATATGTTTTGAATGTGTTATAAACATCCAACACCAGATGGCCAGAGAACAAAAAGGAGTTTATATGGATTTTTACATAGGACCCCCCCTTTTGTTGTAACAATTTAATTTCTGACTTATTTATAGCATTTTTTAACCTGTGTCTAGATCCACCCCTTGTTTGGAGTTTGCATTGCTTCTTTTTGGCTCAAGAATTACACCAATACATATTACAAAATGTTTATTTTACACTGAAATGTGTTTGGAAATGTATGCATTGAGATAAAATACATATTTAGCGGTTTATTTTTTGACAGATTCAAAAGCAATAAAATACATATTCAAATAAGAATTTAAGTCACTTTGCATTTGTAAATCACTTTGAGTCATTTTAATGAGTATAGCAATGAATAAAAATAATGAATAACAATAACTTTTTTCAAAAAAAGAGGCTCAGATTAATGCAAAAATAAGATGGATCAGAGTTAGGAATGAACACCTTTGAAAATGACATAGTTTAGAAACAGACTGATCTGTTCACCCCTTGTTCATACTTGGATTCCTTCCATCATTTGCTTGGTTTTCCTCTGAGTTTAAGAGACCATTCCTGAAATTTGTCATGCATAAAGGGGTTAGAAGATCTATCGAAATGGAGGAATAGGTTTAGGGACTTCCGGTTTGGTGCCGGTGATGGCGGACGGGAGCTGAAGAGCTCCGGTTCCCCAAGGGGTGATAGGGGTTTCCGTGCCTGCGCCGCGGGCCCCTTAAAGCCACGGGAAGAGCGTCCCGTGGACCATGGTCTTGTGGGCTCCAGACGTGCCGCCCCCGCTCTCGATTGACCCTCGTAAGGGGGAAAATCGAGCGAGCGAGGCAACGGCACGGAGCTGAAGAGACGGCTGCCCCGGGGGAACAAAGCAGCGATTCCGACTCATCCGAGCACCCAGCACTTCCTAACTAGCTTACGCAAAAGAAGCTCTGTAAGTAATACATTTGATTGACTTTGAGAAAGAAGGAAAATTTTAAACTTGCGGAGAGAGTTTGAAAAGGAAGCCCGCTCTCTTTAGACTGCTTAACAGTGGAGGTAACGGCAAAGGAGCTAAGCCGCGACTAACGGAAAAAGTTTGCAAGTTTTGCGGAACTTTCTAAAAGTGGATTAAAAGTTGTTAAAACTGTTTTAAAAGACTTAAGACTAAGGTTTTGGGCAAGAGAAGACACCGCTCGCCCTCTGGATTGGGATTCCGGGTCGGTAGCGGGCTGCGATATTGTGTTGCCATTTTTTTCGTTTGTAACTGTTTTACCAGCGGAGACATTTTAACTTCTTTGTGGCTGGCTGCAGCCTTTGTCTGAACTTGGTGGATACACTGCAAGGGAATAGTACAATACTGCTTGGGACTGATTTAAGGACTGACTTTCTCTGACTTTTCTTGACTTTTGAAGAACTTTAAGAACTTTTTTAAGTAATTGAAATTACAGCCTAAGGATTGAACTGTTGGTTGAAACTGCATGAGACTCCTGGCTCTGTTGTCTCTTTGTTCTCTGATAAGTCTGTTAGCCACCTGGTGTTGACGTGTGGAACTGTTGTCCTTCCCTGTGAATGTCTGAGACAGTCACAATAACAAAGGAGGTGACCTTGAAACACCAGCTGCAGGGTGTTTTGGATATGTATGATAGCACTAGATCCAAAAGAAAATCTTCAATAAGTTTAACTACACAGGAACAGATGGCAGCAGCTATTGAAAAACTAACTGCCAGCATTGCAGAGGTGACAGAAGGATTGAAAAAAGTTTCTGAAGAAGTGAAGCAAACGCAGATTTCAGTGAATACTACAGTAAATACAGCAACAGATAAATTACAAGCAGAAATTAAGGACGCCACCCAAAAATTGGAAAAATCCATTGGCACAATCGAGGAAGGAGTCAAAAGAAATAGAGAAGAAATTGATAAGATTGGACAAGAGGTAACAGTTTTAAAGAAGGAAACAGAGGAATTTAAAGAGGTGAAGGAGAAAATAAAGACGGTGGAGGCGAAATTGGACAATATTGATTTGGAGAAAATTGAAAAAATTGGAACACAGCAGAAGAGTGTGGAAGAATCTCTTGCGTTTCTTCAACTTCGACAGAGGGAGGGGAACATCCGTTTGAGAGGCCTCCCAGAATTGGAACAAGATAGCCTGAAAGCATTTATAGTAAGTGAATTCTCAAAGCACTGGCATTTGGAGGAGGAAGACGTCTCAGCACTCATAGTGAAGGCCTTCAGATTTGGACCAAGAGGAAAGAAAGGAACCAAAGGAGTTAGTGACTGCTTGATTGTTTTAAACAGCAGATACCAAAGAGACTACTTCTTGGACCTACATTACAAGAAAAACCTAGTGGTACAGCAGAACAAAGTGATACTTTTTAAGGACATCCCCAAATACTTCTTGGACAAAAGAGTATTTTACAACGATTTGGCATCGGAACTAAGAAGAAGGAGTATTCCCTTTAGCTGGGAATTTCCAGAGGGCCTTGCTTTCACATTTAAAGAAAAGAGGTTTAGGATAAAGTCCCCGGCTGAGAAACAAAAATTTCTGGACAAACACTTGGAAGATTTCAAAGGAACGGCATTAGATCCAGCTACATTTTTTCAGATTCCAGGATTGTTCCCACCGCCAGGGACACCTAGACCAGACGGCTCCAAGGATTCAGAAGAAGACAAGAAAGCGGAGGCATCTGGAGGAGCAGATTAGAAGATGGCCCTTAAATTGATGACATGGAATGTTCGGGGATTGAACCAGAGACCAAAGAGACATAGAGTTTTTCACAACTTGGAAAAGAAGAATTTGGACATTGTATGTTTACAGGAGACACATGTAGTTCGACAACACAGAAGGATTTTGCAAAACAGGAAATTAGGCCAGGAATTTATTTCATCGGATAAAGTCAAGAAGAGAGGAGTGGTAATCTACGCCAAAGAAAAATTCAGCCCAAGACAGTTGTTTAAAGATGATGAAGGGAGATACATTGCCATCGAAATTATTGTACAAGGCGAGAAAATTTTGATTCTGGGGCTTTATGCACCAAATGATGGAAAGGTTTAGAAGGCAGCAAAGTGTCAAGGAAATGTTCACAAGGGAATAGAAGTAGGGGCTTTTAAAGACCCTTTTTTAAAAAAATGATGTATTTTATGGATGGTCCCTAAAACTGTGGGCCTAAGCAGAAATGCTTTTTTTTTAAAAAAAAAAATAACTTTGCAAAACTGTTTGACCTGAGATGTGTCAAAAGAGAGATGCGATGTGAGCAAATCCCATCATTTAGTTCTTTATTTAGCCATGCTTCTATACTGCTTAATAAAAAGAAACTTCTAAGTAGTTCATATAAAATAGTATACAATATTCATGGAATAATAGTCACGAAAACAGGCCTTAAAAACAGAAGATGTAATAAAATGATCCAAATATAAATAAATCCCTCAGTTCTTGAAAGCACACACACATATATATAGTATAATTGCATATCTGGGGGTAGACTTGCCTAAACATTAAACTGTTGCATTCACAATTCAGAAAATTTTCTTGCTTTGCTGGTTTTACACATTTTACACTTTTTAAAAAAGAAGAAGAAGAAGAGAGCACATTGAGGGGGTGGAATCTTGTTAAAACAAGGGAATTCATTGTGTTTATGTCATAATTCATAAAACAAACGCATCGGCAGAGGGAAAATGTACCTCCTGAAGATGCTCAGATGTCTGAAGCCATTATCTACCGGAGGCGTAGTTTTATTCTGAGAAGTAACTGCTAATGGAATCCAGCCCTCCTTGATTTACATCAAGCTGAGACAGGTCACTGAAATCACCAGCCACATTACGGAGCACAGCACAGGGGTAATCAAAATATAACCATCAGTTCAGTAAAACTGAGAGCCCGTACACTTAAAAGGGGGCATAGGGTCTACCAGGAATTGCAAGGTGCCTTATTCTTTCGTAGTCATGTCACTATGATCCACCAGCCACTACCAGTGAACGGCTTTTGCTGTCAACGTCCTGACAGGTTACCCTCTGCTAAATAAAATTGACACGCAGAAATAAGGGATCCTAACAGGTGACACGCCAAAGCTATGAAAGCCGATGACACACAGCACACTTATGCCTGGTAAGAACCATTTAGTGTCTGCCACTTCAAAGGCAGATTCCCCTGAGATGTGTTTAATTCTACCTGGCACCTCAAACCTGGTGCTCAATATCACAGCTTTTTAGAGATGAAAGGGAAAGGATGGAGGATACAGTTGCAGGGTACAGAATACATATCCTCCATTGATTTGAAATATTTGTAGGACAGAGAGAACACAGACACACAGACACACACACACACACACACATGCTGCTCAGTGCCAGTTATTGCTTCTCTGTTCCATACAGCATTTATAGAATGTAGAACATGTTGAACCTACAAAAATCCTTTGACTACATCAAAATTTCTGCCCTTTCTATTGCATCATATTCATTGTGGTGCTTTGAGTACTGCTTCAGGTTAGTTCCAAGGAATATAACAATCTCGCTGTTCATCTGGACAATGAAGCAAATGTGTTGGTTGGCAATCAATGCTTTTAATGTATGGTATGACTAAGGCTGGATCTAGACCAGGGGCGTAGGAAGGGGGTGGTGGTGGTGGTCCGCCCTGGGTGTCATCCTTGAGGAGGGTGACTGTTATGTACTGAGTTGAATAGGATCCAAACTGCAGCAGTCTGATTGGTCCTAGAACAATAGGATTGAGATTGCAGCACTCTGACTGGTCCCAGAACAATAGGATTGAGATTGCAGCAGTCTGATTGGTCCCAGAACAATAGGATTGAGATTGCAGCAGTCTGATTGGTCCACAGGAGCCACCCAATCCAGCTCCAGGTGGAAGTGAATCCACACTCTGATTGGCATACAGGAGTATCCTGGAATTAGCCAATCACGTGGGGCCCATTGTGTAAATAGTGTATATAAAGCAAACATTTTGGGGGAACTGCATTCCTCACTACTATGAGCTGAATAAAGAGCATGAAATTCACACTTGACTCCGAGTATATTTCAGTGACAAAATGGCACACCACGGGGGCAGGCATTTACTGCGGGGCCTGTCCTGGAGCGCACTCGAGCCAAGTGTCTCTCCTGGGAGTGACGCAGTGGCTTGGGGCCCCGCGCTGCCCGAAAAGGCAGTGTGGGGCTTAGGTCCACCAGGCGGACTCCGTTGGCAGCTCACCGTGCCACCCCCTGGGCTAATCGCTGCCCCTCCCCTGTGCGCAGATCGCCCCGCCCCTGCCGCTCCGGGTGCTGGAGCAGCTAGCTACACCCCTGATCTACACACATCAAAGAAGCATTTCAGTTAAACGCATTGCAAACTTTGTGTGAGAAATCGGGTTAGCAAAAATGGAACTCCACAGCGCCGTCTGGTGTCAGAGTGTTAGAGTGCATAAACAAGGTATATAAAGCAATTTTTCTTTGCCAATGTAGTTGAGGCCTATGTGACCAGATTAGACCATACACTTGAGTTTCCGCACCTCTCCAGTGCTCTTTGTTGATGCAAAGTGGGGCTCTGGCTGGGTGCTTGGTGACGTTCAGGCTGGGTACCAGCAGAGGTGTAGCTAGGGTCCCTTACACCCTCAGCAAGGAGCTGTATCACAGTGGGTTTCTTTTTTCTTTTCTTTTCTTTTTTAGAAAAAAAGGTGCTGGTACTTACCATGGTTACAGTAAGTGTCACACCTTTAACATTTTTGGGGAGAAAAAGGTGCCGGCACTGTGTACCCTTGAGTACCTCCGGAGGGATGCACTGCTGTATTGCCCCCCCCCCCCCCGAAAAAATCACTTTACCGCACACCTTTGTGCCATGGTAGAAGAAGGAGGGGAAGTTTCTTTTCCATTTGATCTTGCCATGACAGCAGTTTCACATCACCACACAGATATGCATCCTGCACTCCATAGTCTGACAGGTGATTTTTGCACGTGCACACTTTTGTGAGGGAATGTTTGAGGCTTATTTTTTGCTTTATGGTGTGCATATTAGTATGAGAGTGGGTGTCTGTGCATTAGGCCTCATTGGCCAAACAGTAATAAACTATTTTGGTAGTGTGAGTAGCCAACATCTTAAAACCTTGTTGCTTTTTTAGAAGAAGAAGAAGAGTTTGGATTTGATATCCCGCTTTATCACTACCCGAAGGAGTCTCAAAGCGGCTAACATTCTCCTTTCCCTTCCTCCCCCACAACAAACACTCTGTGAGGTGAGTGGGGCTGAGAGACTTCAGAGAAGCGTGACTAGCCCAAGGTCACCCAGCAGCTGCATGTGGAGGAGTGGAGACACGAACCTGGTTCCCCAGATTACGAGTCTACCACTCTTAACCACTACACCACACTGGCAATAAGGTCATAAGGTAAGGAACAGATGTCTGATTCTGGAAAACACTGTATTTCCTGCTGAAGTACGCAGAGCTGTTTTTCCAAAACTACAGCACCGATCCATTAGGAGAAATGGGGGGTGTTAGTGTGGGGTAACAAAGTGATCAGAGACTTTTGATAGTATATGATGCATACACAAATAACTCGCAGTGGAAACCACCAGTTCCCCCGTTCCTCTTTAATCATTGCAGTTATCTTCCCCCCCTGTTCCATTTACTGTTGTAATGATAAAAAAGAGGGAGGGGGAGAGAGAGAGATAACACTTAAACTGCTGAATGTTCATTTGACATTTGGACTCCTTTCATCTCTAATTTTGGATAGCAACAGAGTTTCTCACTAAATAAAAAAAGATTTTGACTGTAGTGGCTCCAACACAAGGTGGCAAAGAGCTTTTGATTATAATATTTCAGCAGCGTGAGAATCAACGGTAAAGGCTAAAAGGGAATTTGGGTTCTCTGTGGGAGAACAATCTGCAGAACAAAGACCTTTTACTACCCAGGAGGACTTTACCAAGTTTTAGATGCTGATTTTCCTCACTTTTCTTTTCAACAGTGGAACATCTCTATTAGTGCCTTTCAGGCCGGAATATCATGCAGGGAATTAAAAGGGCACCGCAATCTGGAAAGTGGCATCTATTATATAGATTGCATGCATAGCATTCCGCCTAATTATAAAGTTATGCTTCTTATCCACATATATTTAGCATCCTGTAAAAGCAGCAAATGAAACACTAAAGGTGCTGCATTCAAAAGAATGCCATCATGGCCTGCAGTTTTAAAAATGATATAGTTCAAGAATGTAAGCTCCTAAACCAGGAGTGATGAATCTGTGGCGCTCCGGATGCTATTGGACTCCAGCTCCCATCAGACCCTGCCAGGATGGTGAGTGGCAAAGGATGATGGGAGTTGTAGTCAAGCAACATCTTGAAGGTCACAGGTTCCCCAACCCTGCCCTAAACACCTGCCTACACTCATCACACAATCATATACATGTCAATTCAAAAACAAGGCCACTGGGTTCAATGGGACTCACTCTCAAGGAACTGAATATGGGTTTTGAGCTGGTTTCACTTAAGCCCATGCTTATGTTAACCATTCCTTTCAATGGGTATTACAGGGGAAGAATAAATATTTTCTGCCACCTTCTGCCAATTCCTATAGCCATGATTTAGTCTGACTTTTCTGTCTCACTGATTTCAATAGGACAGATTTATGCATGGGTAGCCTCATTGAAATCAATAGGACTTGAAAGTGTTTAATGTGGTCTGGATGGCGATTCACGATGTCAGTATTTGCCTGTAAAAGGCATTCAGTGAAGGAAGCCCCCCACAATGTTGAGTTTTTCAGGCAAATCCATTAACAATGATTAGCTGTCAAAACTGCCATACAGTGTGTTTTGTGATATATTTTGCAAAAATGTTAGCCCTTTGACCTTTGCGATCTCTTTCGTCTTTATTGGTGGTTCGTCTCCATTCACTGCCTCATAGGTTGCAGGGGCAATAAAAGAGGAAGGATGTGGAATGTGTCGTCAAAGTAGCCAATCAAACAACAGAATAATGGAAAGGTTAAAATAGTGGAGATTACTATGATTTATCAAAGATGAAAAGTTAGATTTTAGTCCTCAAGTCTCCTGAGTAAAATCATAATGATAAGTGAAAATGACACTTCTGAATAGATTCAGGTGACAGCAATTCCATATTGAGCACTCTTGATTCACCAATAAAATTGGTTTCATTACTTTTAAGATTCTAATTTTGCAGCTACTTTGGCTGTAGTAGCCTGCAGTGAAAAAGAAGAGCAAGCATGTTAAATATTGTAGATCCTTGCATTATGCAGTCAAATTAGCTTTTGAGTCCATTCCTTCCTCTGAAACTGCGTCATAGAATTGAAGCTTTAGTTGTATAAATTGGTTGTTTGTACATCATTTCTGGTACATATGTGTGTGTGCGTCTGTCCCTCTCTGTATATATGCATATGCGCACACACACACACCCCTACAGTAGTGGACTGTAGGATGGTTTTAGGGTGGTTGCATTCCTGCTGGTATGTTTGCACCATGCCAACTTGCCTGCCATCTCACCCCCCCCCAATCCTGGTATGCATCAGTGACAGCTATCAGAAGAACCATTGCTGCCAGCCCAGCCCACTATCAGTTTCATGTATCAGGATGACCACTCTGTGACCACCTAAGTCTATAAGAATCTCAATTTAATACTCTGCATAATATGATCTACTCATCTCAGTGAGTTTGAGGGCCTTCTCAGTAGTCGCGCCCGCCCTGTGGAATGCCGTTTCATCTGATGTCAAGGAAACGCACAATTATTTGACTTTTAGAAGACACCTGAAGGCAGCCCTGCTTAGGGAAGTTTTTAATATTTGATGTTTTATCATGTTTTTAATACTCTGTTGGGAGCCAGTCAGATGGGCAACATACTACTACTACTACTACTACTACTACTACTACTGATAACAACAACAACAACAACAACAACAACAACAACAACAACAACAATTCATACATTCCTACAGAGGTGTAGCTACTGGCAAAAATCACTTTTATTCGATTTTGGACCCACACAGCTGTGGGGTTCTTTGGGTTAGGACCCTGCATTTGTCAGTCTGACTGGAAGGTAAATTCCAAAATGGGCTAATCTGTCTCTGCAGCAATTGAGTTTATAAGCAGATTTGGGTTGTTATTGTTTTTTACAGAAGATGTGAATGACCTACCTGGAATTTAATTACCTATGTAGAAGTGATATTGAGACTATCTTGCTTGTTTGCTTGTGAAGAAACTAATCAAATGGGTCCCTGAAACTTAACTCCATTTTATCCTTTGGCACCTTGGATGTTGACTTAGGAGTTGAGGGTGGCAAGTTGATGATTCCAAATGTCAGCTTCTTGTTGACATGTGGTGATGGTCCCCCAACTCAGCTGTGCCCTTCCATTACTGGAAAACCTTTTCTGCTCACATGTGGCCTGTTTCCAAGCTAGGAGAAGTGGATTTTGCACAAGCTCTTTCTCTATATAGAAAATATACCAACTGCAATAGTTTATATGTATCTGCCTGTATTTTCCTTATTCGCCATGCTTCTGAATTGCAGCAGAAATACAATAATACAAACTGGAAGTTAAAAGACTAGTGTGTAAGGAAGAAATGGGAAGGAGGAAGACAAATTTCCTTAATTTTCACTATGATTTGATTAAAAGCATAGCTACAAGTGGCCATGATGCTAGGCATTTTGGGGGAAATGAATTATGTATTGATTTTGTCCCCTCCAGGCATTTACTTATCCTTAATTCATCTCACTGTAAGTATCTGAATATTCTGCTTTGCTATCCAAAGAGACAAAATGACAAAATATATCTCCACAACAGCTTGTCTTATCAAATGGAAATGCCATGAAACCTTCTCTCACATCAATAGCACAGGAACATCGCCAGAATTTTCCTGTACAGCCTATCATTTAAATTCCTTTGTATTTCTCCTTGAACACTAAGTAAGAACTGCTTTATATGCTTTGGTTTCAGCAGTAGAAAGCTGTGAACCAGCATATGATTTCTTAACAGAAAAGGCATTCATTTCCTAATGCTTCAAAGCTATTTAAGACATGGACGTTTCCTGGGGATAAGACATCTCGCTTTTATCAATCACTGAGGAATCATAAAATACCAATGGATTACCAACCCAAGCAACATTCTTCCTTGCAAATTTGAAAAGGAAGAACAGAAAAACCTTTGAAAGCCAATTAAACATATTCATATTTTGATGGGGACGGGGAGGAATGCATTTTATTTTATTTTAAATCCCTTTTTAGTCTTTGCAGTGTTCATTTCCACATGGAACTTTGTTCTAAAAGATTGTTTATTTATTGAAACATTTTAGTATAATATACACCAGAGTTACACACAAACCCATTATCAAATTATCATTGGAATCATCTCATGAAAGCCAAGGGTTGCATAGCACCTGATGTTTGTAATTTCGCTTCCAAATGTGCATTTTGAAAATACATTAAATAAATAAATAAATGACATAGGTCAATTCAGCTTAGATTTACCTTTGGAGTCTGCAACCCATATTGGACTATAAACCTCTTTGAAAGATCTCATCTTAAAATGGAAGAGGCAAGTCATACCTTCAGTTTGGTACTTACTGTAGAACTCTTGACTAATACTGAATTAGTGAGCCACAGCATTAGGGGAAGTGTTTCAGACATGAAAAATGGTACTGCCCTACAGTCAAATAGCCCTAATGGGGCATTCTAAAAACCCTTCATGTGATGAGAGAGAATAAACAAGAGAACAAACTTTTAAAAAAAATTATTATTTTTTATTTTGTTTTGACTATGGCAGACCAACACGGCTACCTACCTGTAACTGAAACAAGAGAATGACAGCTTCCCTGCTCCATCACTGTCCCCATCACTCCCCTGGAGTTGGAGAGATAATTTATGCTTTACTTGGGTAGGATCACCATATGATTAAGGATCCTAAGTTCTAAAATGTTCAGGTAGCCTGCTTGAGTAGAAGAGACTCTTTGCAGCAGAAGTTATCCCTCCAGCTTTTGGAGGATGACAGAAGTCATGAAGAACAGAGGAGGAGTGCTTGTCCTTACTCCTCCTCATTGCAATGGTTACAAGGTTGTGGGTCTGAAGCTATATATTTCCTGGGGGTGCTTCTTAGTCTACAGCACAAACTTCACCCTTGACTACAACATTCCCATGCCCCAAGGCCAGCTCAAAAGATAAGAGGGTAAATCAATGGCGATTAAGACCTTTCTGGAAGTCTTCTCTGGACATATAGACTCCATTCCCTCTCCCAAGTGGCATTCTTGTAAAACCCTCTTGCAAAATGACTTGCTACCCAAAGCGACAGTCTCTTGTTGTTTCCTTTATGGTCTCTTCCATGTATCGCTTGCATTGTTGCCATTCATTTGCTCAACGCAGAGAAATAACGTGAAGGTTTTCACTGGCTTTCCATCTCCGTCAGAAACTGCTTTGGACTTGCTACTTTACAATGCAATTCTATGCATGTCCCCTAAAAATAAGCCCCACCGAGTTCAATGGGGCTTACTCCCTGGTAAGCGGATATAGGACTGCAGCAGAATGCAAATGAATATGTTAAACAGACTTGGTTCTTATAAAGACACTTGTACCACCCCTGCTGTTTTTTTTTTCTCCATCATGAAGGCGAAACGCTAATTCCAGATGCGGCGGGAATATTAATTCCTTTTGTTAAATATTAAGAGCCCCTGATATCCGAGGAACAAAATAAAAATAGCATGGTGGGTATCTGGCCCTTCATGGTTTGCGAGGTCAAATCAGATTGCAATGGCAGTGCTGAAATCAGAAGCCAAGAGTGTTACAACAAACCTCTGCACCTTTTGAGGGGGGCCCATTATTAGGAGCCACCTAAGTTAATGAAATGTGCTGAGACAAGACAATTAGGCAAATAAGCTAAAATTAAAAACAGTATGAGCCGTACCATAATCCACATTTGATTGCTTGATAAAGCCAACAGCTGGGTTTTTTCTTTTTCTTTTTGGTAATACAGGGTTAGAATTTGTAAATCCCCAACATCTCTTTTGCTGAGAGTTTGTTTTCCCCAGCCCTTGATCAGAAGAGAAAAATAATTACAATAAGTTGCTGTGAAGGTGTCCCGCAGTTTGAACGTTTGGATAGCTGGATGGATGGAGAAGAATTTCATGCATTTGTAAAGCAAGCCAACCCGATTTGTACCTCCTGGACTATGACATGATCTGAAAGACATTGTCTTTCAGTTTCCGCACCTCTCTGAATTTTGTAGGACAAAATGCATTTAAAGATATGTAGTAAAATACATATTTAAATACTAATCTTCATATAGATTACTTTTAGAAAAACAATACCAGAGATCAATGAGGAAATGGGACAAAACTGAGTTAAGAATAACCACATGCAAAAACTGGCGCAGGCTGTTAATAGGCTGGTCTGCTGATCCCTTTTTTGGATGATTCCCAGACTGCAGAACGGACAGAAATCTTTAATCCATGTGACATTTGCAGACAAACAACTCCTGCAAACTGGTACTTGTTTGTTTTTCTTTTGGCAGCTCTATTTAGTCATTGACTGTAGTCTTTTTACTGTATCTGTCTTATAGTCCTGGACTATACAAACAAACAGGGTGAGTTGAAGAGTCCTGATATGATAGAAAGGGCTATACCAGTTCAGACTGCGAGTGTGGTATGAAAATCTGAATGCTTCCTTATTTAAAAATTAATCAGTAAATAAACAAGTCCCTATAAATAGAAAGCAAACAGTAAGGATTTGGTTGGTTTTGTTTTATGTCCAGTGAGTTGCTTTTCTCAATATAGGGGGGGGGGGGAGCATTAAAAAATGGAATCCTTATGTGTCAACCAGGGAATAATGCAGCCTTCCCTGATCTGATGCCCTCTGGATGTGGTTAAACTACAACACCCATCATCCCCAGCCAGGTCCAAAGTATCTGAATGGCACCAGGTCAAGGAAGTTTGCCATACTACTTATATGCAGTTTGGGCTGGTAGAATTTTAGATTGCACCATGTCCTTAGACTATAGGCGTGAGATCTTAATTTTCAAACATTTATCTGCCTAGATACCGGTAGCTTCCTGCATCTAATAAAAGCACACCAGGAGGACATGTTTTGATTAGTTCTCATCTGGTGTGCCAGTTTATGTGGCACAGCAGCTTGAAAACGAACAAATTGGGGAAGTATTCTGAAATTTCTGATTTGATATTTATAGTCCACTTTTCCGACGACAAATGTTGAGCTCAAAGCAGCTAACAATGATCACAACACCACTAAAAAACAACAAACATCACAATCGCTATACTGTTAAACACAATAACATAAACATAGCAAACGACAACAAATTCATGATTAATACAATTCAATAAAGTCATAGTAATTCAAAATATCAGAAATCATCCATCAAAAGGATTAATACAATTCAATCAGGGCTTTTTTCCCAGCCACAACTCACCACAACTCTGTTCTGGCACCCCTCAGGTGCCATTCTAACACAACAAGCCAGGTGTTCAATGTGAGTTCCAGAACTTCTTTTTCTAGAAAAATATCCCTGAATTCAATACAGTCATAGTAATTCAAAATATCAGAAAAGGGTGTTGAGTACCCATCCTGTGGCAGATGACATTCTCCTTTGCTCAGGGCTGCTGGCTGCACACTTCCAGGCAGTAGGTTCTGTCATAATTTTAATCTTGACTTCTTTTTCACCCTGCTGTAGCTAGCATAGGTGTGGGTGACAGTCCATTTGCGGGGCCAGGGGCAACAGCCCCTCTTGGGCTTGGCTTCCAGCAGCTCTGGTGCTGAATACAAACCCTGGTTTTTTTGTGGTGTGATACAGTCCAGAATTCTTGCTCTCCTTGTCATCTCCCTATGCAACTCTTCCGGGTTCTATTTTACGGGGTGAGGGAGACTGATTTGCGTAAGTCTGGCTCCATTGTGCCTTGTTTGAAATACATCAATTCATGCCAGCACACAAACAGTACGACTGTGTATCTATACTGTCTATCTGTCTCTTTCGTTTTCATTTTCAAATCAGGCATTCTAAAGCATGGTAATAGCAAATCCCTTTGTTTAGGATGAACTCGCCTGGCTGTTTCAAGACTGAAATATTCAAGCCAATGGAGCATTTGTTTGGTATCTCCAAGTTTCACACTGGAATCCGGGGGAAATAGTAATGATTTATGTCTTATCTTGTCTCACTCTGCTGCAACAGATGTCATTATGGCAGATGCCAGGCTCATTATAACACAAATATGAATTGCCTCAAAGTGCAACATCAGAAAACATTACCTAGGTAAATAAAAAAGGGAAAAAGAGACATGCTGCCACCACCAGCCCCCCCCCCCCCCCGCCCCAACACCCTACACACTGCATGTGTTTGATGATGAGATGTGGGATTTCAGCATGAAACTTGAACAGAACTTATCTGTGCCCCCATAGCACAGCTTGAGCAGGAACTGAAGAAAACAACTCAACACATGCACACACGCACACACATCCCCATCCTGCCCACCTCTTTCCCCCTTTTCTTCCTAATGTCTCAACAAACCAAATTGATTTGTAAAAAATGTTACATGGAAAAAATACGGGAGAGACATTGCACTACCTTTGTAAAATCAAGAAAACCTTTAATAAAAAAAATACTTTAAAAAAAACTGGAGGGAAATTGCAGAGGTTCGTTTTAAAACGGTGTTGCTTGGCAGAAAATGTACCACCACACAATATAATTACAAAGAAAACCTTTAAGAGTTTTCTAGCCCCAAACCACCAGACGCTGGCCCTGCTGTATGCGCACAGCTTCACCTTTTATACATGTTTTCAATAAGTCCCTAAGCAATCAATTCTTTGCACATATCTGCACCCCGTTCCTAGGGATAGGGATATCTATTGATTTCAGTTGTGCCATTTCTTGTTTTCCCATTCTTAACTTCAGTTCTCCACATTTCCACACTAGTATTTTTTTAAAAAAAAGTTCTCATGAAAATTCACCAGTTTTTAGTAGGAATTTCTCCTACTATACACATTTTAATGCAATGTTGCTTAGCATGCAGATTATTGCAATTCTGCATTTTATGCTTTTAGGTATGGCAGCTGTTTTGTGCTATGATACGCCCCTAAGGTGTCAATTTCAGGCCACATCTCCTGGCATGCATTTTGTGTTATGCCCTGCCTTCGTTGCAGCCATTTTGTAAGTGGTACCACAGCACTTCCCTCAAATTTCAGATCTGTCCGCTGGCCACCAAAACACTGGTAGGCCAACATAGGAGGAAGGCAAGCCTGGGAACAGGCAATGTTAATAAGAGATAGCTGGCGTGTTGTCAAGACACCTACAATATTTGCCCTCCTGCTGACTGGTAATGATGGGAGTTGACCAGAACATCTAGAGAGCACTAGCTTGGGGAGGCCCTTTTCAAATGAATATTTTCCAGGAAACATGGTGACAGGCATCCCCCCCGCCTCCATTCAGAAAAGCAGTTGAAAGAAGCAACATGTCCTTGGCAGTTGACACATTCACCAGTGTCATACTGTTGTTATACCAGCCTGGGAGAATACACACATGCATACACATACACACACACATAGGCACCAGCTCCTAGCAGCCAAGGCAGTTTCACCCCCCACATGTATTTTTTGAGGGGACTGGGCCCCCTCAATGTTCAGAGGGCATTCTGCTCCACCATTGGCTCCTTGCGATATTGCATGCGCAAGGTCAGGACATTGCACGACATCGCATAGGTGACATCAGGACATCACATTGGGGGCCCTCAGTCAACTAGAGAAGTTGGCGCCTCTGTATATACATATAGATCTCCTTCAAAAGGTTAATGCTTATGCTTGCTATGATAAAAACTGTACCTCAAGCCATGTTCACACCATACACTTAAATACACATGACTTCGTTCAAAGAATTCTGGGAATTGTACTGAGAGTTGTTAGGAAACCTCTATTCCCCTCTCAGAGCTACAATTCCCAGAGCTCCCTGTGAAGAGGGACGGTTGAACCCCCTTGGGAATGGTTTCAGCCGCCTTAACATACCACAGCTCCTGTAATTCCCATAAATCCCATAATTCTTTGGGGGGGGAGAGACATGAATGTTGGGTACCATTCTAAATGCATGTTGGGAATCCCTGTCAGGGTTGGCGTGTCCCACTGCACCACTTGAGGTGAAACAGGAATTGCCGCTGCCCTGCTCTGCACCACCTGCCCTGACAACTCCACCGCCGGCGGAGAAGTGGTGCTGGTGTTGGTGCCGATTTCCAGTGAGTTCTCCATTAGATCCCATGAAATTTCCCGTGAGATTGCAGGAAATCAGTACCAGTGCTGGTGGCAAAGGTGGTGGGGTGGGCAGGGTGCCCACAGGTGTGCCATTTGTGGGGCTTCTGTTGCCTGAGGTGGCTGCTTCACACCACCTCATGGGTAGGTGGAGCCTAATCCCTGCCATGTCAAAATGGAAAAATAGCCCCCAAAGGGTATCTTCACTCCAGCATAGATAATCAATATAATACAGTTTCCTATGTTCCTGTGTATCTTCGCTATGCCCGAACTGCTAGTGAGCATTGCAAGAAGAATAACTTGCCCACACAAGTACCATCTAAATGCCTTGTGTCCTATGCCAAAATGTGGGGAAGGAAAGAAAGCTGCGTTTTTCATTTTTTTTTTAAAAAAAAGAGGCCAGTTATGATCAGCATTGCTTTCCCTCACCTCTTGCACCTTCCACTTGCAACCAAAGGAAATTCCTTTATTAAAAATGAAAAGTATGAAGTTCCTCACACTTCAAACCTTAGCCAACTTATATGATGATGCAAACGGATTTCCTCCCCCCCCCCTTTTCTGTGTTCTCATCTCACAACGAATTGAATTATCTGGAATACCCAGGAGACATAGAAAACTTCAAAGCCTGGCCCCAAATAATGTGCAGAATAGGTACAGTATGAATACCAACAGCGCTTGAGCTTCGAGTTCAAACAACCTTTTAAGAAAAGAGCTTTTTTAAAAAAAATATGAATCACGTTTGTCTCAAAGGTGTGAAACTGGAAAGGAACAAAAATTAAATAAAAGGCTGGTCCCAAATATGGGGGGTTCATTCTCTCTCCCCTTCTCATGCACAGTTCTCTTCTGGCTATAGCAGATCAGCTTGACCACTGAGGGTGATTAAGGGATGGATAAAGCCCCCAAATGAATGGTGGTCTGAAACAAAAGTCAAACTTTTGAAACACCTAATTAGGGATGTTATTACTGTTGCTCTACAAACGTATGAGCTCTGAGTGGCAAACAAAGGGATGGCTTGCTAAACCAATTTGGCAAAATCCTCGCGTCATATTTAGCAAGAGTGCATCCTTCGAATGTGAAAATTAAAAAGTGTCCCTGGGCTTGGCTTCAGAACTTTGTACAGAGCTCTGCAGAGCAGTTGGACCACAGAGAACAATAAAGAAATAAAGCCCACTGAAGGAGTGTGGCTGCTGCTTTTCTGTGGCTCCATTGGCAGCAGATGAAACGCCCCTCTCATGGCAAATCTTCGCTTCCAGGGAAGGCAGCCCTATATAGGGAAGTTTATTTTTAATGGTTGATGTTTTATTGTGCTTTAATATTTTGTTAGGAGCCAGAGTGGCTGGGGCAACCCAGTCAGATGGGCAAAATATAGTAACAGCAGCAACAACACCAGCAACCACAACAACTTATTTAGATTATTTATGACCACCCTTTGCAAAAGTCACATGACAATTCACAACAAAGTCATATAAGATAAAAATAGTACGTAAAATCTGTTAAAAAAATACAACCCTTAAAATATACAATACCGCAACTCATAGCAATCCACTTTTTAAAGTCATTTACTAAAAGCAGCAGAAGCAACTAATCCTTTTTTCTGATTTTCTTATTATTTCTCCAAATGATCCACCAAAACCCCTCAAAATTAAAAATATTGATGCTCAAAGCTCGGCTTATTGTTGCTTTGCAGTCAGCCATGTCAACAACATTTTTCTTTACCTATTTATTAAATTTATATTTAATACATCACAGGGCAGTTTACAGCATAAAAATACAAAATGAAAACACAAAATACACAACATAATTACAACAACAAGCAGAAACCAATAACCCCCTCCCACAAACACTTTAAAAGGCCATAGTTTTTTTTAAAAAAAAATGAGCCATGTTGCTTAGGAACTGCGATAAAAGGTAGAATGTTGGAGAAAAATGCAAAAGAAAAGAAAATGGAAAGAAACTGTTACATTTGGGTAGGGTATTTCTGAATTATAAGGGGGGGAAATGATATACTGAAATCAATTTTCTTTCTTTCAGATGCAGATGAGCGTCCAGAAGATCAATACTCAAACAATGAGAGGGATCAATGTTTCCCCAAGGCTATAGTCTTCTTCTCCTATGAAGAACCAAATAATTTAAAACAATACAAAACTATGATAAAAAATAAGACCTGGGTTCCGCAATTACAGGCACCCATGGGCTATCTTAAAAATAGTATAATGTATGTTTCTTTAATTTGCCAAATGCATGCAGGTATTGCATTATGGGCAAAGTTTCTGCTATTGACAAATAACTGTCTTTCTCATAACCGAGGCTAGTGCTGAATTTTCGTAAGGGGTGGTGATGACAGAAAACCAAATTGGCCTGATGGCCTGATAAAGTGAACATTTTAGTTACTAAGCTAAATGATAAAGAAACTAGGCATATCAGGGAATGTGGGCTCTGAGCTTTGCTACTGTGGGTGTAGCCTTAAAGGAAACAGCTCTGAGCATGCTTGTAACAGATTGACTCCAGGGACTAACAAAAAACAGGCCTCTTAATGTGGCTGGATTGCCATCACGACAAAAGGAGGGAGGTGAAAGCTGCGTAAGCAAGTCTAAGAGCCAGTAGCTCCATTAACATATAAATTTGCTATCACATCATGTGTGTTTTTCTGCCTGGAGACAGATAGCTGCATGTTAAAATCCAGGTGGAATTCTTGACCGGCATCCCTGAGAACCATCTTGTGAAAATATTTGCTTTATTTGTACCGAATGTCTTCCTTTAGAAAGAAAGAAAAATAACCCATACAAAATGTCTATAGAAAACGAATTTCAAGGCAATACAATAAAGTATTGACCTACATTTCAATAATTAACAAAAGATACCCACTGGTCTGTGAATAATGCTGAAGGAATGGCTCCATTTCTCATTTGAGCCATATCAGTCAATTTATCCATCATGGTTTTTATTTACTGTTGCAATACTTAAATGCTTATTTCAAAATTCAATACCATCTTGGCAATATAATACCTAAGGAGAAAAAAATTAAAAAGACAAGGTAAAGAAGCGGGTGGGGGGGGGGTGACCCCACCTCATCAGTTTTCTTCCTTTGACCAGCTAATTGCTTATATTCTCATAAATATGCTAAAAAGGATGAACGGTACTAGATTGCTCACCCCCAATTTAAGTTTGTTTGCATTTGATCAGAGCAATTAAATAGTTCTTTGCACTAAAAGCATCTTCTGAAAGCAGCACTTGCCAGGTTAATGTTATTTCCCTCCCTCATCTTAATAAGAAAGGCCTATGTATTGTATACATGGTTGTATTGGATAATATATTGACTCCTATTGTTTGCATGTGTCGGTCACTGTTATCTCCTGTGTTGGAGATGCCACAAAAGGCAGCTTGATCTAGGAAACCAAGTATATGCATTCCAGCATCAAATTTATAATCTGGTTCCCACTATCTTGCTACAGACCAGTGAAATCAAAGCCGTTTCTGCTCAAATTGGTTTTAATATTCAGCTATCGAGCAAAACAGCTACCTGTTCCATATGGTGCTCATTTTGCAATGGAAAGGGTAACTTACATTAGAAGTCTGTGTGCCTATCACTTTCATAACCACCCTGACACATGGAGATCAAAGCATGGGCTTCATCAATAGCATTTTATGGTCTTTTGTTCATGGGGCAATAGCACAGGCATTAGTGACAACTTTATTGTAAGATCTACACTTTCGGATCAGTGATGAATTGAAGGTCTGACTTTCAATTCAATTCAATTCAACACCTTTATTGGCATATATAAGACAATAGAATCATAAAAACGCCATCCATATGCATTATATTTATATTACATACAGTAAAAAGGGAATCCTCCTCAGTCTATTACGTAGACCAAACTACCCCTGATTTAACTAAAGGTCTAACTTCCATGTGTCTCTATGGGCATGTGAGTGGTTTTCTTGTAGCAATGCTGTAGGCATTTTAAAACACACACCCCAAGTGTTAGATGCAAAGCAAATCTCTTTTCCAACTGGCATTGTAAAGTGATGACATTCTGCAGAGTTCCAGGAACAATTCAAGTCTGGGATCAATTTCGGAAGTATGCTTAAAATCTCAACTATGGGTACTCTCAAACGGTCACATGAAAGAATCTTTGCAAGCTGAGCAAAGGCACTCCTAATCACATTCCAGTAAGAAACCAACTTATGTCAGTACATCATGGGCTACTCTGGTGAAATCCTTGATTGGCACTACAAAAGGTGTGAATTATTTGCACACTCAGCCATCACATCATCTTGGACTGTGACCTGAGGTGCCTGGATGACTAATTGTGGTGCTCTTTGAAGATTATGGAAAATTTGCCAAAATTTCTTACAGATGTGTTATTTGATCTTGCAGTCTTTGTTTCCATGGAGTACAGGTGGTCAGCATATAATGAAATGAATTTTCTAGCTGTTTCAATTAAGCCAAATGAGATAGGAATAAAAATACATAAAAGGGAGACACGAGTTGTGGAGGGAGGAAGATCTGACATCTTTTTTTAGGATTATCTTACCATTGCAGTTACTTTATCCCAAAGGAGGGGATATTTTACTCCCTTGCCAGTCTAATTGCAGCAGCTGGGACCAAGCTTAGCTCCGGCTGTGCAAATGAGCCCATTTATGAAGTCGAATTCCAGTCTCTCGCTTAGAGGGAGGGGAAACAGAACAGCAACAGTTGTGCTCTGCCGTCTGAGGCCAGGGACAGACAAGAGCCCCCTTCGCATAGAATCGTAGAGTTGTAAAATTGGAAGGGATCATGAGCATCATCTAGTCCAGGCACCCCCAAACTCGGCCCTCCAGCTGTTTTGGACTACAACTCCCATGATCCCTAGCTAACAGGACCAGTGGTCAGGGATGATGGGAATTGTAGTCCCAAAACATCTGGAGGGCCGAGTTTGCCTATGCCTGATCTAGTCCAACCACCTGCAATGCAGCAATACGCTATTCATGCCATGGGAATCTGCATCTAGAATGAGCAGAGGAGCTGCATTGCTGCTAGCCTCACCTCCTTCACTGCATGGTGTTCTGGGCCACAACATCCACATGCTGAGTATAGACATCTTAGAAGATGAAGCCAATGCACATAGAACTCAACACACATAGACTTCCACTATGCAGACGTGGGTGCACAATTTGTGAATATCAAGAGGTGTGGTCCGGCTCCTAGTACGTTTCCGATCACAATTCAAAGTGTTGGTGCTGACCTTTAAAGCCCTAAACAGCCTCGGCCCAGTATACCTGAAGGAGTGTCTCCACCCCATTGTTCAACCCTGAGGTCCAGTGCCGAGCACCTTCTGGCAGTTCCTGCACTGTGAAAAGTGAAGCCACAGGGAACCATGCAGAGGGCCTTCTTGGTAGTGGTGCCCACCCTGTGGAACGCCCTCCCATCAGATGTCAAAGAAATAAACAACAATCTGACATTTAGAAGACATCTGAAGGCAGCCCTGTTTAGGGAAGTTTTTAATGACTGATGTTTTAATGTATTTTTAATCTTTTGGTGGAAGCCACCCAGAGTGGCTGGGGAAACCTGGCCAGATGGGCGAGGTGTAATAAATTATTATTATTATTATTATTATTATTATTATTATTATTATTATTATTGACAGGAGCAGTCCATAGCCCACGACCCCTTGCACATGTATAATGTATGTGAAACGGGATCAGATACAGTGACTGGCATTCTTCATTAGATAAGAACAGTACTTTTTTTTCTTTAAAAATGTTTCAGGGGTACTCTCATTTTCCTACTCATATTGAAATATTGCCCCTCAATGAGGCCAAACTTAGATTCACAAAATGTTTAGGGGTATGCGTACCCATGCATACCCCAAGAAAAAAGCACTGCATAAAAATGTAAGAAAAGCATTTATAATGTTATAAACTTCTATCTTGACACCTCTTACTTTTTCTCTAGAAAAAGTCCCAAAATCTGCATTTTTTCTTCATGGGGGATTGCTCCAACCCTTTAATCGTTTTGGTTGCCCTTTTCTCATTCATTTCCAACTCCACTATATAATTTTTGAGGTAAGGTGGCCAGAACTGTACACAGTCTTTCCAATGTTGTAGCACCAGATTTGTGTAATGGCATTATGATATTGGCAGGTTTTTTTTCAATTCCTTCCCCAATGATCCCTTGCATAGAATTTGCCCTTTTCACAGCTGCCACACACTGGGTCGACATCTTCACTGAGCTATCCACCCTGACCCCAAGATCTTGTTCCTGGTCAGT
Organism: Lacerta agilis; assembly: GCF_009819535.1. Classification (NCBI taxonomy): domain Eukaryota; kingdom Metazoa; phylum Chordata; class Lepidosauria; order Squamata; family Lacertidae; genus Lacerta; species Lacerta agilis. Next base: position 28,409,686 of record NC_046323.1, read on the forward strand.
CACCACCAGTTCAGACCCCACAAGCGCGCATGTGAAATTAAGATGGCACCTTACATGATGAGATGTCAGCAATGAGGGCTTGTGGCATTATGCATAAAGGTCTTCATGAAATGAGGAGTAGCTTCTTTTGGAGAAAAAGGTTTCAAAACCATAACCTGCAGCGCTGATACCAGGAACCAACGCTTATAGTGACACCACTATGCACTATAGCCTTGTAACTAGATAGAAACTTTCCAAATTAGGAGAAACATTATGAAACACACACCTCTCCTCAATATGATTGGTTAGTGGATTAACTGCGGGAAGATCCAGTGAATTTATGGGTCTCTCCAGCAAGTTTTTATGTTCATGTATCTAATGTTTTGAAGATGCTTTGGAAGCTCTGAACACCACCCACTGTTCCCCTCCTTTGTTTGGACAGCAGGAGAAGGCCCTGGAACACTCCACCATCTGCATGGATGCTTATATTTTTGTGAACTGCTTTCAGTACATTAGGTTCATTAGTCTAGCAGTATGTAGCTGTGTTTGTTTGGGCTTTTAATGAGCCTCTTTCCTTCAGCCCCCTCATGTTAACCATTTCCTGACATCAGTGTTTATTTGTGTATGTGTGGGCGAGAGAGAGAGAGTTAAAAAGAGTTCAGTGGAATCAATTGTGTATACAGATGTTCAGTCCCTTCAGAAATTCTCTGTACAACTTTAAGTTCCAGGAGTAACAGCTTTATGGATCATTTCACCAACACCAATTTCCTGTGCACAAACCATTTATGTGTCAGAAGTTGCATGTACAGTGGTGCCCCGCTAGACGAATGCCTCGCTAGATGAAGGCATTCGTCTAGCGGAAGGCTGCCCCGCAAGACGAAAGTCTATGGGGCTGCCTCGCAAGACGATTTTTTTTCGTTTTTTTCCCCGTCCAGCGAAAACCGCGGTTTACATTGCCGCTTCGCTAGATGAAAAACCCGCTAGACGAAAATACTCGCAGAATGAATTATTTTCGTCTAGCGGGGCACCACTGTATTCTAAGTGGTGAATGCACTTTATTTTACTATCTGAACATACAACATGATGTCTATGTCTAATATATATGACAGCATACACGGAATTCATGCGACTTCCAACCCATAAAATATTTGTGTGCAGGAAATTTGTGTTGGTGAACTAACCCACATAAGTTGGGTTTATGCTCCCTTTGTGTCAGACTTTGCCCTGTGCTTCATAGATGTAGCAGCTTAGTGTGCAGTAATTAAAAAGATTTCAGTGGACTCAAATTGTACAGGTATTTACAGCTGTGCAATCTCTTCAGAAATTCTCCTCCTGGCTTCGGTTTCCAGAAGTTGCAATTTGTGTTGGGTTAGTTCACCAACATGAATTTCCTGCACACAAATATTTCATGGGTTGGAAGTCACACGAATTCCATGTATGTTGTCATGTATACTAGAAGTAGACATCATGTTGCATGTTCAGATAGTAAAATAAAGTGCATTCACCACTCAGAATACATGCAACTTCCAGCACATAAAAGGTTCGTGCACAGGAAATTGGTGTTGGTGAAATGATCCATAAAGCTGTTACTCCTAGAACTCAAAGTCTGACACAAAGGGAGCGTAAACTCAAGGTTTGTGCACCAGATTCAGCTGTGTCCCAAATCCCAAACCAAATTGGGCTGCTTTGGGGAAATCTGGGTGTCAGTCAAGTTGGGTTGAGACAGCCCCAGATTGCTGTATGTCAGGCTGAGTGGCCCAGAGTGACCTGGCACTGTCAGGAGATCTGGCACCAGGAAGGAAGATGGCGAAAAAATGCACCCTCATGAAATAATTTTGCATGTGTTTATTCATAAGTTCATTCCATTTCCACGTTAAAGTGCAGGTTTTATTTTATTTTATTTTTAAAAACTCAGCTACATTAATTGATACACAATACAAACTTTATATAAGCACATATAAGTGTGTGTATATATATATATAATCATAATGCATGAGTCTTTAAACATACATGCCCCACTAAGTTGCACGTATTTTCTGCTTTTCATACCTTTTTTGATCCAAAAACTATCCTGGAAAATTCAGAGAAGTACAAATTCTGAAGAATAATTGCATCCATTCATTTCTTAGGTGCGGATCAGGTCAGTTCTGATTGAAAACTCCATAAATTGAATTCCTCAAACAGCTCTAGCTTGGGATGGTGTGGGGGGACAGTGAAAAATTATCATGTGAATTCACACGTAATTATCTCTCTTCCCCGAACCTATTATCAAAGTATTCTAGGCACCAGTGTTTAGGTTGAAATTAAATGATGTTGAAATTCGTGTTTCATTTTAGCCCTTCCAGGTGACACATTCCACCTATGCTCTAATACCTGAGTGGAATTCCTAAAGATTCGACTGAGTTTTCCTCTTTATCACTTGCATAGGCTGCAAGCATAGTAGATCTGAATGTGTTCTGAAAATTAAAGTCGACTCCTCCTGCGACACAGAATTATTTGCCTCCGTTGCTTAGTTATATTTTGCAAATCCCTCCTGAAAAGAAAGAGATTTAGTTCTAAAGTTTCTCAACGTTTCAGGAACCGGCGCTTACTCTGCTCTCTTTGAATATGGTAATGCTTCTGATAGCATCAGCACAATAATTAATAGCAGATTTTGTCAATTTTCTGCTTGACAAAATCCTCCCCGAGCCTTACCTACATCTTTTCCCATCATGCAGGATTACATTCTTTCCTTCCCCATCCTTAACCCTTTGCATTTCCAACTTGATTTCTAAAAGGAACTCAGCATCTCCCCCTATGGGCGATGCAAACCTGAACAAGAGTGGCAATGCTCTTGTTTAAACAAACATACAAACAAATGCTGGGACTGCTTTCATTGGCGCCGCTTATTCCCTTTTGAGCGACTGTCAAGGGTAGCAGATCGCAGACCATGATCACCCCTCAGTGCGCAACGGGTTAAGCAAAAACGGCAACTGTGGCGATATACTATCAAGACATTATTAATAGAGTCGAAGCAGGAAATCACAGCCGTGAGACCCCCTTGTCTAACAAATAATAGGCTTTCAAAAGACATTAAAATCATGCACCATCTTAGCAGGACTGCCTGTATCACAGCACTTACCTGCCTCCTGGCAACAGAGTTACAAAGCCGAACTGTGTCTCTTGTGATATTACAATGAGATGTCAGCCTGTGTATAAAGAATGGTGCATTTGTTTTCTGAGGGATATTCCCCAGATAATGCAGAATACCGGGCAGATTTCCTATCTGTCTCCCCCATTGAAAGCATGTTGCATTAAGGTAACTCAGATATGTACTTGATGCTTTCTCTCTCTCATTCCAGAGCATCGGGGTTTAAAGCTGCAAAAGCCATTCAGCTGCTTACAATATTTCTATTCAGATGTGTATTGATGGAGAAGAGAGCTCCATTCAGATCGTTTGCTTTGCACTTAACGGGTCACCTCGGGGAAGGGGGCGGGGGCCACGAAAACTCAGCATCCTTACAAAGGAAAAGCATTTCTTTCTAGAGCTGCCTTATCCTGTCTCCATTTTGACGACGAGCTGCCTGCTGCTTATTCTGCATTCAGCTCTCTAAAAGGGCTTATTAATGTAGTCTAGTGGGAGCCTGTCAGAAATGGCAGCCTGAATCAAGGGATTTTCCGTCAACGTCCAAATGACACGCTGCAGCGAGAGAATTAAACAGATGACTAACCAATGCCCTTTTGTCTGCCAATGAAGATGGGATTGCCAAGTTGTAGACCAGAGAGTGACATTTGGGGTGGATTAAACCGTCCTGTGATTGTGCTGCTAGTTCCTAATCACTAGTGCTTTCTTGATCTCGAGTGCCTCAGCCGAAAGCCTTCGCGGTGCACCGAGACTTGTTTGCTGAAACCCTCAGCAGAGCTTCAGCTGTAAACATTTATCCATAGAGAAGCACCATCTCTGATACTGACGGAGGAGAAGGGTTGGCTTCTAGGTATTCAATTAAAACATTAAGCAGGGCATGGGGAGGGGGAGGGGGAGAAACTCTGTGTGTCAACATTCAGAAGTACTTTGCTATAGCTGGGGCTTGCTATAATTGAGTTTCCCAGCAAATACCTCCTCCTCAACCTCCCCCACCGCCCACCCTCCAATTTCTTTCTCTTAAGAGCTGCAACAGCTTGAGGTTTGCTCTGCTTCATGCTGTTAGTTGTGGCTTTGAGACAGCGCCCCATGCTGTCATTCTCCCGATTCTTTCAATCTGCTTGTTGGCTTTAATTTCTAAAATCAAGATTGGGTGGTGACAAGGGGCTCTAATGAAAACCGAAAGAAAAGGCACTTGTCCAAGAATGTTCAGAATTCCTATTAGCAGCCTCACGTGCTGCGGTCAAGCTCAGCCTCTTTGTTTTCTGGTTTTGGAAATGATCGCGCTCTTTAGTCCTAGAATTAAAGTTCCTAAGAAAGCAACATTTCAAAACTAAAGGTGCCCTTCTAGGTGTACCCTTTTAAATAAGGGTCCCTGCAAGTTCCAATTAGGTTCTGCAGCAGCTGTGTAGGATACCCACATGTGGCCACTTTAATTAGAAATTGATGTTGGACGCTGGCTCAGTGTTAGTGACCTTAATGTCTTTGGTTGGTGATGTTGGAGCAAATAATGAGTGATGGTACTACTACTAATACTACTACTACTTGTTGTTGTTGTTGTTGTTGTTGTTGTTGTTGTTGTTGTGCCACTCATCTGACTGGGTTCTCCAGCCACTCTGGGCAGCTTCCAACAAATTAAAACACATAATATAATAATTCATGGCATACCTTTGTTTTCTATGCCAAACCAAGCCTGCAGTTGTCAGGGCTGGATCATCTGCAGGTCAGCACGGAGACTCAGAGGCAAGCAGTAAAGTTGTTCCTTTATGCAAGGAAACAGAATACAAACAGAGAAACCTACAGCGAGTCTGGCCCCAGTAAAGCAGTTGCCAGAACTGACAATCTGGGCCTTCCAATTCCCCATAAGTCTCATCCCTGTCCAGCAGTTTTCCCTGCAGTCTTAAACTCCATCATAAAGGGGGGCCCTGCGCAATCTGTGCTCTTTGCTCTGCTACAGGCAAAGTCTCTGAGCTCCTGGAGATGAGGAGAGAAGGGAGTTGAACACAGTAGGGCTGGCAGGCTCCTTTTGCAGCCTCAGCCGCCACCTCCTCTTCAGCTGCCTGTCCTACACCTGCAGTGCTTTCTGCGGCTTCTTCCTCTCTCTCACTCAAGCCTGTTACTGGTTCAGCATCCAACCATTCCGCTCCCTCTTCCTCCTCTGACCCCACCACCACTTTCCTGACTCAGAGCTGAGAACCTTTGGTCTCACAAGTCTTCAAATTGGGGTCTGCGGGCAATGTGAAGATATCAAGAAAAGAAAACACACGTTTTAAATGGTGTGGGTGGGAAATATACCACTTTGCTTTAAACATGCTTGAAACGTTGGGGGCGAGGGGGAACTCAAAAGGACCTGCTGATTTATCAGTAGTGACAAATACTTGCTTTTAACATGTGTTCTTGCCTTAAAGCCTTACTAAAGTCTGACCTTACGCAGTTATCAACGTGGCATGTTTTAACAAATGATTATATCATTTGAAGGATTTTTTTTGACAGGCAACTGAAGAGGGAATTATCAGGCAGCTGCACTTACAGAAGATCTGGACTTGAAAGGATGGTCTTCTTTGCCATACAGCTGCCTGCATTATTATTATTTTAACTACGGAGTGATAGATATGAGCTTTGGGTTTACACACCAAAAGCGTTAAAATTTAACCTACAATTACCAGCCCCCGCCAGCTCTGCTATTAATTTGACTATTAATTCTCTTCTCTTCGACTTCTTCTTCCTTTCCTTATTTTTGACTCATTCTCATTATCACAATTCCTTGACTTGCCCTTCCTCAAACCTTGCTTTTTACTTAAATACATGGATCTGCTTTGGGAGTGGGGGGGGATCTCTGGAGATTTCATTTGGTCAAGAATGCAGTCATAAGAACATTTGTGGGTGCCCAGTTATGGAAGCATTGGACAGTAACTACCCTGGTTACTAATAATTGGTTACCAGGCAGGATTTAGGATGTTGGTGGCTACCTTCAAAACCGCTAAATGGTTTGGTCCTGGTTACCTAAGAGAGAGAGAGAGAGAGAGAGAGAGAGAGAGAGAGAGAGAGAGAGAGACTCTGTCTCTACACAGGAGCCTTCAGATCAGTATGTCACTGCCTTGTGTGTTGAGTCAATGGTCTGCATGTTGCAACATCTGGCTAGGCCAGGAATTGGGAAACAGTGACTCCCCAGATGTTAATGGACTAACCACTGACTGCTGTCTGGGGCCAATGGCGATTCAACAGCTTATAGTGTGCATACATTACCTTATTGCAGGCAGTTTAGTATCTTTGGGCCCAGGACTGATCCTGCCCAGCAAAGCTGGCTATCTGATTCTCCTGGGCAGGAACAACTATAAGGCAGCTTCCTGATTCAGTTGGGCCTTGCTTACACATCACAGGCTGCATTTACAAAGCAGTTTATTCATTTCCCCAGACATTTCCTTGTTATATTTCAGCTCTCACGTGACATAAAAGCCGCTTCCAGAAAACTAATGGACTGTAGCATATGTTTAGTGGTCGTTCCTGTCTTATTTGATTCCAGAAAAAAGAAGAAGAAAGCCATTTGCTTAACCCAGAAAAGCATAGGAGTAAAGCAATGAAATTGGGAGTGTTATACCATCATGCAGTTCTTTCCTGATGTTTCCATGGGTGAATCGTGGAGAAACGGAAGGATCCATGTGTGGAAAGGGTGGGAGAGTAGCAGCGTTGTCCAATGACGTTTGTTGTGTGCCACACCACAACCACTGGTGTGAATGAAATTAAGCGCGACATTCTGCCATATCAGTCCAAAATCCACAGTTCCGTAAAGCAACAGGTACTGCCATGTGAAAGGATCGTTCCCCAAATCTGAATGTACCTACAGTCTTCCTGAGCTTGCATTGATCCTTTGGTCCCGATTTCCAGCATGCTTCTGAATTTTGGCTACAGACTTCTCTTTTCGTTTACCATTTTGCTTGGAGGTTCTGTTCCTGGCCCCCGCACATGCTTGCAAAGTGTGTATCAAAATAATAATAATAATAATAATAATAATAATAATAATAATAATAATTTTTTTATTTGTACCCCGCCCATCTGACTAGGTTGCGCTCCTCCTCCCTCCCCATTTCACCCCTCCCCCTCCCCTCCCCCATCACGCCCTGTTTTGGAGCATTTTTGGTCACTTTTGGTTCAGTGCTGTGCCCACATGCGTGATCGTGAATCGGATGCGTGTTAATCGGTCATTGCCTGTACTCTCCAGTTCTAACTCCTGGTTTGTTCCTAGTTTCTGGTTCCTGGCTTCTCTTTTGCCACCAACTGCTGCTCATTGCTCAGTCCTGACAGTCATGGAAACATAGAAAACTGCCTTATCCAGAGTCATTGGTCCACCTAGCTCTCCTAGTGTTGCCTCCAGCACTTGTCATACTCAGAGTGGACCCCTTGAAACAAATGGACATGACTAACTTAGGACCAGTAATTTCAGTGGGTTTCAGTTGGGTACAGCCCATAACTTCTATTTGAAGGTGTCATCTCATAATATTTACTTTAATGTCATTCACAGAAACAATCACTGTATCAAATGATATGTACATCACACACACACACACACACACACACACACACACACACACATGCTAGAAAGAAGCTAACATATTATGCTTAAAGGAAAATGTTGTATCTTGTACTAAGCATTGTGATTTGTTTATTTCATTTTAAAATCACTTACGCTCTGTTCAAAACATTGTAGTATATTATATACCCCTAACCCTTTAAGCATTCTGACCCTATTTTAAAAAGAGTCCTTTAAAAGATATTCTAAAAGGGAGATTCCAGCAGAAAGCCCTTGTTTATCTGGAAGGAGCTACTTAAATGTTTAATGACATTAGCTCCTTGCAAACAGCATTCATTTCCTGCATATGCAAATGTTCTTAATGTGAAACCCCCATAACAGGTAGAATGTAGAAAGTTAATGAAGCCATGTAATTAGAATCACTATAGTGACTGCATTCCCCAGAGAACAATAATGTGATAATATACATGGGTTTTCACATTCTTTGGAAACAACAGCTTATAATTTGAAAATAGATAGTAAAATATTTTCATTATCTTCCTCTGTCTCCTAAGGCAAATGGCAGGTACAAATAGATGGTGTTTTTATTAACTTCCAGGGATGTGGGAGTGTACTCGCTATAATGGAAAGGCAGAAAATATTTGAACCTTTTCTCAACCTCTGGATGCGAAAGCAAATAGCTATTGGTTTTGGTTAAGGTCTCCCCTTGCTTATTTGTTTTAAATCATAGGATAAAGCTAGAGGGAAACATGGAGAACAATGAACAGATTTTAAATCAATCAAAATTTTAAAAAATGGTTTTGATAGTTGACAAATAGGGCTTATAAATCATAGAATGTGAACAAAGTATTGTTGTGGGCATCTGTTTGTCTTGAGAGAGATTGGAGTCCACCTTCTCTCTGAGGCACAAGCCTGGGCAGTGTGCATGGAGGTCCAGGGCTACCCCAAAAAAAGACACACACACACACCCCTCAAATTCGCTGATGTGGTTCAAAGGAAAGCAGAGCAATATGTCTGGCACCAGCTTGGCTACAGGAGTTGCTGGAAGGAAGCATAGAAGATACTATCCAAACAGTCTTAGGGACTCCACTCCATGGGCGTAGCCAGGAATTTTATTGGGGCAGCAGGCTTTTGTTAGGCGGGGCAGGCTTTTGTTGGGGGACGCAGAACCTCAGATTTGTATTGATTGGTATTGATTTGGGAGGGCAGCTGCCTCCCCTGCCCCCACCTGGCTACGCCCATGTTCCACTCCAGATTTGTATAGGGTTTTCTCCTTAGAGTAGCCTTTTCTTCTACTGCAGATGTCCTGCAAGGCAGCGGGTAGGTAAGGGATTAGAAGTTTCAGTATATTAGAAGTACTGGACTTGGTTTTACGTTTTGCAAAATAACATAACATGGATTTATCCATCGCCACCGCCTGTTCTTAGATGACAGAACGACCATCTATACATTCATCTCTCTAGAAATGGCTTCATGTAGAGGGAAGTCGAGTCCTCCATCATGGAGGGCACGTATTGCGGTGAGATCACCAGAAACTGCCACCCTGTTGTGGGGCGAGGCCGTTTGGATGGCCACAACACCCCATTGGTTGCCCCTCTTCTGCTGGGGCAGAAATTTGGTCAGTTGGGTTGGCTATTGGCTGCTGAGGGGCTACTTAAGCTGCTGCATGTTGCTGGAGAGTTTCACTTTCTTGTGATGTGCAGCGGATCACCCACCCTCATCTCCCTGTATTTAGGGTTGTTCTTATGGCTTTGCTATGCCTGTCTAGGGGTCATCTGTTTTGGAGCAGGGGCCCGGTAGGAATTTAGCCATTTGGCTGATTGGCTGGTGCCACTTGGTTTTTGCCTACCATGTAGCAAATTGCCACAACTTTGTAAGGTTGGCGGTTAGGCAATTTGTTCAATGTCTTGGGGGGGGGGATGTGGTTGGCTGTGCCTGCCCCTCCATTGCTGCTGCTAGGGAATTCTGTTAAAGGAACCCAGGGGCTTGCCTTGTTTTTGTCTGAACCCTGTCAAGGGGCTAGGGCCACACCAGAGCCCCTGGGAGCACCTGGGGTGAGCTGTGAGATCGAAGGAGTTCAGTTAGTTTGGAACCAATGCCTAAGCAACCACTCACATGCTGTAATCAATACAGTTGTGGCCAAAATTTAATGCCAAAAACCTTAAACTAAAATCTGTGTCTATTGTGTCTTCATTTGGGGGTGGTTTGGGGGGTCTTCACACACAACAGAACACTCGCCAAAACCTGTACACTGAGTTTACAAATTCTATTGGGTTTCATTGCATTATATTGCTTTTAATCCATGCACGTTTTAATCTGTAACAACAACAGCAATCTTTTATGCTGGTTTTAATCTGTATTATTATTATTATTATTATTATTATTATTATTATTATTTCATATTATGTAATTCAGTCTGGGAGGAGCAGACTAGAAATGTCCCAAATAAGTAAATAGAATTTGCATCAATGTGCTTTGCACATTCCTGTGCTCCCTCAGCGTTTTGCAGAACGCCCAATTGCACACACAGAACCTAGACATGTACAGCTTGTATACTTGCAGTCTCTATTCGTAAGTGTGAATGAATGCAGAGAGGAAGAGTAGAGTCTATGGCTGCAATCTCACATACCTGCTACACACTAATGTATTGCTGTGCTTTGTTTTATACCACATCAGTGAGGCCAAGAGGATGGTTGTGTTCTCTGGGCAGCCCAGAACTTCCATACAAACTGCCCAGACTTGCACTCCAGGGAGGTCACTTTGCTGCTGCTAACACAGCAAAAACAGCACGGGAGGCAGCAGTTGTTGTCCAGTCTCCACAGCCAAAGATGCTGCTGTGATTCTCCAGCGGTTTGACTTCACCTCTGAAGGTGCACTCCATTGCCTCTCAGGACCAACAAATGCCAACAAAAGGCCCTCTTCCAGCTGGAATAATTTAAGGACAGGGTTATTCTGTTAAGCATACTAACATTTCCCTGGTACGTAACAAAGGAATTGCAGCACACTTTTGTCTGCACTATCCTTAGGGTTGTGTGAATCCTTTCTCCATAATATTTAATTCTAAAATCACTCCCGCTGTGGAGTTTCTCCCACCCACCCACTTCTTAGTAAAAACTACCAAGCATTTTTCTTGGTATACAGCATATTTTCAAAAGGGGAAGATGAATTGCTTCATTGCACCTTGAACAGACTGGAGCACTTCTTCTGTAAGTGATGAAATTTTCATCCTCCACACTTTCTTTATTAAAGTCATTCGGGTCTAAAGCATTACTGCAAATTCCATCACACAATTCCCATTTCTCACAATATGATTATGTGGGGAAGTATCACAGAGATCCCTTGTCATATTTATCTGCTGATAAGTGCCCTTACAGCTTGATTGTAATGCTGTAATTCCATAGCTTTTTAAAGTTATTTAATTTTGTGTGTGTGTGTGTGCATGCGTGCGTGCATGTGTGTGTGTGTGCGTGTACACTATATTGTGGGTTTAGGCCTACAGTGTTGATGCTAACATTGCATAATGCAGACAGAGATCCTGTAATGGGTTTATTTAAATACATTTAAAAAGTTTACTTAAATTTGCTGCACTCTTAATTGGGATGGATGGATCACATTCACACTGTACATTAAAAGCACTATCATGGATTCATCCAAAGAATTCTGGGAACTATGGTTTGTTAAGAGTGCTGGCAGTTGTTAGGAGACCCCTATTCCCCTCCCAGACCTACATTTCCCAGAGTTCCCTGTCAAGAGGGATTGATTGTTATACCAGTCTGGAAATTGTAGCTCTTGAGGGGGATAGGGGTTTCCTAACACCTCTCAGCACCCTTCAAAAACTACAGCTCCCAGAATTCTATGGGGGAAGCCATGACTATTTCAAGTAACATGATACTGCTTTAAATGCATGCCATAAATGTGGCTTATGTCTGGTATAAATGGTGGCCCTAGTGGATTTTTTTTTAAGTCCCCACAAGAATTTGTCATCATTTTAGTCCACATTGCTCTTAATAAAAAAGGTTAAAAGGTAAATGACCCCATGATGCTTAAGTCCAGTGAAAGGTGACTATGGTGTGCAGCGATCATCCTGCTTTCAGACCTAGGGAGCTGGCGTTTGTCCACAGATAGCTTTCTGAGTCTTGTGGTCAGCATGACTAAACCGCTTCTGGTGCAACAGAACACCATGACAGTAGCTAGAGTGCACAGAAATGGCGTTTACCTTCCTGCCACAGTGGTACCTATTTATCTACTTGCACTGGTGTGCTTTTGAACTGCTGGGTTGGTAGAAGCTGGGAAGAGCAACGCGAGCTCACCCCATCGCACAGATTTGAACTGCCAACCTTCTGATCAGCAAGCCCAAGAGGCTCAGTGGTTTAAACCACAGCACCACCCGCATCCTTTAATATCATGAGGCCTTCCTGAGTGAGTAGTGGAGAATGCCGGTAGCAAGCTAAAACCAGAAGTTCTGTGAGACTGAGCCCCAGGAAGCAGAAAGAAGCTCTGCTGGAAAAGGTTTGAAATTTGAAGAAGCTGCTTGGGAATAGCACAACTTGATCGCTGGTCCCTTATCTACATGTAAGAAAAAATGAAGCACATATATTGTTCTGCTTGAACCCAGGGCAAGTAGAAGCTGCAAGCAAGAAGTCTCACATGTAGTCCCTGCATGCAGGAATTCTTGCATGCAGCTGTGTACACACATGCAGCATGGGTCCTTATTGGGGGCAACAACAGGGTCCCCAACACCACACCTACACCAGGCCTGAACCTCTGGGTGGCCTTGCATAGCTGACCATTGGGGTGGACTGCTGCTGCTGCTGCTCAAGGCACCCCTCACCTGGCTTGATATTTATTCTTGGGCTGGACCTGCTATAATACACACTTTTGCAAAACACCTTTTCGGAATACTATGTGCTTTGGTGCCCTATTTACATGAATAGGTACATTTTTTTATGCACATTCGACCCTAATATATGCATTTTTGTACACCTGGTCAGAGAACTGCATGGCATAATTCAGAGAAGTGCAAAATTTCAGTGTTTCTGTACAGTTTCAAAAAGTGTGAAAGAGGTCGGTTCACCTTTGAATGTGAACCAAATGGAAGTTCTCCCCCGTCCCTACACCTGAGGCATCATGGCTTGAGATTTCCTGGGTAGCAGGATATATGAATCATTCAACATGCCTGGTTTTGTATATTGTTCTGGAATAGGTTCCCCGAGGCAATCCTCACAGTCACATTTGTTTAACAAACTAATGCATTTACAATGCTGGTCTGAGTGTGGATTGGAATGTGCCTTTAGCACGCTAAGTCAGGCATTTTCTTGTAAACGTGATGCTCCCTCCCGACTTCGGCTAGAGAAACTAAGAGGTGAGGAGACAGAGAAGTGGAAAACTTTGGATAACTAAACCTGGTGCCTTCAGATGTTGTCGGACTACCACCTCCATCACCCCTGACCATTGACCATGCTGGCCGGGGCTGATGGAAGTTGGAGTCCAACAACATCGGAGGTTTCCCCATTCTTGGAATATGGACTTAGGGATAATTATTGAGCTGGGATAATTAGGCAGGTCCCCACAGTATGTTGTTTTAGACACCTGATTATACCTTCTTTATTTCAGCGACATAGAATTTAGCCACCTATATTTGTTTTAAGAGTTTTACTGATTTTGTGATCATTACTTTATATTTGTTTTTAAATAGTCTTGTGGATTTTAGCCAATTTTTGTCCACAGTTTTATTATGTTCACCGCTTAGAGAGCTCTTTGATTAAGTGGTTTATAAATCTTTATGAATGAATGAATGAATGAATGAATGAATGAATGCAGATACTGTATATCCTACAAGCTTTGAAAATGTGTAGCACGTTAGTGCTTCATAAGTGGGGGAAAAATCCTGTTTAACCTAAAAAAATAAAAAAATAAAAGTTTCTCTATCACGCTAAGGCACAGTCCATTGAAGAGTGTTCCTTCCTAGGTCTGATTCCCCACTTCACAGTACAGGTGAATTTAGAAGAGCACTGCCTCAGATTTGTGAGCTCTGCAAGTGATTTAAAAAGAAAAAAAGACATCAGCGCATGGTGGCTATAAACAGAATCCGAATAGTAAAGCCTGAGACTATTCCTTCTGAAGAGGGAAGGGGAAAGAAATCAGATGCAATAAAAGACAAAATGGTTTTCTGTCCGAGTGCCAAACCATCTGTGAGGTTTTTATTCCGACTCTATTGACACTTATTGTGGCACTTGTGGCTGTAATTATACTGAGCTGATAAATCCAGCGTTAAGAACATTATGAAATAAAGAGATGTATAACAAAACCTGATTGCAACGGAGCTATGAGAGTGGCAGAGAAAAGACACAAGGAGCGCGGCTAGAAACATTGCTAGGAGGATATTTGGCAGCTAGATGTCTTTGGAAAGGACAATGAAGTTTTCCGTAACCTTGAGCAATAATCACAGAATAATCCTTTGCCACCGTCTGTTGCAAAGCTGCCTTTCCTGATTTTTTAAAGCAGGCAGAAAAATTCTCAAGTGAAAAGTTGTTTCTTTTTTAACTTTCTTACATTTGCAAGCCATCTTTCTTCCATCATGGAGCCCAAAGAGGCATAGCCTACAGTTGATTTGAGGAAGTCTCCCGCTGACCAGACCAAGGCCTGTTGAGCTTCAGCACGGTGGTAGACTCATATGCCTATAGACCAGGAGTACCCAGCATGGTGCCCTCCAGATGTTGTGAACTGCACCTTTCATAAGCCTCAACCAGCATAGACAATAACCAGGGATGATGGGAGTTGTAGTCCAGAAAATCTGTAGGGCACCATGTTGGCTACCGCTGCTTTAGACCATAACCAGAGATTAAATATAATAATAATAATAATAATAATTTATTTATACCCCTCCCATCTGTCTGGGTTTCCCCAGCCACTCTGGGCAGCTCCCATTCGAATATTATAAACACAATACAGCATTAAACATAAAAAAACTTCCCTAAACAGGGCTGCCTTCAGATGTCTTTTAAAAGTAAGATTTAAAAGTTTATTTCCTTGACTTCTGATGGGAAGGCGTTCCACAGGGTGGGCGCCACTACCGAGAAGACCCTCTGCCTGGTTCCCTGTAACCTCACTTCTCACAGTGAGGGAACTGCCGGAAGGCCCTCAGAGCTGGACCTCAGTGTCTGGGCTGAACTATGGGGGGGGGGGGAATGCTCCTTCAGGTATACAGGACCGAGGCTGTTTTAGCTTTAGCCAAGATTTTCCCTTTGCTTTGCAACTTTGGCTAACTCTGAAAGGGGTTGTTTTACTAATCCAGGCCAATCTTTCTCGCTATAAGCACTTTACTACTGCTTGAATCAATGGTTGTGCGGCCTTCTGACAGAGATGCAACTGTTCCCAGGGGCATTACTCGGAAGGGAAATGGCCGTCTCATTGGCCTGTTAATAATTTTTCAGGACTCACTCTGGACCTGGCTAAATGGGGATTGACACGCCCAATTTAATGGGGGTGTGATTGCCACACCCTGGGCTCCCATTCAGGAAGATGACTCAGATGGTATTGTCTTAAGGCAGGAGTAGACGATGAGCCAGGGGGTTCCAAAAGGCCAATCCTGCAAGTGGAGTCAGTCAGGTTTAAATAGGTGGCGCCTCCCCCAAGCTCTTTGCTTTGCCCCAATTTTGCTTCCTCCATATGCAATATGAGCTTTGCTAGTTGCCTGTTTCAGGGAGCTGAGTAGGAAGTTTGGGGGGAGCCCCAAATTTGCGCAGGGACTCCCCCCCCTACTTCATACTGCTGGGAGTTTTTGTTCTGGAGCTTTCAAATGGTTTGTTTTAGTCTAGGGAGTAGTCCTGGGTCTTCTTTGAGGTGTGACGGCCAAGAGTACTTTGCCAGTGTGTCTCTGCATGAACTGGGATGAGGGACCTCAGCTGGTGTAACCCCAGGTGAACCCAGGCTCAGGAAAATGCATTAAACTCTCCCCCTCCAAAATACTACTATCATTGATCATAGGATCAAGTTTCTGGATGACACTGGAGAACCATTTACATTCCTTTCTCTTGTGTGTCATACATTTATTAATTTAGACACTGGAGAAAGGAAGATAAAATTCTTCTGTCCAAATGGGTTGGTTGGTTGGTTGGTTGGTTGGTTGGTTGTTGTTGTTGTTGTTTGCCATCATCTATATAGCAATTGCATAGATGAAAAGAAAGCACTCCGAAACTAATTTGCTACATTAGTTCCTATTTCGGGAATATTTCTGTAGTCACAATATTCTGCACTAACACCACCCGGCAGGAATGTTGCAGCTTCCCTGGTTTCATCAGCTATTTACAGTAGATGTACCCCGGTGAGATGAAATTAGGAACAAAGGATAACAAAATATACTGTGCTGATAATCGTCTGGGAGATTGCTTTTATATATTAGACGTAACATGAAAGCTTCAGAAATGTTTAGGGCAGCCAATATGCATTTTCGCAGCGTGATTTAATAAAATTGCAGGATGTGACTCTACAAACTAGTGTAAGAGTCATTACTTTCATTAAGAATATTACAGAGAATAAATTAACCTAAAACAATAAAACCTGAGTTGCAGATATATGTAAGTCATTTACATCTTCTTGTAGACTCATTTGGTGGAGGAAGAGAATGAATGTGTTATGTTGGGTTTTTCATTAGCATTTGCATTTCAATTGACTTAGAGGCATACCATAAGAATGCAAAGGCAATAAATATCAGCCATAAATGAGAACCCGGCACAAGGCATTTTCTTTCTTCTCCTACCCCCCCCCTTTCCCCACCCCCAAAGATGTTCTGTGCCATTACACTTTAATAGTTGTCTTGCATTTTCAAGATGAAAATGCTTTAAAATGTGCTACATTTGTGCCATCAAAGAAATCGGAAGGCATATTTTATACGGCTTTGTTATATATGTTGACAGTCAATATCATATTTCTACAAAGAAGGAAGGGGGAAGGGAAGCTTTTGTCCTAATGCTTTAAAACAAGAGAGTGGTGTCCCCTTTACTACCAGGGGTTGCTCAGATATTTGTTGTACACCTTCCCACCACTTCCGTTAAATAGTATATGGAATTAAACTGCATTTATAAACATGATGATTTATTTACAGTGATTGACACTTTAAGGTGGCTTCATTAGCATCTTCTTAACATCCTGGTATACACACAAGGATGAGCTGCTTACTCCAGTCCCCAGGGAACAATAAGACTAACTGAATTTCCTCTAGCATCTAAGCACAGAGCCAGTCTATTTATGCGCCAGCTCTTCTGGGAATAAGAGTCAGTATAAATTGGTATAACCATCTGAATTGCTTTCATTGTCTTGTATTACTTGCATCATGTTTTCTTGTGAGCTACTTTGCCACGACTTAGGCTATCTCAGGGTTGCTTTATAATGAACCGTGTGCAAGACAATCAGAATATGCTCAAAATTCAGATGCAAGAGATCACGACCATCTTGCCCGTCTCCATCCTTCTGCATGTCTGGCCTCCAATAATTAGATGCTCTGTCTGCCTAGTTTTATCTTCTTTTAATATTGTGTTTTTAATGGTTGTAACCCATGCTGGAACCTTATGCTGAAAGGTGGGTGAGAAACCCTACAATTAAAAAGATCAAAACAAAACAGACTCAAAGCATCCAAAACATACATCTCGTTTTCCTGGTACCCGAAGCCTGTGATCTATGCTTGGAGGTCATTTTACAGATATACTCTGCAGTGCATGGTGATTGACCATGCTGAGAGGGCAAGGCCATTTGTGACAGGGATGAGGCCAGCTGCAGTGGTCAAGATCCTGCCACACATATTGGCTGGATCTAGACACATCAAAGAAGCATTTCAGTTAAACGTGTTAAAAACTTTGTATGGGAAATCAGGTTAGCAAAAACGGAACTCCACAGTGCCATCTGCTGTCACAGAGTTAGAATGCATAAACAACACATATAAAGCGCTTTTTCTTTGCCAAAATAGCTGAGTCCATAGTGTCAATGAGCTTTGGACAGTGCATTGGTTTTTTATTCAATCGCTAAGACGTCAAATGCATTGTAAAATTGAAAACACTCCAATATCCTTATAGCAGGCATGTCCAAATCTGTTTTGGGGGGCCTAATGCGGCCTGCCGGTCAGTTTAATCCAGCCTCTATGGCAGTTTATATTTGGTTGTGGAGCAATGGCATCAGCTCTTCCCACCTGCATTCCCTACAGCAGGGTTTGGGAATTTGAAGCCCTCCAGATGGAGTTGGATTCCATCTGTCATCAGCCCCACACAACATGGCCAAGGGCCAGGGATGGTGCAAGTTGTAATCCAGCAACATCTGGAAGCTACAGGTTCCCCATCCTGCCTTCCAGCCTAATCTGGGCACTGGGTTTAGGCATTCCTAATTCCCCATAAGATTAAAATGCTAATTACTTTCTACAGCAGTAGAATTTCAGCAAAGATACACAGAACTATTCTGCTAGGCTTCTGGTTCCATTTTGAGATGTGCTGCTTATGAACATGACCTGCTGAACCCCAAATCATTCCAAACTATCAATTGGCATGGATTATTTTTTTTTAGGGTTAAGCTCATAAAGACTGCTGCTTTTTCATTTTGAAAAGATGGGGCCTGGTATCTCTGAGGGTTTAGTTGACTAGGAGGCTGTGGACAAGTCAAAAGCTGGAGGGAAAGGGAGAGTTTCTCAGGATGTGCATGGTGGAAAGGAGCAAGAAAAGCCAAACCATGGAGGTCCAAGTGCTCTGAGAGTAAATGAAAGACAGGGGAGAAGCAAATAATTATAGCATCAAGGATTGCCAACCCACATCTTGTAAAGCAAGCGAACTGGGTTGTTCCATGCATGTTGCATCCTGACACTGTAGATGTTTACATGACTGATTCAGGTAATAAGACTGGCTCCAGATTCGAGGCGTTCTTCAGCAAAGTGCCCTCTCTCCATTTTTTTTTAATCTTAAAGTCACTTTGCCTTAAAATCTAAACATCTATAATTTTAAAACGAATCAAAACGATCCTCTTAAAACAATAAAATATAAATACCCACGATTAAAATATACAATAAAACTGTCCCGAATAGAAGTTTCCCCTCTGCCCTATCCAAGTTGTCACCTTCTAGTGAACATGCACAAGGACTTCTGTCTCTCTTGTTCTTTTCAACTCTCCCACCCAAAATAATACTTTGGTTTTGTTTAAAAATCGGGTTCTACCATGAGTAAGAGCACGTGTTGCGATCGGGACCTGGCAAGACACATTCCCTTCCTGTGGGGGTGGGGCCGGTAGCCGGCCTTAGTAGCTAATGGTCAGTTAGGAGTTGCTGGGCAAAAATTAATGTTGCAATTTGTGATGGACAGCTTAGCGTCCTATTTAAGCCTCCGCACGAAGGGTGTTCCTTCTCTTGGCTTCGGCTGCTGATCACCCGTCCCGCCCCCCCTTTTTTCTTAGGCCTCTGCTTTGACTTTGCTCTGCCTGTCATGGGGTCGTCTGCTTTGCAGGGGCCCAGTAGGAATTTGTCCATCTGGCCGATTGGCTGTGCCTTTTGGTTTTGCCTACTGCAGTAGCAACTTGTCACAACTTGTAAGGTTGGCGGTTAGGCATTGGTTCCTGTGTGGATTGCTGGATTGGGCGCTGCCCATCCAGAATCAGGTTGATGCTGGGAATTCCGTTAAAGGAATCCGGCGACTCTTATGCTTTGTCCGATGCCCCCGGTAGGGGTTAGGGCCATAAGCCGAGTCCCCGGGACCATTGAGGAAGAGGGACGCGTTGCTTCCCCCCGGTCCTTAACTCTCCTCAGTCGCATTCTCCCAATCGCTGGTTTTAGGCCAGCCTCTGTCCCGGTGTGACAGTAGTCTGAACCAATGCCTACGCAACCACTCACCGAATTTGTATTTAAATAAAGTTGTGGCCCTAAATTATTTGCCAAAAACCCAAACCAAAAATCTGTCTCCTGTGTCAAGTCAATGGGGGGTGGATTGAGGTCCTCGATACGCAACAACTCTAACGGTTATGGCTGAAACAAGTGGTTAATGAAACGTTGGCTAATGAATTCAGGTTAGTGTATTGTTCTTTGGTAACCATTTTGCTCTTTAAAAAAATAGTTAAAAACAAAACAAAAACCCCTTCATCTCCTCTGCCAATATTTATGAACTCCTAGAATGGGAATAATGAAGAGGGGAGGAAACTGTGTGTGTTTTTTAAAAGTGAACATTCTGCTTTGTGCCAGCACAGAGCCATCAGGCATGCATTGCAATCAAACTTATTTAAAGTCAACAGAAACACACAGTCTGTTCGTAGCTCCCATGCTGTCCTTTTCAAAATTATTAAATCACTGTCAGATGTAAATAAACATGACATAAAAGTTCTTATTTCCCTTTATGTTGAAATGTTTCCTTATAAATAGATTGATACTAATCCCATGAAAGGCTTTCCAAAAACTAATTGGACACAATCCAGCAAAATTTCACTATGAAAAAGGACCGTTTTATTTATTTATTCCAGGACATAAACCCTACCAAGCCGCTTACAAGTAACACACAATTACATATTTTAAAGGCACGATAACAATATTAGCATGCTAATAAACATTTCCATTGGAATCAATAGTGCTAACATGCACAGTTGAACATTTGCATCCCGGTTACTTCAGTGTGATTGGATCAAAGCTCGTATCTTCCGGACTGTTCTAACTTTGGATTAGATCGATAAAGCATGCTGCATAGTTTACCTTACTACGAAAACATATTAATGTGAATGCAGTGTTCTATAATTTCACTTTGAATGCACTGAAGCGTTCACCTTACTAAAACGAATCGTGAGCCTCCTTGCAGAGTGAGCATCCTTGCAGAGAAATCCAAACCTCTAACCCTTGCCTGGCTGGATTTACAGAGAGGTTTAGCCACCTCCATATATTCAGCCTAGCTATGCAAGGTAATGGTGGGGAGAAGACCAGGCCCAATCACTGATGTAGACCCTCCCCTCCCCTGCCCTTGGAATGCCCCATTTTGTCTTTGAACTCTGCCTGGTGGAAAACCATTAAATATTGGGTGGGTGGGCTAAGCAATAAAATGGGTCTACACATTCCGAAGTCCCCAGATCCCTTCTCAAGGGCAAGTGGGGTTAGCCTTAAGCAGCAGCAAGTTCTGAATAAAATGAATGGGGTTTATGTCCAGATAAATGTGTTTGAGGTTCTCCTAGTTTGTTTTGGATCGTCTCCACATTCCTCCAGTATAGCGTTTCTGGCATTACGCCTTTCATTTCTCATTTTGTATACCCTACCTCTTTTTAAATCTCGCAATCATCCATTTATGATTATCATTAAAAGAACCTCATTGCCGAGAAGGAGGAGGGGAAGGATCATGCATTTTGAATGAAGGGTTATGAAACAAGGCAAACAGTATAAAAAAAACCTTTTGGTCTCCAGATAATCCTCTGGATTAGACAGAACTGATTTAATCTTTGGAAACTTTTTGTTTTAGCTATAAAAAATGTGAATTATTTTGTAATTTGGTTTAAAGCTGCATTATAAAACCCATAAGCCACTATCATCTTGGTCACCCACCTCTGCACACGCTCCAGCTTGTGAAAATCCTTCTGAAACTGTGGTGCCCTGAACTGGACACAAAGTACAACAGGTGGGGTCTGACCAAGGAAGAACAGAGTAGTACCATACTTTCCTTCATCTGGACACTGTACTTTAGTGATCTTTATACATCTTTATAATAGGCAGCACAGAATTCTAGCTCATTTGAATCTGGCCTAATAAAACTGAAGCAAGTCACACCATATGCCAGGAGAGAGAAAACCCATCATTTAAAAATGTTTACTTATATCTGGTAGAAAGCTATAATTCATGAAGCATCACTGGTATATCCTATTTAGAGCAACAAAAGAATTAATCAAACTCAGATCCATCTAGCCCAGTTGTCTTTCTCCAACATTGACCTTTGCAGTTTATAGGCAGGTGAGCTCTGCCTGTATTATTTCCTTTCCCCTGTACCCAGAAGGAAAGTATCTATGAGGTAAATTTTAAAATACTTAGAACTAGATATGGGCAAATCTGTCCATTTGAGTTTCTCTCCGGTCCTCAATTTTCCATCTCAATTTAAATTTTCCACATTTCCACTTCTGTTTGTGATACACACACACACACACACACACACACACACACACACACACAATTCATTAGAATTTTAGTAAAGATTTCTCCTAATATGCATCATTGTATATGCAATTTCCTCTAATATGCCCATGTCAGCAGAACAATTTCCCCTAATATAATGCACCTTTGTCTGTTATTTTCAGTAAATATGTGCACAGTTTGGCTTAGTATAAGCAATCTTGTACTGGAGAATTTTGTTGCAGAATTTCGTTGCAAAATTCAGAGAAGTGCAAATATTGAAGAGGGGCTGTGTTTCAGTTCATGTCATAGGATCCAATTCCTAGAGGCTATGGGGGCTTTGCCCCCCTAAAATATTTGAGGGGCCACCCCCCCCCCAAAGTTGATGGGCATTGCCATTCAAACAGTGTATGTGCATCGCATCATGTGATCAATTATGCAGTGTGGGGCTTCCCTGGCTTCCCCAATATTTTATTCAAATTGGCACCCCTGGTTCATGTATTGTTTCAGAGAGTATGAATTAGATAGGTTTCTGCCCCATTCCTTTTTATGTAGGCCCAATGACGCTACTGAAATTCTGAGTTGGGTTGTTCAAAGTTTGAAACTTCCAGTCAATCATGAGCTGAGACCAGTTTCTCCAAAGTTTGAACTCGGCTTGGAATTAGATCAGTGCCAGCCCTGTTGAAGCTACATCCTTTCTCTTCTTGGCTGAAATGAACCCACCCAGCAGAGTACAGAAGGATGTTTCAACAGTTCAGGCATAGGGAACCTCTTAGCCCTGGATCTGATTAGGCCTAGCAAAGGTTCCTACTTTCTTCCCAAGCCACACTCACCTACCCCATGTGATGTCAGGGACAGGCAGTTGAAGGCAAAGCTGCAGTCAGGACTTCCGGTTGTTCCTTGGACATCCCTTTACATAGCTTAGCATGTGCTTTGTGAGCCCCTGGCAATTCTCCCTTCTCCTTCCCTGGTGCCAGGTCTGAGGCTAGGCTCTGCACTTAAAATAATTGATATGGAAATGTTGTTAGTTTGTAGCAAATGGCAAAAGTTACAAAGTCACCTTCTCAAGAATGATTAGTACTGAGTTAAAGCAACGGGGGGATAAGAAAACAGACAAGATGTTAAACAATTACTTAAGCATACCCTGTACAGCTGAAATCAATGAACATTTGCCTGCTTTCAGAAATTAGATTTGCCCAAACAAAAGAGGAGAAATTAGAAAGTATCCAGATAACAGAGCTAACAGAGCTATGGTTATTAAAGGGGCTGCATTTCTTACAAGGGCATACAGGTTCCAGCACCAAAAAATGCATGCATCATAGTGCAAGCACACTTAAGAGAGCCGGGAAACAAATGGCGGTAATTTGGTAGGTACTGTTTGTATAAGTATATTAAGCCCCAGAGAAAAACATTTAAGAATAGATAAGTTGGCCTTAATCATGGCAGCAGATTACAACCTCCCCCCGTTTATTTCAGGCATTGGCTCTGTCTTAATCATTAAAACAATCACAGACAGAACTTCAAAAAAATTCAGCTGCATCAATGCCAAATGAAAATGTAGGTTTAGCGCAGAGCTATAGATGACTGCCAGAGAAAGATGGCAAAAGCACAGTGTAGGTGCTGAAAGTGCTTTGAATTGTGGCGAATGGCTGGTCAACTGCACAGCTACTTTTCTTCATACCTTTGGGACTACAGGTAGGTAAAAGACTGGTTCAGGGTTGGTGTGAGGAATGGTTGAATCCGTCGACTTCACTTTTTCACTTTTTCCCAACCTTAAATTCAGTTCTCTACATTTACAGATCAGTTTGCCAAAAAAGGGAGAAAAGGTTAAACTCCTCATGAAAACTCACCAGCATTTTACTTACTGCAAATTTATTTTAATATACACATCTTTTTTATGTGATTTTGACTAATACACACATTTTTGCAAAGCAGTCTTCCCTAAGGTAAGGGCAACTACACTGTGTGGACCCTGTGAAAAATCTGCATGCATAAGGAGCACTGATCCCATAATAAGCACCTGAAATGGAAGCCTTCATGTTGTTCAGGCATAGTAAACCACCAAATGTTCAGTTGTGGGGGGGGGAAGCATCTGCTTAGCGTAAAGAAGGGCTATGGGTAATTCCCCACATTTCCAGGTAGGTCTGGGAGTGAACTGCTGGCATTTAGTGCAGACAATGGTGATCTAGATACCTCAAGGACTGCCTGTCTCCATATGAACCTACCCAGGCCCTGAGATCATCTTCTGAGACCCTACTTTGTGTTCCTCCTCCATGAGAGGTCCTGAGGGTGGCAACACCAGAATCGGCCTTCTCAGCAGTGACTAAGTGCCACAACACATCATATACCCTCTTTTCAGCATGCTACGCTATATTCTAGAACAGGCATAGCCAAACTTGGCCCTCCAGCTGTTTTGGGACTACAACTCCCATCATCTCTAGCTAACAGGACCAGTGGTCAGGGATGATGGGAATGGTAGTCCCAAAACAGTTTGGCTATGCCTGTTCTAGAGCAAGATTTGACAGTTTTGTCTACCATAGCAGTTCAGAGTGTAAGGTGTGAGCCAGAACACAATAATAGGTACCTTGTGCGAGTTACTGCCCCTAACCTTCAGCCTTGCCCCTAGCAGCATGAGGATAATAATACCTTATAGGGTTGTCATAAAGACTGCAGCGACCAAATAATGAGTACAGACAGGATTTGAACCAAAAAAAAAAAAAAAATCCACTTTAACATTTGCTCTCTGGCTATAGATCCAAGTGGCTGTTTAACTACAAGCTCATATATTTGGCTCGTCTGAGACCAAAGGTTATCGACGACGCAGTGACTTTAATAACTTTCAACTGTATCTTCCAAGCTTATTTCACAATATTAAATTAAAGTTTTAAACACTACCGTTGGCTACGGAAAAGACAAGTTGACATTGTTTCTCTGATTACACTGATATCCCAACCTTTCTCCCACATTGCTTTCTGTGATGTACATGGTGTTAGCTCCTCTTTCTACCCCAAGTTGCAACAAGCTTGCATGGTGGGTCAGGTTGGAAAAATATTGCATGTCTTGTGGGGGGGGGGGCAGTTTTGCATAAGGCTACCTAGCCAGCTCTATAACCAAGAGGGGATTTGAACCACTGTCTTGCCTCAGTAATGGACTGGATGAGAGCCAACAAACTGAAATTCAATCCTGATAAGACTGAGACCCTGTTAGGGGGAGGTTCTCTAGACCTGATGGATGGGAGGTAGCTTGCTCTTGATAGGGATCCAAGGAGCCAAGCATGGGGGAATTTGTGAAAAACTTTTATTCATAAGAAAATTCCTTCCAGTAGCACCTTAGAGACCAACTAAGTTTGTTATTGGTATGAGCTTTCATGTGCATGCACACTTCTTCAGATACATGCAAATGAAAGCTCATACCAATTACAAACTTAGTTGGTCTCTAAGGTGCTACTGGAAGGAATTTTTTATGAATAAAAGTGTTTTTTATTTTGTTTTGACTACGGCAGACCAACACAGCTTCCTACATATATCTAGAACTTTTATTCATGTTGACCTCTGAAGTCGGATGGGTGTGGTCAGAATCAAATCCAATACAATTTCAAGTTCTGATGGTATGCCGTCATTATTTTATGTAAAGTTTTGCTTTATATAAAATGACATTTTAATGGCATTTGTGTGCGGCATAGCTGAATTTAGTGGAAATTAGAAGTGAAGCCTCTAATCATCCAAATAAGATAGTAGTAATTAGTGAAATAGGCATGAAGCCAAGTCTGAAGAGCTGGCAATACAAAGCCAAGGGTTTTTAAAGTAAAATAAAAGAAAAGTTTAAGATCTAGTTTAGCTGATTTTTCAGGATCGCCTGCACATACAGAGGAAAAAAAAAACCCAACGAGGGTAAATGGGGCTGTGTATCATCCTCACTTTGTAAAATCCCACTCTTCAGCCAAAACAGGCTCCCCGAGCCATTTACTACAAATAAGGGAGTCCCCATCCTCAGGGTTGCAATCTAAAATTGTACAAACTCAAAAATATAAATAAATGCCCCTTAAATACGTATGCATTGTTCCAAGAAAATCATCAGCTGATGCAGAATTTAGGTGAACTGAACTCAAGACTGGAGAAATGAGGAAGTGCGAGAAACTAAAGTTGCCAGAATTGAAGCATAGCTTTGCTTCACTGTCGGTTGAGATGAAACCTCTTTGGGGAAGTGGTTTATTTATTAATTAAATTTATATACCGGCCCTTCACCCAAAGATCCCAAGGCAGTTCACCGAATAAAACACAAGATAAATAATCAAACCAAACCAACAAAACAATAACCCCACCCCACCCCACCTTCCCGCAGATACATTTAAAAAGCTGTAGGATATTAGGATATTCAAGTGGATGGAGGTGTTGGACTAGGACTAGAACAATCCAGTTTTAAATTGCTGCTCAGACATTAACTGACCTTGGGCCAAGCACTATTGCTCAGTCTATCCCATCTCACATAGTTGTTGCATGGCTGGTTTGGTGGGGAGATATTTAATCATATTTTAGGGCTGTGCAGTGGTCCCCTGGTCCAATTCAGGGTCTGATCTGGCACTCTGGAGCTGCCCTGATATTAGCTGAGATGGGCAAACCCAGTCCAGATCCAAACCTCATGCTGATTCGGGGGCCTTGCACTGTCATACAGTCAGAGGATGGGAGTAAGGGACAGGCACATACACACACCTTTTGACAGCCCTCAATCACTCAATGGACCCAATAGGACTTGGAGTGCTCCAGCGCTGCCTCAACACAATCCTGCTGAACCCCAGGTTGACTCCAATTGACTCAATCCAGTGCACATCCCTTCTCTATATCTTCACTTGGACAAAGGATGGGGTAGAAGTACAACAACGGATTAATTCTGGCCTCTTGTCCCTTTTCAAAATCTTGGATATTAGTTTTGAACTTGAGAGACATTTCTCAACTTATTTCCAGGTTGCAAAACAATAGAAATTGGTAGTGAAACAGTAATTTCGAGCAGGTGTCTCATTTGACATCCAGTAAAAATAAATACTTAAGAGTAGATTACAGCTTATCCATTTATAAGGGCTTGTTTTTGTTTGTTTTATGTGTGCATTCAAAAGAAAAGAAAAGAAAAAAAAGAACCCAACCCAGGTTATACAGTCTGTTCTGGGGCTGAATCATCAAATGAATAAGAAGTATGGTTTCAGGATCCTCATATCAGCTTCCCATAATGTGTATGAATTTAGGAATTTAAAACGTGTCATTGACACCTTGCTCCAAAATTCCTAACCTAATGACTGCTCCCAATTGATGCATATAGATCAGGCTTCCTCAACCTCGGCCCTCCAGATGTTTTTGGCCTACAACTCCCATGATCCCTAGCTAGCAGGACCAATGGTCAGGGATGATGGGAATTGTAGTCTCAAAACATCTGGAGGGCCGAGGTTGAGGAAGCCTGATACAGTGGTACCTCGGGTTACATACGCTTCAGGTTACATACTGCGCTAAGGCAGAAATAACACTTAGGTTAAGAACTTTGTTTCAGGATAAGAACAGAAATCGTGCTCTGGTGGCGCAGTGGCAGCAGGAGGTCCCATTAGCTAAAGTGGTGCTTCAGGTTAAGAACAGTTTCAGGTTAAGAACAGACCTCCAGAATGAATTAAGTTCTTAACCCGAGGTACCACTGTATAGATGTTGAATAGCACTGTGGCAACCCAAGTATGAACACCAGGAGGCTGAAGAGGACTCTCCTAATGCTATGTTTTGGACATTATCCCTGCAGATAGGCATGGAACCACTGTAACACAGTGCCATCCATACCCATCCCACAGAGTACAGAAGGTTAACATGATCAATGGTATCAAAGGTCACTGAGAAATCAAGCAGAAGCAAAATAAAAAAGGCTTGTATTCTGTCTCTCTGTCTCCAAAGAGCAACCAAGGCTTATTTAGTCCCAAACCCAGGTCTCAACTCAGACTGGCATGAATCCAGATAATCAATCTCATCCTGGAATGTCTGCAGTTGTTCCACCACAACCCAGTTCCAATCACCTTCCCAAGAAAGGGAATATTTGTGATTGGGTGTTAGTTACATTCTAAAGAAAGTATACAATTTTCTATGAATAATTTTCATTTGCAAGGAAAAGAAATATGAACATCGATAAAATAATATTAGTGCCAATTTGATTATAAAAAACCCTATACCTTTACAACACAACCCTATGCGTTGAACCCTAGAGTTCAATAGGACTTACTCCCAGGTAAATGTGTACAGGAGTGCAGCTTTAATGCCTCTTAAAATGTCCTTGGTCAATCCATTTTCCCTATCTAGGGAAAGTCAAATAGCCTGCTTGTGAATAATTCACTCTTAAGCTGTATAAACATGATAGCATCATACATTCTAGAAAGAAACTAATTACAATAATGGACTGGAGTTTGATAATCCAGAATATTGTTTTCTAATCTAATTCCTTTTCTAAGATAATTACTCAGAATCAATCACTGTCAGGATTATAAAAAATAATCAGATTGGGGTGGGAGGCTGCTGATAGCATCCTAGAGTCCAATTTCTTCCCCTGATAAGAAGATCCAATCAATTCAACAACCGGGACTTGTTGAGGATGATTCCAAATGCAGTTTAAATGCATCATTTTGCATTTCCATATCTTTCTTTGGTATTTTATGTTCCATTTATTTGTGGAAAATACACATACACAGCGGACTTGAAATGGTATTTGTAAAATAATTACAACCCCTTTCAACTTATCTAAGGGAAAGCTTTCATTGCAGAAACTACAACCCCCCCCCCCCCAGTCCCTAGCACCACTTTATGATCTATTCAAAAGGATGACAACCAACTGGGTCTTAAATGCTTTCTTTTGAGTTTTAGAACAAGAAAACTGTGAAAGAAATACGCCTCTGAAGCCAGTCAACTGCTGTGCCTTTGCATATGGTTGATAATCCACCACTGCTAAGATTGAAACAC
Source organism: Lacerta agilis (assembly GCF_009819535.1). Lineage (NCBI taxonomy): Eukaryota > Metazoa > Chordata > Lepidosauria > Squamata > Lacertidae > Lacerta > Lacerta agilis. The sequence goes on from NC_046323.1 coordinate 28,438,383, forward strand.
CTATGTATTTTTGTTATTTTGTTTTTTTAAAAAACTACTTAATGGACATTTCTGCCTACAAAAGAGAAAGTAAACATTCTTTTATTATATATACTTTGAATACACGGGAATGGTGGGCTTCAGACTGGCCTCCCTTTCATAATGCATTAAGTCTGAATCTGGATATAGTCCAAGACTGCAAGTAAAAATGATGGAACACGTTGTAAGGAGTTCTGACAGTCTCACCACAATTAATAAGACCAGTCCCCAAAGTCAATATTACTTCCCCTATCGCCTGCTTGGGGTCCATTGCTTAAGGTTTATATGTGTTTAATAATTTGAAGGTGGTGGTGTTTTTAATAATATAATTTTATTGTTTTGTGACACTGCTGTTATATCAGTATGGAAAACAAGCAGGGAACCATAAACCGTGTCAGACCATGCATTACATTATCAAATAGATAAATGTGGGGAGAGCGTTGAGTTGATGGTTTTGTTGTACTGATTAACTAAATCTCTTTGCATTCCTTCCTCTAATTGGAATTCATACAATTTTTCAGAATGACCAGAGTTAATCACTGGCTACTGACAGTCCACCCCAGGACTTAGGCCCCATCTGCACAAAACATTTAAAGCATACCCTGCTACTTCAAACAGTCATAGGTTCCTGGGAACTGTAGTTTGTTAAGGGTGCAGAGAGTAGTAGGGAGACCCATATTCCTCTCAAAGAGTTTGCAGAGTTCCCTGAGAAGAAGGATTGACTGTTCAACCATCCTGGAAGTTGTAGCTCTGTGAGGGGATTAGATGTTAGGTTCAGCTGCCTTAACAAACTGCACTTCCCAGGATTTTTGGGGTGAGGTGAGGTGAAGCCACAACTCTTTAAAGTGGCATGATACAGCCTTAAATGTATAGTGCAGATGGGGCTTGATACTAGACTGGAAGGGCAGGACAGATCCTAGGAGGAAGTATAGAAGTCTGCTAGTTCTGTGTTCAGGGAAGAAACTTGGGAGATGAAACTCTACATCAAGGTGAGCCAACATGTTGTTGTTCAGTCGTTCAGTCGTGTCTGACTCTTCGTGACCCCATGGACCAGAGCACGCCAGGCACGCCTATCTTTCACTGCCTCCTGCAGTTTGGCCAAACTCATGCTAGTCGCTTCAAGAACACTGTCCAACCATTTCATCCTCTGTCGTCCCCTTCTCCTTCTGCCCTCCATCTTTCCCAACATCAGGGTCTTTTCTAGGGAGTCTTCTCTTCTCATGAGGTGGCCAAAGTACTGGAGCCTCAACTTCAGGATCTGTCCTTCCAGTGAGCACTCGGGGCTGATTTCTTTAAGAATGGATAAGTTTGATCTTTTTGCAGTCCACGGGACTCTCAAGAGTCTCCTCCAGCACCATAATTCAAAAGCATCAATTCTTCAATGATCAGTCTTCTTTATGGTCCTACAAATGTTTTGGACAGCAATTCCCAGCCAATGGTCAGGGAGGATGGGAGTTGTCCAAAATATAGAAGGCACTGCTTTGGCTGGAACTCAGAGGTGAGCATCTGATTTGCATGCAGACGATTATTTCAGGTTCAATCACGTGCATCTCCAGTTAGGGCTAGAAAAGACTCCCTGCCTGGAGAGCCTCTGCCAGTCAGCATAGATCAGGCATGTTCAAAGTCCGGCCTGGGGGCCGAATCCGGCCTGCCAGTTGGTTTAATCTGGCTCCACCAGCAATTTCTTTCCTGGGTGTGGGCATGGGCAGCGGTTCTACCGGGCGGTTATTCGCAGCTTGCCAACCCACCCACTGGTCAGCTATCGCAGCCGCTCACTGTGCGGCTCTTGGAGCCGGCCATTTGTTGGCTCACACATGCACCTTGCTCTTTACCCTGGTAGTTAGCCAGTTCACGCATGTGCCCTGTGTGCAGCTTGAGGACCCATCCAGCCATCGTCTCGCGCATGTGCCCTTCTCTCTATCCCTGTTGGTTGCATGCTCATGCTGGCGTCCTGTATGTGGCTCTAGGTCCCGTCCACCCGTCAGCACTTGTATGCATCTGCCTCTGTATCCATCCATCTGCCAGTTCTCGCAGGCGGATGGCATTCAGCCTTCTTTCCCACCCGCCATTTGGCTCAGGCTGCCGCGCTCCGGTCATCTCTCACTCTCACCTGCCGTTTGTCTCTCTCTCTGTGTGCTGCCTGTGATCCGAGCCAAAAGGTATATGAAAAGTATTCTGTGACTAATTCTTTAAAAAAAGGTCTGGAACTCTGGAAAAAAACTCCTTAAAAAAGGTCATCAACTTTGGTCGGCCCTCACGCATGTTCACTTCATCAAATCTGGCCCTCTTTGAAAAAAGTTTGGACACCCCTGGCATAGACAATACTGAGCTGAGATGAATGGCCAAAGCCTAACAGTATAAAGCAGCTCTGTGCCCTAAAACTTTGCAGGTGTGTTCCACACACTTCTAACTTCTGGGAATCATCCAGAGAGACTCTAAGCAGAGGCAGATTTAGGGGTGTGTGACCAGTTCACCTGCACTGGGTGCCGAGCCAAGAGGGCACCACAGCAGGACTGCAACAATGATGTAGAATGAAAGGCAATAGGCAGGGGGCTCTGAATTTTGAAATTTGAAAGCCCAAAGTGTGCCACGGCTCTAAACACACACAATCAATAATGGAAGGGTATCGGAAATGAGATTTGTTCTGCCTCTTTTGTTCTGATTTTGCATTGTTTTCACAGTGAACTAAATCTGTTCCTGTTTTATTTTGTTTTATTTTAAAAAAATGAATCTCAGCCATATTTCATAACGCTGACAATGCTAGAGACATTTTATACCGGTGCACATTTCATAAACAACTCTCTGATGACAGCATAGGTGTGATATATAGCATTATCCCATTAAGTAATAGCTAGGTTGAAACCATATCCAAACAAGCTAAAATTTGAAGTTAATATGATAAGAAAGCTATTCCCCGCTGATATGAATTTCTTTCAGACAGTAGAGCACATTAGGGAAAACTAAACTTCCTCTCCTTTAGGTGTTGCTGTGTGTCCTTTCTGAGTCAGAAACATGACTGAAAGTTGTCTGCTTTGTACAAACTGTGTGGCCTTTATAAATTCATTATAAACAACTCTTTATATATCCCTTTCACATTTCCTTTTTCAACAAACAAATGCCTATGCTTAATAGGGATTATTGCAATAGATGTAGATGATAATCTGTTATGGCAGGGATGGGGAACATGTGGCCCTCCAGCTGTTGATGGGACTACATCTCCCATCTTCTCTCATCAATGATAATGGTGGCTAGGGATGATGGAAGCTGGAGTCCAACATTTTAAGAGAAACACCAAGGGAGATATGCCGCTGCCCTCCCATAATCTACTATCTGACATAAGGTTCCCCCCCTCATATTACACTGAACAGAAGTACAAGCTGTATCTATCTATACATGTGCACGTGTTTATGTAAAAGAGTATAACTTATTAAAGCTTTAAAAAGAATGTTATATGGCTATATGGTTATCAGAACCATTCCTTAACTCTTTTTTTAGCATTGAAAACCATGAGTGTAGATCTGCCCTTAGATTCTAGAGTTCCTGCTTTCTGTGGGGATGGGGATTAATTGCCGCAAATGCCAAAGGAGCATGCTGACTTACGACTGGAAATTTGGGGGTAGAGTCCCCACCTGCAGGACTTTGAGATAATGGTTCGCTACTGGTCCAGCTCATATGTTTATGTTCTACCTCCCCTGTCAGTGGCTTTATATCACTGAATGCTAGCTGCTGAGATGTGGGTGGCGCTGTGGTCTAAACCACTGAGCCTCTTGGGCTTGCTGACTGGAAGGTCAGCAGTTCGAATTCCCGCAGCAGAGTGAGCTCCCGTTGCTCTGACCCAGCTGCTGCCAACCTAGTAGTTCGAAAGCATGTCAGTGCAAGTAGATAAATAGGTACCGCTGTGGCAGGAAAGTAAATGGTGTTTATGTGCGCTCTGGTTTCTGTCATGGTGTTCTGTTGTGCCAGAAGCAGTTTAGTCATGCTGGCCACATGACCCAGAAAGCTGTCTGTGGACAAACGCTGGCTCCCTTGGCCTGAAAGCGAGACGAGCGCCACAAAACCATAGTTGCCTTTGACTGGACTTAACCATCCAGGGGTCCTTTACCTTTTTAACCTTGCTAGGAACTGCAAGTGGACAGAATGCTGTTGCCCTCACATCCAGCTTATAGAGTTCCCCCAGGCATCTGGTTGGCCACTGTAAGAACAAGAAGATGAAGAAGTTGGGCCATTGGCCTGATCTACCTGACTCAATGTTCTTAAGTCAGGGCTGGTGGGACTTCTAGACCCAAAGCATCCTGAAGACCACAGATTACCTATCCCTGCCTTCTAGGATCCCTTCCTATGTACACAACCATGGATTTGTCAGGATCTGTGCAAATTACAGAAAAAAGTGTCGTCAATGAATATTTAATAATATCAGTCACACACAAAAGCAGTAACAAGCTCATGGTGTTTATATTTTTAAACCCTCGGATAAAGAGTGCTGTACCAAATATGGAGTATATTATTCTGTGCAAACCCAGGCTATCATTCTATATGTCAGTCCCGCTTTCATTATTGACAGGATATATAGCCCTTTGTATTACCGTCCACCTTTTCATCGTGATTAACATTTGTGTAAAAGCTTTTTATTTAGAACTGTCAGCTTTAATAGAGGGGAATGAGACTGATCAACACATGTGACAGAAGAAGTCTCTTCTTGGAAATTGCATCGCACCCAAGTGTCAGGTTCAAGCAGTGTGACAACTCTCTCACTTCTCTCCTGAATCGCAAATGGGGAATTCATCAAATTGTTATGATTATGTAGCTACCGTCATACTAGTGTCCATTAAGAATTTGACATTGTTTGAAACAGCCTCCTGCGTTCTAACAGACACGACACACAGAATGAGCTCTCTCAGCCCATCTTCCATCCTTGCTGGCAGTTGTAGGCAACTGAAATCCTCCACCTTTCAGCCATAAAAACCAAGACCATATTCACACCATATATTTAAAGCACTCTGGTCCCATTTTAAACAGTCACGGCTTCTCCCAGTGTATTCTGGGAGCTGCAGTTTGTAAAAGGTGTTGAGAGTTGTTCAGAGTCCCCTATTCCAGTGTTTTTCAACCTTTTTGGGGCAAAGGCACACTTGTTTCATTAAAAAAATCACGAGGCACACCACCATTAGAAAATGTTTAAAAAATTAACTCTGTGCCTATATTGACTATATATAAAGTAATTCTCTTGAATTTTTCAATTTTTCCCACGGCACACCAGGCAACATCTCGCGGCACACTAGTGTGCCACGGAACAGTGGTTGAAAAACACTGCCCTATTCACTTTCCCAGAGCTACAATTCTAAGAGTTTCCTGTGAGGAGGGATTGATTGTTAAACCATCATCTCTTCCTTCTCCGTCACCTCTTCCTGCTTCTTTTCTTCTTCCTCCTCCTCCCTCCACCTCTTCCTCCTCTTACAGTTGACCTGAAAACACTGTTAAATTCATGCGACATTACCCACCATCTTTGCACATGCAATGACCCCTTTGTTACTCCATGTCTCTCGGCCTATAAACAAAGCACATGACAGCAGCCACAGGACCACTTGTCATGGTGTATGAATTTGTGGTACAAAGTGATGGGGAAGAAACATTGCCCTAAAAATGGCACATTTTAAAGGCACAGTTCAGTGATCTGCATGCACTAAAACTCAGGCATGATTTGAAATCTTGGGATACAGGAAAACATTTCCCCCCAGTTTTCATTCACCTGGGCTTTCAAATCATATCCAGTTCTGAATTGCAACAAGGTCACTTCTCAAATCACTAACCATGATCAACTTTAAATAGAACAGAGCAATTCTGTTTGTCCAGAGTGCCTTTGGTAGATGTCAAAAGGAGAAGGGTTTTCTTATGTTGCTGGCAAGCAGAGAATTGAAATGGAAGCTTCTGCAGAAGGGCTATTTCTGAGAAAGCAGCCACATGGGTGCATAAGGGAAGAGATAGTCACTTAATTTGTGAATCAGAAAATTGGTGGATGACTATAGAATGGGTTCCCATCACCATCTTGAATTAGAAACTTGAAAGATGTTCTTGACATGCAGAGATCCCAGATAAAGTTAGCAGAGATTCATTTAAGTT